>NW_028227271.1:12357500-12957500 GCF_978045245.1 Mus caroli
GGGAGGGAGGGAGGGAGGAAGGAAGGAAGGAAGGAAGGAAGGAAGGAAGGAAGGAAGAAAGAAAGAAAGAAAGAAAGAAAGAAAGAAAGAAAGAAAGAAAGAAAGAAAGAAAGAAAGAAAGAAAGAAAGAAAGAAAGAGGAGGAGAAGGAGAAGAAGAAGAAGGAGAAGGAGAATACTACTACTACTACTACTACTACCATCTTCATTTCCAGAGATATCTGTGATATTCATTAATATCAATGACACAAACAATTTGAAACAGATGCATGATATATCACAACTATTCTTTTCACTCTAATAGTCCTCAAAAAAGGACTTTACATCTGGAAAATATTCAGCTGCCAACAAACAAGAGTTCTGAACCTCAGCACAATTCAGGTTTGACTACCACATACTGACACTTGACTACCTGAGCTACTGCCATCAGTCGGGTTGTTCTCATACTTTGGTTCCAATTCTCCTAACAAGGAGTTGCTTGATTGTGCATTGAGCCTTTCAGCTGTAGGAAGGAAAGGGATTTCATCAGAACACAGGACAAAATATTGACACAAATTTAAAGTCATCACCAGACCATGAAATAATACATAAATTACCGCATTTTCCACAAATTTTCTACATTCTCACAAAAACTGATTCGGTAGAAAGAACAGAACCTAACCTAGATCCATCCTTCTTTCTTTTTTATCACCCCAAAAGAGAAAAATAGTGTGGTCTCACCATGGAAAGTCTGAATGAGATAAATTTAGCCATTTCACCATATCAGTAAGAATTAGAGTTCAAAAGGTCCTACGTGAGAGTACCCCTATCAACACCAGAACTGAGCACAGATTCCCAAAGTCCTTTTATCATTGGTTATTGTCACAGCATGAACTTCAAACAGAAATTGCAAGTTCAAATTTAGCTCTGCCCTTCTTTCAGCAATGACCAAGTAAAATACATGGCATTCCTTCCCATTCAGAGAAATGTAATGACCTAAACTATTGACTACATTTACATCTCACTGGGTCACACTGCTGAGGCAGAGTGTCTGATCCCCTGCAGGCATCTCTCCTTCTTCCAATAGTATATGGTCCAGTTCCCTTGTCTCTGTCTTCACCTCAGGGATGCACCCTGATGAAGCTCAGGGTTGACAATCTAAGACAGTCAAATTTCAATAGCATCACCTCAAATAATTTGGTGTGTGGAGAGAAACATCAACACTCTAAGAACTGTAACTGAATTATGGGGATCCAGTCAAGTTAAGATTGCTGATTAGTACCCACTAACCCAAAGTGACTCAAAGTTCAAATGTGAATTTCATTTCAACCTTGCTTTCACTTCTAACATAACAACAACCACACAATGAGAGCATGTGTCTCCTCCATAGGAAATTAGAACAAAATATATTTTAATGTTATAGGCAGGAGATCCATGGAAAGGAGTGCAGGTCAGGAAACCTGAGCAACCTATATTTACTTCATGGGGGTTGTAGACCCTATAGAAGGACTGTGAATATCTACATTCTGGTCACGTCTACCAGGTGCAACTGTTTGTTGACCCTGGAGTATGGGGCCATCTCCTGACTCTGTGGAGAGACCGTGATCGGGATGCAGATTGAGCCTACTGCTTCCACTTGAGTCACCTGGCAAAGGTAAAATCATAAGATAAGGATGATGTGACTCTGCATCAGTCTTCAGATCTGCACTGTATGGGAACAAGTTTGTTCCTGGTGTGTGATTAGTGGGTGCAATGGGTTATTAAGAGCACTTAGAATCACATGGTCCAATTCATCAAGGTCTATACAAAGACACTATATCCTCTCTGACCCTCTCTAATGGCAGAACTGTGGAAATGAATGCTCTCAGTTTGATAGAACCTGAAAATCCAAGGTCAAGACAATGAGTTTTGAATCTATTTCAGATCCTCAGGAAAACACAGCACAGTACAGTGCATATGCCCTAGAATCATCACTGAAGTCAGGGGTCCAGTTCCAAAAGATTTCACATTGCTCATCAGTCCGGGTCACAACCATTTTTTCATTTAATGCCCTGCACACAATGCCTCTTTCCACTCATAGTTAAGCCATATTATTACAAGGATAGTGACAGACTATATTTGTCAAAGGTAAACAACAGATATCTCCTCATAAAATGTTTGACAGGAAACATTCAGGATTTATCTCATCAGAGAAATCTTCCATGTTCACTAAGATCAATGTTAGCAATTTTTTTGACCCAGACCATTGACCAACCACAACACTGTCCTACACTTTACCAATCCTCTACCAAGGCACCCAGACTCTACAACTGGGATAAGAAGCAAAGCAAAGCAAAACAAAATGAAACAAAACGTGACAGCTGCCAATAAAGCAAGGGTTTGGAGGGTCAGATTTCACTGTCACATACTGATACTTGACTACCTGATTGACTGGCATCAATGACAGACTGTCGAATGTGGTGAGCTAAGTTCTTTACGGCGTTTAGGAACATATCTTCATCAGGGTTGATACCTGTAGAAGCTAAAATGTATCAGATTTTTGGTCAAACATGTAAAATATTCATTCTTTGTTTTCAACAAATTAAACAATCTGTGCTAATCACCCGCAATGACATAATCTACTACCTTTTAGGCCATTGTTCTTTGTTCTCACAAACACTGACTTGACAAACAGAACAGTTATCACGCTACCCACTATCCTGGTTCTTTGCCTCTCTTGAACCAAGGCCCTGGATGTAGATTCACAGGAACATTTTAGCGCAGGCCACTGTCAGAGGACAAGTTTCAAGTACAGATTTCAAGGTCCAATTTAGCTCCACCCTTCCAATAACACTGGTCAATTAAATAACTTGAAATCTTCCACGTTCAGAGAAATGAATGCTCTAAAAGATTGACTCAATTTAGAACTCAGGTTTTCATTTGCTCAGGCTGATGGCCTGACCATCTGCAGGAATCGTGCCTTTTTAGGATCATATTTAACCTATTAGTGACTCTCTTCAACTTAGGCTTGCACACTGACATATTTTAGGATGGAGATTTTAAGAGACTACGGTTTTGACAACTGTGGTCTGAGAAAGGGAGAATCAACATTCTAAGGTCTATACACGAATTAACAGAGCCATTTAATTTAAGTTTACAAATTCATCATCAACAAGCCAATGTGATTCAGATCTAACTTTGAATGTAGTATCGATTGTTCTGTCATCCTCAAACACGTACAGAACCAGTATATGAGAACAAGGCTTTCTTCAACAAGGAATTTAAAATCAAAGTGCATGCTGAAAGAGGGCCATACACAGACTCCAAGGCAGGTCAGGATGTGACACTCTTGTTTCCATCATTGGAGGATGCAGACTGTAGACTGACTGCTGATCACTTTAACGTAGTGAAATCCTACCAGTTCCAGATACTTGTTGACCCGTGAATGTCCTAGAGTCTCCTCACTAGGGAGATTCCATCTGAAAGATGCAGCCTACAGTTTTCTCTTGAGTCAACTAATGGGGGTAAAATCATAACAATCAGAATGACAGCCTGTGCATCCTCATCATAACTGCAACTTATGGAGAAAAGTGTGTTCATTACTTGATTTCTAGAGATCATGGACTATCAGGTGCCCAGAGAATCCAGTAGCCCATTTTATGGATTATACAATCAACCAAAATATCCACTCTATCCTTTTTAACGGAAAAACTTGTTCTCTCCCTTTTATAGGAAATGAAAAACTGAAACAAATAGATGAAGGAAGAGGAGGATAAGAGCGAGGAGGAGAAAGAGGAAGAGAAAAAGGAGAGTGAGAGGGGGTAGGAGAACTAAGAGTAGGAAAAAGAGGAGAAGGAAGAGTAGAAGGAGGAGAAGAAAGAGGAGGAAAAAGAGAAAGAGGGGAAAGAGGAGGAGGAGAAGATTAAAGGGGAGGAAGAAGAGAGAAAGGATGAGGAGGAGGAATTTTCGACCTACAGACAATTCTCAGAAAAGCCCAGCTAATAGAGAAGGGATGCCACAGCATCAGTACTGACACTCATGTGCCCAGTTCCAGAAGACTTCAGGATTGTCCCTTTTCTCCTGATCATAAATTCTGTTCTGTAAAGCCTCAAGATGACTGCCTCCTTCCACTCAACGTTCAGCCTAAATATTAAGAGCTATGATTATTCAAACATAATCAAAACTACATATCCATAAAATATCTGGCAGGAAACACAACCACAATCTTCATTGCCAAAGAAGTATTCTTTCACTAGCACTATGATCAATGTCAAAACACAGTTGGACCTAGGTTCATGACATATCAGTTGCCTTCCCTTGTTCTGAATAGCCTTCTAACAAGGCACCTAAATTTCACAAACAGATAATATCAGTTGCCAACAAACAAGAGTTCTGAACCTCAGCACAATTCAGGTTTGATGACTACACATTGACACTTGACTACCTGGGACACTGGCAGCACTTGTGATCGTTTCTAATATTTTTTTCAAATCTTCCCTGAGAGTGTTACTTGAATGGTCACTAGATTTCTCAGCTGTAGGAAGGAAACAGATTTCATTAGAATATAGGACAGAAATTCAATATTCATACTTTGTATTGAGACAAGTTGAAAGTAATCAACAGACCACTTGGCAATAAGTAAGCTACCTACATTTTCCCACAAATTTTCTATGTTCTCACAAAAAAAAAAACTGACTTGGTACAAAGAAAAACATTAAAACAAGATGCAGCCTTCTTTCTCTTTTATCACCCAAACTGAAAATGGTGGTCTCCCCATGGAAAATCTGAATGAGATAAACTTAGCCATTTCACCATACAACTATCACTCAGAGTTCAAAGGGTCCTAGGCTAGACTGTACCTGTTGTCAACACCAGAACAGAGCAGACATCCTAAGGTCCTTTTATCTTTGGTTATTGTCACAGCATGAACTTCAAACAGAAATTGCAAATTCATCTGCCCTTCTTCAGCAATGACCAAGTAAAATACATGGCGTTCCATCCCATTCAGAGAAATTAATGACCTAAACTATTGACTGCATTTACATCTCACTGGGTCACAATGATGAGGCAGAGTGTCTGATCCCCTGCAGGCATCTCTCCTTCTTCCAATAGTATATGGTCCAGTTCCCTTGTCTCTGCCTTCATCTCAGGGATGCACCCTGATGAAGCTCAGGATTGACAATCTAAGACAGTCAAATTTCAATAGCATCACCTCAAATATTTTGGTGTGTGGAGAGAAACATCAACACTCTAGGGACTATAACTGAATTATGGTGATCCATTCAAGTTAAGATTGCTGATTAATCTTGACTAAACCAAAGCAATTCAAAGTTCCCATCTGAATTTCATTTCAACCTTCCTTTCTTTTTCTAAAACATCCACAACCACACAACAAAAGCATATGTTTTCCCCATGGGAATTTTAAAGCACAATAAATGTTATAGGCAGGATATGCATGCAAAGGAATGCAAGTCAGGATACCTCCTACATTGGAGGTTGCAGAGACTGTAGATGAACTGCTACTCTCTACATTCTGCTTAGGGCCACCAGATGCAGCTACATCCTGACCCTGGACTGTGGCATCATCTTCTGACTCCTTGGAGAGTCCAGCTGATGGATGCCCATCCAGCCTACTGCTTGCACTTGAGTCACCTGGGAAAGGTAAAATCATAGACAATGTGCATCAGTCTTCAGATCTGCAATGTGTGGAACAACTTTATTCATAGTGTGACTAATGGAGATCATAGGATATCAACAGTGCTTAGAATCATATGGTCCAATTCATCAACTTCTATACAAACAAAGACAATATATCCATGCTGACTGTCTCTAAGGACAAAACTGGATAAAAGATTTCTCTGTGTTTAATAGAAAAGGAAAATCAAAAATGAGGCCAATGAGCTTTAAATCTGCTTCCATCATTGAAGAGAGCACAGCTTGGTGCAGGGAGTATGTTATAGCCTCATCACTAAAGTCATGGGTCCAATTACAGAAGAATTCCACTCAGGCTCACAGAATTCCTTTCACTAACTGCTCTGCATGGAATCCCTTCTTCCACTCACTGTTCAGCCAGATTATATCAAGTTTGTAGACAGACTATACTTGGAAACAGTGATAAAAAGACCTCTCCTCATACAATATTCGACAAGAGATATCCAGGTTTTATCTTGTCAGAGAAATCTTCTTCTGTGTTCACTAAGATCAATGTTAGCAATGGGCTTTGACCCAGACCATTGACCAACCACAAAACTCTCCTGTACTTTACCAATCCTCTACCAAGGCATCAGACTCTACAACTGGGATAAGACACAAAACAAAACAAAACGAAATAAAACAAAACAAATCAGAACAGTACAGAACAAAACAAGACAGGACAGCTGCCAATAAAGCAAGGATTTGGAGGGTCAGCTTTCACTGCTACACAGTGACTCTTTACTATGTGAGATACTGGCTCTAGGGCTTGTCAGTCCATGATCCTCTGTCAGGGGCTCTATGAATTTTTTTCTTTGTGCTTTAAGATTCATGACAGCTGAAGAAGCTAAAATGATATCACCAGAATAATGGTCAAACATTCAATATTCATTCTTTGTTTTCAACAAACAAGCAATCTGCTCCTAACCACCTGTCACAATATAATAGATTACTTTGTTAGGCCATGATTCTTTGTTCTCATAAACACGGACTTGACAAAAAGAACAGTTATCAAGCTACACACTCTCCTGTTTTTTGCCTGTCTTGAACCTAGGCCCTGTATGTAGATTCACAGGTCATTTAAGGGCCACAGGGTACTGTCAAAGGACACAATTCAAGTATAGATTTCAAGGTCCAATTTAGCTCCATCATTCTGATAATACTGGCCAATTAATCTATAATATCAAAGAAATATCAACTCTACCCTTTTAATTGCAAAACTGAAGACACCAATTCTGTCCCTTTTATAGGAAATGAAAATCTGAGAAAAATAGATCAAGGGAGAAGAGAATTAGGAGGAGGAGGAGAGGAAGAGAAGAAGGAGGAAGAGAAGAAAAAAGAGGAGGAGAAGGAGCAGATGAGGAGGAGGAGAGAGGAGGAGGTGAAAGAGGAGAAGAAGGAAGAATAGAAGGAAGACAAGAAGGTGGAGGAGAAGAATGCAGAGGAGGAAGAGGAAAAGAAGAAAGAGGAGGACAAAGAAGGGGAGGAGGAGGAAGGGGAGGAGAAGGAAAAGGAGGAAGAGGAGGAAGAGGGGGATGAGGAAGAAGTAGAAGAAGAAGAAGAAGAAGAAGAAGAAGAAGAAGAAGAAGAAGAAGAAGAAGAAGAAGAAGAAGAAGAAAATTTGAACCTACTGACAATTCTCAGAAAAGCCCAGCTAATAGAGAAGGGATGCCACAGCATCAGCACTGACACTCATGTGCCCAGTTCCAGAAGACTTCAGGATTGTCCCTTTTCTCCTGATCATAAATTCTGTTCTGTAAAGCCTCAAGATGAATGCCTCCTTCCACTCAACGTTCAGCCTAAATATTAAGAGCTTTTGACAGACTGTATTATTCAAACATAATCAAAACTACATATCCATAAAATATCTGGCAGGAAACACAACCACAATCTTCATTGCCAAAGAAATATTCTTTCACTAGCACTATGATCAATGTCAAAACACAGTTGGACCTAGGTTCATGACATATCAGTTGCCTTCCCTTGTTCTGAATAGCCTTCTAACAAGGCACCTAAATTTCACAAACAGATAATATCAGTTGCCAACAAACAAGAGTTCTGAACCTCAGCACAATTCAGGTTTGACGACTACACATTGACACTTGACTACCTGGGACACTGGCAGCACTTGTGATCGTTTCTAATATTTTTTTCAAATCTTCCCTGAGAGTGTTACTTGAATGGTCTCTAGATTTCTCAGCTGTAGGAAGGAAACAGATTTCATTAGAATATAGGACAGAAATTCAATATTCATACTTTGTATTGAGACAAGTTGAAAGTAATCAACAGACCACTTGGCAATAAGTAAGCTACCTACATTTTCCCACAAATTTTCTATGTTCTCACAAAAAAAAAAACTGACTTGGTACAAAGAAAAACATTAAAACAAGATGCAGCCTTCTTTCTCTTTTATCACCCAAACTGAAAATGGTGGTCTCTCCATGGAAAATCTGAATGAGATAAACTTAGCCATTTCACCATACAACTATCACTCAGAGTTCAAAGGGTCCTAGGCTAGACTGTACCTGTTGTCAACACCAGAACAGAGCAGACATCCTAAGGTCCTTTTATCTTTGGTTACTGTCACAGCATGAACTTCAAACAGAAATTGCAAATTCATCTGCCCTTCTTCAGCAATGACCAAGTAAAATACATGGCGTTCCATCCCATTTAGAGAAATTAATGACCTAAACTATTGACTGCATTTACATCTCACTGGGTCACACTGCTGAGGCAGAGAGTCTGATCCCCTGCAGGCATCTCTCCTTCTTCCAATAGTATATGGTCCAGTTCCCTTGTCTCTGCCTTCATCTCAGGGATGCACCCTGATGAAGCTCAGGATTGACAATCTAAGACAGTCAAATTTCAATAGCATCACCTCAAATATTTTGGTGTGTGGAGAGAAACATCAACACTCTAGGGACTGTAACTTAATTATGGTGATCCATTCAAGTTAAGATTGCTGATTAATCTTGACTAAACCAAAGCAATTCAAAGTTCTCATCTGAATTTCATTTCAACCTTCCTTTCTTTTTCTAAAACATCCACAATCACACAACAAAAGCATATGTTTTCCCCATGGGAAGTTTAAAGCACAATAAATGTTATAGGCAGGATATGCATGCAAAGGAATGCAAGTCAGGATACCTCCTACATTGGAGGTTGCAGAGACTGTAGATGAACTGCTACTCTCTACATTCTCCTTAGGGCCACCAGATGCAGCTACATCCTGACCCTGGACTGTGGCATCATCTTCTGACTCCTTGGAGAGTCCAGCTGATGGATGCCCATCCAGCCTACTGCTTGCACTTGAGTCACCTGGGAAAGGTAAAATCATAGACAATGTGCATCAGTCTTCAGATCTGCAATGTGTGGAACAACTTTATTCATAGTGTGACTAATGGAGATCATAGGGTATCAACAGTGCTTAGAATCATATGGTCCAATTCATCAACTTCTATACAAACAAAGACAATATATCCATGCTGACTGTCTCTAAGGACAAAACTGGATAAAAGATTTCTCTGTGTTTAATAGAAAAGGAAAATCAAAAATGAGGCCAATGAGCTTTAAATCTGCTTCCATCATTGAAGAGAACACAGCTTGGTGCAGAGAGTATGTCATAGCCTCATCACTAAAGTCATGGGTCCAATTACAGAAGAATTCCACTCAGGCTCACAGAATTCCTTTCACTAACTGCTCTGCATGGAATCCCTTCTTCCCCTCACTGTTCAGCCAGATTATATCAAGTTTGTAGACAGACTATACTTGGAAACAGTGATCAAAAGACCTCTCCTCATACAATATTCGACAAGAGATATCCAGGTTTTATCTTGTCAGAGAAATCTTCTTCTGTGTTCACTAAGATCAATGTTAGCAATGGGCTTTGACCCAGACCATTGACCAACCACAAAACTCTCCTGTACTTTACCAATCCTCTACCAAGGCATCAGACTCTACAACTGGGATAAGACACAAAACAAAACAAAACGAAATAAAACAAAACAAATCAGAACAGTACAGAACAAAACAAGACAGGACAGCTGCCAATAAAGCAAGGATTTGGAGGGTCAGCTTTCACTGCTACACAGTGACTCTTTACTATGTGAGATACTGGCTCTAGGGCTTGTCAGTCCATGATCCTCTGTCAGGGGCTCTATGAATTTTTTTCTTTGTGCTTTAAGATTCATGACAGCTGAAGAAGCTAAAATGATATCACCAGAATAATGGTCAAACATTCAATATTCATCCTTTATTTTCAACAAACAAGCAATCTGCTCCTAACCACCTGTCACAATATAATAGATTACTTTGTTAGGCCATGATTCTTTGTTCTCATAAACACGGACTTGACAAAAAGAATAGTTATCAAGCTACACACTCTCCTGTTTTTTGCCTGTCTTGAACCTAGGCCCTGTATGTAGATTCACAGGTCATTTAAGGGCCACAGGGTACTGTCAAAGGACACAATTCAAGTATAGATTTCAAGGTCCAATTTAGCTCCATCATTCTGATAATACTGGCCAATTAATCTATAATATCAAGAAATATCAACTCTACCCTTTTAATTGCAAAACTGAAGACACCAATTCTGTCCCTTTTATAGGAAATGAAAATCTGAGAAAAATAGATCAAGGGAGAAGAGAAGTAGGAGGAGGAGGAGAGGAAGAGAAGAAGGAGGAAGAGAAGGAAAAAGAGGAGGAGAAGGAGCAGATGAGGAGGAGGAGAGAGGAGGAGGTGAAAGAGGAGAAGAAGGAAGAATAGAAGGAAGACAAGAAGGTGGAGGAGAAGAATGCAGAGGAGGAAGAGGAAAAGAAGAAAGAGGAGGACAAAGAAGGGGAGGAGGAGGAAGGGGAGGAGAAGGAAAAGGAGGAAGAGGAGGAAGAGGGGGATGAGGAAGAAGAAGAAGAAGAAGAAGAAGAAGAAGAAGAAGAAGAAGAAGAAGAAGAAGAAGAAGAAGAAGAAGAAGAAAATTTGAACCTACTGACAATTCTCAGAAAAGCCCAGCTAATAGAGAAGGGATGCCAAAGCATCAGCACTGACACTCATGGGCCCAGTTCCAGAAGACTTCAGGATTGTCCCTTTTCTCCTGATCATAAATTCTGTTCTGTAAAGCCTCAAGATGAATGCCTCCTTCCACTCAACGTTCAGCCTAAATATTAAGAGCTTTTGACAGACTGTATTATTCAAACATAATCAAAACTACATATCCATAAAATATCTGGCAGGAAACACAACCACAATCTTCATTGCCAAAGAAATATTCTTTCACTAGCACTATGATCAATGTCAGCACACAGTTGGACCTAGGTTCATGACATATCAGTTGCCTTCCCTTGTTCTGAATAGCCTTCTAACATGGCACCTAAATTTCACAAACAGATAATATCAGTTGCCAACAAACAAGAGTTCTGAACCTCAGCACAATTCAGGTTTGACGACTACACATTGACACTTGACTACCTGGGACACTGGCAGCACTTGTGATCGTTTCTAATATTTTTTTCAAATCTTCCCTGAGAGTGTTACTTGAATGGTCACTAGATTTCTCAGCTGTAGGAAGGAAACAGATTTCATTAGAATATAGGACAGAAATTCAATATTCATACTTTGTATTGAGACAAGTTGAAAGTAATCAACAGACCACTTGGCAATAAGTAAGCTACCTACATTTTCCACAAATTTTCTATGTTCTCACAAAAAAAAAAACTGACTTGGTACAAAGAAAAACATTAAAACAAGATGCAGCCTTCTTTCTCTTTTATCACCCAAACTGAAAATGGTGGTCTCCCCATGGAAAATCTGAATGAGATAAACTTAGCCATTTCACCATACAACTATCACTCAGAGTTCAAAGGGTCCTAGGCTAGACTGTACCTGTTGTCAACACCAGAACAGAGCAGACATCCTAAGGTCCTTTTATCTTTGGTTATTGTCACAGCATGAACTTCAAACAGAAATTGCAAATTCATCTACCCTTCTTCAGCAATGACCAAGTAAAATACATGGCGTTCCATCCCATTCAGAGAAATTAATGACCTAAACTATTGACTGCATTTACATCTCACTGGGTCACACTGCTGAGGCAGAGAGTCTGATCCCCTGCAGGCATCTCTCCTTCTTCCAATAGTATATGGTCCAGTTCCCTTGTCTCTGCCTTCATCTCAGGGATGCACCCTGATGAAGCTCAGGATTGACAATCTAAGACAGTCAAATTTCAATAGCATCACCTCAAATATTTTGGTGTGTGGAGAGAAACATCAACACTCTAGGGACTGTAACTGAATTATGGGGATCCATTCAAGTTAAGATTGCTGATTAATCTTGACTAAACCAAAGCAATTCAAAGTTCCCATCTGAATTTCATTTCAACCTTCCTTTCTTTTTCTAAAACATCCACAATCACACAACAAAAGCATATGTTTTCCCCATGGGAATTTTAAAGCACAATAAATGTTATAGGCAGGATATGCATGCAAAGGAATGCAAGTCAGGATACCTCCTACATTGGAGGTTGCAGAGACTGTAGATGAACTGCTACTCTCTACATTCTCCTTAGGGCCACCAGATGCAGCTACATCCTGACCCTGGACTGTGGCATCATCTTCTGACTCCTTGGAGAGTCCAGCTGATGGATGCCCATCCAGCCTACTGCTTGCACTTGAGTCACCTGGGAAAGGTAAAATCATAGACAATGTGCATCAGTCTTCAGATCTGCAATGTGTGGAACAACTTTATTCATAGTGTGACTAATGGAGATCATAGGGTATCAACAGTGCTTAGAATCATATGGTCCAATTCATCAACTTCTATACAAACAAAGACAATATATCCATGCTGACTGTCTCTAAGGACAAAACTGGATAAAAGATTTCTCTGTGTTTAATAGAAAAGGAAAATCAAAAATGAGGCCAATGAGCTTTAAATCTGCTTCCATCATTGAAGAGAACACAGCTTGGTGCAGAGAGTATGTCATAGCCTCATCACTAAAGTCATGGGTCCAATTACAGAAGAATTCCACTCAGGCTCACAGAATTCCTTTCACTAACTGCTCTGCATGGAATCCCTTCTTCCACTCACTGTTCAGCCAGATTATATCAAGTTTGTAGACAGACTATACTTGGAAACAGTGATCAAAAGACCTCTCCTCATACAATATTCGACAAGAGATATCCAGGTTTTATCTTGTCAGAGAAATCTTCTTCTGTGTTCACTAAGATCAATGTTAGCAATGGGCTTTGACCCAGACCATTGACCAACCACAAAACTCTCCTGTACTTTACCAATCCTCTACCAAGGCATCAGACTCTACAACTGGGATAAGACACAAAACAAAACAAAACGAAATAAAACAAAACAAATCAGAACAGTACAGAACAAAACAAGACAGGACAGCTGCCTATAAAGCAAGGATTTGGAGGGTCAGCTTTCACTGCTACACAGTGACTCTTTACTACCTGAGACACTGGCACTAGTGCTTGTCGGTCCATGATCCTCTGTCAGGGACTCTACGAATTTTTTTCTTTGTGCTTTAAGATTCTCGACAGCTGAAGAAGCTAAAATGATATTATCAGAATAATGGTCAAACATTCAATATTCAATCTTTGTTTTCAACAAACAAGCAATCTGCTCCTAACCACCCGTCACAGCATAATAGATTACTTTGTTAGGCCATGATTCTTTGTTCTCATAAACACAACTTGACAAAAAGAACAGTTATCAAGCTACACACTATCCTGTTTTTATGCCTCTCTTGAACCTAGGCCCTGTATGTAGATTCACAGGTCATTTTAGCGCCACAGGCTACTGTCAAAGTACAAAATTCAAGTATAGATTTCAAGGTCCAATTTAGCTCCACCATTCTGATAATACTGGCCAATTAATCTATAAAATCAAAGAAATATCAACTCTACCCTTTTAATTGCAAAACTGAAGACACTAGTTCTGTCCCTTTTATAAGAAATGAAAATTTGAGAAAAATAGATCAAGGGAGAAGAGAAGTAGGAGGAGGAGGAGAGGAAGAGAAGAAGGAGGAAGAGAAGGAAAAAGGGGAGGAGAAGGAGCAGATGAGGAGGAGGAGAGAGGAGGAGGTGAAAGAGGAGAAGAAGGAGGAATAGAAGGAAGACAAGAAGGTGGAGGAGAAGAATGCAGAGGAGGAAGAGGAAAAGAAGAAAGAGGAGGACAATGAAGGGGAGGAGGAGGAAGAGGAGGAGAAGGAAAAGGAGGAAGAGGGGGATGAGGAAGAAGAAGAAGAAAAAGAAGAAGAAGAAGAAGAAGAAGAAGAAGAAGAAGAAGAAGAAGAAGAAGAAGAAGAAGAAGAAGAAGAAGAAGAAAATTTGAACCTACTGACAATTCTCAGAAAAGCCCAGCTAATAGAGAAGGGATGCCACAGCATCAGCACTGACACTCATGTGCCCAGTTCCAGAAGACTTCAGGATTGTCCCTTTTCTCCTGATCATAAATTCTGTTCTGTAAAGCCTCAAGATGAATGCCTTCTTCCACTCAAAGTTCACCCTAATTATTAAGAGCTTTTGACAGACTGAATTATTCAAACATAATCAAAACTACATGACCATAAAATATCTGGCAGGAAACACAACCACAATCTTCATTGCCAAAGAAATATTCTTTCACTTGCACTATGATCAATGTCAGCACACAGTTGGACCTAGGTTCATGACATATCAGTTGCCTTCCCTTGTTCTGAATAGCCTTCTAACAAGGCACCTAAATTTCACAACTAGATAATATCAGTTGCCAACAAACAAGAGTTCTGAACCTCAGCACAATTCAGGTTTGACGACTACACATTGACACTTGACTACCTGAGACACTGTCAGCACTTGTGATTGCTTCTAATATTCCTTTCAGTCCTTTAGTGAAAAGATTACTTAGATGTTCACTATGTTTGTCAGCTGTAGGAGAGAAAGGAATTTCATTAGAATTATAGTACAGAAGTTCAATCGTCATCACCAGACCTCATGGCAATACATAAGCTACCCATCTTTTTCCATAAATTTTCTATATTCTTACAGAAACTGACTTGGTACAAAAAAAAAAAAAACAACATCTAAACAAGATGCAGCCTTTTTTCTTTTTTTATCACCCAAACCGAACATTGTGGTCTTGCCATGGAAAATCTGAATGAGAGAATTTTAGCCATTTCACCATATCAGCAACAATTAGAAAAAAAATTTTTTTAAAAGTTCTAGGTGAGACTACACTTATTGTCAACACCAGAACTGAGCACAGATTCCCAAGGTCCTTTTATCATTCATTGGTTATTATCACAGCATGAACTTCAAACAGACATTATGAGTTCAAATTTAGCTCTGCCCTTCCTTCAGCAATGACCAAGGAAAATACATGGCATTCCATCCCATTCAGAGAAATGTAATGACCTAAACTATTGACTGCATTTATATCTCACTGGGTCACACTGCTGAGGCAGAGTGTCTGATCCCCTGCAGGCATCTCTCCTGCTTCCAATAGTATATGGTCCAGTTCCCTTGTCTCTGCCTTCATCTCAGGGATACACCCTGATGAAGCTCAGGATTGACAATCTAAGACAGTCAAATTTCAAATAACATCACCTCAAATAATTTCGTGTTTGGAGAGAAACATCAACACTCTAAGGACTGTAACTGAATTATGGGGATCCAGTCAATTTAAGATTGCTGATTAATCCTGACTAAACCAAAGTAATTCAAAGTTCCCATCTGAATTTCATTTCAACCTTCCTGTCATTTTCTAAAACATCCACAAACACACACTGAGAGCACATGTTTCCTCCATGGGAATTTTAAAACACAGTAAATGTTATAGGCAGGATATGCATGCAAAGGAATGCAGGTCAGGATACCTCCTTCATTGGAGGTTGCAGAGCCTGTAGATGAACTGCTACTCTCTACATTCTGCTTAGGACCACCAGATGCAGCTGCTTGTTGACCCTGGACTGTGTCATCATTTCCTGACTTGGTGGAGAGTTCTTTTGATGGCTGCCCATTCAGACTACCACTTGCACTTGAGTCACCTACGAAAGGTAAAATCACAAGCATAATGATGATATGAATGTGCATCAGTTTTCAGATCTGTACTCTGTGGGGACAATTTTGTTCATGGTGTGATTACTGGAAATCATGGGGTATCAAGAGCCCTAAGCATTGTCTGGTCTAGTTCTTCAAGGTCTATACAAACAAAGACAATATATCTTTTCTGACCCTCCTTTATGCCTGGAGAAACAAATTCTCTCTCGTTGTTGAAAAATGAAATTCCAAGATAAAGACAATGAGACTTGAATTTGTTTCAGATCCTCAGGAGCACACAGCTTACTACAGTGTGTATTCCCTAGCCTCATTACTGAGAGTCATTATTTTGCAGTTCCAAAAGAATTCAGGTCTTGTCCTTGGTCCTACCCCCAAATTTCTATTTTGTATATGCTCTACACATAATCCCTTTTCCCATTCGGTTCAGTTAGACTACTAGAAGGTTGTTGTCAGACTATATTATGCATAGGTGATCATAACACCTGATTACGAATTATGTAACGGGAAACACACCCAGACTCTGCATTGTCAGCAAATTTTTCTTGCATGTTCACTAAGGTCATTGTTAGGAAAGAATGGGTTTCCAGATCCACAACTAACCCCATGTCTGTCCTTCATTTCAGTAGTCCTCTATCAAGGCACCTGGGTTTAACAAATGGTGACTAATGTAACTGCTAATATAACAAAGGTTTGCAAGTACAACATAATTCAGACTTGACTGCCACCAACTGAAACTTGACTACCTGAGCCACTGGCATTGATCCTTGGCCTTTGAAATAATCTCCTCAAATCATTTATTAGCAATGTAATTTTTCGTGCTATATGGATATCAGCTATAGAAGGGGAAATTACTTTCATCAGAACATAGATGAAAATATTTAACTCCGTATCCCAATAAATTAAAAATCACCCCTGACCATAGGATTCTACATACGCTACCACCTTTTAGGCACGGTGTCTTCTTTCTCATAAACTCTGACTTTACAGAAAGTTCAGCATCTAAACTAAATCTATCCTTGTTTATCTTCTTACCCCAAACAGAACACAGTGGTCTCTGCAAGGAAAACTCCAAGATCTACCCCTGTTTCTTTCCTTTCCCTCAAAAGAGAAGATCAATGTGGTCCCTCAAAGGGAAATCAAACAGATTAATTGATTCCCCAGACTATATGCAACAATATTTAAGTTTCAAAAGATCATAGGTGAGACCATACCTATTATCCACACTTGCCCTGAATGCAGATAACCACAGAGTTTTCCAGCATAGGCTATATTCAGAGGGCAAAATTTTAACAAGATTTGCAAGTTCAAATTTGGCTCTACCCTTCTTTCAGCAATGCCATATCATATAACTTCACTTTCAGAAAAACACAATGTTGTAAGATACTGAGTAGATCTAAACCTCACTGGTTCATACTGCTTAGGACAACTATTTGATCCACTGCCAACATTGCTCCTCCTTCTGAGCCTGAAATTATCCTCAACTTTCCATCAAAGTCTGTACAATAGAATCAAAGCATCCGCTATGTTTGCCTCCATCGAAAAACCTGTACTATTTTTCCCTTTGATGGAACACGAAAATGCAAGTTACAAAATAATGAATTTGAAACCATTTGAGATTCTCATAAGGATCCACCTTAGTAGAGGTCTGAGAAATACCGTCATCCCTGAGTCTCGTAGGTTCAGGTCCAGTAAACTCCTGTCAGGCAGTTCTCGCCATCCCATTCCTTTCACTAAATGCTCAGCACCAAATCCCATCTGTCCTTGTTTTTCACCCACTTCTTCCACTCAAATTTCACCCACACATCTTAAGTAGCCTACCTGACATGCTGACACCATTTCTGCCGATGCCAACTCCTAAATCGATATTACCATGGACACCACCTGCAGAAAGTATGTCATGTGAAGCATCGTCACATGGAGACCTATAGACTCCAATAAATGTAAATTCAAAGGGGACAGAAATACCTACAGCACTTTCAGTTTATTCCTTGGCATTATTAACTCTATCTTTACTAGACTCATTAACAACCAGGTCAATTTTTAACTCCAGTCTTCTTCCTCCACTTTATCCAGAATAGAGTACCAAGTGTTACCTCCCAATATAAAAGCAAAATAAAAGACATAAAGAAATCTAAAATTAAAGTCCCTGATATTCCTATTCACATTAAATTAAAATATTACTCGCACATAATATAAAAAGATATTTGAAACTCCTTGTGAGCCCCCAGAAGAAGAGTCCGGTAGAATACCTCCTACTCTGGGCAGAGATGTAAGGCCACTAAGCAAAGAGGAAAAAACTCCCGGGAAACCTGACAGCATAGTTTTACTTCTGTGTGCACGAGAGTCATCTAAATTAGACTGTAGCGTTGCAGAGACACCAGTAGCAGGACTAATATTCTTTCTCGAGTTACTTCTACCTGCAGAATATAAAAAGAATGTCACAAAAGATAGTGAAATGGTTCTGAACTCCAATACTTCATGCACAAATATTAGAAAACAATATCTCAATCACCAGAAGCATAGCCTTCACAACAGATTATCTGATTATTTGTCTAATAAAAGCATTGACAACAAAAGAATTCAAGCTATAAATTCCAAATCCAACAGCAGAACCTTTCTTCACTCTTTTTTTTTTTTTTGAGCTACAAATCAGCAGTTCCCATCGCAAGTATAAATAAATAAATAAATAAATAAATAAATAAATAAATAAATAAATAAAAAAAACATTATTAAAGGTGACTCTCTGGTGATTCATTGCTCATGTCATATTTGGAAAAAGATCTTTTTTTTCACAAGTTAATTCACTTAAATAACTAAAGTCTAAATCTTCCTTGAAAAGCAACAGTGATGAGATCCAGTGACTACAGTTACCTCCATCAGACAGATTGTAATCTTTGCTCCCACCAGAACTCTTGGCATCCGGAGCCTTTTTATTTAAATGAAAGACTCTCAATCCACCGCTTAGGGAAGTAGAGAGGGCAGCTGTAACTCCATTTCTGAAAGGTCTAGCTGTTTGAAACAACAACAATATTGTCATGAGAGAATGGATACATCTTGACTTTCCCCTTTCATAAAAAATGAAGAGAAAAATATGGAAAATTGAAATGTCTTGAGGATAGATAAACAATGATTGACTAAATAAAGAGGACATGCATGCCTTTTGTTTTGTATCAATAACCTCCATCTTGGTCTAGTGACAGAAAAGCCTCTCCACAGCTTTGTCAAGCTTCCTGATGCTTTACTGGTTCCCGCCAATATCCACATCTTCTATGATTCCGTCTCAATAAATACTAAGAGTCACATAATTTTATTAACCCTTGCTTCCTTCACTGCCTTTGATTTCCGAGGTTAAGAATCTACGGAGCTAACCCTTTTGCAAATTTACCTTCTTTTCGCTTTCCTTTCATCCCTAAAGAAGACAACATTGAGAATAATAAAATCCCAATCATTAGCCTTGTAACTGTCATGGAGAAACAGAGCTGGAAAGTTTTCTAGTTTGCGTAACAAAACAATAAAACCAAACCAACAATCATGGCTTAAACGGTTTTCCCAAAGTCCACAATAGATCAAAGACGGCATCTCTTTCTTCCAGAAGCAAGGCCCTTCAGTACATTTATATTGCTGCTTTCTCTGGACAATAGCATGGTTCTTTCATTCTAAACAGACAAATTAGAAATCTTTTCCATTAATTCATGCAACACTAAATCCATACCAAAGACCAGGTACCAAACACAAACCTCTACTTTGCTAATAAATCTAATTTTCTAAACCCGAATTGACCATGTTTTTCCAACATAAATTTTAGGCTTAATGATCTGATACAAACCAAAGTTCTAGAAGTTGGGACTATTTCTGGAAAACATGGGACTCAAAGGAAACAGCCACCCCTCCAACCTACCCACAGGCATACATTAAGACAAACAGCAAAGCAGTACCATTAAATAGAAAACTTCCCTCATGTGTTCTGATAAAGTTGTATTGATTGGCACCTGAAAATAGAATCTAGAGTATTCAGCCAAAGGCCAGGAAGGAATGGCTTACAGATGTGATTCCAGTACAATATAAACGTTTGTTTTGTTTTGTTTTAATTTATTTTCCTTATTAAAAGCACTGTTATTTTCTGTGTCATGTAAATTACTATCAGAACTGTGATTTGTAGTTAAGAATTTGTCCCTAGGTTCCCTTCAGGCATATGGAGATTTTGTAAATGCCATACTTAAATTCTTGCTTCTTTTCCTTGTCTATTACCTAAAACCCTCACAGCCTCATCTGAGATGTGCATTCCGGACAGAAAAACTAGCTTAAGTAGCCCGGGTCAGTTGCCATCTGAATGTGAGTAAGCAGTAGAATGGGGACTTAGGAATAGAGAGCAGGCATTGCCCTTCCACCATACAGAAACTGTATTAAATCGCATGAGTGAGAGGAGAGAGCCGCCACTCCAATGCGGGTGAGACCCTCAGAAACTGTATGTAGAAAAAAACAAGATGTGTGCTCAAGTTGAAAATTCAATGTGAGCTGAACACCTGCTCTCCCTTAGTCACAGTTTTTGGCTTTAGGAAAACACTGAAATCCCAGAACAATCTGCCCTGAAGAGTTTGCCTCGGGGATGGGAGTAAAGGAGGAACCAGGAGGCATCAGTGCAAACGCAAGAGGGTGTTTTCTGTTTCTTTGTGTAGGTCGTCTCACAATGTAAAGACCGATGTTTCACAGATACTGACCTTTTGGTGTACTGAAAAACAGTCCTTCCTTTTTAAAAACATAAGAACAGAAATAGTATAATGTGTTTAAAGACAATAAAATACTTTACTTCAACTCTTCCTTAAAATTTACTATGGACAACCCCTCTTTATATGCGATGACTAATATTCCAATACTCATTTATTGTTTTGGAGCTTTGTAATTAAATAAAATTCCCTCATTTGATTAGGGGAAACATTGGCCTGTTATACCTAAAATCACACTATATCTGGGCAATCTAGTCTTGAAAATACAGAGGCCAACAAAACTTACCAGTTAATATTGGTCAATATACTACTTCTTTTTCCCATAACATCCTTGACCTAAAAGTCCCAAATCTAAATTTTGCCTGATTTTATTTTCACTAATATTTTCTTAATTAATGTATTAGTTACAAATGAGAATAAAAAATAACTTAATCTATTTTATTTTAGTGAGAATGAACAATGGACAAAAATTATAAGAAATATATGCACACATTTCCAGATCTATATTTTATTATAGATTACATGGTTACATGTGCGTGTGTGTGTGTGTGTGTGTGTGTGTGTATGTGTATGTGTGTGCATATGTGTGTGTGTGTGGCTTTAGTTATAACTAATACTTTTCTATTTATCCAGGACCTTTAAATTTTTTCTTCTTTCTTTAAAGTCATGGCTGGTGAAACCATATAAATTTGATTTTGATTGACTATCAAATTATTGCTTATTATTACTTTTTTAATTTTGCTTAATTTTTAAAGTTACCAGAATGCTTTCAATAAGTCTGGCTTTTTAAAACATCCAAGAAATTGGTTAGTTTACTAAACGTTTTCCCTATGAGATTTTGTTTGAGTGATGGACTGATCATTTTAGAAGTGACGTGATTTGTGAGTCAGCAATTATCAGTGTAGTATTCTAGACTTAATGGAAATGAAAACGCAAAACATAGTTGTCAATGCATAAACTCAGTTGAGAATGAGCAACAGACCTTAAGGGTAACACACACACACACACACACACACACACACACACACACACACACACACACACCTCTGAATGTGTAAGTAACATCCACTGTAATAAAAATGACATATCCCTGCATACTATCCTACTTTGCAGCACAAGGAAGAAGTGCAGAACACTAAACGTGAAATATACATGCATTCACTAGATTAAAAAGGCTCAAACTCTTTACCTTTGCCAACGATGCAGAGCACCACAGCCAGGTACAGAAGTATCAGCTTCATGGTGACGATCTGGGACCTAAGCACAGAGACTGTTCAGGCCCATCGTGGCAACTCTAGCCTGCGTATTTATAGGCCATCTCAACACTGGCTCTGGCCAGCAGTTGGAGTGACAAGCCTGGGGGTGACAGCACAGGTAAACATCACAGCAAGGCACAGGCAATCTACTGCACATCAGGTTAGTATCCAATTTCTCTGACAGCTTCTGCCTTGATCCAAGTCCAACTTACGCCAACCACAGAATATGCCTTCTTGCCACCCTGTGCAAATAGCAAAGCCAGGAACTAAAAACCTGAGGATTAAACCTCAAATATGCTGATGACATGCCTTGATCAGCGCCCTATCAATCATCATGAATGTCTTAATGCTTCAAGGAACTCAAATATTATGATGTATTAAAATTGCCCTTCTTTTGACAATTTAAAAGTATTTTAAACATTGACTCACCTTGAGACAAAGAGCTCTTTGCCTTTGCCTACTAATACGAAACAGTTATTTCTTTAGAGATATATATATGTAATTATCACCTAGGTATAGGCATTCTACAATACAGGAATGTATCCTTGTCCCAGCCCTAACTTTATTATTGAAAAATTCCTATTATTTTAATGAATTACACATCACTTTACAATCAGATACACACATAGGAAGAAATATATAGAAATGTTGACATGAGAAAAGAAATGTTTTAGGACAGAAATAAGATTAAATAGGACACTGATTTAAGGGCTATACATCTATAGAAAATCAAGATGCCGTTCATGCTACCCAATGGATGTGAACCCTGGAGAGCCAGAGGTAGCTCCAGTGCTGCTATTTGCTTCTCAGTGATACCCAGTTGCTACCAAGAAACCTGCAGAAGCTAAAGGAGAGAGAAGAGTTTTATTATTCCTAGAAAAGCAGCAAATTTGTGTGAGATGATAAAAAACATAGACCAACCTCCTCTTTCTTTACATTTCTGTTACCTACTTTCAATTATGTACCTGGGTGCTCCTCACCCCACCAAAGATTACACTACTTAAAAATCTTTTCTATCTGTTTAGGGTAACACATCTGCTGAAAGTCATGCGAGTCTCCCCTCTGGATCACAAACGTGATGGTTGTGTGCACATGAATACATTAGTGCTAGAGCCAAGGCCTTCTTCATACCAGTGAGGGAGAACTCTGACTTCAGAACTGGAGAAATGGCTTAGTGGACAAAGTGTTCCATACATCAACGTGAGAACAGGACTTTGCACACCGCAAATCCAAGTAAATGCCATGTGGGCATGGCACCAGCTTCTAATTCCAGGGTTTAGAATGTAGAGACAGAATATCTGGAGCAAGTTGGGGAGTTCCCTGTTCAACTAAGAGACCCTATTCAGATGAATAATGTGGAGAACATTGGAGAAAAACAGACTTAAGTCTCCAAACACATACGTGAGTTCACACACAAGGAAATATGCATAAGCACACATACAGACACACAAATATGCATAAGCACACATACAGACACACAAATAAGGGAAGGAAAATGACTTCATAAGGCTTCCAAACAGCAATTTTAAATTCTTTTTCAGTAATTAACAACTAAAAACTTTAAAGATGGGGAGGGGAGGTTTCCAATAAAGGAAAAATCATATCTAAGAGGGACCATTGCCCATTGAGGCATAAGACTCAAATTAACCATTACCAATTATTCTGCAGTTTTCATCATAATACGTAACTTTGTTGTAGAGGGGACTTGATGCCAGGAACCTCGTTTTATACCATCATTCTGATGCAAATGTTCTGTCATGAGCTTAATAAGAGGCTGAGATACACAGAAGAGTAGAATGAATCACAATTTCTTGGGGACCTAGAGGAGATATGAGGCATAACCTGTCAGCTCCACTCAAGAACAAACCAAGAGGATGTGTGAGACCACGAGAAAGCAGAGAGTAGGGTCTCATGCCTGGCCACTGGAAAGAAGATAAGAATTGGGCCTGTCAACTAGGGAAGGATTCTCAGTGGTAAACGCATCATGGACAAAGTCAAACGTGATTTCAAATATTCTAAGTCTTACGAAGTCTTGCTTCCTGCCTTTCTAATTCTGTGTCCCCACGTTCTCCAGATGCGTTTCATCCTTCCTCGTGCCATCAGCAACACCTGCTTCTGTGATGTGTGGTCAGTCATCACCATCATTAGCTCTCCTTAACCCTCATGTTCTGTAGGGTCTTCTCATGTTTAGAAGCTCCAAGCAAGGCTCTAATTAAATTCTTTCCTTTCCTCTACCTATGTTCCACAAAATGAGCATGGTTACATAAAGTAATGCACTCAGACCAAACTTCCTCACCACAGGCGAACATGGAATATAATGGAACAATTCTAGGTCCTACCCACTTTGTTCTGACGTTCTTCTATTTTATTTTCACTGCCAGCATCTAGCACCTTTCTAGTTGTTCCTGGGAGTTAATTATTAATTATTAATTATTAATTATACATTGGAGTTAATTGTTAATTATACATTGCTTTCAATTATTCTGGGAAAATAAATGTTATCAGAAGAAATGCTATAAGCTTACATGCTCCATATTCTCATCTACTGGCATTTGTACCCAAACTCTACCTGCCACTGTATTGATTCAGATAAACTCCTGCATCCTGATCTGAGATTTCAATCGGGGGGCATCTTGTCAGCACTTCTTTCATTTCCCACTCTGGCTCCAAGATAATACTCTTTTGGTCCTCCTTTGGACTGTTATTAACACAACCCCCACTCTATGCAAGGTTGTTTTTTCTTTTTTAACTTCTTCAGATTTCAAGGTATCTGTGATGGAGATCATTACAAGAGCAAAGGTATCTACATATGAGTCTCTACTGTTAATTTCTAATAAATATTAGTAGGATTGTTAAAGACTTTTTGTAGGCTGTAGACTCATTTTGGTCAAGAGTTTCCAACTGAGGCAGATCAGTTCTGCAAGGATCTTTAAGGACTTTTAAATGTCTTACAATAGGATAACAGTAAAATAATAGTCTCCTAATGCAAAACTGTGATACCTATCTTAAAGGAATGCCCATCAAAAAGAACAATAGGCAAATGTCAATTCTGTGATTCAAAAGGATGTGGCTTAAGTCTATACACTTAGCACTGTACTTGCAGGGAAAGTCAACTGGTGGGAGAACAAAGGCTTCAGTGTGGGCAAGACAGTGTGTTTATATAACAAGGCTTGTTCCAAAATGAAACATGGGACATCTTAAACAACATCTGCTTGGGCTCTAGAACAAGAAGTTCTCTGTTGTCATGCACATTATGATCTAAGATCTGGAAGGACGAATTTCTCATCCTCAGAGATGCGTTATTATATGAAATGTCTTATTCCGGAAGAAATAAAAATTAAATTAGAAATTCAAGAAACTGTTTGTCAAACTCATGCAATGATGTGAAACCTAAATAGTATTTAACATGCTATATAGACGATATAATGTTGTTAGTGATTTAGCACCTTCAATTCAATTTCAACATTTTCTTAGACTGATGTTTAGAAGGGAATGGGAGACTGACTGACAATCCAGGGATGGACTCACAGAGTGTGTTCAGAACTTCTGTTCACTACCACTTCAGATCTCGGCAGTATATTACCAGTGGTAAGGCTCCTCACCCACCTCACTCAGAAACTCACTCCTACTGTGTTTGCAAACTCACGTGCCTTTCATCCCAGGTACAGCTTTGCTAAATTCTCTGCCATTTTCTAAATTTATGGATCATCTTAAGGCTATCCCATTTTCTGCTTTTACTGATCATCTTAGGACTAGTCCATTCTCTTATCCTGTCTTCCTAAGGCTAGCCCATTCTCTGCTCTGTCCTCCTAAGGTTAGTCCATTCTCAGCTTCTATACTCCTAAGGCTAGCCCATTCTTAACTCCTGTCTTCCTGAGGCTAACTCATTCTCAGCTCCTGAACTCCTAAGGCTAGCCCACCCTCTGCACCTGTCCTCTTTTCTTCTGAATAAAGATATTTTCTGCACCTTGTCTTTTTGGTGTGTCTTGCATTTTAGTGTCTCTACCAAAATAAACAGACAGACAGAAAATACAGGGCTACCGAGGATGGTGATTTCTGTATCCACAATGTCCTTTTGAGATTTGGATCAGCATTCAAAAGTTCCTGGAATTATTTCCACCTATATGGTTTACAAGGGGCTCAACCCAATAGAACAAAAATCCAAGAGTTTGCTGAGCCACGTTCAGCATGGTTCTCTGTTTCTCATACTGAGCAACACACAACATTTTGCATTCAAACTTTCACTTATCTTGCATGCACAACCTTAATCCATATTTTTTAACTAAATAAGGCACACTATAGTGACATAGCAATAGCTTATTTCGTTACCCACAAACCTTTTACCCATGAATATATGTCTTATAACCTCTGACAGGCTAAAGGCCAGAGACTAAAACTCACAGAGACCACTTTCAGTCTATAGGAAAAACTTGATTTCAGAACAAATAAATTAGGATATTTTATTCTTAATTCTGCACATGACTAAGAATATTTTTTACATGTGTAACCAAAAGAATTATTTCATGAGCAAATATCCATGTTACTAAGTCAAGGAATGGAAGATTAAAGGACACAAGGTGGCACATTAGATGCCTCTGACTCTTAGCGGGCCTTTTAGGAGATGCTGTCAGAACAGGGCAAACACTTTGAAGGATGGTGACAATCGCGAAGGCATTGAAGTTTAGCTGTGAGCAGAGACTAGAAAAGTCTCTCATGTTCAAAGACAGGAACAGGCGATCAAGGAAGCATATCCAACCGTTATACTACAACATCCCTGTAGAGGGTGGAGCAGAGACAAATTCAATAAACTAGGTTTCTTCCTAGAACAAACCCACCAGGCCACGGCACGGTGCAGAAGTATAAACTAGACAGACTGGGCACCTGCAATCTGCAGGATACACCCTTACTGTGAATTTCTCTTTCCTTTCCACACAATTATCACAAGGCAGTGTCAGGAACCTTGGTTAAGGACGTCACCTTTGACTCTTTGGAAGTCAAAATGGTAAAATGTACAGTTGTGTTTCTGGGAACTTTCCATAAAACTATGCACCGACCCGGTATTGCAGTTTATGGACCAGTGTGGCTAAGGTGGCATGACTGGGCCACAAGTGCTGTGAGCTCCTCCTGGTGGGAAGCCAGTCTGCGCTCCAGAAGGGGCTAGCAGAAGGAGAGAGAGAAATAAATACTCTCTCCTGGGAGTCACACAGGGCGGAAGACAGCGCTCACCAAACCTTTCTGCAGTATACATGGACTCACACCTTCTATCTACACCCTCACCCTCGGCAGACACCGCCAAAGGCACCAGGTACCCAGACTGTACACCTGATAGAAGTGCTCATGTCTGCACCTGACCATCAGAGGTCTGTCTATAGGATGAACAAGAGTGGAGACAGGGGCGCTGCCCCCTGGGTTGGTAGACAGTATAGAGGTAAAAAAAGAACAAGGTAGACAAAATACAGCCTAACTTCTCTGTGGAACTGTGTCCAGGAAACTGGATTACCTGGGCTTTCAAGCCTCACTCCTGCCCCACATCTTGAAAGAAGGCTGGTCTTTGTTTGTTTGAGTTGGATGGATGGAGTTTCGTTGTTTGTCTGTTTGGTTTGGTTTTTGTTTGTTTGTTTGTTTTTTGTAAAGACAATGCCTACTTAAAAATTTACATATGAATACTTCTTTTTCATTATCTCTATGCCCTCTTCCATCTCTTCTCCTTTAATGTTTTATTTTTAATATTTCCCTTCCTCCTTTCTTTGTCCCTTGCTTTATATTGTTTATTGGATCACTTCCCCGTTTTGTTTCTCCTTCTTCTTTCACTTTTTTGAAATTTCCCTTTCCTCAGTTTTTTTTCACTATTTAACCCTTTAACTCTCCTCTCCGGTCTCATGGCCCCTATTTATTTGTTGTTCTTAGTTTTTTTTCTTATTTTCCTTACTTTTGCATCACTTTTATAAACCACTTTAAAAATTTTTTATTAGATATTTTCTTCATTTACATTTCAAATGATATCCCCTTTCTTAGCTTCCTCTCTGAAAGTCCTCTATACTCTCCCCCTGCCTTGCTCCCCAACCCACCCATTTCCTATCCCTAGCCCTGGCATTCCCCTGTACTGGGGCCTCCAATGAAGGAGCTAGAGAAAGTACCCAAGGAGCTAAAGGGATCTGCAACCCTATAGGAGGAACAACAATATGAACTAACCAGTACCACCCAGAGCTTGTGTCTCTAGTCACATATGTAGCAGAGGATGGTCTAGATGGTCATCAGTGGGAGGAGAGGGCCTTGGTCTTGCAAAAAAAACCACTTTTCTAACTCGTACCTAGTATGATCTTTCCCTATCACTCTTTACTACCTTTGCACACTCTGCTGCTTCTACGGTCCTAGTGCTAACTGATTTTGAATGGTTACTTTAGTCCCTTTGAGTTGTTTCCATGTTGCAGGTGGTTACTACAATTTTCTTCTCCATGGGCGGTTCTGGAAATGGACTTCTGTGTCTAGAGGTAGCAGGGAAGTCCTTATCTACTGAGGCTAACTCCTAGACAAGTTGTTAGAAACTGTATCATAAAAGAACTCACATGATATGTACTCACTGATAAGTGGATATTAGCCCAGAAACTTAGGATACCCAAGATATAAGATACAATTTGCTAAACGCATGAAACTCAAGAAGAACGAAGACCAAAGTGTGGACACTTTGCCCCTTCTTAGAATTGGGAACAAAACACCCATGGAAGGAGTTACAGAGACAAAGTTTGGAGCTGAGACAAAAAGATGCACCATCTAGAGACTGCTATATCCAGGGATCCATCCCATAATCAGCCTCCAAACGCTGACACCAATGCATATACTAACAAGATTTTGTTGAAAGGACCTAGATATAGCTGTCTCTTGTGAGGCTATGCTGGGGCCTAGCAAACACAGAAGTGGATGCTCACAGTCATCTATTGGATGGAACACAGGGCCCCCAATTGGAGGAGCTAGAGAAAGTACCCAAGGAGCTAAAGGGATCTGCAACCCATAGGTGGAACAACAATATGAACTAACCAGTAGCCCCGGAGCTCGTGTCTCTAGCAGCATATGTATCAGAAGATGGCCTAGTCAGCCATCAGTGGAAAGAGAGGCCCCTTGGTCTTGCAAACTTTATATGCCTCAGTACAGGGCAACACCAGGGCCAAGAAGTGGGAGTGGGTGGGTAGGGGAGTGTGGAGGGAGGGTCTGGGGGGCTTTTGGGATAGCATTGGAATTGTAAATGAAGAAAATACCTAAAAAAAAAAAAAAGAGAGAGAACCTAAAAAAAAGAAAGAAAGAAAGAAACTGTATCATAGTCTAGTTACAACACAGTCACATCCAAAGCCTCAGTAAAGGCCATAAGACAAATGAGAGACTATAAACTTGTAGCTAATATTATAACAACCCCAATATGGAAAAATATAAATACAAGAAAACAGGGAAACACAGTTCTCTTAAAATCAAGAATCCTAATAGTAACTGGGGCCAGTGATATCAAAGTAGAGGAAATACCACAGAAAGAACATAAAGATTATTTTAAAAACAGTATTAAACTCAGCCAAGATGTATATAGTCAAATTAATAAAACAAAATAATAGGCAAGATGTTTAAGAGCAGTTCAATAAAAAGTGGGTATTCTGAAAACATGAAGCAGAATTCTTGATAATGCTTTTTAAGAAAAAAAAAAAAAGCCAAGTGAACATCAAACCAATACAAGGAACTAGACAGAAGACGGACCTTCAGAACTCAAAGACTCTTCTGAGAATTGAAGCAGACATACGTAAAACCTTTGGTACATGAGCAAAATGCCAACTTATCAGGAAATTTCATATAAATGGGACCGCTACGGTAAAAGACACAGAAAATCTAGTCAGTAAAATAGCATCAGAACTCCTTCTCCAGATTTTAGAAGAAGAACACCCAGTTGTATGAACCACTCAAGCCTCAAACCAGACAGGACAATTAGATGCATGCTTTCTCTTTCTATCGTCAAAATGCCAAGAAGGTGGTATAAACACAGACATTCGAAAGCTGCAAGAAAGATGCACCAAGTCACTTATAAAAGCAAAACTATCAGAATAATAGTTAGGCCATTAGCACAAAGTCTTAAGCTAGGGGAATGTGGGGTTACGTATTTCAAATAGCAGAAGAAAAATAACTGCTCCCCAAATCACAATGCCCAGTAGTCATCCTCAAAATTAAAGAATAAATAAAGACCTTCTAAGGTAACCACACACTGAAAGAATTCATGATCCTTAAGCTGAGATTGTAGAAGATATCTAAATAAATGCTAAATATAGACAAGGGTATATATTCACAAGGGCATAGGGAAAAATGAATCTCACTAAAAACAGATAAATAGGAACAAATTCAGTATTAAAGAAGCACCAACATGAGGAACTAGTGCGTGTTTTTCTGTAACAACCGTGTGTATAAATGGTCTAACTCTCTAATTAAATGGCAGGGATCCATTGGATTGAAAAACAAGACCCAGTACTTGTGTATACAGGTGTCACCACTAAAGTGTGGGCAGCTGTCTTCCCCTAAGTAAACCATATAGATTTCTCTCCTGAGTGCCAAGATTGTTCACCTAGCCAAGGAACTTGACTCTCAAAAAATGTTGGGATGTCAGATTGTGTTACAAGGAGAATCACCAACTCAAACAAGCAAAATCAGTATTTTTCTGAGCCACAACGAACCTGCTGAGAAACTGGAATAACAATCCCGTGCCCCTACCCAAGCCCCAGGGACACCAGGAAGACTGAGTGATGACAACCCTAACTGCCTCTAAAATATAATAACTTCAGGACGCCCCATGGTTGGACCTTCTAGGTACAGGAGAAAGGAGGGAAATAAAAGACTGGATCTTTTGGGTTCAGACTCCATCTTAGAGAACCTTAGCTAAGGTTAAGCTCAAATCAACTAACAGGTTGGCACCTAGCCCCAGTTTCCAGGATGCCCCCAACAAAACCTGTGTGTCTAAAACCAGTTTCCAGGTTACCCACCAATAAGTCCTCTGTCCAACACTAGTTTCCCCAACAAATCTACATCCCCAGTTTAAAAGCCTGCCCCTCAACACTTTACTTTCTAACAACCATCAAACCAACCAACCAACCAAACAAACAAAAACACCAGAAGTTAAATTTTTAATTTGGCTCCCAACAGGAGCCAATTATGTTAAAGGCCATAATGCCCCCACAACCAGATATATACCAGGCTAGATGCCCCTTTCTAGCCTCTTTAAATGCTTGCCTAAAACTAGACCCAAGGCTCCACCGTCCTGCTGTGTTAGGGTTGATGGGGAGCCCAAGCTCAAGTTTCAATAAAAAGACCCCAATACATCACAGTCAGCTTCTTTCTCTTGGTCCTGTGAAGGCATGATTTCCCCATTGTAGGGGTATGCCAGGGCAATGAGGTGGGAGTGGGTGGGTAGGAGGGGGAGCAGCCTCATAGTAGCAGGGGGAGGGGAGGGGAGAAGGGGTTTCTGGAGGGGAGACCTGGAAAGGGGATAACATTTGAAATGTAAATACATGAAATATCCAATAACAATAAATAAAATTTTTAAAAGTTATTGAATTTCATATTATAATTAAAAAAATCAGCTTCTTGGTGGTCTTTTGGGGTTCACAAACATTTCCTGCCTCAGCAATTGCTCTTCCTCATTCCTGGTTCAGGAGCTCAGCCCACCACGCAGGTAACACAACAGAACACTGGTTCTGCAGATGAGCTTCAAGGTTTGAAACTCTTTCCTTTTATCAACCAATAGAGTGCTTCCAAGTCACTTTGGGACTGAGGAAAAGGTCTTCTCCTCCACTTCACCTGCAAATATCTGTGTATGCATATTTAACTCTAACATTACATATTCAATATTTGCACATTTAAGTTTTTAACTTCCTCACAGGAATCAAGAGCTTTGGAAGCCCAGAGCCTCACTAGCCATTTTTTTAAATCATGGCATGCCAAAGAAAAAGAGGAAAGACCAATTCTATTGCCAATGTAGACGTACTAGGAAGGTGCTTTTCCCAGAGAGTTTATTACATTTTTAAGATTTAATTTAATTTTCTATTTGTGTATGCTTGTGCATAGAGGTTAGAGAAGGTCCAAGCCCCTGAGCTGAAGATGGAGGAAGTAGTGAGCAGCCAGGTACATATGATGGCAACTAAACTCCAGTTATCTGAAAAGACATGGAGAGCCACAATGTGGCTAGGCAACCACATTGCTGTGATATCATAAGTGTAGCTTCCCTATCATTTCTAGAAGACAATCGTATAGCAGACTTCCTGGTCCTTGGACTCTTAAAAGCATTTCACTCTTTCTTCCACTATGCTCCTTGTACTAATTTTCTCAATTAGTGATCAATGGGGGAGGGTCCAGCCCAATGTGGATGGTGTCATCCCTGGACAGTGGTCCTGGACTCTCTAAGAAACAATGATGAAGAAGGCAGGGGAAGCAAGCCAGTAAGCAGCATCCCCCCATGACCTCCGCATCAGTTCCTGCCTCTAGGTTCCACCCCTGCACGAGTTCCTGTCCTGACTTCCTTTGGTGGTGAACAGCATTGTGGAAGTGTAAGCTGAATAAACCCTTTTCTCCCCAACTTGGTTTTTGGTCATGGTGTTTTGTTGCAAACAGAAACCCTAAAACATTCCCTGATCCTTCAGTGTGAGGTTGTGTTGTAGTCATATTGACTAGGCCTGGGCACCTCATGATCAATTGCTTTCTGCATTTTATTTTATTTTATTTTATTTTATTTTATTTTATTTTATTTTATTTTATTTTTGTCAGTTGTGGCTTTCTGTAATGGTCCTCATCTGTTACAAATAAGGGTTGAGAGCTACATTAATTGGTGAATGTACAGATAAATATTTAGAATACAGATAGGAACTGTACTCGCTTACTGAAGTAGTACTAGTAGGTTTCCTCTAAGACCCAAGCCGCCCCTAGTCCCAGGTAGTTGGTTAGAATCCAAAACCAGAATTTTCCTCCTGTGGTGTGAGCCTCAAGTCCAATTAGATAGCTACTGGTTATTGATCACATATGTGCTACTAGGTCTATATAGAGAGTTAAACTAGCCTGTACAATGTGTGTTCTGATGCAAGCTAAGAGGTTGAGGACAGTGTGGGTGGGGTTTACCTAATTAGTTTGGGTAAGGAAACAGGCTAGTTCTGAGGATTGGAGAGTATGCTGGGCCTCTGTGCAAGTTGTAAAAGCTAGACTGAGCCTAAATGTTGGATATGATCCAGGCAGGATCCTACTCAGTGTCTTTTGACATATATGGTTCTAATGACTAAAACATATTATTTCCTTGTATTTTCCATAGTGTAAAATTGTGTCCCCAAATCTTAGCATTACAAATATAACTTTTCTATTTACACTACTTTTAAAATATAAAGTTATTTGAAGTAATAAGTTTTAGAGCAATTTATATGGAGACAGAAACTAAGACCACCTGAAAAACCATTTTCTTTAATGCAAAGTCAATATTCCTCCAAAAAGGGGGACAAAATGTAGACTTCCAGCAGCCAGTGGGTGGGCTGGGCAGATCATTTTTCTGAAATTGACTCATAGTAATCTTTGTGGAAACAAGGGTGTATAAAGTAATATAGAGAAGTTACATAAAATGTGATTGAATTGTCTAGAAAGTATAGTAATTTAATTAGAGTATTGATAGCATGTGTGTTTACCTTTGAAATATATGTATATATAATAAAAGGCATCCTATTGTAAGTGCCTACAGCTGGTATTTATCTTTGGCATAAAATACTTCTTGCTTCACACAATTTGCTAAATGTTAATGAGACACCCAGGTTTACTCAATCACAGAGGCATAGAAAATTGAAAGGTGATCTAATTTATTTTATAATTTCCTACTTCAAGAAGAAAGCACTTTCTAGAAATTTATACAAAGCTTTTGATGCAATGGCGTTACTCATCAGATACAGGGGACAGGAAACAAATGGAAGCTTATTGAAGGGTGAGGCAGGACAGGTAAGAGTCATGATCACATGTGTGACATATGCAATTTACATAACGAAAAACTCATTTGCCTTGTGCTAAAACAAGTTGCATTCAATGATCGTCAAGAGCGATGTTGCTCTTGTCTGCTGTTTACCTCCAACAGTTAAAAACAAAGCAAAACAACAGAAACAGAACACCTTTTTATCCCTCTGCTGTAGGAAAATGGATCCTACTCAGAACAGAGCAGACATATTGAGGGTGTAGCTCACCTAGCTGAGTGCTTCCTAGCTGGCAAACATAAGGTCCTATATCTGATGCCCAGCATCGCACTAACCTGAGGATGAACATACTTGTTATACACACTCAGGAGGTGGAGGAGGAGTATCAGATGTTTAATGTCATCCTTGGTTACATAGTGAGTTCAAGGCCACCTTGGGCTACTTGAGCACAGTTATCTGGAGTAGTCTATATAGGAGCTCTTTGCCACACCCTCATATAATATATATATATATATATATATATATATATATATATATATATATATAATTTTAGGGGAAGATGGGACATGTTGAGACAAAGTCAACAGGAAACTGTCATACAATGGGAGTAAGTTGGTGGGAAGCTAATCAAACAATATTGCCGAGGGAACACAGACTATCTCAAGAAGAGTACAGACTGAGTATAAAGCAGCCTTATGGGACTGACAAGGACGGCAGCCCCTGTGCTGGGAAGAGTTGGGTTCTCAGGGTCTGAAGGCATAGTAGTGCCCTGGCCCCAGGCCATTGCCATCTCTACCAAGCATGTTCTTGGTTTAGCAAAGAAACTGTGATTCTTCTAAATAGCAAAGCCTCTGAGAAAATAGCTCAAGATCCTGACTCCAGCCTGAAACTGGCTTTGCCAAGCACGTCTACACTTTTGGAAAAGGAAATATATTCTCTCTCCATACATCAGGGCCTAAGAGAAAATTGTTGGATCAGCCCAGCCCTCATCATACAGGCCTGAGAATGAATCACATTTTATAGCCAGATAAGTCAAGGTAAAAACTGTGGCAAGGAAATTGGCTTTTTCCTTTAAAGTAAACTAACCAAGAAAATGGGCTCTTGTCAAGTTCTTGTTTGGAGATTGATTTAGGGGTCGTTTATATAGAAAACAGGTAATGGGAAACTGATGAGAACTTTGTCCCAAGGCAGAGTTTGTGGCCAAATGCTGCACACCTCATCATAACATCCAGTTATGAAGATGTTTCAGTTGTATGGATCTGAACACAGTGTCATTACTTCCTTTGGCAAATCTTCTGGATGGTTATTTGGCCCATATACACATGCAGTTCCTGACATGTTACACAAAGACTGAAAAGCACATGTCAGAGGTTAAACAGGGAGTATGGTGGTTTGTATAGAGATGGATCCCATAGGTCCGTCGGGAGTGGCACTATTAGAAGATGTGGCCTCGCTGGAGCAGGTGTGACTCTGTTGGAGGAAATGGATCACTAGGGGGCATGCTTTGCAGTCTCAGATGCCCAAGCCAGGCTTAACGTCTTGAGCCAAGCCAAGCTTGTCTTTCTCTTGCCTGCAGATCCAGATGTAGAACCTCAGCTACCTCTCTATTACCATGTCCGCGTGCAAGCCAACATGCTCCCCGCCCCCATGATGATAATGGGCTAAACCTCTGAAACTGTAACCCAGCCCCAATTAAATGTTTTCCTTTTATAAGACTTGATGTGGTCATTGTGTTTCCTCACAGTAATAGAAACCTTAACTAAGACAGAAGTTGGTACTAGGAGGGCACTGGGTATCGTAGGCCGGACCATTTTCTTTTGAAAGGTAAGCCCACGTTTATTTATTAGCACTTTTAAAACATTACACAAAACACGTTCAAGAAGCAAGTAATTACAATACAAGCCATTGCACAGCAATCCAAATTTATTGAACTATGGGTGCAAATTTATGCAAATATTACACTAGTTTAATTAGGGCTTTTAGTTTACATTTGGCCACCTCAAAGTCGTCATAATATCAGGTTGGTAAATTAAAATAATTTGGTTGCTTTTTGAACGGACACACAATCTTTATACTCAAACATTAATGCATACAAAGCAACAAGACATCATTAAATAAAACAACAATTGTTACTGCAAATTAGGCCTTGTGACCAATTACACATGATTAAAATTACATCCCACATTCACATCCACAGTACTTGTCCATCAGTTAACATCTCAGCCAAAATGCTACTCATGGGAAACAATCACGAACTGGCAGAGATACTAAACCTGTATATTTGGCATTGCAGATGCACATATGCATGAACAAGCAAGGGAGTCACAGTGAGATTCTACAGCTGCAGAAGCCTAAAATGATTTTCAAAAATTGTGAAATCATTAAATAATATGTTTGAAAATAGACACTTCGTGTTGGAGACTTCCCACTGTACATACAACTCTAAACATTGTTCCTTATGTAAGCACAAATATGAAACAGATTTGAAAAGGCTGGACATTTCCTTCTGAAAAGATATCAAAGGAAATGTCTTCAATCTAACACATTATACTCACAGGACTATCATATTTTAAAGACAAGATCACTGTCTCCTGCCGTGCCTGGTGGTACACTCCTTTAATCCCAGCACTCGGGAGGCAGAGGCAGGCGGATTTCTGAGTTCAAGGCTAGTCTGGTCTACAGAGTGAGTTCCAGGACAGCCAGGGCTATACAGAGAAACCATGTCTCGAAAAACCAAAAAAAAAAAAAAAAAGATCACTGTCTCCACAGGTTTTTGAAAAATAAAAAAATAAGACCCTATATAGCTGTGTTAATCAAAGTGCTTATTTATATAATACAATGGTAATGACCTTGAATTAGCAAAAAATAAAATAAGCTAAGAGTATCAAAGATGCAAAGTTTCCTGGAATAGTCTATATAAGAGCTCTTTGGACTTTCTGCTATTACGAGTTCAGGATTTATATTATTGTACTCTCCAATACAAAGTACGGGGTGTGTTAAAGTATATGGTAGACCACTTTCACACATGTATAACATGGGTGCATGAAGAATGTCTCTTAGCAGTAATACAGGATGTAGCCCCTGGATTTACCAGCTGCATACTCTAGAACTATTATAGAAGTAAAAATCTCTCCTGATACTGGAAAGTGATGAGAATGTGCAAACTGAGAGAGTAGCTTTCACTTGCCTCTTCAAGGGTACCAGCCCAGGAAAAGTCCATTTAAGATGTTAGTAGATCTAACACCGTTGGAACACTGGCACTGTTGAATTGGGCAATGCTTCTTCAGGCATGGCTCAGAGCCACAAAGCATTCCGTACATTAAAGCAGCTGGCATGATGATTTTTTTTTTCTGTGCCTTCCCAGGCACTAGAGTTTTTCTGTTAATCTGCTGCACGAGATTTCCTTAACATTTATTTTGGATTTTGAAGAGGATTCTAAGAACGCACAGTGGCTCCATTGCCTTACTAGGTTTCGACCTTGTTCCTTTCCTACAAGTATTTCATCTTCCAAGTCACATTTATTACCAACCAGTGTCACTGGAACTTCATCAATGTCTTTGACCCGAAGAATCTGTTCTCTCAGATCGTGTCAGTCTTTAAATGTGCGCTGGGCTGTGACGGACTAAACCAAAGCAAAGCCTTGTCCAGCCTGCATGTACAAATTTCCCATTGTTGTAAGTTGTTCTGTTCCTGCAGCATGCAGGATTTCAGGCATACACTGTTGCACATCTACCTCAACATGCTTTCTTATAAGAATCTTCTATCATACAATATCATATTTTTCAACAGAAATTCTTTGAGTAAACTGTACAGCAAAGCTGACATCCCAACATTTTCTAAGTCAAAAATGACTAACTTACATTCATGCCTGATGTGAACTTGTTACATTTAGTACCTCTTGGGTTGTCACTGGGTTCCACCATCACCCTTGCCCTATGTTCCCTCCCATTCTGGTCACTGCTCCCAATTCCTTGACCAGTCTTTGCCGATGCTACTGCTGCTGCCACCACTGCTACCACCAATACCACCACTGCCAACATCACCATAGCCATCACCACTGCTGCTCAGGCTGACTTTCATGTCTGACCCTTGGCCATGATTTTGCTTGGAGAAATTTAGACTTTGGGTTTCTAGGAAAGTGGTGGAGTGCTGTAAGCATGATTTCCTGGGCCATACTAGGAAGAACATGGAAGACAGTGGTGCTCTGTATGATTTGAACCATTAAAACCAAGTGATTTTACAAAAGAAAAAAATTTTAGTATGTAGACTACAGACTGTTCTTGTAATTTGCTGAAGAATGTGGCTGCCTTTTGCCCTTGTCTGAAGAGTCTGCCAGAAGCTAAATTGAAGAGTTTTGTATTAGTTGCATTGGCAGAGAAAATTTCAGAGCAACGTAATATTGATTTTGTTGTACAGTTGTTAGTGTTACCTCCTATGAAGACCCTATCATGAAAAGGAGAAAACTTAACAAAAAAAAAAAAGTACAAAATTTACAGTTCAAGGATGAAAGGGATGTCAGGAAGTAGAGTGGAGCTGAGTCCTCTGTTCAAGGAGATAAACAGATTAAAGAAAATTCAGATGTTAAATGGAATAAAAGGATCAGTGATCTCATAGCAAAACCTCACCCAGCTAAGCTTTCAACTTGTGAAAAGGAATTAAATTAAAACCAAGAGCTAGGCTGGTGGCACTTGCCTTTAATCCCAGCACTCCGAAAGCAGAGACAGGTAGATTTCAGAGTTCAAGACCAGCCTGATCTACAGAGCAAGTTCCAGAACAGCCACACTTAAGCAGTGAAGGAAGCCATGGAAAACAGAAAGCTGGTGAAGGTGTCACTGAACGAAGGGAGCATGTTCCAGCCCCAGCAAACATCAGAATTTGGCAGCTTCAGCTTGTGCTTCTGGTATTAGAGTCAAGGATAAGAAAGGGCTTAAGGATTCTCCCTCTGCAACTAAGGAAATCCAAGGATGCTGGGAATGTGTCAGGGGTATCCCTGCATGGAGACCTAGAGAGGTCATTGTGTGAAGCTGTGAAGATGAAGCCTGGATTGCCTTGGAGACCCCAAAATGTTGGAGATGCCAGAGCCATAGGTTTCCTGCCACAGAGAGCTGCTATTAGGAAGTGGAACTGTGTTGGGGTCAATACAGCTGAAAGAGATTAGAAATCTGAAGAGAGCTTTTGACATCAGACATAGAAATGCAGAGTTTGAAGTTTGACTAGCCAGTGTCCAGTCTTGCTTTGGTCCAGCATTTCCTCTCTATGTCCCTTTTAAAATGATATTGAATATCCTGTATGATTGTATGTTGCACATATGTGACCTGCTTTTTTTGTTTTGATTTTACAAGTGATTACAGTTAAGAGCTTCCATGAGTCTCAGAAGAGACTTTGAACTTTACACTTTTAAGCAGTGTCAATACTGAAATATGGTGTGATAGACTGTGGGGACTTTTGAAGTTGGAGTAAATGCATTTTGCACTATGATATGGCTATAAGTCTATGGGGACCAGGGAGTAGAATGTGGTGGTTTGAATAAAAGTGACTCCAAAGGTCCGTAGGTTGTGGCACTACTAGGAGGTGTGGTCTTGTTGGAGTAGGTATGGCTTTGTTAGAGGAAGAGCATCACTAGAGGTTGGGCTTAAGGTTCAGATACTCAGTCTACTCTCAGTGTGAGCAGTCTCCTTCTGCTGCCTGAAGATCAAGGTATAGAACTCTCAACTTCCTCTCCAGCACCATGTCTGCCTGTGCGCCATCATCCTTTCCCCCCCAAAAACCTCAAAACTCTATGTCACCCCTCATTAAATGTTTTCCTTTAACCTTAACTCAGACAGGAAATCAGCATACAATTTGGTCTCAACACTTGGCTTCCATCTCTGTTTATACTCTTCCTTCCAAACACACTACTCTAACAGTCTACAGTTAGGCAAAAGCTTAACCAGCTCTTAGCATGATTTAATCCAGTTTGATGAGCCCATGAATAATTACTTTAGGATTAGACCAAGGTCTTTCCAATTCACAGTTTCTTTTTTTCCTTCCTTCCCTCCCTCCTTCCTTCCCTCCCTTCTTCCCTTCCTTTCTTCCTCCCCTCATTACTTCTTTCTTTCCTTTCTAATTTGATTTTAAAGTAAAACTGAAGGTAATTTTAGTATATTGAATTGCTACCATGTGTGTTCAATAAATAATAATAGAAAGTGCTTTGAACTAACTTGCAGGGTACATTTTGCAGTTAAATGGACAAAATCTTGTCATTTACATAAAGTTCTAGCTTCCTTTTGTGTCTTTTTAACATGGAAGATAAACAGTATTTGAAATATTCTTTTTCCCTAACATGTTCTCCAAGGTCATTATTCTTAAGATTTATTTTATATAAGTACTGTATCTTTCATCCTTACTCAAGTGTTTCTCATACATTAGTATCAAGTTGTCAAGAAATGGGAAATTGTCACAAATGTCAGCATTTGGCAATATACATATTTAAAAGACGTATACTCTAAAGGCCGTGCACATGGGTGTGTGCAACCTCATTGTGAAGAGTGGCGTCTCTTCATCCCTAGAGTCTCTGACTGAATGCTAGCTTTAGCTTTTTCCAGGATCACCCAATTCATCACATTCTTCTATATAAATGGGGACCACACTGTTTTATGGGGTTAGAGTGCACAGGTTCAATGACAATCCATTGAAGTAACTTATGTGGGGTACTGTGTAGAGTTTAGGGTTTCTGGCTCAAGTATCCTGGCGCAGTGAATTATCACTGAAGCAAAGCAACAGAGTGCAGATGCTGGTATTCTTTCTTCCTCTCCACTCTTTAAGCCAAGTCTTTGGCACCCAGAGTCTCTCTGGGTAAGGCAGGGCATCAAATGTCAAGAGAACAACAGACCAGGAAGCTCACCTTTATTCCCATGTCTGCTCAGGACTCTGTGTTCACACAGCAAGCCCTTGGCTCTGAGGCCTCCTGCCTACAGCTCACAACTCACGAGTAAGCACAATCTTAATGCCTTGAAAGATCAGAAGATAACAACCAGGTGTGCCAGCACCATTTGTTGAAAATGCTGTCTTTCTTCCACTGGATGGTTTTAGCTCCCTTGTTGAAGATCAAGTGACCATAGGTGTGTGGGTTCATTTCTGGGTCTTCAATTCTATTCCATTGGTCTACTTGGCACAACTGGTTGTTATCATGTAGAAGAATGCGAATTGATCTATTCCTATCTCCTTGTACTAAGGTCAAATCTAAGTGGATCAAGGAACTTCACATAAAACCAGAGACACTGAAACTTATAGAGGAGAAAGTGGGGAAAAGCCTTGAAGATATGGGCACAGGGGAAAAATTCTTGAATAGAAGAGCAATGGCTTGTGCTGTAAGATCGAGAATTGACAAGTGGGACCTCATGAAACTGCAAAGCTTCTGCAAGGCAAAAGACACCATCAATAAGACAAAAAGACCACCAACAGATTGGGAAAGGATCTTTACCTATCCTAAATCAGATAAGGGACTAATATCCAATATATATAAAGAACTCAAGAAGGTAGACTCCAGAAAATCAAATAACCCCATTAAAAAATGGGGCTCAGAACTGAACAAAGAATTCTCACCTGAGGAATACCGAATGGCAGAGAAGCACCTGAAAAAATGTTCAACATCCTTAATCATCAGGGAAATGCAAATCAAAACAACCCTGAGATTCCACCTCACACCAGTCAGAATGGCTAAGATCAAAAATTCAGGTGACAGCAGATGCTGGCGAGGATGTGGAGAAAGAGGAACACTCCTCTATTGTTGGTGGGATTGCAAGTTTGTACAACCACTCTGGAAGTCAGTCTGGCGGTTCCTCAGAAAATTGGACATAGTACTACCGGAGGATCCAGCAATACCTCTCCTGGGCATATATCCAGAAGATGTCCCAACCGGTAAGAAGGACACATGCTCCACTATGTTCATAGCAGCCTTATTTATAATAGCCAGAAGCTGGAAAGAACCCAGATGCCCCTCAACAGAGGAATGGATACAGAAAATATGGTACATTTACACAATGGAGTACTACTCAGCTATTAAAAAGAATGAATTTATGAAATTCCTAGCCAAATGGATGGACCTGGAGGGCATCATCTTGAGTGAGGTAACACAATCACAAAGGAACTCACACAATATGTATTCACTGATAAGTGGATATTAGCCCAAAACTTAGGATACCCAAGATATAAGATACAATTTGCTAAACGCATGAAACTCAAGAAGAATGAAGACCAAAGTGTGGACACTGTGCCCCTTCTTAGAATTGGGAACAAAACACCCATGGAAGGAGTTACAGAGACAAAGTTTGGAGCTGTGATGAAAGGATGGACCATCTAGAGACTGCCATATCCAGGGATCCATCCCATAATCAGCTTCCAAACGCTGACACCATTGCATACACTAGCAAGATTTTGCTGAAAGGACCCAGATATAGCTCTCTCTTGTGAAACTATGCAGGGGCCAAACAAACACAGAAGTGGATGCTCACTGTCAGCTATTGGATGGATCACAGGGCTCCCAATGGAGAAGCTAGAGAAAGTACCCAAGGAGCTAAAGGGATCTGCAACCCTATTGTTGGAACAACATGATGTACTAACCAGAACCCCGGAGCTCTTGTCTCTAGCTGCATATGTATTGAAAGATGGCCTAGTCGGCCATCACTGGAAAGAGAGGCCCATTGGACTTGCAAACTTTATATGCCCCAATACAGGGGAATGCCAGGGCCAAAAGAATGGGAATGGGTGGGTAGGGAAGTGGGGGGGGGTAATGGGGGACTTTTGGGATAGCATTGGAAATGTAATTGAGGAAAATACGTAATAAAGTAAAATAAATTTTTTTAAAAAAGAAAGATCAGAAGAACCAAGGGTGGCATCTTCGAGGCACCCACATCTCACGGTGTCACAGAAGCAAAGGCTGGACAAAGGGAGAGAAAGGTTTCCACTCCTGAGTTGGAGATTTTTAAGATCTTGTTGTATTTCTTCTGTTCTCAGTCAAACCATTTGTTCTCATATTCATCCTTGCAATATACATGGCAGAGGCAGTAGAAAAAGACAGAGAACATCTAGGAAATACAATAACGGGGAAAGATGTCCCTCGGTCTCCATCATCAAAGTCCTTGCTAGTGGTGGAGCAAGAATTTACAATACAAGCAACAGCTGCTTGAGGCCACTCTCTTATCCCTGACAAATCCTATATTTTTGAAGGAATCTAACTAAAAATCCCATTCACAGGAAGAGGATCTGGACTAAAATCCCTTCTGGTTTTAATTTGTCAGATCATAATTTCTTCCCTGGCATCTCTGGAGCTGCTTCCTCTCTCTCTTCCTTGAGAGTCACTAAAAGGGTAGAGATGGTGAGGGTTTACACAATGCATTGCTTCCCATCCCTTGAGGAGTTGGTATTTACCCTTGGTTACATCCTCCTTTTCCTTATTTCCCCTTGGAAAGCCTAAATCCCCACCTGGATATGTCTTGTATCTTCTGAGTGCTCCTCTCTCATCTAGATACTTAAGCCTGTATTAAAATGTCATGAGTACACTCCCAAGTGTACCATTATAGCAGCTATGCCTGAAACCCATTTCAGTATTGAAGGCATGAATCATTTCTGTGGCTTGAGTTGAAGCCCTTAAAAATCTGGAAGAACTCAGGCTAGTGGTGTCAACACTGTGGAGCTGTAATTATCCTCCTTCACCCCTGACAAAGTGATAGCTACATAAAGAAGCTAAGTGCCAACTCTCACTTTAATATCTGAACATTTGCACACTCACTTTGGATGTAGAGAAGCCTACCGTCTTTCTTATTACTTGTCTTTAACATTGATTATTTTAACTTTTCTGAGAAAAATTAATTGCTTCTTCATGTGTGTTTGAGTGTGTGTGTTAGTATGTGTGTATGTATGTGTATATGTGTATGTTTGTTTATGTATGTGTATATGTGTAGGTATTTATGTGTGTATGTATGTTTATATGTGTATGTGTGTATATATGTGTGTGCATGTGTGTATGTATGTATGAGTAGGTATGTATTAGTGTGTATGTATATGTGTGTATGTGTGTGAATGTATAAGTGTTTATGTGTGCATATGTTTGTGTATCTGTGTGTATAAGTACGTATATGCATAGGTGTGTGTGTGTGTGTGTGTGTGTAAAGCCCAGAGGCCATCCTTGGGTGGCATTCCTCAGGTGAACTCTCAATTCTGTTATCTGAGGCAGGATTGCTCCTTGGCCTGGAGCTCACTGAGTAGGTTAAAATATTGCACACACAGAGAAACAATGAGAGAAATTATCACAAGATAGGCTCATGATGAATAAATTCATCATGACTGAATTTCTGTTGTTAATTATGTAATGAAGTTAGTATGTGTCTTAATTAGTGTTTGTGACAAAACATCCTGACCAAAAATCAAGTTGAGGAAGAACGGGTTCATTTGGCTTCCACTTCCAGATCTTAGTCCATCATGAGAGGAAGTCAGGACAGGAATTCTAACAGGGATAGAACCTGGAGGTAGGAGCTGCTGCAGAGGCCATGGAGGAGTACTGCTTACTGGCCTGGCTCCACTGGCCTTTCTTATAGAACACAGATGCCCAGGGAAGGCACCACCCAAAATGAGCTGAGCCCTTTTCCATTGACCACTAATTGAGAAACCGCCATATAGCTAGATTTCCTGGAGGCATTTGCTTAACTGAGGCTACTTCCTCTCTTATTAGTTTAGCTTGTGTCAGATTGGCACATGAACCAACCAGTATAACTGACCCCTTGTCAACTTGACACACAAACACATCACTGTTAAGCCACAACCCTTCATTTCTCAAAATGTCACATTCAAAATGTAAGAAACTTTCAAAGTCCCACAGTCTTTACAAATTCAAGCACAATAAAATTTTAAATCCAAAGTTCAAGATCTTTTAGCTGTAGTTGCCTGTAAATTAAAATTTTTTTTAAGTGAACTGTATTAGTTAGGGTTCTCTAGAGTCACAGAACTTATGGATAGTCTCTATATAGTAAAGGAATTTATTGATGACTTAAAGTCTGCAGTCTAATTCCCAACAATGGTTCAGTAAAGGAATTTATTGATGAAGTCCAATTCCCAACAATGGTTCAGTAGTAGCTGTGAATGAAAGTCCAAGGATCTAACAGTAACTCAGTCCCACACAGCAAGCATGCAAGAGAGCAAGAGGGAGACTCCCTTCTTCTAATGTCCTTATATTGTCTCCAGCAGAAGGTGTAGCTCAGATTAAAGGTGTGTTCCACCACACCTTAATCCCAGATGACCTTGAACTCAGAGATTTAATCTTAAACTTCTATCTCCAAGCTTCCAGCTGGTGAGCCTTCCAATCTGGATTGTAGTTCATTCCAAATATAGTCAAGTTGACAACCAGGAATAGCCATGATACTGAACCAAATACTTTCTTAGTTCAAGAAAGAAAAGCCAGGGCACAGTCACCATCAAATCAAAGCGAAAGCAAACTCCAACCATCCAGTGTCTGGGATTTACTCTTGATCTTCTGGGTTCCTCCAAAGCTCTTAGGTCACTTCTCCAGCTCTGCCTTCCTAGCATACACAGCTTGTCTTCTAGCCTCCAGTTTGCTCCACTTCACTGCTGCTGCTCTTCTTGGTGTTTATTATATTATGCTGGCATCTACAAATGCTGGGACCTTCTGCTGCAACTGGACTGCACTTTCACCAATAGCCTCTCTTAGGTTCTATTCATGAGGCCAAACTTCAACTTTCTTTGCATGACCCCTTCAGTCCTGGAACTTCAACTCCCACAGAGGCTGCACCTTCACCAATGTCCTCTCCTGACCCCTCACAGTGCCAAGCCTCAGGTGTTCTCCATGACCCCCTCTATGCCTTCAAAACCAGGACCACCTGGGTGACTCTTACACAACACCCAGTCTGGCTGCCAGAACAAGGTACAACCATGGCTGCCTCTGGTATACAGCTACTCTGTACTCTCAGAAAACACTTCCCAGAAGGTTTCAGCTCAGTGAATCTGGTCTCTTCTTAATCCATGCTAATTTCTTAGCTCTAGCTAACAAGCATCAATTGTCCCAGTAATGTAAAGATTTCACCTCAGTAGTTCTAGTATCTTGTTAATCACAACCCCAGCTAACTAGAACCACAGAATCTTAAATCGAAGTAGCAAGTGGACCTGATAGAGTCTTTAATCTTACCTCTGAAAAGTCACAAGGGAAGACTCCATCCTCTATACTGCTCTCAACATTCTTTCCTTCCAAACTCCTACACAACATCCCATAGAGCTCTTAATACCCAATGACTCTTCTAGCCCAAAGTTCCAATGTCCTTCTACAATCCTACCAAAAATCTGGTCAGGTCTGTCACAGCAATACCTCAATACACTAGTACCAATTTGTCTTAGATAGGCTTCTATTGCTGTAACAAAACACCACGACCAGAAAGCACTGGGGAGGAAAGGGTTTATTTGGATTATACTTCCAGGTCATAGTTCATAACCAGAGGAAGTCAGGAAGCAGGGCAGGGATCTAGAGGCAGGAGCTGATGCTGAGGCCATGGAGGTGTGCTGCTGACTGGCCCTCTTCATATGGCTTGTTCATCCTTTTTCTTTTCTTTTCTTTTCTTTTTTAAAATTTTTTATTAGGTGTTTTCCTCGTTTACATTTCCAATGCTATCCCAAAAGTCCTCCATACCCACCCACCCCCACTCCCCTACCCTCCCACTCCCCCTTTTTGGTCCTGGCGTTCCCCTGTACTGGGGCATATAAAGTTTGCAAGTCCAATGGGCCTCTCTTTCCAGTGATGGCCGACTAGGTCATCTTTTGATACATATGCAGCTAGAGACAAGAGCTCCGGGGTACTGGTTAGTTCATATTGTTGTTCCACCTATAGGGTTGCAGTTCCCTTTAGCTCCTTGGGTACTTTCTCTAGCTTCTCCATTGGGGGCCCTGTGATACATCCAATAGCTGACTGTGAGCATCCACTCCTGTGTTTGCTAGGCCCCGGCATAGTCTCACAAGAGAGAGCTATATCTGGGTCCTTTCAGCAAAATCTTGCTAGTGTATGCAATGGTGTCAGCATTTGGAAGCTGATTATGGGATGGATCCCTGGATATGGCAATCACTAGATGGTCTATCCTTTCGTCACAGCTCCAAATTTTGTCTCTGTAACTCCTTCCATGGGTGTTTTGTTCCCATTTCTAAGAAGGGGCAAAGTGTCCACACTTTGGTCTTCATTCTTCTTGAGTTTCATGCGTTTAGCAAATTGTATCTTATATCTTGGGTATCCTAAGTTTCTGGGCTAATATCCACTTATCAGTGAGTATATATTGTGTGAGTTCCTTTGTGATTGTGTTACCTCACTCAGGATGATGCCCTCCAGGTCCATCCATTTGCCTAGGAATTTCATAAATTTATTCTTTTTAATAGCTGAGTAGTACTCCATTGTGTAAATGACGACCAACCCAGGGATGCTCACAAACAAAGGAATAAGCCTTTTTCCATTGATCACTAATTAAGAAAATGCCTTACAGCTGGATCTCATGGAGGCATTTCCTCAACTGCGGCTCCTTCCTCTTGGATGACTCTAACCTGAGTAAGTTGACACATAAAACCAGCCAGTATAGTATGTCACTATGAAAAGTGGAAATTGTTTCCTAGTTAAGAATTAATGTTCCTTATTCAGGAAACATGTAAGCTATATATTTGTTCCTATGGTTTGGTGGTAACTGTAGAATTATGTAATTCTGATAGTAATATTTTATTTATATATGTATATATGTGTGTGTATGTATGTATGTATACGCTTATGTATGTATGGTAACAAATTTAGGGAAAATATAAGAAGATGCATTAGAACAAAACCAAGGAGAAAGCAAGTAGCTGGAGCGATGTCTTAGTTCTGAGACCCACACACAGCACCTGGGGCCAGAGCCAACAGGACGCTCAGCAGGTAAGGTCATGCTGAGCCTCATAGCCTGAGTCCAATCTCTGGCATCCACATGGTGGAAGGAGACAGCTAAATCCTGCAAGTGGTTGTGACCTCCATTTGTGTGTATGACACACACATAGACATTGATCACGAACATGTAAGAAGATAATAAGTATGTACAAAGGAAAGAAATGTACCACAGGAAATGAACACTGTATTTACAGCAATTATATAAATGTTAGGGCATCCACACTTAAAGGTGGAGTAGAAATCAAGAGACTGTCATTCTCAGACACGAGGCCTTCATGTTTCTATCTGGGCTACTTTTAAGCAGTTTTCACTAAGTTTCCTATTGGGTTTTGGAAACAAGGCCTTTGCTCACAAACTGTGTTACGTTTTTCTCGGCAACTTTAATGGAATTGTCCTTTAGATGAAATTGTGTTAGCTGCAGTTTGCATCAGCGCTCAAGATAATTCCTGAGCTAACAAAAATCTTTATTAGTGAAAATATGACAGTTTACATGAATGATGATAATTCACTTGAAAACAAGATATGAAAGAGTCTCTTACTTGGAAATTGACCAGATATTTTATTCTACTCCACTGAGTCCATAGATAATCAAGCAACATCTGTGTCGTAACCAACAATTTAAAATAGGCTTTATCTTCACAACACATAGCAAAACAAACATGATATTTTTATTAATTTTAGTATAAATACTGAAATTAAATGCTTTGTAGATTTCTTTTGTTTATCCCTTCAAATTAGTTAAGGAATATAGAAAATATAATGCTAAATTAAATAGTTCTTTAAAACATATTTGCTGATAAATATTTTTACATATATTAAATTAAACATAAAACATACACATTCCTTCATATACATATGAGCTTTGTAAAGAATAGGCATACTCTTTTCAATGTAAACATTTTAAAAATATATTTTAAAAAGAAGAGTACATTTTCTAACATATTGGTGAGGATGTCCAATGTCCTTTTCAATATAGTGATGAGGATGTCTGATGTCTTATTCAATATAACATCGAGACTGTCTGACGTCTTTCTATTCAACAGATGTTTTCCTCATTTTATCAGCTAATTCTGTTCTTACTTCAATGTGTTTTTCTAAATTTTGCACTTCGTGTGGAAGATTGAGGTCCCAAATAGACAAACAAGATTGTATCTCTGTAAGAAGAAGAGAAATTATATTTCAACAATCCACTATGAAACATTTTTATTTGTGTATATTTTGTTCTGAACAAATGTATACACATAAATTTAGCCTAAAAATGTACTAAGTTATTGTTATTATAAAACAATTTTCCCCTTGGAAATGTTAATCAGACATTAAGAAGCTCCAAAATTTCAAGAAGAACATTTTAGAGCCCAGCATTTCATTTACTGAAAGAAATAGAATTATTTTAAAGATTGTTCAATATTGGACATCATAGAGATCATCCTAGGAAAATAAATTGTGAAAATATTCACTTCATTTAAACTTATTTGGGTTGTTAAAATTTAATTTTGAAAATGTCTGTGTTACCTACATTTTAAATCGTGAATTGGAATTGCTGATGGGAGCCAATGTGATGATTTGGATGCTAAAGGAACTATTTGCAAAGCCAGAAGATCTGAGTCTGAACTCCGGGAAAGACTGCATGTTGTTCTCTGGCCTTCACACATGCACCGTAACACATGCGCCCTAACATCTAGTGCACACAGGCACACATACACAAGCAATAACATTTTATGAAGACATTGCTGAGTGTAGAATGCGTTACACAAGCCATCAGCCTACAATGCACAGGGCGCTGTCCCCTCAGCACGGAGCATGATGTTAATGTTACCTTTTTGTTCTTGGATACCCTCTGTACTCTTCCGCTTGTACCCCAAAACCAGCATGACATTCTTAAGGCTTCCTTTACCAAAACAAAACATTAAAAAAAATACTGTTAAAATAATGCATTAAATTCAACTCTTAAAAATTCAGCTATCCACATTTTAAACACAAATATACTGAACCTGAGTTACCACTGCTACTGTTTTTTGTTTGTTTGTTTGTTTGTTTAGATTTATTTATTTTATGCATGTGTGTCCACTGTAGTTGTCTTCAGACACAGCAGGAGAGGGTATCAGATCCCATTACAAATGGTTGTGAGCCACCATGTGGTTGCTGGGTTACTGAACTCATGACTTCTGGAAGAGGTCAGCAGTCAGTGCTCTTAACTGCTGAGAAATCTCCCCAGCTTGTCACTGCTACTCTTTAGGGCACACACACTTCAGTTATATAAAAACCTCTTCAACAGATCAGCATTTTTTAAAGAAAACCTAGGCTATTTATAAGAATGTGAGACAACTCTTTAACCTTTGTTCTATAATGGTTTGATATTTACACTTAATTGCTCCCCAGGGTTAGAACATTAAATGAGAAGAAGCCCAGGAAAGTGCATTAGTCAAATAGAGGCATAAACATGAGGCACCTGGAAAGCAAGTTGGGCAGATTCACTGAGAGCCTATAATATCACATCTGTTGAGTCATTGGCTAATTTATTTGGCAATGATCCTTCGACAGTGTGGTATATACTGGGTCTTTGACAGGGTCCTACCAATATGGTATGGATGAAAACATGCAGACCCTCCTAATCTACATGGAATTTATGCTCTAATAAAGATCCAGTCATTAAGGGGGGAAATCAAAATTGCCCAATTTCATGTCGGTGGAGGCACTCAAAAAACGAAAGAAGGACCTCAACTTTATCACCACAAGCTTCTTTGAGGTGTAACACATGAGCTACTGCATCCAAAAGCAAGATGAGACAGACCAATGTGACTAATTAAGAGGAAGAGCCCCCCCCCCCCCCGGGCCAATGCTTCATGCGGAACAGAGCCCTGTGAGAGGCTCCACTTTCCTGAGTCAGAACTAATAAGAAAAGTGCCCAGCCATGGAGACAGGTACCTGAAATACTAACAGATGGTATATGTTGTAACTCAACTCACCTTGACGCTAAGACCACTCACAGAGACTTTAGTGATAACCAACCACTTAGACCCCAAAAGGCATACAAACCAAAGGTGAGAATTAAACACACTTGGTAGATAGTGGCTGTGGATGCAACCATTGTGATATCTCTCTCCCTGGTTATTTAACACATATATGACGGTTTGAAATGCCAGGCACACCTAATTCTAGCTCACACATGCAGCTCAGGTATCCAGAGATGAAAAGCCCATGCCAGGCAGGGGAAACTCTTTTTGGTGCTAAATTTATTCCTCTTATGGGGAGTGTTTCCCTTCCCATTTGTTAAAGTTTCACAAGCCAGCTTTTGGGGTGCCACACTCCACTGAAATATTTTTGTCATTAGGTCTGCATACATGGGGCAATTACTGTTTTCTAAATAAAATTAGTCATCTAACAAAGATACTAAAAAATTCCTTTGTGAAAAATATAGTCCACACGGTACCTTGATTTATTCACATTTAAGTGGAAAAAAATATGAACAAGAATATGAACCATGGGCTGGGGAGATGGCTCAGTGGTTAAGAGCGCTGACTGTTCTTCCGAAGGTCCCGAGTTCAAATCCCAGAAACCACATGGTGGTTCACAACCATCCGTAACGAAATCTGATGCCCTCTTTTGGAGTATCTGAGGAAAGCTACAGTGTACTTACATATAATAAATAAATATTTTAAAAAATGAATATGAACCAAAGCTTGGATAAAATTTAAAAGTTAGCAAAGATAACCGTGGACTTGGGAGTTCATTGTGCATCATTGCTCTAAGAATATAAATTTATTTAAAGAGTAAAACCCAGCTGGGCGTGGTGGCGCACGCCTTTAATCCCAGCACTAGGGAGGCAGAGGCAGGCGGATTTCTGAGTTCGAGGCCAGCCTGGTCTACAAAGTGAGTGCCAGGACAGCCAGGGCTACACAGAGAAACCCTGTCTCAAAAAACAAAAAAAAAAAAAACAAAACAAAACAAATAAAGAGTAAAACCCAAGCCGGAAGCTGGCCAGGGTGTGAAGCTTACAGTAAGCTTAAGCATTCATTTGACTTATTGGATGAAGAATGAAATATACACGGTATGCACTTTCTCTTTTGCCTTAGATATAGTGAAAAGAGCTCTTGAGAGCTAAATTGGTTGCATCTGAGGTTGCCTGCCTCTCTTATGAGACTAAAAGCATCTATCCCTTCCAGTGTTAACTGGCCCTACTCAGAGGTTAGCCCAGTGATGGCTTCATCATGTGACCCTTGAAAGCACTACAATTTGCATCAGAATTCTCCTTAAAGAGATTTTACTTTAAAAAAAAATGGTATTTTTGTCATCATAAAAGGTATGAATTTAGCTGGGCGTGGTGGCGCACGCCTTTAATCCCAGCACTTGGGAGGCAGAGGCAGGCGGATTTCTGAGTTCGAGGCCAGCCTGGTCTACAAAGTGAGTTCCAGGACAGCCAGGGCTATACAAACCCTGTCTCGAAAAATCAAAAAAACAAAAACAAAAACAAAAACAAAACCCCCAAAAACAGAACAAGTATGGATCTATCTAAAGAAAGAAACTTGCCTAATTGTGCTGTGGCCATGGCTCTCACAGAATCACAGAAATTGTGAATGGTGCGGATAACTCGCCGAGTAGAAAGATCCAGGAGTAAGATGTGGCCTCCTCCAGTTCCGATCCAGAGAGCCGTGTTCTTCTGCAGGCAGAGGGCCTTCACCCTCCCAGAGTAGGACAGCTGATGTTTCCATTCCTTGTTTAGTTTTACCATCACCTCCCTAGAACCATAAAGAAAGTATTTATTCAATGTTCTAATGGCACTGAAGAGACTTGGAAGACTTACCTATGCATGTACAGCTTACTAAATTTTAAACAATGGCGGTGTCAAGGCAGTCATCTTGGAATTCTGAACACAGGTTCCCTGGCTTTAGTTACCAAAATCACAGGAATTATGATTCTTTATTTAAAAGCAGCACAGCATTTTCAGGAAGCTTCCATCCATCCTCCCTCCAACTTTAAACAACTCATTGTACTGAGGTAATGTGAGTTCTGTGTAAAATAGCTTTTATGCTGTATTGTTTAGGGATTAATGACAGGAACAGAGCCTGCACGTACATATTCAGTAACCATGCAAGTATCAGGGTCTGCACTGGAAGGAAAACCTGAAAAAATGGAAGGCTGGCTTTATGCTCTGGGTAGAGTTCAAGACTGCAGAGTTCAATTGTTTAACACAAAAAGCCAGGAAGCACATTCCTTTTCCTGAAGCACAAGTTTTCAAAGATATTGATGATTGCCATAACCTCTCAACTTTAGGAAATTCTTAAGTGAATTAGATGGATATTCATTGTTTTGTAATGAATGTTATAACTTGTAAATATTTACTATAAATACAATGAAATCTCCTAGTGTTAATATAAAGGAATTAGTTTCAATGCTCTCTGTGAAATCCAAAAATTACAAAAGAAGTCACTTATATTCAAATACATAGATATATAGGTGATATACATATAATCTATACCTATATAATATAGATAGATAGATAGTATGATATGATATGATATAGATATATATGTGTAAGAAAATACATAGATGTGTTAACAAAGAGTAAACTTTCTCCAAAATATTGTTTTTAATTTCCCTAGAAGACAGGAATAAAGAAAAGCCACAATTCCTTTCTCTGTAGACCCTGACTTGTAAAATCAGAGGTAGAGTAACCAATTCATTTACTTTAAGAAGTGCACACAGTCTATTAATTCACAGAGCTTTTCTGCTTTCTTGTCCCACACCTCGACGACAGGGCTGTTTTTCTTGGCAATATAGAGGGCTGTGTCTACTGCCAGCGCTATGATGTTAGAATCGCTGAAAGCCGCATAAGAAAACCTGAGGGGGGAGAAAGATAGAAAAAATATATTCAGAAAGTTAACGCTATTTGCAAAATCAAACAAGTTGTGCTGTCGTAATTATAACATATTTTTCCCTCAACCCAGTTGAATGACTTGGCTACTTAACCCATTCTGGTTAACTGGTTTGGGCTGTACTTGACCACAGAATAAACTGTACAGTTCTGCAGCTTAGGTCAACCTGATTCTGTATGGAATTTTACACGACCTCTTAAATCCTCAAAGAAATATGGTGTCTGTAAGTTTTAGACACGTCAACAGAATCCTTGTTGCCATGAGTGTTAGAGAAACCTGAGAGCCTAGAATTGTACCTAAAATTAAAAAGATGTGGAGATAAATTACAGTGGCAATGTCTCCAAACATCAAAGAACCCCAAGCTTTGTAAACGTAAGTCAATCAAATATGGAAACAAACAAACAAACCAACCTTCCACATAGATTCAAATGAGTACAACCTTTACAGAGCTTGGGAAATTAGACACTTGTTATTTATTCTCCTTGAGAACAGAAGAAAATAGAAAGCATTTTCAAATATTGCTCTTTTAACCTTACACATAAGTGTCATATATAGCTCACAAGCAGATTAGAGACTGTAGGCCCCATCTGCATGGCATGCTCCAGGCTCACTTTAAGGTTTCACCTTAATGTCAGCTTCTCTGGAATTCTTCCCTGATCTCTGGGAGAGAACAGGCAAGCTGTTTCCTTCCCCCTAATTGCATAGCTGTAATCTCTCTCATAGTCCTGTTAAACATAAAGTCTCACTCATTAGTGTATCCCCCACACTAGACTGTCAATACAACTTCCTAAAGACAAATGCCAATCTCTCCTATATGCCCACAATTCAGTGCACCATTATCATACACAGTGAAGTGTGTGTGCTGTGCTGGCCCATTTGATTCACTGAGTGGACAGAAGGATGGATCAACAAAGAGTGAACTAGCAAGGTTGAATGGGCACCTGGACAAAGTGAGGAACTTCAAATTAGTGATTGACTTGGACAGAATATATAGAAATGTCAGGGGAATTGAAAAAAAATCAATATTTCTTTTAATAAGCAGGAGGGTTTTTTTTCCTCCATTTTTTCTTTCTGTTCTCCTGCCAGAGAGCCATTGTTTTCATTGATTTTGCTCAAGTGTTTGCTGAGTCTCCAATAAAGACTTCCGTGAGCATGAACATAAACACATGGTTTTAGAACCACGCAACAGTTTCGTGTGTTGTCTTGTGTTGATCTTTAACCATAAAATTACCTCCCTGCAGGCTTAATTCAGTGATACAGAAGTCACCTAGCACTCACAGGGCCCCACGTTCTGTCCTACCATAATAAATGCAAATAAATTTATAAAAAAAGATGAATCTCAGTGCCTAGATACGCAAAAAGAATACATCTTACAAATGGTAAATAATCCACCCCCAGGCCACGTGACTGGCATGTTGCAGAAGTGAGACACAAAACGAGTCTCAGACTCTAAAAGCGGACATTTTTCAGTACTACATATGTCTTCCAGTCATGGAACACAGCACTAACTATAGGGTACTGTAATGACGCTGTCCCCGATCAGTGCTCTGACCTCTGTGTATGTGGAGAGCACAGCAGTAAATACCCTTAGAACAAGGCAACTGTTACCCTGTGCCTTATGTGATGTGAGTCTTCATCTCTCTAGGAAAATGAACCCCTGGGTGAGGCTGCTCTTCATGGCTGTTTTCCATCCACACAAGGTACCAATACATACCCATGATACCATCAAATGCTCTATATCAAATGGATGTCTCTGCTTCTAAAATATTTAAGGATTGTATACTTCTCTAAAAAGTGAATATCACAGAAAAAGGAGGCTATCCAAATACTTACACATGCTAGTAAACACATCCAATAAATATTGCAAAACTACCACTCATCTGTACTGACTTGTAATATACTGGAGTATATCTTAATGATGATTATGTTTTAGAATCATCTAATACCATAATCCATTAAAGCATTGAAACTGAAGCCAGAATCCTCTTAGTTGTCTTGATTTCATTGGCATGAAGCAAGGCCTGGGCATGAGACTGACTGAGCTCCCTAGCAATTTTTGATCACAGCTCATGGGGAACCACTGTGAACAATGGAATTAAGATATTACATTAAAAAGCAGTAGGGTAACTGCTGTGAAGGAAAGGCCTGGGGCAGTGAAAGCACAAGGAGAAGCCAGGGAACTTCCCTGAGTGGAAGGAGAGCGGCCACACAGGAGGCAGCATTTGGACCGGAAGCAGACCAAGCAAGAGCTCAGCAGGGAGGAGGGATGCAAATGGGGGCAAGCCCATGGAGAGGCTGGGGATACACCAGGGATGTGATCTTTGAGAGTAGAGGTGATTCCAGTTTAGCCAAAGTGCAGGGGCAGCAGTGAAATTTGAATCCAGACAGTTGAGCTGAACTAAATGAATATAGCACAATAGGGAGGGCCAGAAGACTTTCAGCAGGAGAGCTACTTGGCTTGCATTCATGAGGGTTCTTTTTCTAATGTGAGACAGACTGGAGAACAACTTATGGCCCAGACGCTGAGAACTGGATAGGAAACACCTACTCTTAACACAGCCACAGCCACCCTGGGCTATGGTAGCAGCAGAGAGGTTCAGGGGTTTGAGAAACAATGGGGAAAGCCAAGTCACTATGAGAACAAAGGACACTGCTGTCAAGGGTTAGCCCCAGTTTCAGCACTGGAGATCCAGACAGACACAATGAGCAAGTCCCCCGGAAGAGAGATTTGCGACCAGGAGCTGGTGGCTGTCACATCAGTTGATGTACTTGAGAGCACATCAGGTACTAAGCGTTATGTTAACATCCTTACACTAATCTTATTTAACCTTCTAAACATCCCTTTGGGATGAAAAATAGGACAATATCTGAGTGACAGTGAAATGGATACTGATAGGTGATTCTCCAAGTTAACAAATCCAATACGCAGCAGAGCCAACATCTGACTTTGTGTTTGCTTTTGCCTCCAGACTACACTGCCTGATACTGAGGAGAATAAAAAGGAAAAGTAGATTTGGTTAAAATCCAATTAAAATGGAACCACTTCACTGGAAGCTACTGGACAACTCAGAGGAACTCAACTGTAGACAATGACTAATGTCCCAAAGAACCCACCAGTAGGACATAGATCAGTGGGTAGGGGACGGGACCCATGGGCCCCTTACTAATTCAAGGAATGGGTCTAGTCTTGGGTAGGCCTGTAGGCAATCGTAGCTGCTATGAGGTTGTGACTATATTGAGCTGTCTTTGTCTTGCTCAGAGGTCAGCATTTCAGCTATGACCTCTGAGGCATAAATGTCCTTTTTAGGACTGAGCACTCTACCATCAGTTACTCTCAGAACCCCATGGTTGCACAGATGATAATGGTTAAACTCAGTGGAGAGACAGACAGACAGAATGACAGACAGATGGACAGATGGACATAGACAGAGATAGGCAAAGAGTAGAGTTAGAGACACACAGAGAGTTGGATATTCTATAGGAAATTGTAGAGAAGAGGGAACTACTTAGGGGTGGGAGGGAGACTTGAGAGGATATGGTAACAGTAATCAGAATGTCCTTTATACCTGTATAAAGTTATCAAAGAACAGATTAAAACACAAAAGATTTTGAAAATTTGTGCAACATACTAGTTCAATGCTTATATATTTTCATTTTGTTTGAAACTGGTGTCACTAACTTGGTCGTAATTTTGATAACCAATTATTAAATTTAGAAATTATCATACTTAAAATCTAAGTTTTGTTACAACTGATACTTAAGATATTTGTAAATAACTGGACATATAAAAATCCACAGCGTCAGTTAGCTGGACATCATTCCCTCCTCATTACAAATTTCTGATTTTAGCAATAATTAAACAATGTTTTAATGCTACTGTGATAGCTAGAACTTACTAAATTTTCTGTTAAGGTTGTTTCATCACTTAAGAGACAAATGTTGCATTTCTGATGATATTTAGTATCAATATGGTCTGTGAGTAGTTTATTAATATAATTCTAAAGAGAAAAACATGAGTAAATAGTAAATTGGCTGTACAGAATGAAAATAACTTACAGCTGGTTGGTTTTTGTCTCGATGAGTTTCTGAATGGTGAAATCATTGGAAAAGGAGAAGACCTTTGTGCCACACCCTCCCCATGTGATGTGTCTTTCAGATGAATTCAGGGACTCGCTCAGGCACATCAGGGGCGTACTGATGTCGCCTATGTGTAGTGTCTTCAAGGGGGCAGCTCCTTTACACTGCAGAGAGTAGGAGAGAAAGCTAAGCGAGCGATGCGATGCTGGCAACATTCCACTTCACAGAAGTGCTTTCTATTTTAAATGACATGGAATAATTTAGGCTTTCCAAAATTTCTACTAAGACAGGGCTTAGTTAAACTAGCATTCAAGTTGTCACCTCATGATCAGACTCTTCTCTTCCCTGTGCAAAGAAACAGCATGCAAAAAACAGCCTATTCATCAGAGCTGCTTCTCTTTCTTTCTTTTTTTCCCCCAATCAGTTAATTATTTTATTTATTTCACTTCCTGATTGGAGCTTTCACTCTCTCCTCCCAGTCTCTCCTTTTCCCTCCGTTCCCTTTCTCTTCAGAAGGGAGACCTCACACAGATGTCTTATAAAAGAGATATAGGATATGACCATATGTGACTCTCCCCCCCCCCCAAAGAGGTTATGACTCTCAGGTTGATAACCACTGCTTTACACGATTAAAAGGAAATGTTGGTGTCACGAAGTGGAAGCTGTTGGACTAGATGGAACCATGAAGAATTGATGGAAGAATAAATACTGTAATAACTAAAAGACTCATTACAGGAAGTTGGATGACTTATTCAGCACCTAAGAAGTGTTTCCATGTAGAGGGGAGGAGAGAGAGGAGGAAGGGAGGGGAGTTGGGCTGGGGAATGAACCCAAGACATCCTAAAGGTTCACTGCATTCTCTACTGAGCTATGCCTCCTGCTGCCCACCCAGGAAGTCAAACGTCAGTATCTTTTTTTTTTTTTTTCTGGAATGTTTTTATAGAGAATATCTTCTTCAATCCTACAGATAGAATCATCTCCATTTCTATCACCTCAAATAGGATTTCATCTTTTGTTTACCTTCAGTTCATTCATAATTCATATAAATCATTGACTCCGGCAGCAAGTATTTTCCGAGGCTGTATTATTATGCTAAATGTATGGAACAATAAATAGATAACAGGAGAAATATATGATGCTTCTTATCACATTAGGGAGAGATATGTAAAACGAACTCATTAAAAATACACTTTTGCTGGCATATGCAATAGTGTCTGGGTTTGGTGGCTGATTATGGGATGGATCCCCGGGTGGGGTGGTCTCTGGATAGTCCATCCTTTCATCTTAGCTCCAAACTTTATCTCTGAAACTCCTTGTATGGGTATTTTGTTCCCTATTCTAAGGAGGAACGAAGTATCCACCCACTGGTCTTCCCTCTTCTTGATTTTCTTGTGTTTTGCAAATTGTATCTTGGGTGTTCTATGTTTCTGGGCTAATATCCACTTATCAGTGAGTGCATATCTAATGACCTTCTTTTGTGATTGGGGTCTCATATGAGGCTATGCCAGTGCCTGGCAAAGTTAGAAGTGGATGCTCACAGTCATCTATAAGATGGAACACAGGGCCCCCAATGGAGGAGCTAGAGAAAGTACCCAAGGAGCTGAAGGGGTCTCCAACCCTACAGGTGGAACAACAATGTGAACTAACCAGTAACCCCAGAGCTTATGTCTCTAGCTGCATATGTAGCAGAGATGGCCTAGTCGGCCATCACTGGGAAGTATTGCAATACTCCTTGGCATTGCAAACTTTATATGCCCCAGTACAGGGGAATGCCAGGGCCAAGAAGCAGGAGTGGGTGGGTAGGGGAGCAGGGCGGGGGAGGGTATAGGTAACTTTCGGGATAGCATTTGAAATGTAAAGAAAATATATAATATAAATAAATAAATAAATGGGGGGGGGACACTTTTATGTAAGACGCATTCAGCATTTACCTTAACGGCTTTATCTTCAAATATCATTAAGTTACCATCAGCAGTTCCCACCAAAAGAAAGTTACTTTGCTTGCTGAAAGGAAAAAAAAAATACCAAGATTGTTACAAAATAACATTGTTTTGAGTAACCTGGCTTTTAAGTTCTCTCATCTTGTCTAAACTTAAGACAGGTGCCTCTCTGACCACTGTTTTAGCCTCCCCTCCTGAAAGCACAGAGATTATGCATCCATTTTCCAGTCCCTGGGGAAAAAAACAGGGACCTAGCTTCAGTAAGGGACAATTAGCAAAGACATGTAGCAAATTCACAAGAGCGCTCCTCTGCCACTCTCCACAATATCCTTCAATATCTTCCACAACTGTAACCCATCCCTGTGCCTAAAGTTCTCCCATCTTTGTTTCAGTGAGATCGAGTTTGCTATCTTTTCCCAATGTTAGCACCAAATAAAACCCTCTTTGCCTTTGTAATTCAATCCAATGAAAGTTTTCTTCAGCATTATCCAAATAGTTTCAACTCCAAAATTTATAGAGTGATTTATACAGTGCAGTTCACACTTCGGGCTCCCAAGATTCATATTATATACTACTTTCTCCAGTATTGGCTTAAAACAAAAAAAGCATATCAAATATAATCCTAATGGTTCATAGAAATCATCCTGTCTTCCATAATATGTCTCCCAACCTAGGACTCAAGCCTAAACTTCTGCTACTTAGATATACTGATTATGATCTATAAACCAATTGCATAAGAACTTCAATCTCTTTGGAATATGAGCTCTATAAATGACAAAAACTAAGAGATTTTTTAAACCTCTATTACCTATTAGCAGCTTAAAATTTATTACAATTTATTTTAGCATGGGGGATGTAAGGTGTACAGGAGCCATAGTATGGGTACAGAGGACAGAGGTCAATTTGAAGCACTCAGTTCTCTCCTTCTACTCTGTGGGGCCCGGGTATTAAACTCTTGATTTCAGAGTTGGGAGCAACTCTGCTCATTATCTACTGAGCCACTTCACAAGCACTTAAAAAGAAAACAACTTTTACACTTTATAAACAATGTAGATTATTTCACAAAGCAGTCGTTCAGTAACTACAGTTTCAATGCATCCCATTGAATCACCAAGTTGGTGCTATATTGATGTCTGCATTCAAGGAAAAATAAATAAACATTCAGCATCAATTAGACACATGCATGCACGCACACACACACACACACACACACCAAGGCAAGCTGACCAAGGCAAGCTGACCAGAGGGGAAGTCATAGCATAGCCACAGCTGCCCATGAGAAATAGTTGACATCTTTTACCTGCCTCAGCTATATGATCATATAGAAAAGGCAAACTTATCACTGTGGTCCTTCATGATTCTATTTAAAATAAGCAAACCAATAGCAAGCAGCAGAAGTCAGGAAATCTCTACTGATGTAATAATGCTGCAAATAACTAAAGCACCTGAAATTTCTATAATTTCCTTCAATTAACTGATAACCTTACCTCTGCTTGGCAAGGGAATTGCAATGCAAACAAGTGACAGAATCAGTCATCTTTTCCAGGGTGTGTCTCTTTGTCTCCTCTTCAACATTGATGACCAGGAGAGTTCCAGACTGTGTCCCGCACACAACCCAGCTCTCTTTCTCAGCAGCGAGATGCACCAAAGCCAAGCATAGTATTCTACTATCAGTAACTTCCTGTAAAGAAAAGAAAGTTAAATCTTGGAGACATGATTTTACGTTAAGTTACAAGGTCATGTATAGATTGAAAATGTCCTGTTATCAACATCCTTCAATATGACTACCTTGTGTGCTTACTTTTACCATCAATGCCTATTTTATTCAGTTTTCAACAATAGATAGTAAATCTGGTAAAGGTTTTTTGATACCTAGTTTCAGAGTATATCTGAATATGAAATTAAAGATTGAAATTCATTTTTTTTCAGAACCAATTCTTACTTCATCAAGATCATATGAAAGGGTTCATTCACCTTGAGCATAATTTTTGGCACAATATTTCAAGGCAATAGTCAAAATATCAAGTTACTCTTTAACTCTATAAATTCAACTGTTAATTTATTGATCTATCTTGTAGGAGTCATATATAGACTCTTTTGCTCATCCCCCCACTATTGGGAGTGTTGGCTGCCAACAGATCCAGAAATGTGTGATAGCACAGCCCCAATTCTAAAGCTAATGGACAACTGACATTGAAGAATGAATGTCTCACCTTACATGTAGACACCCTAGGACTGTCTAACCCATTGTATGTAGCCTTTGATGACCATCTGACTCCTATTATGTAGAAGGCACCCAAAGACCATTTGACCTTTTGTGTGGACATTCATTGGACATCTGGCTTTTGTGTACAGGCACCTGTTGACAAACTGGCCCCTTGTGTATGGACACCTGATGATAGTCTGGCACTTATATATGTATACTTGAACATCTGGATTTTTGTGTGTGAACAGTTCACAGTTCTGGTCAGACTCCAGAGTCCTTGAGGGAAGAGACTGTGGCTCATCTTCCTCATAAATCACATCATTTTTCTGAGACTCGTATTCTGTTGTCTTCCTTTGCCTCCTGCCAAGCTTCTCATTCCATGAGTCATAATTAACTGACACATGCACACACATGCCACACACATGTATGCATATATACACAGACATATATGTGTATACATATATATATATATATATACATACACTGTATATATGTGTATATATACATACATGTATATGTGTATATATACATATATATGCTTATATGTGTATATATGCATACATGTGTACACATATACATATACTGTGATGTTAAAACAAAATGATCTGGTTCCACAGCCACTTACTTGTTCTAAAGGAAAGTTAATTAAAACATTTCTACATTGGCTCTTATTTGATTTCCTCCAAAGTAATTTTTAGCTGATGTAGGCTATAAGTTATTTTAAAGTATTCTGAAAGATTCTAATTTAAAAGGATTCATATTTACCTCATAGCTGTATCTTTCCGTGTTTAAGTCAAATAAGGAAAGCTGTCCTTTTTCCGTGTTCCCGCATCCCAACCAGAGAGTCGCACTCTTGCTATTGAGATTTGTGGCAACCATGCATTCAACAATGATGTTCTTAGGTATTAAAATGTGTCGCATGAGGCAAATTAATTCAGCCGAATTCAAAATGTCAAAGACCTGAGAAAGTTTGAAAATAATGAAACAGCATCCATCAAGTTGACATTTCTTTCTCATAGATCAAATGTGTCCTAAAGCTATATTAAACAAAACTTACAGTTCTCAGTTAAACTTTGACTTGATAATTTAGATCATTAAATACAACAGTCCAAATTACAGGTAAAATTATATATAAAAACCAAGCACAATATGTACCCTTTGTATACTGTGCATGTTATATACTATATGTACCCTTTGTATACTGTGCATGGTATATACTATATGTACCCTTTGTATACTGTGCATGGTATATACTATACGTACCCTTTGTATACTGTGCATGGTATATCCTATACGTACCCTTTGTATACTGTGCATGGTATATCCTATACGTACCCTTTGTATACTGTGCATGGTATATCCTATACGTACCCTTTGTATACTGTGCATGGTATATCCTATACATACCCTTTGTATACTGTGCATGGTATATCCTATACATACCCTTTGTATACTGTGCATGGTATATACTATATGTACCCTTTGTATACTGTGCATGTTATATACTATATGTACCCTTTGTATACTGTGCATGGTATATACTATACGTACCCTTTGTATACTGTGCATGTTATATACTATATGTACCCTTTGTATACTGTGCATGGTATATACTCATTGTACGTGTGCTATGGTACTTCTTTTAACATAGAAAGTTCAAAAGTGCTAACTAAACCAAATTTATGTACTTGTACTCAATTCTATATTTCAGAGTCAATCAACTGGGAAAAGAAAAAAAATAATGCATCACATCAGAAAAGAAGTACATCTATCAGTTGTAGGAAGTGAAATCCGTATTTGTTTAACAAGTTAGATACCATCTCTAGATCTGCATTTGAGTTTTCCTTTAAGTACTAAAGAACAGAGGACCACTGAGTGCACAATAAGCAAATCTAAGCAAGAGCCAGGATGCTAGGAAGAGAACTGGGCCAGCCTCCTAACCTACAAGACCGCAACAGAGTTTCTTATTCTCTCTATGCCTGGCTTAGACAAGCTGATGAATTATCCATCCTGCTTAGTACAAACAGACTGTACGAAGACAAATTCTGAAGTACAAGCTTTGCAAAGCTATACTACACTTTAGACTCTCAGAGCTACGATGGAGTCCATAAAATACAAATAAAGAGAAACAGTACTTGAGCAATGAAAAATTTTACTATGATAAAATAAGAAATAAAATAAGGGAGCCACATGGTTGAAGCAATTGTAGAGTGTTTGTCATGGTCATTATTTTTGTACTGCACTATTTCTGATCAGGACACTGAAAGTTGAATAAATCTTCAGATATTGCCCATGATTTAAAATCAATACAGCACAACAGAAGATCCACGTTCATGGTAATCTATGAAAGTTCAAACTGACCTAAAGTATAGCAAGAGTTTCCTTTCAGATATTATGTCAGAAGGTATTACTTTGCATCAACTTCTAGCTCCAAATAACTTAAAATATTGGATGAATTTTTAAAATGCATTGAATCCAATCTCTTAGTTTATGTCTTCTTATTGGGGGAATTAAGGCTATTAATATTGAAAGGTAGCCAAGAGCAGTATTTATTAATGCTCATTATATTGTGATCACAGTGTGTGCTCCCCTGCCACTTTTGACTAACTGTTCTGGGATTATTCATTCACTGTATCATTTTGTGGGTAGTTAATCTCTTCAGGCTGATGTTGAATTTGTCATCCCTTCTATAAATCTGGATGGCTACATTTATTACTATAAAATGTTTCCTTTCTCTGGGAAGTGTGATTGATAGTTTTGCTGGGTATAGTAGTCTGGGTTAGCATCTATAATGCCTTAAAGCTTGTAGAATGATGGTTCAGGTCCTTCTAACTTCCAAAGTCTCCATTGAGAAGACAGGTATTATTCCAGATTTTGACTTCAAATATGACTTGGTCTTTTTCCTTTGAAACTTTGACTATCTTTTCTTTATTATGTATATTAGATAATTTTTATTATGTGTTGTGGGAATTTTCTTTTTCAAGACTGTCTTTTTAGTGTTCTGTATGCTTCTTGTACCTCTTTAGTTTGTGTAAATTGTCTTCTGTGATTTCGTTAAAAATATTCTCTATGTCTTTGACCTGAGTTTATCTCCGTATCCCTATTCATTACAAGTTGATATTTTCATAATGTTCCAGATTTTCTGGATGTTTTGCACCTGAATTTCTTTTCTAATTCAAGAGTTTCTTTGAGTGAGATAACTATTTCTTTTATCTTGTCTTCAAAAACATGAAATTTTCTCTCCCACATCTTTTAATCCATTGATGAGCCTTGCCCATGAGGATTTTGACATCCTTAATATTTCATTTCCAATTTTATTTCAATTTGAGTTTTCTTTAGTGGTTTTATTTCTTTGTTAAATTTGATGTTCATTTCTTGAGTAGTTTCACATTGCTCATTGAGATAGTTATCCATATCTTATATAAGGTTCTTGAGCATATCCATAATTGCTATTTTGAAATCCTTGTCTCATATTTCAGATAAACTGCTTTTCTCAGGTCCTAACACAAAACACTTGCTGGTCTCTTGTTTTGGTTGTTCACAATTGTTTATTTGTTTTTGTGCTGAGATCTAAGCATCTAGAGTTGGGATGTTTGGGCTATTTCTTGCTGTGGATATCTTTGTTGAGTAGGTATTTTATCTTATGGTTGCTATTGCCCAATCTGAGTTGAACTATCCATAGTGGCTATAGGGTCTCCAAGTTCCAGGGGAAGTATGCTCGGAATGGGTTTCCTTGTTAGACCTGTTCTGCAGGTCTTCAAGGAGTCACAAAACAAAGGAGCTGGGCTAAAAAGAAAGGGTGAGGAAGGCAGTGGGGGAGAATTAAAGGACCCTGGTGCCAAGAGACAAGTCCTGGAGCAAGGGATAGGAATGGAGTAAAGGTTCCTCTGACAAGCTGCAGCAAGACTAAGGCTAAGTCTGGAGGTATCAGAATGAAGGACTGGAAGGACCATAAAGGTCCCACTACCTGAGTCTCATCCTAGTATGGCAGTTTTGGGTCCATGATAGAGGTTCTGTGAATCAGAGGAGACAAAAGGAACTGAGGATAGACTAAAAGGACAAGCCAAGGGGATTCACCAGGAAGAACTAGGAAATCCTTTGTTCCTCACAAAGAGGCCAAGTCCCTAGGACATAGGAGTGAGCTAAAACTTTAATTAAAACAAAGCAAAACAAAAAAGCTAGGTATTTGTTAACCTTGTGGGAAAGGATCCCTTAAAATGTGACCTAAAAAGAAACAAGCATCAAAAGATGTTAAACATGTTCGTATTAAAATAAAGGCATTATGTTCATAAATATGCCAAAAGAGAAACTGTTATGTTTTATAAAAAAGAAAAAAGAAGACAAGGATATGTTTTGTAGATCCAGGCATGGTGAGGTGGAGTGGTGCCTCAGCAGGTCCATGCTGACAAATCCCTTCCCCCTGAGGGACCAGCATAGAATAGAATTTATTTAGGGCATAGGAAGGGGAGTAAGGGAATAGACACACACACACACACACACACACACACACACACACACACACACAGAGACAGACAGACAGACAAACAGAGACAGAGAGAGAGAGGCAGAGAGAGAGGAGAGGAGAGGAGAGGAGAGGAGAGGAGAGGAGAGGAGAGGAGAGGAGAGGAGAGGAGAGGAGAGGAGAGGAGAGGAGAGGCCAGCCAGGTACATGTGGGGGGGAGGGGAGAGAGGGAGAAAGGGGTCAGAGAGAGAAAGGATGAAGAGAGAGTAAGAGAGTAAGAGAGCAATGAGGGGGCAAACAGTCCCTTTTATAGTAAGCCAGGCATACCTGGCTGATGCCAGGTAACTGTGGGGTGGAGCCTAGAAGGAATGTTAAGAGAAGCGATAAAGGAAACCACATAAAATCAAAAAGAAATCTTTACTCTAGATCTCCAAGAAAGAATAACATATATGAAAAATGTCTTTCTCACATGTAAAATTTGTGAGTAGATAATTGAGTAGAAAAATGGGTACATCAATAAGAAATACATTTCATAAAAAGACATACATGCATGTAATGTGCACGTATCAGCAATAATAGATATGTACACAAAGAAATATGTGAGTATATGTACCTACCATCAATGATGATGGCTCTTGGGGTGATGGGGTTACAGTGTGTGTTAGAATGACAGAGATTATAAAAATTATATTTTATAACTAACACTATAAATATATATAAAACATTATGACATTTAACTCTATGTATATGTTAATTTATGGGTTTAAGTATATATTTAAAAATTATATGCTTATAAGTATACAAAAGAATATGATATTTGATACAAAATATTAAAAATTTTTAGCATGTGTGTACCTGGGCAGAAGTGGGTCTTTCTTGAGGATTTTCTTTCAAACACTTTGTAATTAACTTCTCAACCATAGGCCATGGGGCACAGCCATATTCTTTAACTGGATCTGAAACATAAAGATGATCATTCCAGCATACAAAATAAAACAAAAGTTAAGTGCTTACTATCAACATATATGAGTTCAAAAATGCAATGGAAACTCTGATCCATAATTCTAAGTTTACTATGACATAGTTGGTTTTGTTAACTTCATCTTCAGTAGAGCCATCACAAAAGAGTTCCATCCTTGTATTTCTACCAGTTAGGAGGTAGATGATGGATGATCTGAAGTTCAATGTTAGAAACAGCTACATAGCAAGATTAATATCTGCCTGGTCTACATAAAATCATCTCACTACCACCACTCCAAAACAAACAAATAAAAGATCTGCTGACTTCTTATGGTATCAAAAGAAATACAAAGATCAAATGAATATAATAAAGACATTTTTATTTGATATTTGCATAGAGACTTTGAAAACATTTTTGCTCATATAATAAATAGCTACTCTGAAAATACTTTTACTTTAATACTCACAAAGAGCAAGCATTAGAGCAAGCAGTTGGTTTGCATGCATTTAATATTTCCTTTAGAAATGCCACTCTTCAAGTGGGTATACAGCAGAGAACAGGGCACTTATACTGGAAAGCTAACAGGAATGATACGGATGATGGCTAAGTGGCATCTGAATTGGGTTTGACAATAATCCATTTCCTTTTCCTGAGTCTTTAAAGGTCCCTAAAGGGTAGTTGATGCCACAGTGCCCATAGCAGCCCTGAGTGCATACTCAAGCCTATCTTGGGGGAGAAGGAAGTCTTAGAAATCGCTACATAACTCCGTATTAGCAGATGAAGTCATAGTCAAGAACAGATGAAAGGTCATGAAATTCGTTGGAGCCACGAGACACCCATTCAAAATGAAGCTTCCCTCGTCAAGCACTCATTTACCATTTCTCATTAATATTCATAGCAAAGGATGTTATAAATTATTAAAGGCCTCTTCATGAATATGAATTACTTTGCTCAAAAGCAAATGAAAACATCCCAGGCTATGATGCATTCTGCAATTGTTATCAGAGCTACAAACACAAGCCTGATTCTAATGGTAGTCCTCCTTTCCCAAAGGTCCTCCCAAGGGAATACCAAACACCAGTACTTCCTTTGGATTTCATTAAGCCTAAAAAAGCTAGGTTTTTCCTGTCATCTTTATTATTGTATCACAAAATTTAAGAAGATCTATGCACTTAGCCAGAGTCATCAAACGCTACATGACCATGCTGACATTAAGAAAAGAACTCTTGTAGATAAAACCAGAACTTACCTGGCAACTTCCCTTGTATGGCTAACTCATCAAACTCATTTGGGAACCTCAAACCCTCCATAATCCTACTCCCAGTTGTCCAAATATCGTGAAGTAGTAAGCCAAAAGAATAAACATCGGCCTGTTGGTTATAAATGACATTCCCCCTGGCAACTTCAGGTGCCCGGAACCCTGAAAGGAAACAGATACAGCAATAAATTTAGCAAACACCAGGGCCTGCATGTAGGCCAACTACTAAGAAACAAGTCAAGGAAACGGATGGGATCTAAGTCAGGCCAGGTCATTGCTGCAGTAAGAAACCTGGAAGAAGTCAGTAAGCAGTGAGCGGGCATGTCTCGGGCACCATGCCACTGCCTCTCTTAAAGGACAGATATTTTGATCTTTACTACAGAACCTTATACTCCTACTATGATATCTTAGTCTTAAAAGATGATACTAAAGGGTAATATTGATAAACACTGAATAATAAATTATTAAATAGAGACTAACTTGTAGGCATAATGTATCTATTTCATTGGGTTCTTTTTTATTTCCATTAATTTATTGACTTTACATCCCATCCCCCTCCCTCTGTAGGGGGCCACTATGATGCTAAGGTCTTGTTCTCCAGATGGTTCTTGATCTGTCAGTAAAGACAGCCATGGGCCAATTTCTGGGTGGTAGGGATAGGTGGGACTTCCAGGTCCCTGGAGGCAGTCAGCGAGACAAAAGGAAGGAGAACTGAGTTCACCATACTTTGGAAAGAGGAGAACCAGGCAACCATGTGAGGTCTGGGGAGGAGCAGAAGGTTGTGGCCACTCCTATAGATGGGTGATCAGAGATGTTTAGCAGGGACTAGACTCAACTGATCAACTAAGTTAGGACCGGCAGGAGGATCAGGGCTAAGGGTCATGATAAAGGCGCATTTTCCAGGTGGGACACAGTAGTACCCAACAATTGTGCTAAGGAGACAAGTTGAGATGGAACAACTGTGTGTCTGTGTCTTTTACCTGTGGATTCAAGGGAAGCTGGGTGGGGGCTGGTAGCACAGCCACTTCCTGGAACAAAGGCAAGTAGATCAAAACTCCCCACAACACCCCTCTCTTTCTAGCACTCCCTTCATATAGCCCCTATCCCATACCACCTTCCCTTCTCCTCTGAGAAAGGGGAGCCCCATCCCAAGCACAAACCCACACTGGTACACCAGGTCACTGCAGGACTAGGCACATCCTCCCCTACTGAAGCCAGAAAAGGCAGCCCAGCTAAGGGAACAGGACCCAAAGGCAGGCAGAAGAGACAGTAGAGACACTCCCTGCTCCAGTTGTAGGGAGTGGGGATGACAGAGACACACCCATATGAAGACCAAGCCGTACATCTGCCACATGAACATCCACCACACATGTGCAGGGGGCCTAGGTCCAGCCCAAGCATGTTCCTCAGTTGTTATTTCAGTCCCCAGGATCCAACAAGGATCCAGGTTAATTGACACTGTTGGTCCCTATACCTTCCGGGCCTCTCAATCCTTGCCTTCCATGAGACCCTCTGAGCTCTGTCTAATGTTTGGTTATGAGTCTCTGCATCTCTTTCGGTCACCTGCTGGGTGGAGCTTCTCAGAGGACAGTCATGGTTAGGCTCCTGTCTGTAGAGTATCCTTAATAGTGTCAGGGATTGATTCTTGCCCATGGGATGGGTCTCGAGATGGGCCAGTCATTGGTTGGGTATTCCCTTAGTGCCTGCTCCATCTTTGCCTCTGCGCTTCTTGTAGGCAGGACAGATTTTGGTTTGAAGGGTCCATCTACAAACTAACAATCAAGTATGTAAAATCTCACAGGAAAACAAAAAGCCTTTATCAATATTCTCCTTTTTTTTTTAATGCAACTGTTATCAGGACAGAGGTTTACACAGAAGAGGGGGACATTTTACAGACTTAAAGTCACTAACTCGTCTAAAATTCCTATGGGTTCATTAGTTCTAGAACTTAGGATTCCATTCTACCCAATGAAATTAAAAACTACAGTTTTCTTTCTTAAAACAAACAAACAAACAAAAACGCAAGAATTAGCTGCGGTCCGGAAAGAGAGTACTTGCTCAGCTTGCAGAATGCAACAGGTGCTGGCTTTTATCTTTGTTATCACAAATCGATTAATTAGCCTAGTCATTAAGACAAATCAAAATCCTTTCAGGATTATGCCCGAAATTCCGTGTGTGTGTGTGTGTGTGTGTGTGTGTGTGTGTGTGTGTGAGAGAGAGAGAGAGAGAGAGAGAGAGAGAGAGAGAGAGAGAGAGAGTTAATTTTGAATATTTTCTATTTTCTTTTAATGCCTTTCCACTGGGTTTGACCCAGGGTCTCACCCTGAGCTTGTTGTTTCAGCTGGATGTATCTCTCCAATCCTAGCGCTAGAGATGAATCTTGTCAGCACTGGCTTCTACCTGGGTGCTGGGAATCCAATCTCGGGTTTGTGCTTCTGCAGCAAGCACATAGACACATCTCCCAAGCTTTTGAATTCTTTAAAAGATGATCCAACCTTTTACTCCGTGAGGAAGATAAATAGCTTCCAATTTGTCAGGATAAGACGGATATGCCAAGGTTATTGATAACAAAGAGTATTAACAATCTGAATAAATGTAACTGTAAGTAGAAAATTGTTCAATAATAAACATCTTGCAACAAAATGAAAATAAAAACTACAAGATGATTAAGATCATTTTTAAATGAAATTCTTTTGCAAAATGAAGAGAAAATGTGGGATTTAATGTCAAGCGACCAGTTAGCAAATAAGTAGAAAATTAAATTATTTTTCTTGACTCCAATAATAGTATTGTTATGATATGAGTAGCCTCCTTCTAGAGAAGTGCATGTGAGTATATCTGGTGATAGCAGCAGATTGTCTGCAACTTCATCTCAACACTCTGACTACGAAAGAGGAGAAGGAGGAGGAGGAAGAGGAGGAGGAAGAAGAAGAGGAGGAGGAGGAGGGAAGAAGGGAAGGAAGGAGGGAAGGAAGGAGGGAAGGAAGGAAGGAAGGAAGGAAGGAAGGAAGGAAGGAAGGAAGGAAGGAAGGAGAATGAAACTGTTCTGATCACTGAATCTGTGTAGCTATGTGGAAGGCAGAAGGGGCTGCAGCTGGACTGCTCTTCCCCTTTCGTGCAGGCTTAAATGTTGACAGGAGACACAGGATATCTAGAAAAGACCACACCAACGTGGTTATGGCATTAATTCCTTTTTCTCTTTTATACTTGCAGATTTTTAGTAACATACATGAATCTTATAGTTATGAAAATATACTTCCAGGGGGACACCACAATATGTGAGTCCACAGCCTTCAAGGGACAGTTCTAAGATGCTGAGGAAGGCTCAGTCGTTCTTCAGTAGGCTGCAATTGCATGAGGAATAAAGAGGACCAGGGACATCAAATATAAACCTGACAGCTCCTACTTTACTAATGGATAAAATCTGGCCCTTATAACCAAAACTTCTTAAACTGTGGGTCACGACCCCATGTGTGTTTGTGTAACTAGAGGTGAAGGTCTTGGAAAGTCTGAAAACAAGAAAAGAGCTCTGTGTTTGTGCATATGCATTCATGTGTGTGTGCCTTGGAACACCAGTGGTCTATGTGTGGTGTCCTTAATATTTTGTTTTATGCATTGTTTTCTGAGACTAGAAATCCCCAGGGTTACTTCTATCTCTGTCTCTCTGGCCCTGGGATCACAGGTGTGCACAAGCACACCCAACTTGATGATGTGTGTAATCAAGATCTAAGCTTAGGTCCCCATATTTGTGTGGCAAGTACCTTACTGAAGCAGCCATCTTCACAGTTGTCAGTAAAAGATTTATGAGCTTGTAAAAAAGCAAAATGAAGCTGATTGTGTTTCTGGAAGGGCTTGTGTTGCATTGTGGAACTCTACAGCCCTGGCTCTGAACATACAGCACACATGTCTCACACACAACACTAGCATGAGCTGGTGCCCCAAACACCTCCGCTCCGTTCCAAACTACTGTATGCTATGAGTTGTATTGTTGTGTAATACATGCAATGGCTCCCACTCTTCTGAAAGCCTAATGGTTTATTTGAAGAAAGTAAAGACACCACACGTTCTACCTCCATTCCTCAGCATGTATACAGTTACTATCTTGGAACTTGTTTGTGTTAGACAAACAAGCACATCTTCATCTCATTAGTATGCAAGTGAGCTGTCATCTGTAATGAATAGTAAGATTATGTGCTTATCAAAAGATTGTTTAAATTTTAATTGTTTATTATTTATTATCAATACATGTTCGGTTTGTATAACTCTTGTGTGCCTATATATCCTGGGTCCCATAAATAGCTCTAGAACATAGAGGGATCATGAATGGAAGAGTTTAAGAAGCATTGCCTTAGATATTATATATGAATATACAGGTATATATGTTTAAAACCATAAGTTTTGGATTATATATATATATATATATATATGATGTATTTCTTTAAGACAAGGATATTTTTATTGTTATTGTTTGGCTATGAATTGCCCCTCAAGAATTCATGAGATGAAAACTTGCTCTCAATGCAACAGTGTTTAGAAGTAAATGAATCAGGAGGGCCCCTAGCTCATTGATGGATTAAGGCATTGATAGAACTTACTGTTGAAAAGTGGTGGGATCTCCAGGTAGAGTGTGACTGGAGAAAGTCAGTCACTAATTGTTTATCCTAATCTAACCTCTCTTCTTTCCAACCCTCCCTACTTCCTGGCGTCCACAAAAGTGAGCAAGCACCCTTCTGCCACATGCACCCTTATATGTTTTGCTTAACTTCATCCTAAAACAACAGAGGCAGTGATACTCCCACAACTGCGAGTATCATATTTTGTGGGAATTTTATCACATGGAACGAAAGTTAACTTCCATGTCTGTATAACTGTAATAGCATAGTAACACCCTGAGCTAACAAAATGGGATGCAATTAGGAACTCTAAACACAGTACTAAAAAAACTCTACATACTACGACATGGTGTTTAAAATGTTACAGTACCTCTATTGCAAATCCTTAAATCGTTGTTTTGTTGTTGTTGTTGTTGTTGTTTTGCAGATACTTTCTGGAACATTTCATTTGACCTATATGCCTATCACCAGTTGGCAGACTTTACAAATAGCACAAAACCTGCTATGACCCCTTCTTCTTTTTAGGGTTTACATTATTCACTTGTGTTAGAGGAATGCAGGCACATGTCAAGGGATGCTGATAGAGGCCAGAGGACAACTTGCAGGAGACAGTTCTCTATTTCCACCATATGAGTTCCAGGACTCAATTCAAGTTTTCAGGTTTGGTGACAAGCATCTGAACCCACAGAGCCCTCTCACTGGTCCCTACAGCCTATGCTTTCTTAAATCCACAGACACAATCAAAGTCAAGAGTTCTTAAACCCACAAGCTACCCACATAGCTAATTCACTAACAATCTTGATGTTTGCATTCTTAGAACTTAAAAGGGATTTGGGTGGCTGTTAAAATATTTCCAAGCTGCTACTATTCATCAGTACACTCGTCTGATATTTATTAAATCAAGGTTCCATGTATTAAATTGTCTGCTATTCAACACTATCTTTGTGTTTATTTTCTTGTAATTCTCTGATATAACTTTTAACCATGGAATTATAAATCAAGAGGAGACGTGAGATGCTATTTAGATTCATCTCTTAATTTTTATCAAGTGTGCACCAATTTAGTCAGAGCTGTTCAGTACTTTGGAAGTTTTTACAATTATTGATGATGATAATCACGCAGGGGATATAGATCATTTTTTTAGAGTGTTAGCATAGCACTCATAAATCCCTGGATTTGAATCTCTAGTGCTATGCACAATCCCAGCACTGGAGATTTGGGCAGGAGCATCAGTTCAAAGTCATCCTCAGCTTAGAAAGAGTTTCAGTCCAGCTTGTGCTACCTGACGAGAGCCTCTCTAAACAAAGAAAGAACCAAAGAGAGATGGGAGGGGGGAAAAGAAGGAGAAAGATGGATAGAGGAAGGGAGGGAAGAAGAAGGAGAGGTAGCAAGGTTAAGAAAATCATGGGAAAAAAAGAAGGAAAAAAGAAAAGAAGAAAGTCATAAATATAAAATAATAAAAGAAAGAAATATTTATGGAAACATTTTTCATTTTTATCTTCAACTTTCCAGAGTCAATATCTTGAGTCATGTGATCCCAGGATAGTAACATTTGTCTATTTAGGGGTACCTAAGATATGAATTTGTTGAAATGTTTCTTTAAATGCCCAGTAGGTTTCTAGTGACCTTGCAAAGTCATATAAGTTGAGCCTTGTCCTTACCATATAATAGTGAATAGCTAGAGAACATTTACTTTGCCCAGTGACTGTTTTATTTGTATAGATGTTGACAGACTTGACGCCATCAGTCACTATTCACTTGGGTCAATCCTGCAATGGTCATGGAACATAGAATTAATTGTCACTCTCAACAGGAAACCCATGCTGGAGTTAAGGGTGGAACCAACGTTCCTATATTTACTCTTCCCAAAGTAGACAATGTCACGTGGCAATGCTGTCCCTGTCAGTAAGTGAGCTCTTTCTTTCTTTGACCTTGGGATGAACTCCTGTTGAACTGCGGTGCTGCAGCTCATAGGCTGCCTGGATTTTCATTTCCTCTGACCTGAAGTCATTTTTAGTGTCCCCTCGGATCACACTCCCTGGATTGTAGATGAGAATTAGCATTGGGGCTTATAGGGCATCACTCCTGGAAATGGTTAAGTATTAGCCCTACTCATTGCTTGGGCCCTGAAAAGGTTTGCACTCCTCATGTCCTGTAGAGACATACATGAACACCCAGGGTGAAGTACTGTTCTTAGAATTACTATAAAATGCACCCACAGATGTAACATGTCTGATGAATACATGTTTCTATTTCTTTTATGGAAACTTTCCACATTAAAAGGTATACCATGAATGGGAAATTTCAACAAAGAGAAAAACACAGATAAAATCCTGTGGGAAAGAACTTTTCCCTTCACAAGATCATTGATTTGAGGAAGGAAAAAAAAAAATCAAGTTTTGGTAGCAATTATGGTGATGAATGCTGTTTTTTTTTTTTTTTTTTCAAACTTGGGTCAGGGTTTAGAAGTCTCCTTTAGTGATAATAATTATAATAAAAGTAATAACAGAAGTTTTGTGGTACAACAAGAAATAGACCCACACCATGTGTATGACCTTGGAGAACAGGGAGTAGCAGAAAACAGAAGAGATGGGTTTCTTTTGTTGAGAGTTTCTTCCATAGTCACATCACTGAAAGTTATCAGTAGAGATTATATATGGTCTCAGGATTCTGTGGCTGTCTCGGAATCGAGTGGCAATAAAGTTTTAAGCTGGCTTTAATAAAAACCAGGAAGTCAGAAAGAAAAGTTAAAAGGCTCCATCTGTGAAGTATGCTGAGCTGCTGCTGACTGTCCAGTGATTGGTTGGTGAGGCAGTAGAACTCAAGCCTGGAAGCTCGTGCTAGAACCCAGAGACGACCACCGTCACATGAGTGGACAAAGCCTGTGATAGGTGCCCGCCCAGGAGAAAGAACAGAAAGAACTGTGAGCCCCAGTTAAGTGGGCCAGTCCACTTTAGCATCATATGAGATGTGAGGTTCCAAAGAGACCCAGGACAAGTCTCCCTCAATACCCGTGGCTCCTCCCAGCACTGGTAACCCTGCCTCCTACTCTAAACCTCAGCCAGTTCAGGGCCTGGGCTTTGCTTCCCTTCCCCCTCCTCCCCCAGCTTCCGATTCCAATATAACTCAGCGACAAGTTCCCTTGGCTTCCTGGTTCCTATGTGTTCTCTCAGTTCCCTTGGCCCCTTTCTCCTCTTCCCTATTTCCCCTCTTAATCCTCACTATTCTCCTCTCTCACCTCTCATGGCTGAGTCTTTTCTGCTGGCCATGTGCAGTCTGAGCTCTAGAGAGACTCTGGCTGTGCTCTCTCATATCTAAAACAAAACCTGTCTCCCCCCACACCTAAGGAGCCATCATGGCCTCACTTTCCTTCACATTTCAGGTCTCTTTGGGATCTCGCATGAGATGTATGAGAACTCCCTACATAAGGACATTTTATTTTTTTAACATTCATCTTTTCTAGATGGAAATACTGTTTTCCAAGCTTCCAATGAACAATACTGCTACATGGCTTTTCTACCTTAGGAACTAAGATTGAACAGTTAAGCCTTTCAAACCCACACTAACACAGAATATGGTGGAGAAGACAGCTAAAGAGGCCAAAGTCAGATACCTTGTTTCTCAGTGAATCAATTGAATTACCATCTTGGGTACTTGATGTAAGACAAAAACTGGCTCGATGTTCCCGTTTACAAAAGAGAGAACAGTATCAAACACAGACTGAGTATGAAGACAGGAAATATGGTTCTGACACACCTTCCATAAAGCCTGGTACACAGAAAGCATTAAAGAAACAGTAACTATTTCCGTCGTGATCCGGCAGCCCAGAGACACTCACAGGCAATGTGTACTCTGACATGCTTGGGTAGATGCACACCCTACTTGCAAATACAGGCAAACAAAATAAAAGGGAAAGCATTTAGTCTAACCAAAAATACAACAGGCATTGTAATTGGGGGGAAAAAATTCAGCTTTCAAAAATATAATGACATTAAATACCTTCTCTTTTGAGCTTAGTTTTTGGCTCAGAAAATTACATTGGTTTTTGTTGTCGTTGTTGCTGTTTTCGAAAGAGGGATGATAAAAATGTCAATGCCATGGGCGTTACTCTTCAATTCATAAGTATCTGCTCACTCTGTGACAGGCTATATCTCCTAGACCCACACCTGAGGGCACTGATGGTCCACTGCAAAACAAGTAAACTTGCTCTCCTACCTGGGGTGCCCTCTGATGTCTTTATTCCCATCCTGCAGCAGTACTGTGCAATCCCATAGTCTGCAATCTTCGCAATGATGGCAGCATTGGGATACAGGGTAAAAAGCAGCACGTTGTGGGGCTTCAGGTCACGGTAAATAATCATGGCTGAGTGGAGATACCTGTCAGAGAGTACACAGGAGGTCTTATCAAAAAACGGTCATCCTAGATTAATCTGCTCATATTTCTTTTCAATATGTTGTGTTCTTTATGCAAAAGGTCAAGAATGGTGTGTTAATTTTGTCTGTGGAAGTTGAAATATATAATGCAAACAGGCTTAAAAGCGTAAAGATCAATACTACAAAGCAAGGTGAGGCTTCTTCCCCAGAACTAAAGCATCAAGCCTGGTAGGCAACTGGAGCTTTAACACACAGCCATGTGCACACAGCCATGTGCATACAACGTGTACACACGGCCCTGTGCACACAGCTATGAGCACATAGCCACGAGCACACAGCCATGAGCACACAACCATATACACAAAACCATGTGCACACAGCCCTGTACACACAGCCATGTGCACACAGCAATGTGCACACAGCTATGTTCACACAGCCATGAGCACACAGCCATATACACACAACCATGTGCACACAGCCATGTGCACACGGCCATGAGCACACAGCTATGAGCACACAGCCATGAGCACTCAGCCATATACACACAACCATGTGCATACAGCCCTGTACACACAGCTATGTGCACACAGCAATGAGCACACAGCCATATACACACAACCATGTGCACACAGCCCTGTACACACACACAGCTATGTGCACACAGTCATGAGCACACAGCCATATGCACAGAAAAGGTAGGACAGTTTCTCTTTATACCTCAACAACTACCGAGAATGAATTCTACATCCCCTCACCAACTGAAGGGGATATTTAAAAATTAAATTAAATATTGGAATACATTAATTGGTTTGGTGATGCCTGCAATCTTAATACTCGGAGATAGAAGCAAGAGGGCAGATTGCTCCAGGCCTGCCTAAAAGATAGAAACAAAGAGATTACGTAAGAGTGAATGTAATTCTGCTATATGCTTTATTTTTGTTACAACTTTCATTTATCTATTTTGATGTTCTTAAAAATTGTGCAGAAATTGGTTTCTTTAGTTTTTAAAATTATATCATTTATCTTTGTTATTTACCTTTTTCTGATTATTTTTCTTCCTAATGTTTTAAAGAATATTTTCTTCTTTTCAGAAAAAAAAATCAAATTGTAAGCTCTCACCTAGCTATTATCTCCAGCCCTGGGGACATAGCCTACTACTGTACAGCTAATTCGTCACATGCTAAGGTTAATAAAGAACATATGAACAGTCAGGAAGGCAAAAACTGTCTTAGGAGGAACAAAATCTGGGTGTGAGATGGTGTCAAAGTTTACCTGGATTTGGGCATTTTGAGCAAATAATAGGAATTACTTAATATAAAATGCAATGTTTTAATCTTGGCCAAGTATTATCCACTCTGCGAACATGGTAGAAGAACACACAGTTTCCCAAATTCTAAAATAACTATTCTCCCCTTTCCTGAGAAATCTTTAAATTCCTGATTTTCCCTGTACACTAAGCTCACAGTTGTGGTGTGACCTTCGCTGAAAGGACAATTTTTCCTGGAACTTAATGAGGATTGTTAAAATCCTTTGTTTATTTCTGGCTTGGAATTTGGTTAAGATTATATTTAAAAAATATTTACCTTGTTACCTCCTACCAATCATTGCTGGGGCCTTAGGAATAGAGAACTGCCATGTCTGGAACGTTCTATTGTGGGATGGCCCAGAGTGAATGCGTCATTTCACTCTATCAACTACTGGGCTGATCCTCTCTTCCAGGATGTGCTCGCTCAGGACACAGCACTGGAACTATTCGCTTCAGGATACACAGTTTGGGCTGATCAATAACACAAGTGCACTAATGAAGTTGACCTTAACAACAGTAATTCCGTTGAAAGGGACATTTACCGAGGGCTTACTGAGAGTCCATTAGCTGTCTTGAGAAAAGCCAAGAGATTAAGAATTAAAAAGTTAAGTATATGTCATCAAATATCATTCCTAAACCACCATAACACAGTCCTCTCTCTGGTACAGACAGAACACAGGCTCCCTCAGAATACCTTTGGAGGACTAAAAGACAATCAATTTCAAATCATGTCATTTGGAGATCAAGGTTATCTGGTTTAATTACAGTATTCAATTATAGAATTTAATCTTAAAAGTGCAATTATAATACCCTGTAATAGAAAAGAAAAAAAAAAGCTTTTGAAATTTTAATAAGCACAAATCATTTCTCACTGGCAAAAATTCAGACAAATGAATTAAGGCATTGTTTGGGAATAAGTATTGTCAAATATTTCATTAACGTAAACTATACTCAGTTAACCAGTCTTTAATCATCACTATTATAAGAATTACTAAGAAGCCCCTATCTTTGTAATTTAAAGCCAACTTTATCTAATCCTGAATATATTACTCTAAAAATAGAATGCATTCATTTCTTTAACAAATATGCATTAGATATCTGTAAGGTTCATTCATTAGTGGACACAAAGCCGTCTTTATAGATCTCCTTTTAAGAGGGTTCTAATATAGTAAAAGACGGTGCTTAGGTATTCTAAGATGGTGCTGAGGTATACTGAGATGGCAGAGTGTGAGTGTCAAAGGTTGAGGAAGTAGAAATGGAAAGGTACAGGCAACAATGTTGGCTCTACCCAGGCAGGCTTTAACCTGAGGCACACATTCTCTGCCTGTCCTTCTTCTCGGCCTAATACAAAGTTTTACATGGGGTAAGTGTGCAGGAAACACAAGTGAACTCAGGGTGCTGAGGCAGAAAAGGATGAAGAGTTTACGACCAGCCTGGCTGACGCGGACTGGCTCCAGCGTGAGTTTCTGACTCATAAAACCAAAACCAAATGAGCACATGCCAATATGTGTAAGGAATGCTTGCTCTCCGTGAGGAGGCTGAGCTGTAAGGTATGGATGGCATGCAAGCAAATCCTTGTAGGAATGAGTTTTCCAGAAATCTCGGTGAGAACAAAGGTGGACACACGGAAGTCAACCTGGTTAGAATGTGGACTAGAGACATGGCCCAGAGTAAGGCTGCAAAGGAACCCAAGGCACTCATAAAGGACCACCATGCTGTGACTCCACAGAGCTGAGATGCTCATTACAGGTAAGTGGAAAGACAAGGGAATCTCAAGTATAATTAGACTTTTATTTCAGGGGAAATGTTCTGGAATTCCCAGTGGATACTGGATCGAAGTAGTAGCATAAAAATGAGAGAATTGATAAAAATGATAAATATAAAATATATTCAAAGATCTGATAGATACATGGAGATACAGATAGGCAGTAGATAGATAGATACATACATACATACATAGATTCATAGATAGATATTGATTGACAGACAGATATTGAGACAAGATTTCACTGTGTAACCTAGGCTAGCTGTGAACTCATGAAGGGATACCAGCTGTAGGTGGGAGGAAAATAGACTTCCTGTGAATATATTGATCCTGTCCCAACAAATGGGAATACAGAAGGAAGCACAGGCTCATTGTGAGCAAGGAGAATAAATCAAGTTTGAACATCCTGAATTGCAGGAAGTTTGATAAACTATATGAGAATTCCGAGAAAGAGCTGAAAGGGACTGAATTAAAGCAGATCTTGAAGAAAGAATTGATAAAATGAACAAGTCTCTTATGCATCATTCTAAGTAGCTCATTACCTAAGAAACTATAACCTCTCTCTCTCAGCCCGAAATCAGGTAAGACGGAGCCAACAGCTCAGGGCCAGTCTGCAAAATGTTTACTAGGACAGAAAGGACAGTCTTAACCAAGTAAGGGTTTACCATGAGAAAAGTTAGGGAATCCCACTGAGACAGGTTTCTTCATTAGACCCTAAGAATTCAGGCAGAACTATAGAGCATAAATAAATTTTATGCCTCAGCCCAGCCTTTCTTTTTTATATTAACAACAGGGAGGAGATGTAACCTACCCCCCACCCCCCCCACAGGCCGAAATCAGGCTGAACAGGCTTGACTGTTATCACCAGGAGATCATCAGGGGTGGAGCCTGCCACCCTATCGCTCTGCCACTCCCACTGCTGCTACCTGCTGCCTAGCTGTTCCAGAGTATACACGTGGTCACCTGCAGCTGGACTCCGAAGAGGATTTGGCAGGAATGGGCCCCTCCCCCTTCTTTATAAGCCCGTGTTTCCGAATATTAAAATTGAGCTTTGATCAGAATCTTGACTTAGCTCCATCTTTCTCATGCCGCCTAGATTCCCTCTTTTCTTCCAGATTCCAAGATGACTTCCAGGCTCGAACCCGGACATGTGAGCCGCTGGCCGGCCTCAACAAGAAACCATAGTGGAATATGACTTTATCACTTGTCTCTACCCCTGTAGTTACAGCCACACATTAACAATTATTTGAAATCACAATGTTAATATACACATATTTATTTTTCTTTTTTATTAAAGAGGGTTTTTTTATACAATTTTTACTAAAACATTGAGTTTTAATACTAGTGGAAAATTAACAGCTACTTATACATACCAACCCCCTGTAGAAGCAGATCTAGAATTCCTTCCTGGCTTTAGACTAAGAACAAATGAGGCAGGGGACTGAAGCACATGCTAAACTTTCATTTGCTTCATAAAAACGTGAGATTTGATACTTGAAATAAAGGCCAGAGATATTGCAGCCATGGTGCTATAGACTCACAACTTAGATGTTGAATACGAAATAGCACATCTTCAGCTTATAAACGATTGCTTCAGGATTACATGAAAAATTTGAGGAAAATCTGGGACCCAGGATCAGTTAAATCAAGAAAGTAATTGTGATGGCTTTGGAAAACAGTAGCCTAGATGGCTCTTTACTGAGCTCAGGCTGCTCTGAGGCTCCCCCTGGTGTTCAAAAGCAGTCACTCCAACCTAACTCCAAATGCCTACTCATTGGTGCCTTTCAAAATCCGTATGACTTTCAGTAGTTTTGGAAGAGATAAGTACTATTCATGCCCCTTCTCAATGCTGCATGAAGAGACTGTTCGCAGATTTTCAGAGAAAGGATGTGATGTCCTGTCTGCATCATTCTTCCCTCCCCACCGCCTCCCATCCCATCCCCATATCCCTGTGTCCCTGTCCTTGCCCTGCCCGGTCCCCTACACCCAACATGAATTTACTAAGGGCTGGATCCCTGTTGTGGTGACTGGAAAGAGAGATAGGTAACAGGACAAACCTACAGGAAATGCCAAGCACAAGAATACACAGGCGTTTGGCATCCTTGGCTAGCCAGGACGTGGGTATAAAACCCATGTGAACTCAAGAACCTCCTGCGTGTGTGTGTGTGTGTGTGTGTGTGTGTGTGTGACTGAGCACAGCAACCAGGAAGCAAGGGTGGAGAAGATCCAAGACAGGAGAAAGACCCGATCTAATGTCTGTGTACTTCTTGGGCTATTGAATGAAACACAGGCTATGCAGGGGTGATGGGAAACATTGGGACTAAATGAGGTTGAAGGAGAGAATCACTGAGAGAAACTGAATGGAAAGCTAGACGTTTTGGCTAATGATTAGACGTGAGATGAGAAAGACAGAAGGACAAAGGATGGCTACAAAACCAGGAGATGAAAGAAAAATGCAGAGGGGAGAACCCTAAGGATTGAATTTGGAAGCTGACAATTAGCACCAAGTTTTCAGCATCACTCATAGTTTTCAGGCTAAGAAACAGGTAGGGATCAAAAAGGCAAAATTTACAATTACTAAATGTATGCAACAGCGATTTACCAAGGTCTTGTGTCTGGAGGGATGGGCCTCTCAAAGATGGTACCTAGCAGCCAGCTACACAGTGGACTGTGATTATGAGTCACGTGACATATCCACGTGGAATCCAACATGTTATTCTGATCTGCTTCAGGGTTATGGACTAGTTTTCATGATTAAAATTTTTTCTGCTTCATACTTTCCTTGATGTTTGGTGGCCTGACATAATTATGTTCCCAAGGGGTAGCAATCTAGGGTTCAGATCAAGGGCAGGAATACTAGGATTGAGTGCTACGACCACCAGCCGTGAAGGGCTGTGCTCTCTTTACCAAAATGGATCAAGGAACTTAACAGCTACCATCGAAATTGTTAGCAGAGTGCAGCGAGGGAGTGATGTTCTTAGAGCCTGGAGTGGACTCAGGGTTACAGTGCCCATGCGTTAAGTAGAAACCGGTGCTAGCCCATTACCTCAGGCCGTCGGCCACATGCAATGCGATCCTGTGCTGGAGGGTTCTGGTGAGGCTGGCTTTGTCCTGCTGCAGTAGGCGATCCAAGGAACCTTTGGAGGCCAACTCCATTACCAACATCCGAGGACGAATTCCAGCCGCCAGCAAGGATATCAGGCTGGGGTGGTGAAGGTGACAAAGGACCACCAACTCCTGCAAGGGGCCAGAAACATGTGAGTCTCACTCACTTCATCAAGGATCCATCACCTGCCTGCCTGCCTGCCTGCCTGCTCTTCTCTGTGATCAGCTTTCTCAGAGCAGCTGGACTACAGTAAATGCCCCCTTGTTCTTTAAGGTTTTTAATTCTTCCCATTTTCTTTTTTTTTTTTTTTTTTTTTTTTTTTCGAGACAGGGTTTCTCTGTATAGCCCTGGCTGTCCTGGAACTCACTTTGTAGACCAGGCTGGCCTCGAACTCAGAAATCCGCCTGCCTCTGCCTCCCAAGTGCTGGGATTAAAGGCGTGCGCCACCACCGCCCCGCAATTCTTCCCATTTTCAACAATATACAGCTAATTTTGAACTGATGTTCAGATCACATATTTAAGTTCTATTTTTCCTTTTGATCTGCTTACACGAGACCAGTTGATGTGGGGATGGCCCACAGAGGTGGGCGTACTAACAGGTCATGTTGTCCTACCCTCTAAATTCTAGTTAGTGACTTAATCGTTCTCAGCCCTGGGCTCTGAGCAGCCACTGCCGGATCAACCTAAGCTGGCAGAAGGAAGCTAGAGTCTCTGGTTTTAAACCCAGGAAGTGTTCTAAGGACACGTGATCAGTTCCACAGGACTACATAGCGCCCCCTGCCTGAAAGCTCTAATGCCTTTCTACTCCTTGTTAATTCAAAGCCTATGTATGCAGCTGGAGAGGTGACTCAGCTGTTAACAGCTCTTGCTGTTTTTCCTGAGGACCCAAGTTCAGTCCCCAGCACCCACATGATGTCAGATGACCTACAATCATCTGTAACTCTAGCTCCAAGGGATCCTACATGCTTTTGTGGCTCCATCTGCATCCACACATAATTGTGTCATAGAGAAGCTCTTACATAAATAAAAAAAACACACACACAAATAAAAAATAATGTTTTTTAAAACCCCATGTATTTCCACATCCTGAGCTGATATACATTGGCATCCTTTTACAACCGTTTTCCTCTCATCCTCATCTGTGTTCACTGTCCTTCAGGCAGTGAGCATCTTTCACTCCCAAGCAGGACATCCGTAGGAAGCAGAGCTCCTGTAGCTTTGACCTTCCTTCCTCTAAATCACACCCTGAGCAGCTCACCCTGAGCAGCTCAACGCTCTCCTTAATGACATCTCTGTGTGTGAGGGTCATATGCAGTTGTTCCCTGGATTGACACTGAAAGGGGATTCAATTGTATTCTGGATATGTAGATTCACTCTGAAAGTGTAATTCAGTTGAGGTTTATTCTTTCTAGACCCACATCTTTCTAGATCACTTTTCAGTCACAGGGGGGCAGCGTCCCAGCTCCTTTTGGTGGAGTTTCTGAGCTTCATTCACTCTCCCCCTCCTCCTGTGCTGTTTTCCCGACATCACACTTTAGTTGAAAATTTTACCTTTTGACGGATGTACATAAACTTAAAATTTCCAAGTAAAAGAAGTGTCGCATGACTTAATTTAATGACATCACAGCATTTCTTACTTGTCTTAACAGCCTAAGAGATGTGTGCTTATTAAAAATCTTCACAGCCACCTCCTCTCCTTCGTAGGCAGCTCGATAAACGGATCCAAAACTTCCATCGCCTTTTGAGAAGAAAACAGGAAGCATTTTATCTTCCCAAGCAGAGAAACCGAATCCATCTTAGGAGCTAAGACTGTAGATTGTATACCTGCTGTGTATTTAGAAAACTCTGACGCCTTGTTTATAGAACGAGCCTCTTTGAATGCTTCCCCTCCCTTCCAATCAGCAAGCCACTGTCAAGTTCACCGATGGATCTGGTGTTCAGCCTTCCTATTTCCCTCTATACAGGACCTATGACAACATGCCATCACTCCTCTGTCTCCGTCTCTTCATAGGTGAATGGAGTTGGCACCCTCCTCCAGCAGCGCAAGCCACTGCCTAAATGCTATCCTATATGATTTCCCAAACCTCAAGTCTAGCCCACTGAAAACCATGCTGTTGTTATTATTTTTTGCTTCCAATTTTCAGTCCACTTTCTGTACATCTGTTAAAAATAAAATGAAATGTTTTCACCATCGTTATGAAGTTGTTGTTGTCTTTCTTTTAAATGCTCAGGGAATGAGAGAAGAATAACATGGTAGATCTGTCAACGTTTCAGATGGGTGTAGAAATTTCTGAATCTGTAAAGTCCTTCCCTATTTGAGAATCACTGTTATCAGAATGCGGAGCATAAACTATCTTGCTCTGTGAGTGACCAACAAAAGTATAAGCTGGAAGACTGTTTTGTGTATTTACAATACCTAGGAAGGGAAGAAAATTGAAAGCAAGAAATCCCTTCTGCTCACAGCAAACTAGACACTCCAGTGCCTATTGATGCTGGTTTTCTAGAAGAATAATCCTTTGAGGATGAAATGTGCCCAACTCTTATAACACATAAAAGTCAACAGAAAATATGTCAAAACCAAATTTACAAACTATCTCTATTCATAAATACCAAGGTATATCCCATACTTGCTGGGCTGAGTGGCTTTCCTTGTCAACTTGACATGAACTAGTGTCTAGGAAGAGGAGAGTGCAATTGAGAAGATGTCTGTAGGCAAGTCGGTGGGGTGTTTTCTTGGTTGATAATTGATGTCAGGAAGCCCAGCCTACTGTGGGTGCTCCTAGACTTAGGCATGTGGGTTGTGCTAGATCCCTCTGCAGTTTCTGCTTCAGAAACAATCAGTTTCCAGATTGTTGGCCTGAGTTCCTAATCTGACCTCCCCTTCATGATGGTCTGTATGCTTTAAACAGGAATAAATCTTTTCCATGAGTTTCTTTTAGCCATAGTGCTTATCAAACACTTACTGTGTAGTAGTTAAACTATTTCTTAGGAAGCAAAATTCTTGAAGAGAAATCTCAAATTCATCCCTGTCCTGAAAAAAAGCAAACTGATATACAAAACCCTTGGAGGTAAGAATCAAATAATTGGCCCAAATTATTCTAGTATCAATATGGTTGGGATATCTAATTATAAAGTGGTTTTAGAAAGAAATATTTCTTTTTAAGAAAAAAAATGGGTTCCATCCCAATCCCTGGGATTGAGCAACTTCAAGAGATGTCATGATTGTCATGCATGGGATAGGGAAGAGATAAGACAGTTATCACACGGTAGCAGCAAGGGATTCTGATAAACAGACGACAAGTCAGACTTCAAATGATCCCCAAAAGACAATGATACAAACGCTGACAAGACGCCCGGCTGACAGCTTTCTATAAAGACACGTAGTGTGTACAATCTTTTAGGCACCACGGAAAGGACAAAGGCCACAAAATCACTTTCTGTCTAATTGATGGAATATAAACACAGGGGCTTTAATGTAGCCTTTGGGGATATTCCCAATAAACTGCTCAAAACCTTTACACTTATCTGAAAAACCCTGCAAGCAGGATGAACACTGTAGCCAGCCCTGTCTGGCAGCTTGAGACCCTTCAGAGAAAGGATGCTCTGTGTCTGCTATTTGCCTATACCCAGCAGTTGGCAAGTTGGCAACTTCACAATTACAAGTGTTATTCGTTGCCATAGTTCAAAGACATTCAAACTAAACTGCCCATCACTGTGAACAATAAAGGGTTAAAGAGACTTGGGTGGCATCTTATGTCATAGCACAGAAAATTTGAAAACATAAATACAGGTCATAGGAATATTACTAATACTATATCCTATTTCATTTTCCTCCTATGATGTAATGCCATGATAACCTATCAGATCCTAGGTAATCATTAATGGTAATTAAATTAAATATAAATGATGTATTCACACACAGTAACAAACACACCTCATTTACCATAATCAAATTGTCGGGAAATACTTTAGATCAAATCTACCCAATTTTTTTTGTCTTCCCAATGACTTCCTGGGAGATTTTTGAACTTGAAATCATTACCTACTGTTAGCAGTATCACATTCCATGTTAAAAAAAAATTGCTAACAGACCAAGTTTTAAGTATTCTCAAAACACCAAAAATTATTGTCATAGGAGACCACACATATTTCATCTAGGTCCATTGACTTCCACAATGTATACATATAATATAATGTACTTATTCCATCAATATATAGCCTTTTCGCTTGTCAATTAAATAGTAAAACTTAGCATATCTTTGAATAGAGACAACCAGTATGCCGGGCTCCTCCAGGCACCAAAGGCACTGCAGGAAATGAGCTCTTATTCTGCATGAGCATTCTGCAGACCACTCTCATTCCATGTGCCTTCCACGTCTGTCAGGAAGCAGTGACAAATTGTGAGCTTTGCCAAGTTCCTAATTTTACAAAGCATGGGTCTAAACATCTTTTAAGCTTTTAAGGATAAGTATATAATGATACCATAGCAATGAGCATATTTAGGTAGCAGCTAAAGATGCTGTGTGAATCTGGGATTTTCCTCAGACCCTGCTGAAAAGCCTTTGATTGCATTCATGGGCTCAGTCAATAAACAGAGACTACTCAGCACGCCCAAAACAGAACAACAAAAGGCCACAAGTTGAGTACATGACCAATTTAAAAGCTTCTGATTTTAATCCCTCCATTATATGACTATTGGTGAGAGTTGCATGTTCTCCTAGGAGTTTCACTACAGAGAATGTATTCTTCCTCTGCCTCTTCTCCTTGGGATGGCAGGTGGCTATTTCATATCAATCAGCTGAAGACTTCCCTTCTGCTACCTCATTGTGCATGAGTAGAGCAAGCTTGGAGCCAGATTCCATAAATACCTGTGCTTCCTTCTAGGCCCATCCTCATGGGCTAGTCTACGAGTGTGTATACAAAGCAAATCCAAGACATGCAACATGACAAGATTTTAAACTATATCATCCCAAGTGAAAATTGCTATATCAAGTATATGAACCCAGCATAGGTCAAAAAAGATATGATTATAATGTTTCCGAAGTCAGGAGGAGAATATAGCATCCTGCTTGGTTTTGTTTATATAACAAAGATAGTTACCTAAGAGAAACTCAGGTGCTTCCTCAAATTCAAGCTCATCATTGTTCAGCATGATATTTCTAGGCAGGTCAGCCAAGATCAAGTCCGGAGCAATCTGGGATATTGGAATAGTGAGCCTTGGTTGGTCTGGATTTATTAACAGGTCTCCTAAGAAGTATGTAAAACATTATTTTTAAAAAAATATGTAAGGGTATACAATATTTGTAGTCCTAGCTTAAGAAAACACATCTTGAGAGATTTTTCTACTAGACTTAGATTTTTCTAGAAAAACCTGATAAGCTCATAAAATATTACTATTAATGTAGTTAGAACTTTAAAGACACAGTCCTAGGTTGACTCATTGTGTGGAAGAATTCCAGCTGGACTTAGAGCAGATGGCCTCTAATAAGGAATTAGTCCCCATTTCTGTCCCATCTATGAAGGAGATGCTCTGGAGCCTGAGTTCATGAACTTCAAAGATGAGATTATTTTGGTGTTTTGAAAGAGATGTCCCCAGAGAAGTCCCAGGCACTTGAAGATGTGGTTCCCAGTAGCTGGTGGAGAAGTTGCTAACACCAGCTGTGACCTTACTTGAGGAAGTGTGATGCTAGAGGCAGGATTTGAATTTTCAAAAGCCATGTTCCATTCCCAATGAACACTCTCTGCTGCCTCTTTGCTACTTTAGGTGTGAGCTTTCAGCTCCTGGCTTTAGTTGCTCTGTTGGCTACCTGCTGTCAGTGCCATTGCGCACCTTGAGCCCCTGGAACAGGAGCCCAGAATAGACTCTTTCATCTACAATTTGACTGATCATGGTGTTTTATTACAGCAATAGAAAAACAACCAATAAAGTTATGATACACAGCATCTAGTATTTAGCTTGAAGTCAACCTTTTAAGAAAACAGAACACAAGATCGTATTGACAGAAAATGAACCTTACTGTTCTGAACTGTCGCTATTATTGAATGATGTATCATTCAGTTCAACCATATTGATAAGAATGATTCTTTTTTGGGGAGAGGGAGTGACTTGTAAAGTTTATTTGCCTCCAGGATAGTATTCTCTTACATTAGTCTAATTTTATTTTATTCTATTTTTATTAGATATTTCCTTTATTTACACTTCAAATGTTATCCCTTTTCCTAGTTTCCCCTCCAAAAATCCCCTGTCCCCTTTCCCTTCCCCCTACTCACCAACCCACCCACTCCCACTTCCTGGCCCTGGCATTCCCCTATATTGGGGCATAGAACCTTCACAGGACCAAGGCCTCTCCTCCCATTGATGACCAACTAGGCCATCCTTTGCTACATACTCATGAGTCCCACCAATGTGTTTCCTTTGATTGATGGTTTAGTCTCAGGGAGCTCTTGGGGGTACTGGTTAGTTCATATTGTTGTTCCTCCTATGGGGACTTTCTCTAGCTCCTTCATTGGGGACCCTGTGCTCCATCCAATGGATGACTGTGAGCATCCACTTCTATATTTGTCAGACACCGGCAGAGCCTCACAGGAGACAGCTATATCAAGCTTCTGCCGCAGGCTCTTGTTGGCATCTGCCATAGTGTCTGGGTTTGGTGGCTGTTTATGTGATGGATCCCCAGGTGGGGCAGTCTCTGGATGGTCATTCCTTCAGTCTCTGCTCTGAACTTTGTCTCTATAACTCCTTCCATGGGTATTTTCTACACTCACTGATAAGTGGATATTAGCCCAGAAGCTCTGAATACCCAAGATACAATTTGCAAAACACATGAAACTCAAGAAGAAGGAAGACCAAAGTGTGGATACTTCGATCCTTCTTAGAAGGGGGAACAAAATGGAAAGATGATTCTTATATATTAAAGTCATGTAAATATAGTGTGCCATAAGAAGAATTTGTGAATTGTGTCAGCACCTACCTTCTTCAGCCTTCTTCATCAACTCATCAAGCAAGATCTTCTGATGTTCTTCACCGTCATTAAAACTGTACAATGCCCATTTTTTCAACAGAGTTTCTCCTTCCCCACAAATGTCAATCTCTAGTAACCCAGGAAACCATTCTTCCATGAGTGAGTCAATATGATCCACAACTCGGCCCAGAAGAATACAACCTACATTAGAGAGAGAGGCGGGTGAGGGAGGGAGAGAGAGAGTGGGAGAAAGAGGGAGAGAGAGGGAGAGAGAGGAAGAGAGAAAGAGAAAGAGAGAGGGAAAGGGAGAAAGAGAGGGAAAGAGAGAGGAGAGGAGAGGAGAGGAGAGGAGAGGAGAGGAGAGGAGAGGAGAGGAGAGGAGAGGAGAGGAGAGGAGAGGAGAGGAGAGGAGAGGAGAGGAGAGGAGAGGAGAGGAGAGGAGAGGAGAGGAGAGGAGAGGAGAGGGAGAAAAAGAGGGAGAGAGAGGGAGAGAGAGAAGGAGAGGAGAGAGAGGGAGAGAATACTCTTTCATCTACAATTTGACTGATCATGGTGTTTTATTACAGCAATAGAAAAACAACCAATAAAGTTATGATACACAGCATCTAGTATTTAGCTTGAAGTCAACCTTTTAAGAAAACAGAACACAAGATCGTATTGACAGAAAATGAACCTTACTGTTCTGAACTGTCGCTATTATTAAATGGTGTATCATTCAGTTCAACCAGAGAGAGAAGGAGAGGAGAGAGAGGGAGAGAGAGGGAAAGAGAGAGAGGGAGAGAGAGGAAGGGAGGAGGAGGGAGAGATCCTGGTAAGACAGTGGGTTAGCTGCTACCTCTGTTTTACACAAAGGGAGGGAGAGAACTCCAGGTAAGACAGTGGGTTAGCAGTGGGTTAGCAGTGGGTTAGCAGTGGGTTGTTTTACACAAAGAAGAATGAGAATAAGGAAAAGCAGATTCTACCCAAAATAGGAAAAGAGGAGGAGCTTCCTTAACTTGTAAAAGGGCCCCTGGTGAGACAAGATAGAAATGCAGATGAAACCACGGGACCTGGAGAAGAATCGCCCACCCTGGGATCTGGTTCAGTTCGGATTGTCAAGTTAGAACATGGACGCAGGCTAAAGACAAACACAAACTGGGAAGTTTTGATATCTAATAACTTAGACATCATAGAAGTGTAGTCAGAAGATATCAAAGTGACTATATACTTATAAAGGGGCCAATTCATCAAGGATATGTAACAATTGCAAGTGTGACTGCACCCAAATTGAGGCTCCCAGTTTCACAAAGCAAACACTAATGGGTATAAAGGTATTGCATGGGTCCTGATACAATGATAGTGAGTGACCTCATCAGCCCCCTCTCCTCTTTAGATAGTTCACCCAAACAAAAAGGAAAGGGAAAACAGCAAAGTTAAACTATCACAGCTCATATGCACTGAGCAGTCATCTGGAGAGTTTTTCTTCCAACATATAGTAGTGAGATTTGACTCAGCAGCAATAATTTTTAATAAATATGAAAAAAGGAAAATATTTTCCTGCATCCCATCAGGAAATAATAGCAGGATAAGAGAAAGCAGTCGCAAGTTAAAACCTACTGTGTAAATACACAGAAATAAAATAAAGCACTTGGAATGAACAGTAAAGACTTTGAATAACAGTAGTTATTACAGAGACGAGGAAGGAGACGAAAAATGTCTGACATCAGATGAAAACGAATGTACAACAGCAGAGCGCCTGGTGTACAAGGAGTACGTTGAAGGTAGCTGAGAGGGAGAGCTGCAGTAGTAAGCATTTGCACAAGAAAGCAAGATGTCTCAAATGTCCTCAGGGGGCACTTCAAAGTCTCAGAAAAAAACAAGAACAAGCTAAAAACCTCAGTTCGTTGGCAGCAAGAAATAATAAAATCATAGCTGAAATTTATGAAATGGAGACCAATATGCAGGATCAAATAGTTAGTTCCCTGCACAGAATAAGCAGGGGTGACAAAAAATAAAGATACATAGTGTAAACCCAAGGAAAGGACTCACATTGACAAAGCTGGGCATGGAGGGACCGCTGGAACAAGTGCCAGAGAAAGGAAGAAAGACTAATAAATTTAGAGAGGAAGGGGGAGTGGTGCTAAAGGCAGATGACAGTGAAATGAGAGGATCGGAGGAAATCTTTTGAAACAGACACCCTCAGAACTAGAAAAGAGAACACACGGATGAGTTTCAGAGTCTACCAAAACTGAGTCCAGAGTCTCGTGACAGGTGTCTAAGCAACAAGACGGACCAATAATTCAAAGTATCTCTGCAAAGGAGAGCTAATGAACAGACAGGTTCTGACCAATCCTCCCAAACACTTAACCGAAGCTAACATCTATGCTCCTCACACTGTCACATAAAATAGGGAATTAACACAACCAAAACTCACACTAAAAAGCCAGCCTGGCCTTGATACTTCAAACAAAGGAACAAAACCCCAGGGGGCTGGCATAGAGCTCAGTTGATAGAGTGTTTACCTTGCATGTATAACATGAGGGCCTGGTAATCGCTAACACTATGTCAACAAGGACTGCGTGCTTATAATTCCAGACTCAGGAAAGTAAGAAGTTCAAGACCACCATTCTCAATTACACACAACTTTGAAGTCAACCCGGGCTATACAAGAATCTTAAAGAGAAGGAAAGAAGAAGGAAGGAAGGAAGGAAGGAAGGAAGGAAGGAAGGAAGGAAGGAAGGAAGGAAGGAAGGAAGGAAGGAAGGAAAGGAGTGAGGGAGGGAGGGAGGGAGGGAGGGAGGGAGGGAGGGAGGGAGGGAGGGAGGAAAGAAGGAAGGAAGGAAGAAGGAAGGAAGGAAGGAAGGAAGGAAGGAAGGAAGGAAGGAAGGAAGGAAGGAAGGAAGGAAACTACAGACCAATTTCCCTCATGAACATAGATGCTAAAATGCTTGGAAACTGAATTCAAGATGTATAAAAACCATGTCCTGTAACTAAGCTGGCGTCTTAGCCAGGGATTTAAGAGTGGATCACTACATACAATCCAATAAATGCCAAATGGAAAAATACTTAAGAACATAAATCATATGTAATCATCTCAATAAATACAGAACAGCTTGGCAAGTTTCAAAATTTCTCAGAATAAAAGCCCCGAATAAACTGACACTATATGGGACATGTCTCAGTGTCACAAGTGTGTATTTATGTCAACATGCCAATTTGAGAAAGAGTAAAAACATTTCCTACAAAACTAGGAACAAGATAAGGGTGCCCACTCTTTCCATTTCTATTCAATATACTACTTAAATGCTTAGCTATAATGATTAGAAAACATAAATAAGATAAATATAAGAAAGAAAGAATTTAAAATATCCTATTTGCTCATTATAGGAACATGTGCTTAAAGGACCATAAAGTCGCTGTAAGTTCTCATAACCTCTCATCATTTTCAGAAAATTTGTGGATTCAAAATCAAAAAACCAGTAAATATTCTACACCAATAATAAACTTGATAAGAAAGAATTTAGGGGATGGTTCACTACACAATTGTTTCCGAAATGGAAAAAAAGATTCCTAGGAATAAAATTAACTGAGACTTCCATAATAAAATGTTTGAAACATTATAGAAAGAAATTGAAGAAGAGGAAGGTGAAGATCAGCTAAAAGGAAAAGAAATGAAGAAAGGCGGAACACACACACACACACACACATATATATATATATATATTAAATTCATGTACCTGAAAATGGTAAATGTATCCTACCTCAACAAATTTAAGAAGGACTGGAGAAGACATTAGAAAAAAGATATAAAAAGCTCATTATTGGTCATTACTGTCAATATTATGACAGCTACTGTGACCCAAAGCAGTCTAGTAATTCACTCTAAGTAACATTAAGATTTTCAACTTTTCACAAAACTAGAAAAGAATAATTTGTTTCCTGTACAAAATCCAATTCAAACTGGATCAAAGAACCTAATGTAAGATCTGAAACCCTAAATCTGTCAGAAGAAAGAGAAGGAAACCTCTTCAGGATACAGACAAAGGCAAGGCCATTCTGAAAAGGACTCTAATAGCATAGAAAGTAATATCAAGCATTGACAAGCAGGGCCATATAAAATATTAAAAGCTTTTTCAAATTGAATAAAAACAGACAGGCAATGTAAGAAACAGCCTACTAATCATAAAAATCCTCTTAATCCATTCAGTAAATGGATTAATAAACAGAGTACACCGTTCTCAAAAGAAGAAACAGAAATGGCCAGGAAAGGTATAAAAATTTGTTCAACATCTAACTGAAGTTCCTTTGAGGGACTCCATCTTATCCCAGTGGAGATGAACCAGAAACACAGATGACACAACAGTGCTGTCAAGATGTGGGACGGAGGAGCCTCCATCCTTGCTGGTGAGAATGCAAACTGGGGCAGCCACGTTGGAAATCAGCATGGGGCTTCCACAAAATGACTAGAAATAGAACTATTGACCAATCACATGGCAGCTGTGAAGCTGCCTGACGTCATCATAGCCGCTGTCAACACTCCTGCACAGAACATCTACTGCTGCACTGTGCATGGTGGCTAAGATAGGAATCTAGCCCAAGTGTCTACTAGGAAACAAATAGAGAAAATGTGACATGTATTAACACACACATACACACACACAAATATACATGCATACATACATACAAACACAAGAGACAGACACACACACAAATATACATGCATGCATGCATACATACATACATACACATACACAGACAGACACACACATATATACAAGCATAAATACATATATACATACATACACACAGAGACAGGCACATATATATACATGCATACATACATACATACATACACAAACGGACACACACATATACATACATACATACATACACAGAGACAGACACACACATATACATACATATATATACATATACATACATATTAGAGTTTTATTCAGCCTTAAGAAAAGTAAAATTCTCTCATTTGCTGGGAAACAGAGAGTACTAAGATATGCTAAGCCAGATAGACTACATTCAGAAAGACAAATACCTTCAGTATATCCTTTAGAGAAAATGCATGGATGTAGATGGGGCCACATGGAAAGAAGAGGTTCAAAGGAAGGGAAAAGGAAACAGGACAGAGTGGCATGGTGGGTGTAAAACAGAGCAACAAAACCCCACAGAGTTTCTCTCTTTTACATACATGCATACATACATAGGTATGTGTATACACACACACACACACAAAGACATACATACCTGCACATGTGTGTTTTGAGAGCAGAAGGGAACTCTTGAAGAAGGCAGCAATGATGGGCAGAAGAGACACAGATGAGGATGGTAGGGGAGGAAGACATATGTGTGCGAAAATGTCAAGATGAAACCCATGACTTTTTCTACAGAGGACCCCATCTCTCTTAACTCCACTTCAGGGAGATTCAATGCCCTCTTCTGGCCTCCGCAGGCACCAGGCTGGTAAGTGGTGCTCAGCCATACATACAGGCAAAACACCCATACAAATAAAATTTTAAAATTATCCAGGTGTAGTTTCCACCTTTTGTCCCAGCACTGAAAAGACAGAGACAGGTGGATCTATCTCTGTGAGTTCAAGGCCAGCCTGGTTTATATAGCAAGTTCTGGACCAGCCAGATAAAGACCCACCACTGCCCAAAATTCTTTAATGTAATCACTGAAAAACTTTCAAAATAAGACAAAGAGCAAAGGTGTTCGCTAGCCTTACAACTGTCACAAAACTGGAGAAGAAACACTGGAAATTTACTGGATTCGGGGAGGTAGATTGGTTTTGAATTCCTGGACTCTGTGTCTTCCTACAGCCTCCTAAGTAGCTGAGATCTCCATGTCTGTGGGTCATGGGGAGTCGGGGGGGGGGGACGACAACATATAATTAATTTCCTCACCTTTTCTACAGGATGGAACCGTGATTTTCAAGAAACTCTCAGGGCGATTGTCTAAGACTTCAGAGCCTACCAGACAGTATGCTTCTGGAGACCAATTCAAGTAGATGCCTTGCCGCCAATACATCCTGTTTGGGCGTAGTGCTCTCTCTGAAAGTTTAAATAGATCCATATGCATCCACTGATTACTAACTGCTTCATTAACTAAAGGGGGAAAAACTGCCACTTATACATTAAGTAAAAATAATATATATTTGTTTTGAGATGAGCATGCATTAACTTAATTATGAGACCTTCTTCAAATGGATACAAAATATTTCCTTAATATTTCAATTGTACAAGTTAATTACTTTGTATACTACCTGATATACAGTATAAACTCATGATACGCAGTTTGACATGGTTAATATATAAATAATCATAAGTAAGTTTTTAGTCTTTTTTTAAAAAAATCAATTCTCCTATTAACACCATTCTTGAACTTTGAAGTGCATTTTAGCTACCTTTTATATTCATTGATACCAAGAAAGACAAGCTATTTTTCAAAAACCAGTAACACTTGTGTCATCTTTTGTCCAACACCCCTCCCAAATATTTCCCTGTAGTGTTATAATGTTTCTTACTTTGGAAAGAAAGCTTACCATATACACATAATTTTATCCTTTCTCTAAAGTCCCTGAGAGATGAGCAGGAGAGGGATCAGAGTTCTTCTCTTAAAAGGCCAAGGCCTGTTATATTTGCTGAGGAAATATAACATTTCCTCAGTTATACATTGGTTATTTTCATATTATTCTTTGTTGTACATGTGTATGTATATGTGTGTGTCGGAGAGTGTATGTGTAAGAGAGTTTGTATGTATTTGTACACATGTGTAAGTATGTGTACTTGTGTGTATATGTGTGAGTATGTGTACATGCACGTATGTGTGAATACATGTGTGTACATGCATGTAAGTGTATGAGTGTGTGTATGTGTGTGTATATTGAGTGTGTATGCATTTATGTATGTGTGTGAGTGTGCATGTGTGTGTGTTCATGTATGAGTGGTATATACTTATGTGTATGTATATGAATGTGTGTACATGTGTATATGTGTATACGTGTGTGTGTATGTGAGTGTGTGTACATTTATGTATGTGTGTGAGTATGTATGAGTGTGTACATGTATGAGCAGTATATACTTATGTATATGTATATGAATGTGTATACTTGTGTGTATGTGTGTGTACATGTATGTATATGTATGAGTGGCATGTACTTATGTGTATGTATGTGAGTGTATGTACTTGTGTGTAGGTGTGTGAGTATATGTACATATGGGTATATGTGTATGTTTGTGTGTATACATGTGTGACTGTGTAAGATACTGTGTGTGTTGAATGCTTAAACCAATGGCTCCCACTAAACACCACCCTTTAAAGTGATTGCTTCCTGTTTCCCAAGTCTTGGGAAGTATAACTTCACAGCTGATGCAAACATATCTAATGTAAGAACTAAGACCTTTTCTTCCAGAAAACTGCAGAGGTGGGTGCATGCTCATGTGTTGCTCACGCTTGTCTTCCAAACAGGCTAACTCTGGGAAATGCCATGCTCCTCTTAACATTTCTTTCAAGGTTGTCCCACTAGTAGCTTTAGGAAGTACATACCTCGGCCAGAAAGCATGAAGGGTGAGATTTCAAGTAATCGGTTAATCAATCTTGACCAAAATCCCATGGGAAAGTATGGCATTTCGTACAGCCGGATGATGATCTCGGAGTTCTCACAGTGGGGGAGCTCTATCACTGGCCTGTGGTCAGACAAGCTGCAAAGGACAGGTCCTGTCAGAAACCCACGAAGGTGGCCTGAGCATGGCGGCCTCAGCATGGTACCTGGTGGCCCGAGCTTTTTACTGCCTCAATCCCAAGGAAATAACTACTCCAGACAATGGCATTTCAAAAAATAGTAATCTCTTGGCATATGACCTTCTACATCAAGAATTTGGAGGTCACTTCATCAACTCAAATATATGCACAGATGGAGTAGATGGATTAAAAAAATTCAGCAATGTGCACTAATACATTAAGACAATTAGTGCAAAGGCAGATATTAAGATTATGGAAAACTTGAATAAATATGTGTCCTAGAAACAACTACATATCTACACTTGGAATTGGCTGTATCCATTAAGTTAATTTGAACTATCGGCGCTTTAGAGCATTTCCCATTTACTTCCAAGGCAATATGAGAATTCTCTACAAAGTTAGAATATACTCCTCCCCCATGATGCCCTGTTCATTTAAACTCTCTTGGAAACTCACTTTCTCCCTTAAACTTCCATTATACAATATAACTGCTAAATTGCCAAGTAAAGATGGATGCACATGTGCACAATACTTCTTTACTATTAATCTTCACCAAAAATAATGTACATGTTAAGCCAAATAGCCACTATATGCATGAAATCATTTATCTTTTTAAATATTAATCAACTGCAACTTATCTTTCAAAATATATGTCATGCATTGCCAAAAAGCTTACCAAAGCTGAAAGTAAAACATTAGTGTATCTATTACAGAAAAAAAACAAAACAAAACAACAACAACGCTACTTTGTCAACCAAAATAATGTAATCTGGTGAACTTCTATTGGATTTTTTAAGGTCTGTCTTACCTGCTTGGAACCAGAAGATATTCTTCCCCTATTGGCAATGCGATCTGAAATTTTTCTAATAGTTTAAAGTATTGCATCATGTAGTTCTTCGGGAATCGCTTTTTCTTTGAAAGGAACTTTTCCACATCTCTCCGGGAAATGATGCCCTTGGGATGTTTCAGACAGCCGTCCACCTTCACTGTCAAGATCTGAAAGATTCCAACTCACGATCACTGTCTAGTTAGAACAGACAGGCAAGATCAAATTTCTGCCGCAGCCAGATAGCCTGGGATCCCACTGGGATATCGAGTTTAGAAGCATTTGGAGAACTAAGGAGAATTCAGATCCCAATCCCAGCACTCATTCTATAGTCTCATCACAGGCATATTCCTATACATTCCTAGAAATTATTGTCTAAATAGTCACCTGACAGGTCGGCCATATAGATTGACATTTCCTTGACAGGAGTCAACTTCTATCAATGGAAGAGAGGTAGTATGACAACTCCTGGTTACAGGCTTCCACCGACCGAACATGAGTTAGTAAATCAGAAGAGAAGCAGGAGAATCTGCCTTCTAACATAACACCTGGGAGAATTCAACACCACTGAAGCACTGGATATTACTGTGCCAGTTAAGAATACAAAGGTGGCTCCAAAGGACCTAAGTCCAAATACAGGCTCTACCACTGGCTGTAGAATCTTAGAAAAGGTAGTTACTGTATTTGTTGTTGTTGTAGTTGTTGTTGTTGCAGTGAACACACACATATTTTGTTAACAACTTTAAATATCAGTGGCTTCAATTCTCCAATCAAAAGATACAGGCTGACTGAATGGGTCAAGAAACAACATCCACCTATCTGTTGCTAGAGATAGGCACTGCCTTAGAATCAAAGAATGGACAAACATACTCTGGTCAAATGGGACCAAGACACAATCAAGCATTGTCATCTTAATATCGGACAAAATGGACAGCAAACTGCAACCAATCAGAAGAGATGAAGAGAAACATTTCATTCTAATCAAGGAAATAGCTAGCCAAGAAGACATTACTGCTCTAAACATGTATACATAAAACTCTGGTGCATCAAATTGCATTCATTTTTAAAAATTGGTTTAAAGACACATATTAATATCAGTACAATCATAGTAGGTGAGTTCTCCAACAGACAGGTCATCTTCACAGAAAATAAACAGAAAAACACCAGAAGTAATAGACACCATAAAACAAATGGTCTTAACCTAAGTCTACAGAATATCCCACCCAAACACAAGAGAATAAACATTTTATTAGCTGCACACAGAAGCATTTCTAAAATAGGTGACATTCTGGGACACAAAACAAATATTTACAATGTTAAAAAAATTGAAATAATTTCTGGTATCTTATCATAATTCTAGAAAACTCAAAATTGACAGCAAACACATCTCTAGTAACTACACAGACTCATGAAAATTAGATAACTCATCACTGGGGCTGTCGAGATGGCTCAATGGTTAAGAGCACTGACTGTTCTTCCAGAGGTCCTGAGTTCAATTCCCAGCAACCACATGGTGGCTCACAACCATCTGTAATGGAATCTGATGCCCTCATTTGGTGTGTCTGAAGACAGCTACACTGTACATAAAATAAATAAATAAATCTTAAATAAATGATAACCCATCACTGAAAGACAAATGGATCAAAGAAGAAAACAAAAATTAAGAATTTTTCAAACTAAATGAAGATTAAAAACTAATACGACAACACCTATTAGACACATTGTGAGTAGTCTTACAAAGAAAATTTAGAGTTATAAGTAGTTCATTTAAAAAAATCAGAAAGTACACAAATGACTTAATGGTATAACTCAAAACCTTTGAAAAATAAGAACAAACCAAATTCAAACCCAGTCGACATTATTAAATAATGAAAATCAAAGAAGAAATAAATAAAATAGAAAAAAAGAAAAAAACATACAAAGAACCAACTAATCTAAGAATTTGCTCTTGAGAAGAAAAATAAGATTGACAGATTCTTGGCCCAACTGATCAAAAGAAAGAAAAAGAGGACCCAAATAAAAAGAATCAAAAATGAACTAGAAAACATTACAACAGTTGCCAAAGAAATTCAGAATATTGTAAGGGAATAGTTTCAAAACCTGTACTCCACTGATCTGGGAAACTTAAAAAGAAGTGGTTAAGTTTCTACATTACCACCAAAATTAAACCAAGAAGAATTCAGCTACCTAAACAGATCCATAACAAATGGGGAGACTAAAAACTAATAAAACCTTCCAATTAAAAAAAAAATGTCTGGGGCCACATGTATTCACAGCAGAATTCTACCAGACTTTCAAAGGTCTACAGACAGTCCTTTTTAAACTCTAATACATACATACATACATACATACATACATACATACATACATACATAAAAATAGAACAAGAAGAAGGAGAAAATAGCCTTCCTGAACCCCCTCTACAAAGCCAGCATCACTGTAATACCAAACAAAGAGAAAACCATAGGCCATTATCCTGATACACGTGGACTCGAGAATGCTCAAAAATACTTGCAAGCCTTGAGAAGCCCTTCCTTTGAATTGTTGGTCTGTCTTCTCCAAGAGACTCATAAACATTATAGACTACTGCGGTTGTCCTTGGTTGCCCCAGAGAAGCAGAAGATAAGTTGTTGTTATTGAAAACACCATGTTCTACAGAGGCAAGGTCCAGAGACCGCTGACCTTGAACTGACTTGAAAGCCTTCTCACCGAGGACTGGTTTTCATGGTTCCAGAACACACTGTGCAATCTTCCAAAGGAGGGACGCAAGCAACAGTCCTATCCAGCTACGATGCCTGTGAACTATAACAAGGTGATGTAGCACAGTAATCTAAGAGGGGAAGAAGTAGCACACACGGTGGTGGTAACCAATGGCTCTCTAATCAGACTTCTGATCTCTTCAACAAGATGGAAACAATGCCTGGCACTGCAAACCTATCCAGCTACTCAGGGCGGGTGAACTCATATTTCTTAAAGGAGAACCTACAACCACCACTGTACTAAACCAGCATCATTTCTAACTACATTCTAAACCTTTGTCCTTACACCCACAGGAAGTATAATCCTCACCCCTCATCAAGGAAATTCTTCACAACAGATGGAAACCATTACAGAAAACCATAACCTACAGACAGGCAGATTTGTGAAGCCCCGTGCGGTAGGGGACCCTGCCACCAGACAGAACTGGTGAGGTAGCGGTAAGTTCAGAACCCCAATAAAACTCATAACTAAGAACAGCAGAAGTTTGAACTAGCTCCTGACCAGATGCCTGTCCCGGAGCACGGGACCAGGACACCCCATTAAGAGGGCTGTAACAACTTGTCATGTAGCATAGAGCTTAGAGTTCTCCATGCTAATGAGGTTTCTAGGGTCCCTGAGTGCAGCTAACGAATATCCCTTCCTAGACAGGCCTCTTCCTTTTGCCTCCCCGAGTGGTGTGTGTGGTGTTCCCACACGACACCCCAAAGGCCAGGCAAAAAAACCACTCAGAGCCCCAAAGCCCAGTCTCCATGGATACATTAAAAAACAAACTCTCCCAATGAAGTCTCTTGGAACATTACAGAAGAGAGGGTGGGAAGATGGCAAAAGACAAAGGCTCATGGGAGTTTCCGATGAGACTGTGTCTTCTAGGCACATCAGAACTTTCTCTGTAACTTCTCACCAGCATGGCTGCCCAAGCATTAGCTTAACAAGGAGGACACCAATAGACATGGTGATGTGGGTAGAGCAGAGCCCAGGAGGCCTCCATCCTGCACAGAGAACTACAGGCACCTAAGGGATGCTGAGAGTGGGAGAGACAGGCTTAGCAAGGGAAGAGCTCACTAACTAGTTACCCAGTATCAAAAGTTCAGCAACATACACACAAGTAACGTTGCGCAGACAGAGCAAAGTTTATTTAGAAATGTGTGTGTATGCATTATACATGCATGCGTGCAGCTATATTTTTTTTAAAGATCATGGATTTGGGAGAGGGTAAGGAGGGGTATATGAAAGGGTTTGGAGGGGCTACAGGGACTGAGGAAATTGTATAATTATATCAAAATTTCAAAAGTAGAAGTAATTAAAAAAGGAAATAGTAGAAATAAACACTTAGCATTTTCAGTTTCCAATTTATCTTAATATTATCTCAATTTTATCGCCTTTAAAGGGCCTATAATTTCTTTTATCTACCAACTCAGATGCTTAAATTATAGCCCTTCTCAAACAAATAATAGGCGATATCTCTGACATATTTTACCAAGAATAACTCACCTCTCTACCTGATTGGTCACATAGGTCTCTTTAATAGCTCTTTATTGCATAGCTGAATGAGTTTTGCAAACATATCCCTTGGGGCACAGCATGCGTGTTCATTAGACCTTCTTCTCCACTGACCACAATGATGTGAAGTCATTCCTTGCGGGGGGGAATTGGTCTGGTGCTGCTATGTATTCAAATGCTAAATACTGGAGCCCATTATCTGATTGCCCCTAGGAGGAGATCCTTCAGGACAGCAGCTTTTGTGGTGTAAACTGTGCCCCCCCCCTCCCAAGTTATTCATGATTGGTTAATAAAGATGCCTCCACCTTGACTGGGCAGAAGAGAGGGAAGCAGAGGGAAGGTTCCTGGGCTTGGGGGTCTCAGAAGGGATCATGAAAGAGCAGGGAGGATAGGGGAGGGACCCTTATGGTGTAGCATGGGTCATGAGTGCATAGCCATGAGGCTGGCCTGCTGGAACTGGAGCAGTCAAATGGAACAGATGCACGTGTTCATGGGGATTATGTCAGGGACATAGACAAAATAGCACAGAGGGCTGATCTCTGCCCAGCTTTAGTGCTTTCAGGCTTATTTTAAACCTATGGGTTTCTGTGTCTTTTTATATGGGAACTAAATGGTCTGCTAGATATTTGAAGACAACAAGGGGGCGTAACAACCCCCCACCCAGAATAATAATTACACCAATTCCTACCCTGCCTCAGGGACTCGTGGAGGTGAATACCCCTATATATTTTTGCAGATGAGTATCAGACAAACTTGCTCTTATTTTTACATGCTATTCATGGTGTTATTCCCTTTATTTCAATGTATCAATACAAACAAAAGTGATAACTGCTGCTCCATTGGTAACAAGAAACTTAAATTATCATTTTACTGAAATTTTAAATCTTCCAAAATCCATATTTGGCTTGCTTTCTTTCATACCTTTTAGATTGTCTTGAAGTTATTTTTAAATTTAAAAAAATGTATGCCTTAAATTATCAAACAGGTCAAATCAGTATTAGATATAAGGCTATCATTTATCTTTTGCTTACATTAAATTGGGGAAACAACATGAAAGAAAAGTATCTTTGAATTGTTTAAAGTCTTGATTTCATTTTTTCATTTAAAAACCAGGCACCATGACTCACACCTACAGTCCCAGCACTTGGAAAGCTAAGGCATGGCTATTGCTGTGAGTTCAAATCCAGGCTACCAGTGAGTTCTAGACCGACCTGAGCTACATAATTAGTTCTCTAGGCTAGCCTGCACTACAGAGTGAGACCCTATCTCCCTGATCCCAAATTCAGTTAAACTGGCATCCTAGAACTATACTTAAGCTAATAAAAATTCCCTGGCGTTTCACAGTAATGATTCCACAGAATCTTCAGACACTTTTCTGTGGTCATGGTAAGAGCCTACTTTGGTTTGGTTTGGGTTTGCATTTGGTTTGGGTGAGTTGTGTCTGCTGAAACGGAGCTTTTTTTTTACTTTTTGTCATGGGGTGTTTTGTTTGTTTGTTTTTGGCTTTTGCTTTTACTGTTGATTAAAAGGAAAACTTATGTGAACCCATTCCTTCCTCTGTAAGACAAGCCTACCTTCTAATAACATAATATATGTGTGTTAAGTAAATAGAAAGTTATCAGTTTGGGGGTGACATTATCCTTCTCTAATTTATATAGAGTTTCTGTCTGCCATGGTGCTGGACTTACAAAGCAAAACTCACAGGGTGAATGGGACATTCTCCTGGATAATGCATTCACCCACATATACTTTCTATTTGACTCCATATTTGACATGTTTCCTTTCATACCTCTTGAATTATTTTGGAATTATTTTTAAATTCCAAAAAAAAAAGAAAGAGAGAGAGAGAGAGAGAGAGAGAGAGAGAGAGAGAGAGAGAGAAAGGAAGAAAGGAAGAAAGAAAGAAAGAAAGAAAGAAAGAAAGAAAGAAAGAAAGAAAGAAAAAAGAAAGAGAGAGAGAGAAAGAAAGAGAAAGAAAATTGTATGCCTTAAATTACAGGTCAAATCAGTGCTAGATATAAGGCTACCATTTATCTCTCACTTACTTTAAGTTAGGGAAACAACATGAAAGAAAATATAATTGTCCTTTTTAAAGAGAAGACACAAAAGTTTAAAACAAGAGAAAACTGATCATGCATAGAAGAGATGTGCTCAATCCAGAGACTGTGCCCCTAAGACAGGGCACCATCATACACAGTCAACTCATGCCATCTGCTGCACTTGGACAGAAATGTGGAAACCAATTTAAGTATATCAACCATTAGAACAGACACATTGCAATAAATGCCAATTACACTGACGTTGAAATGTTCTCTCCGGGTATAGGATTTAGCCTCAACTGAGTTCCCTCTTCAAAATCACTTCCCTTTTATCTTTAAATAGATTTAAGCAGTACTATTCAAGATTGCTTAAAGAAATTCAATTAGCATTGTGGTTTAAATGGGAGAGACATAGCCAATATGAAAAGAGATAATCATGTTAGAGACTTGGGGAGCCATGTGTAAAGCTGCAAATTATGTTCATAAATGAAATAATTGCCGATGAATGTAAGAGCTAGAGGCCTCGTCCCTGAATTCTTCTGAACTATGGATGAGTGAAACACAGTGGTCCTTAGCTGTGGTGGCCCTGTATGACCCTACACTATCTTGAAATGTCCAGACAGAATTTTACTTGCCAAAGCTGAGATGGTACAGCTATAGTCTAGAAAGTAGGTTGACAATATGATGCTATCAACCCTACGGGAAAGATCCACTACAATTTTTTTTTTTTTGGTATTTGTTCTACATAAACTCATTGCTAATGTACTATTATTGGGAGGAAAAGTTATTTTCTGTGTTAAACATGAACAGAAAACAAGATAATCACCAACATAGCTTTCAAAAGTATAAATAGCTGGAGCCCAAAAAAGTATCTTCTATAGTCTTTAAATTATTTTGTTTTGTATTGATCACAGGGATGCATGTGTTCCAGGCTGATCAGGAACTCTACATAGCTGAAAATGACCTAGAACGTCTGTCTGTCCTTCTGCCTTCAGCCTCCAACTACTGACTACCGAGCACACACTACCATGCCTGGCTTTCCTGCCTTAAATAGATTTCATAGCCTCATTTGCCCAGTTCATTCATAACATATTTACATTAAAGATTTCATAATGTTTTTGTTCATTTAATGAAGCCAGCAACCTAACTTACCACTGAGGTTTAGATATTTGCCCATGACTTGAAAACAAAGGCTTGTGAACTTTCAGATCCATGTCCGTTCCAGGAAGCTCTCCCAGCAGTCTTCCCTGTCAAGTGGTCTATAGTTCTTTATATTCACAGTAGTCCCAGCCTTCTCTGATCAAAACCACAAAAATGCTAAATTCTCTGGGAACCCCCTACTCTACTCTTCAGCTGTTGCCTCAGGTCCCCCAAAGATAAAACACCAACCTGTGCCATGACTTTACAAAGCCACTTGGGTTCCACAAAGTACAGGTCACTTAGCTGCAAGGCAGGGTCTTGAAAATGCAGAAGAACTCCTGCAGTGGAGAGTCATCAAGCAGTGAGAAGTGGGATGTGGAATAATACAAAGCCCCAGAGACTCCATTGTAGCTGGTTACACTGAGGATCTCACAGAGAAGGACCCTGGAGACCCTGACCTGGCTGTCCTCAGCTCCCAAGCCCCAACAGCATAGAGGGAAGTATTTCCAAGCTATACCACTTGTTCATATCTTTGTCCATATTATTTCATAAGTATATTTGAAATACCAGCCTGCATTGAAAAGTATACATTAATAAATGCAAATTCACAATATTCTCTTGAACCTTCTACGTGCATAGTATGGATATTTTAATTTGCGTATAGATAAGAACCGATACATATCTCGCCATATCTGATTTAAGGATCATGAAGAAAGGGACTCCTGAAGGTATTTTCCATTCAACAGAATACATGGATCCAAACAGTTTCCTAGCCGTTTACTCTGGGACTACAATCAACTGATAGGTTTCACAGGCATTAGACATGGCATGGGGGTGCAGTGTGCTGAGATGGTTTCACTGTGATCAAAGACTAAGCAACAGAGAGAGCTTACACTACACTTCCTGCTGCCTAGAGTGATCCCAGGGCACCACACCAGTGATAACGCTTATATAAAAGCAACTTTCACGCAAACAAGAGTTAATGTGAAAGGACATCGTTACATTGTTGCATTGTGAGTCGGGTGCCTCATCATAGCAAATCTGGGTCCCAGAACCCATATGTCTTCCTTCATTCGCACACAAGGATTCTTTCTTACTTTGTCCTTAGAACATTTCTAAGTATACATTTTTTTTTTCTAGGATACAGTATATGATTCAATGTTCATACACACGGTGGCCTTTCCAATAGATAAGATCCATCATTGACCTGCTTAAGAATTTTATTGACGTTCTCTTAAATTTTGAATACGGATCACACACAAGGTTCAGATATCTCTTCAAACTGTCATGGCGGGACACTGGAGACCAGAATCCAGGGTGAGCATACGAACCCGACTCATTTAGGAAGTGAACGGCGTGTGGGAGCTCGTTCTCATCCAGCTGCAGCTGATGTTCGTTCACGAGCCGTAACAGGTGTTTCCGGTTAATCACAGGAAACTCGGTCGGCACAGCTTTACGCTCTGATAAAATGATTTTCTCCAGTTCTACGTAGCAATCTGGAATTAGCTGCCCAACCACAGGCTGATCTCGGATCTATGAAATTACAAATGACAAGGTGTTAAAAAAAAAAAAAGACTATTTAAATCACAGATGGGTTATATGGTAAATTCAGCCATAACAGTTTTTATGCGGTGCACATGGTTTTTTTTTTTTTAATAAAATTTAAACATGATACATTATGTGAAACCTATCGAAATGGTAATGAATAGAAGATGAAATTAAAGTAAGAAATTTATGGACACAGAGTCAATTTGGAGGGAAAAAAATCTGCAAATAAAATACCATGGAAATAGTTATCTAGTAATACAAAAATTCTATTTCAGAAACAAAGACAAATAACTAACCAAGAATGAATTATCTCATTGCGTAATGCACTGAGTTTATATGCAAAGCATCGGGGCAGGGGTAAGATATAAATCCATTATGAGAGCTTGGGATATTTCTTTCTGAGATAAAACTATATCCACAAGTAGTGGACTAGTGAACTGTAGATATCAAGAGTTAGGACTGAAAACACGAAATCTCACCAAGTTGTTTTTGCATGGAACTTTAAACTCTGGAAAATGAGATTTATTTAGCTGCCGATGATCCCAACCTGACAAAAAACCCTTTGTCTGCAGCAGTCGTGAGAGACAGAGAGCGAGATTTTTCAGTGAGGGTCTTGAGATCATAGTGTCTATAACAGATATCTTTTTTAGGCTTTTTTTTTTTCCTCCCTTGAAAAGTCTAGTTTTAAAGAGAAAGGCAACTCTTAAAAATAGCAGCCAAACAACTGCCTCTGACCACCACCAGGGGGCAACCTCTTCCCGTGTCTGGATCCATAAGATGCCTCCATTACTTCCACCCATTAGAATTTCTACTTGAATTCTTAGGCTCTAAAACCTGGGTCTTTCCGTGACACATAAACACAAAACTGTGTCTCTCTCCTCCCTAATTGCACCAAGAGCTTTGTTTCCAGCATCCAGAGCTATTGCTTCCATATTTTTCAACAAACAGTCACTCAGGAATATATGACCCTTGTGCCAAAAAACAATCTATAATCCTACTAACCATCATGCTTTTCGTCATTCCTCACAAATTAAGACGACATAAAACTTCAATTTCAAGATTATGTTTTAAGTTTAGGGAGGAAACTGACCTACAGAAACAAGTGACTGTCCCACAGGAAGCAAATCAAGCGAGGGGGGAGTACTGAAGGGCGGGTACCAGGCAGCAAAAAAGATGGCTGCTCAGGCAATGGGCTGGAGAGAATCGAAAGGGATGCAGTTCAAACCGACTGCGTTGTTGACCTTTCTCCTTTCGCCTGGTAACGGACTCATTTCTGGGCCGATGTAAGGAAGAAAAAAAAAAAACCCTTCTAAAGAGCATAGGTTTATGTTTATAAATACAAGGAAAGATTGGGAGAGAGAGTCAAGGTGGAAGGAAAAGACAAATGAGATGGGGCTGGGTGCTCTCTGATAGACTCAAAGCTGCTCCTTGAAGAAGGGTTGCAAGCATCACCCAGAAACAAGGTCCCAGATAGGTGGGCTGACGCGCCTCTCTCAGAAAGAACCACGGAAGCAAGCCAGCGCATGCTCAAACCAGCATGCCAGAATGAGGAAGCCATTAACACCACCCACTCCTTTTTAATAATACTGCCATTCCAGGCAGCATGTTTTTCTTCTCTGTATGGAGTTGTTTGAAAGGCTCTTATGTACGTAGAAGGAATCTGGCCTTACTGATTGACAGGGATAATAACCTGCAGCTGTCTCAGCCGAGTTTGAACCTGGATTACTGACCGGGTCACCTCCCTACGGCAGCATCAGCCCCCACCACTGACCCAAGCATCTCTCTTACAGGCTTGCTTCAACCAAATTCAGGCTTTTACAAAACAAATTCACCTTCTGAAATGGACTTTTAAATACCGCATATATGCTTTAGCAACAAAGGAAAAAGGAAAAACGAATAAAATCTCTCCAAGTGTCAGGTGCAATTACAGCCCCTAGGGCACTACAGAGACAAACCCATCCACAGATGGCCCATTTCTAAGAGGACCAGAACCTGGTGTGACAGAGCTGAGCTGACAGGGCAGGGCGCTGCAGTGCACAGCGGGAGCTTATCCTTCAACATCCAAATTGGAGCTGTTCTGAGAGTGTGTGCCTGTGGCCCAGTAAGTAATTTCTCTGGGATACGCAGACCTAACAGGGCTCTGGTTACATCCTGACATCTCCAGAGCCAACAGAGTGACAATCATTGTGTTTGCCATGCTGAAGCACCCAGAGCGTTCTCTAGAAATCTCAACCGTATTCCCTTCCTGTGAATACTAGAAAGGAGCACTCTTCCGAATGACCCATGTATTAATATTTTCCTGAACATGGGGTTTATCAAAGAGAGTGTCAGGAATTTAAAACACAAGTCTTCGGATGAAACCTAGCTTATACGAATTCGGTAATTATTTATAGATTGCTGAAAACCAACCAGTAGGCTTGGCAACTGGCAGCGTTAAAAGGCAAAATTGGAATGGAAAAAAATTGAAACCACCTGAACTAAAGTTATAAAGGAATCACATAGACGGATCAAGATACAAACAGAACAGGGACTCTCAAAGGAAGCGCCTAGCGGTCATTGGTTCTCAACCTGTGGGTCGTGACCCCTGTAGGGGTAGGAAAGGGGGGGGCGGGTCAAATGATCCTTTCACGTGAGCCCTCCAAAATAACACTTTCACAGTGGTCACCTCAGATGATTGGAAGACACAGATATTTACATTATGATTCATAGAGGTAGCACAACTATAGTTATGAAGTAGCAACAAAAATAGTTTTATTATGGAAGGTCGCTACACGAGGAACTGTGTTAAAGGGTCGTAGCGTTAGGAAGGTGGGAACTTCTGTGCTAGATAGGACAGAGTGTCGCAGAGGACAGGAGGCCCAGGCACCAACTTCTCTTTTAGCCTCTGGATGGAACCCCTGGAGAGGAAGCTGGGAGATCGGACATCCGGGTGATTTTCTCGGTGTCCTGGCAATTCCTCTCCTTCTCAGGATCCTCTAGTTATTTTTATTCCCACTTCTATGAATTATAAATGAAGTGTGGCATAAATAAATAATTTTTAAATGAAAGTACTTTCATCGTTTTGAACTATGAAAAAAAAAAGAAACCCTACAATTTCCAGATAATTGCTCTCTCTCCTCAAGGTTTCTGACATTTCTAAGCAGAGGCATAATATGACAAAAAGAGAAAAAGGCTTACTTAACTAGCAGCCTGCAAGAGGCACACACTCTCCCACCTTGACCACCTAGTAGCCTGCAGGGGGCGCCCATCCTCCCACCTTGAAATTAAGGCTCTCATTTATGATGGTTTTCCGAAGCTTTGCCAGCGCATCTGACTCCTCGGTGGCATTCACAAAGTGGTAGTCCCGGATGGTGGGGAATCCTCGCTTATTTAGGAGTTCCTTCGTGATTTTGCTTATGCAGGCTTTCCGCTGCTTCTCATCAGAAACATCCAAATGTGTGCCCACCAGAATCACCGGGGAAGAAGAGGCACGAGCCTAAGGAAACAGAGACAAAACACTTCCTGTTTCCAGGGAGAAAAAAAAAAAGCCTTCCTGGTTACATTTATGCTGAAATCTGCTATGTAGGATACTCCGTGCTGCAGCAATGACAGACTCAAGGACTTCAGAGTCACATAATAACAGCTGTCTTTCCTTGCTGCTACTGTGTGAATCTTGAAATGCAACCGTGTGACACAGCAGCGTCTTGAGAGCTATATGAGAGGCTCAACTCCCAAGGACAGAGCCCAAGGAACAGGTTTGAAGGTCCTCACAGGAACCGAGATGTCAGGTCCCCTCCCTGTTCCTTTGCCATAGAGCATGAGAACTCTTGCCCTTCCACCTCCCACCATAAAATGGCATATCAAGAATGGCCTCACAGATTCCAGCCCCAAGGTGCTAGACTTCCCTCCCTCCAGAACTGTATGAGAGAAATCTCTGAAATTTGTAAACCACTCCAGCTTGGGTAGGCTGTTACAGCAGCAACTGGCAACTGAGATTACTTCCTTAAACCTAAATAAAAATGATAACCACAAAACAATTTAAAAATTATTATTATTATTATGCCCTTAATAGTCCAACTCTTACCGCTTCCAGAATCCCACATAACCACGATAGTATAGTTTTTCTTTTATTTTAATGTTTGCTCAGAGCAAGTTGTTTGCATGCTGCACTTCTAAATAAAGCGAACATCCAGTAAACTTCAGGCTACGTCAGAAGCAGTGCAAACTGCTTCCATTTCTTTCTTTAGCTGAGAATTTTATGCCCTGAATTCACGTTAAAGTCATGAATTTTGAACAATGGAAGACAAAACCCACCGTACTATTTGCCTAAGTTTCTGTGTGAACTATAATAATGTCAAGAAAACACGGGCTTAAGGAAGATCCAAATTACCAGATACAGCCCAGGAGCTACCAAATCCTGTGCCCAGATATCCTCCTTGGTGCAAGCCCTCCTGAGAAGTTTACTCCCAGAACTGCTCCCTGGGGCAACAGACAGAAATCACAGGGACTCTTGTCACAGTCTCCATTCCAAAGGTCATGATGTTACAGTGCAGCAGGTAGACACTCAAGAAATAATAAAACAGAGAGACCAAAGATAGGAGACAAACAGTCTGGGGCTGTTCAAGAGGCAGGATCCGAACGCTTCCCACTAAAAGGTCACTGAAAATATACTGGTCGTGTGCAGAGGATGTGTGGTATTATTCCGTTTTAAGTCGGGGGAGTTGGTATGTCAGTTAACAAAACAGTGTGATCAGAATCAGTTGTGTGTCTGTGCTTTCAGATTTTACACCGTAACAGGATTTCAGAGCCTAGTGACATGTAACCGTGTGGGATTCCCCCTTCCATATCATTTCTCAAACTCTGAATGCTTCTAATGTAAAAAAAAAAAAAAAAGTAAAGAAAAAGAGAGAGAGAGGGAGAAGGGGAGAGGGGAAGGGAGAGGGAGAGGAAGGGAGGAAAGAAAGGAGGGAGAGAGGGAACATTCAAAACAATTGAAAGAACTGTTTTTGTTTTGTTTTGTTTTGTTTTCAGATATATCACGTTATAAAGACATTTTAAAAAAATAACAGAATGTAGCTGGGCATGGGAGGACACATCTTTAAACTCAACAGTCCAAAATTTGAGATCAAATTTTTGTCCATCTAAGGCCTTCCTGATCATTCATAGAGAGTTCCAGGGCATCCAGGGACACATAGTGAGCCTCAGCCTCAACAAAACCCCAGAAGCATAACATACAATAGTGAGCAATGATCACACTCTAGTCCCACGTGATCAGAAGAAATCACCTTGATATTGAAGAGCCAGGGCTTCATGGCGTCCACCTCTGCCTGCCCCTTGCTGAGATCATAGACAGCCAGGTAGAGAGCTCTCTGGGTCATGAAGTGGGGGTGAGTGCTGTAGAATTCCTCACGACCTAAAAGGAGATATCAGAGGCTTGAGTCTTTCCCATAGTGGGTAGGACTCGTTATGAAATAATGAGGGGGCACAGCAAATCCTTTGGAGGAGGGCAAACAACAGACATCATTCCCATGACAGCTTTGAGAACCACGATTAGCTGCCAACCAAGCAATTACTTTAGACTTCTCTGCTGGGGGCTGGCATTGCTCTCTGTGGAGTGTCCATTCTGGTGACAAGGGCAAAATCTGCAGCTAATGGGCTTGGGATAATCTTATAGGATCCACTAGTTCTTTTTCTACTGGATCAGGAAACTCGGTTTTACAATTTCTCTTCAAGACGAAAGCTAAAACAACATCTTGAGTACCTGCAAAATCCCACACGTTTAGAACCAGGTCCTTTTTCCTTTTGCCCCGTATTTGGAAGGACCAGTCTCGCACGTCTATGCCGACCGTGGCGCCCTGCGTGCTAAGTTCTGGTTTCTTCATTTTCATGAGTTGTTGCAGTAAAGTGGTCTTACCACTCCCCGTATTTCCCACAATCATGAGCTTCATTCGGTTGTAGGGTACAGCCTTTTTCAGACGTTGTTGTAGAAACCTAGATAAAAAGAAGCCGCGTAGCACCCTACCAAGCTGTGTGCCAGGCCTAAGTTGTTCCACAGAGAGTGTGTAAACTCAAGCATGTGAAACTGTAACCAACAAGACACATGCCTTCTATTCTATTAGTGATTTCACAGTAGTCAATGATATTTTGTAGCACTGACAATTATGTATGGCATGCTATCTCATCACCAGTTATAATCAAAATCCCAAAACCTGTTTGCAATATCTGCTAAGATGCAATGTGTACATAGATACATATACTCATGTAAATATGGGAGGATATTTAAACAGTACAAGGAAAAGCTTAACCATTATAAAGTTTAAACTTTACAATAGCACAGAATCAAATAAGTGTATAAATCAAAGCCCATTTTAACGAAGGTTTGAAAATGAGGCAGCCTTGATTGTGTTATATGCACATACGTACACATACATATATATGTGTAGTGAAGCACATACATATATATGTGTACGTATGTGCATATATTGTAAGTATAGTACAAAATAGATATTTATATATGGCATTGTGACACAAAGATAGAGTGTCATTAGTCCTGTATACAAGAACACAAGGTCATTCATTATCTGTTCATTTGAACTATATAAGCTATTAAACTATCAAATAATTTTAACATTGCTATTCTCAGTAAACTTAATGTAAAATTAACTGAAACTAAATCAATGTGCTAGATGGCTCAAGAAAAAACTCATTTAAAATTTAAAGGTACCAGTAGTTTTAAAAATGTAACAGATATAGAAAATACATTCGAAACTGTGCTAGCTACTGCCACATTTTAATATCTTTATTTTTGAGATTATAATATTAATTACATCATTTCCTCCTTCGTCTTCCAAACCTTCCCATAAGCCCTTCTTTGTTCTCTTTCAAGTCCAGGGCCTCTTTTTATTTATTTTTTATTTATTCTTTTTTGCATTTTAAAAATTATCTTTAATCTTTTTTTTCACAGGCTAGTCATTATCCCCCTCCTGGTCCACCCTCCTACAGTTGCTCATCCCATTCCTCCTCCTCCATCTCTGTCTCCAACAGGATGTTCCCACTCCCCCCTCCTCACCCTCCAGGTCTCCCCATTCCCCGAGGCCTCAAGTCTCTCCAGGGTTAGGTGCCTCTTCTCTCACTGAGGCCAGAGCAGGCAGTCCTCCACTGATATGTGCCGGTGGCCTTGGAACAGGTAGTGTATGTTGCTTGGTTGGTGCCATAGCCTCTTTTTAAATTAGAAACCAAACTGTGTCATAAGAGAACTTTAAGGAATATTGACTAATCAGTGCCAGCCATAGGCATCTGGACAGGTCCCCCGATGAGACGATCAAAAGGAAACATTAGGGATGGGGGATACTCAGTGGATAAGTGCCTGTTTCTGTGGGGATCTGAGCTCAGGAGCCCATAACCACTCAAAAGTCAGGCTAGATATGGCAAACCCAAGCTTCGGGAGACAGAGATAGGAGATCTCCTGGGAAACCTGGCTAGATACAGGCTCAGAAAGAGACCCTGACTCAGTCAGCGAGTGAAGCAGAATCAAAGGCTATTCGTGATCAAGGGTAAGGCAGGTTGGAGATAGTCACCCAACATCACCTCTAGGTGACAAGGAAGCCCCTCACCTGTACCACAAGGAATTACATAAGCCTTTGCAGCAGCTGCATATAAACACACTCATTAAATGGAAAGCATGCCAAACTTGCGTGTTAATAGTCTCTTCAGTCAAACATGCATGTTAATAAATAGTCTATACATTTTTCCTTAAAGTGTTTCTGTATGGTCATCAAAATCACAGCTGGCAAAGGCAAGGTGAATTCTACAGAGAACAAAGAGAATCAAGTCCACTGACCTTATGATGTCTTTGGCTTTGCATCCTACGTGCTTAAAGTCAAAATTCAGATGCAGTCCATCCAAGGGAAGATCCCATATCTTGCTCAACTTCCCCATTTCATTTGGAAAGGACCTCAGTTCCAAGTTGTAACTGACATCCAGAGATGTCAAATTTTCAAGGCGGCCAATTTCTGGAGGAATCTTAATAAAACAGACAAGGATAAAAACTGGTTGGTGAGAGGGAACCAGTGTGCACAGGTAGGGCACAAGACAAGAGTGAACAGGAAAGACTCTGAGATCTCACCAGCATTCTGCACAGCCTTGACATAAAGTCTTTCCATTAGTTTGCAATAGGCATGCTTTAAAACAAGCAAAAGGTATATAAAGAACTTACTCCCATCTGAGCTATTTATCACTTTATTATATTTTAAATTTTATTGGAATGTGTATGCATGTGTATATATATGCCTATACATGCACGTGTGTGTATTCATGCATGTGTGTGTGTGCATATATTTTTCTTATATGTGTAAATACAAGGAGGCTGACTCATTTAGGTGAGGGGTCATACGGAGGAAGAATGAAGCGATCTAAGCATGTGGGAAAGAGGGAAAACACAGGCCAGTTGTCATCCAGGGAAGATGAGAGACTTCGAGTATGTCAGGCTCTGTGAATGGTCAGAGGTAGGAGACGGGGATGTTTTTACAGCATTATACATACAAAACTAGATGCCTACACTGTGGCAGTTTGACTAGGTCTAGCCCCCAGCCAACTCATGTGGTTTTAATGCTGGGCCACAGCGAGTGGCACCATTAGAAGGGGTGGCCTTATTGGAGAAGGTGTGTGGCTTTGTTGGGGGATGTGTATCACTTTGTAGGCAGGCTTTCAGAGCCCCTATGCTCAGACTCTGCCCAGTGTGGAAGAGAGACCCTCCTCCTGGCTGCCTGAGAAAGCCAGTCTCCTCCTGGCTCCCCAAGAAAGCCAGACTCCTACTGGCTGCCTTTGGATCAAGATACAGAACTCTCGACTCCTCCAGCACCATGTCTGCCTGGGTCCTGCCATGTTTCCTGCAATGATGATAATGGACCAAACCTTTGAAACTGTAAGTCAGGCCCAGTTAAATTCTCATTTTTATAACAGTTGCCTTGGTCAAGGTGTCTCTTCACAGCAATAAGACCCTAACACACACACACACACACACACACACACACACACACACACACACACACACGTAACACTTCTTTATAAATATAAAACAGAGTGTTTGGGGTTTTCTTGTTGGAAGTTGAGCTTTAACTATACCCACTTACCTCAGAGTAAAATTACATCTTATTTACAAGGTAAGAACTATGAACTGGTTAAAAAAAATTGTGATAACACAAACTGAAATCCGTTCTCAAGTTTCTGGTAACTTAAAACGAAGATGGCCTCTCACCTCTTTCAGTTTATTATGAGAGAGATGCAGCTTCTCTACTCTTGACCATACGTGTGGGTCTTCGCTAAAGTCTAAGGTGCTGATCTGATTCTTGCTAAAAATGAGTTCCCTTAAGTTCAGAGACTTCCAATGTGCAGGTCCCGGCAGACATTCAATGTTGTTGTGGCTCATATCCAAGGACCGCAAGCTGGAACGACATGATGTCTCATTGAAAGCAGAGTGGGAGTTTTCAAAGAACACAAAATAATATCCCTGGAAAATTCACCAGGCTGAGACTAAGAAATGAATTTAGAGCGGTGTTGATTACATACAGGCATGGATATGAGATTGCATATTCATAAGGTACTCAGAAGAAAAGGCCCCTTTTCTCCACAGGAGAGATGTAAAGTGGATGGGGGTTATAAGAAACCAAACTGGTCGTATTCCCTTGGGATGACAGAGATGGTGACCATGTAGCATGTATTTCTTTCACTGTATGACAGGATTTGGGATGTTTTCACCAAGAAGAATATAACTGTTTGAAGTGACAGATATGTTAGCCCCTGAATATTACATGATTTTCTTATATAAAAGGCTCACTTGGTACTTCATATATTTATAATTTATATATGTACAGTAAAGTCTTCTTTTTAAGGAAAGAAAAAAATATTGAGGTCCAATTTCCCTTTGGACCATAAAATTATCTCTCTCAAAATGAAGAAATAATCAGTGCTTTTCAAATGCTCCTGGGGAATGAGAAATTATGACTAACAAATGCATATGTTGTCATTGAAATCTTGCTTCCTCTATAGATTGTGCACTAACTCCGCCTCCATGGATGGCTTTCACTCATTTTCATCGTCTGCTTTAGAATTAGTCACTAGAAAGGTGAGCACACAATTTTACCAGCTAGTCTCAGGAAGTCTGGGAACCAGAATGAATAAGTGTGCCATGGAACCTGCTTGCTCTCACAAGGCAGCGTTTCTCAACTTTTCAGACAGCCTCAATATTCATGAGTACGCGTGTGTGGAGAGAATAAAGGCATTGCTGGTGGGATTGCAAGCTGGTACAACCTTTCTGTAAATCAGTTTGGCGGTTCCTCAAAAAATTGGACATAGTACTACCTGAGGACTCAGCAATATCACTCCTAGGCATATACCCAGAAGATGCCCCAACATGTAAGTAAGGACACATGTTCTACTGTGTTCATAGCATCCTTATTTACAATAGCCAGAAGCTGGAAAGAACACAGATGTCCCTCAACAGAGGAATGGATACAGAAAATATGGTACATTTACACAATGGAGTACTACCCAGAAATTAAAAACAATGAATTTATGAAATTCTTAGGCAAATGGATGGATCTGGAGGATATTATCCTAGTGAGGTAACCCAATCACAAAAAATACACACATGACATGCACTCACTGATAAGTGGATATTAGCCCAGAAGCTCGGAAGACCCAAGATGCAATTCACAGACCACATGGAGATCAAGAAGGAAGACCAAAGTGTGGATACTTCCATCCTTCTTAGAAGGGGGAACAAAATACCCATGGAAGGATTTACAGAGACAAAGTGTGGAGCAGAGACTGAAGGAATGACCATCCAGAGATTGCTCCACCTGGGAATCTTTCCCATACAAAATCATCAAACCCAGACACTATTGTGGATACCAATGAGAGCTTGCTGACAGGAACCTGGTATAACTGTCTCCTGAGAGCCTCTGCCAGTGCCTGACAAATACAGGAGTGCGTGCTCACAGCCATTTATTGGACTGCGCACAGGGTCCCCAATGAAGGAGCCAGAGAAAGAACTCAAGGAGCTGAAGAGGTTTGCAGCCCCATAGGAGGAACAACAATATGAACTAACCAGTACCCCCAGAGCTCCCAGGAACTAAACCACCAATCAAAGAAAACACATGGTGGGACTCATGGCTCCCTCTGCATATGAAACAGAGGATGGTCTAGTCGGTCACCAATGGGAGGAGAGGCCCTTGGTCCTATGAAGGCTCTATGCCCCAGTGTAGGGGAATGCCAGGGCCAGGAAGCAGGAGTGGGTGGGTTGGTGAGCAGGGGGATAGGGAAGAGGATAGGGGGTTTTCCAGAGGGAAAAAACAAGAAAGGGGATAACATTTGAAATGAAAATAAAGAAAATATCTAATAAAAATGGCAGACAACAATTTACATGGGTTTTTATACATACACTGCCCCTTCCACTCCGTGTATTTAAAGCTTAATGTATGAATGCTAAACTCACACAGCAGCACCATCTATCTAACAAAAAAGAGTTTGGGTCTACAAAGCAATGCTCTTCTAAAAAATACACTGTATATTGTTCTAGATGCCATAGAAAAGTACATGACAAGTGGACAAAGAATCTGGCTATCTTAGATATCATATTTATTAGTCTAACTAGCAATGGACTTGAACTACTAGGATTTTTCAAAGCAGTATCTCTTTGGGTGCAGTCAGGACTCTAGTTGGATAACTATGTGTGCACTTGTAAACCAAGAGAAGATTTAAAACATGAGCATAAAGCCCGGAGATGTGTGCCCAAGGATGGTGTTGACAAAATAAGGAGCTGTGTTATAGGGTTACTTCTATAAGAAAAAGTCATCTTTATGTCACATTGTTTCCTAGTAGATGATCTTAATGATTTGGGGGAATATATTAAAAACATGAACAGCATGGTGGCACATGCCTTTAATCCCAGCACTCAGGAGGCAGAGGCAGGCAGATTTCTGAGTTCAAGGCCAGCCTGGTCTACAGAGTGAGTTCCAGGACAGCCAGTAGTACCCTGTCTCAAAAAAACAAACCAACAACAACAACAAAAAAAACAAAAACAAAACATGAGACCACATTTGTTTTATAGAAGCTACTATGTAAGAACTGAAAGTCTGAAGTTCAGCCTGTCAGCACAGATGAATTATGACTTTTGGGGAGATGTTTCATTTCTCAAGGAAGAATATAAAAGGGAAATGATAGCAGAAATTATCCTGTAAAATGATTAGAAAGAGTAAAGAGAAGGCCCATGGGGAACAATTAGAACATGGAGTGGGGTTTTGCAAAGTTAGATTTGCACAAATGAGTTTGTCTAACACTCTTTCTGACTACATGGTGGTTGCTACTTGCCTATGACATGCATATGTGTACATACACATTCTTTTATAAAGCATGAATAAAACGATTCTTAAAATGACAACACCCTTGAAACTGAATTAACGCTTGATGTCTTGGTCTTTGAAGAACTTACCAAGTCCCCAAACCCCAGCCATATCACTGTCCAGATGTGGAACTATACTCCTGATCTTAACAGAAAATGTCACTGAAACAAATGTAATTTCAATGACTAGTGTTCAGGCAATAAATAAATCCCTGTGATCAGCCAAAACCCAAAAGAAATGAACAACCATCTAGGAAACATCCAGCCAGCATCGTATTACTTGGTTCTAGAATGCAATAAATAATTAATTATTGAAATTATTAAATATTTGTATTCATATACAAAAGCATGAGAAGTTACTACGAAGGTTAAAGGGATGTATATTTGCCTAGTAAAGAATCAAACTCTCATATACAATAAAAGAATTGAGGTTTTTAAGTGTGAAATGGGGTTGTAAGTGGATAATATATATGCTCACAGCCAACCATTGTTTCTAAAAGCCATGCCACAGCTCGTTCTGCTTGAAGTGAAGTAACAATGGACTTACTGTGGAAGACTGAAAATCGCTTCTGGAATGCACGTGAAAGAGTTCTGAGACAATTTTAAGCTCGTTATGGAAGAAGGTAAGGCAGGCATTGCAGCTGAAGAAATAAAACAAGATAATGGACATATCACTCATCTTAACTAGATTTCTGATAAACTTGTATGAACAGGTTTCCAGTAATGTAACACTTGTGTAGGCAACATTTTCATGTTAACAGTACAAAACCATTTTACTTTATAAGATAATAATATGGGCACTAAATAATAAGAGAAGGCCACCCATGCTCATAGATTGGCAGTATTAATATTGTAACAATGACTATTCTACCAAAAGCAAATGAATTATAGATTCAATGCAATCCCAATCAAGATCCTGGAAACATTCTTTACAGAAATGGGAAAAAAAATCCTAACATTTATATGGAACCAGAGAAGACTCCAGATAGCCAAAGGAATCCTGAGGGGGTGGGGATGCAAGAGGGACTACCATTCTAGATAAAATGTACTATACAACAGAACCACAGTCATTAAAACTGCGTTGTGCTGGCACAAAAGCAGACATGCAGCTCAATGGAACAAAACAGAAAACCCAAACGTGTGTGCACGTTACCACTGCCATTTGTATTTGATGAAAATGCCAGGAATTCACACTGGTGAAAAGAGCACCTTCCATAAATGGTGCTGGAAAAAAAGGGATAAATACAAGTAGAAGAGTGAAAGTAGGCCAGTACTACTACCTTGAGCAATGTTGAGAGACAGAGAGAGAGAGATGCTTAAATGAAGTAATGCTACTTAGAATGATAACAACTTCTCCAAAAACTGTACGCTATCTAACTCTAGGAAACCTCCCTTTGAGTTATTAGGCAGCAGAGAGTAGGCTAAGAGACTCCCAAACAGGAATAGGTCATCCCCATTGCCATCCTACTGTTGAAGACACAAAGTTCTTTGGACACAGGACTTGGAGGATTCTAGCTGGATTTGACACAGAAGGGGCCTCCTTGAGAACCAGCTTTCTTAGCAGCAGAAGGTGAAATGCAGTCACCCAGGGGAGAAGGAAGTAGTCCTACCTAACAGTGAGGCCTAGAAACAACAATAAGCAAATGTCAGGGTCTACCTAAATGTGCAATAATGGCACTGCTATCTTGGTGGGAACTCTAAGGTCTCTAATTGGATTTAAGGCTCGATCAACAGAAGAAAATCAATCCTGGTCTTATAAGCCTAGATAGTCATGTATAACCAATGGAATTATGGGTCTTAGAGAACCTAAACCAGTATAATTTCTAACTGGACTCTAAATACATATCCTTATACTCAAAGATAAGCATACTCTCTACCCTCATCAGAGAAGATTCTTTTTGCACCAGACAAAGATTGTCAAAGAAAGCTACAGTAGTTAAAAACAGGTAAACATTGATCACGGGCTACCAATCCTCCGTCCCCCACCCCCGCTGATACAACCACATAGAACACCTGTGCTAAAGGATCAGAGAATAGTTCAGAAGCAGGGGCAGAAAGACTGTTAGAGCCAGAGGTCCAGGAAGTCTGATGCAGGATTGTGTCTTCTAGATATGATGAAGAAGCTATCCCCATGAAATTTCAACAATATAGCTTCCTGAACAGGACCTGGGCAATTTCAAAACCAGTTGACATCTCAACATAGAGGAAAGACTCTCATGAAGCCCTACCTGTATATGAAGAGCTACAGGCAATTAACAACTCTTGAGAGAGGAAGAATTAGTCCTTCCTAGGTGGCTATCCTATACCATGTAGTCAGCCCTAGAAACGTATACATGCAAGCAACAGTAAATGTACTTAGCAGGTTGCATTTACATATTTATTTGCATATATTTATTTGCATATATATGTATATATATATATATATATATATATATATATATATAAAACAATAGAACTAGAGAATAAGAGGTCATGAACTTGAGACCAGGAATTCACACTGGGAGGGCTTGAAAGGGGGATTAAATAATTCAACTATATTTTAATTAAATAATTTATTTTAAAATCTGTTCTGCTATTCAACAGCATTGAGAACGTTTGCATATGCATATAGGCAGCCACAGAACTCTTTAGTTCAAGAGATAAAAATGAATAAAAACCTGAAAATTATTTGCAAGCTGTGAGACTGTAACTTCTTTTCCTATGATGACAGCAGTAGGCTAAAAAATTTTAAAACTATAGACACATTTGAAAACTTTTTTTAAATATGAGTATACTGTTGGATCCCATGACAGATGGTTGTGAGTCACCATGTAGTTGCTGGGAGTTGAACTCAAGACCTCTAGAAGAGAAGACAGTGCTCTTAACTGCTGAGCTATCTCTACAGCCCCATGAAAATAAAATTTTAAAGTTTTAATTTTATAGAAAATGTGGGTGAAGAGGACCAAGTTCCTGTCTCCCCATCCCTGCCTTCCCGCACATCTCCTGTCACCAAGTCAGCATTAGTTCAGCTGTAACAAGGGGCCAATATTGGTACAGCAGTGTCACCAAACAGTTTAGTCTGAGGTCATTCCCTGTGGTTTGGCAAACAGGACGTCTGTCCATCATCACTATGTCTCCCTCTTCTCTTCTTTAGACCATGGTAACTATGACTCTGTTGACTGGACCCGCAGTTTTACCCTTCCCAGAATGTCTAATAAGTGAAATCAAACTCCCCTGGTCCTCTCTCACTAAAATACCTGTTTACATTTGTTTCTCCCAACATTTCCCTGGCTTGATGGCTCATCTCGTCAACAATCCACCAAGCTGGCTTGTAGAACTTCGGAATATTTTAACTGAAACACCACCTGTAACTTGCCTTCTCAAACACCTATCTGTGTTGCCCCCTTTGAAGGACTGATAGCGGTGAAATCAGCACACAACACTTACCAAGAAAATTCATGCGAGCACTGAAACTCTCTACTTTTGAACAAGCCTCAAGAAAATCTCCAGGTAGGGATGGAATGTGATTTTTACTAAGATTTAAAATCTTCAGTTCCTTCAGGCTCAAGGGAGAGCAAATCCCGGATATTTTATTTCTAGTTGGAAAACACAAAACCGAGGATGAAAAAACGTGAACGCTAGTAGAATGGAAAGGTATGAAATCAATTTACGTTCCAAGTATGGCTCAAAGCACATTTAAGCCTCTTAAAATTAATTGTGATGGTTCCAGCTGACAATATTGCCTTAATTATCAGCAGCACTCTCCCTTTACCATGCTTACTTCAAACTCGTCGCTATAGAAACAGTGACATCATTTTGCATCCCTGCTAAGTTCGGTTATGCAATGTGATTTTCCTTGCTGCCTTAATGAGTCTGTTCTTACCCTTCCAGTAGGAGCTGCTCAAGTTTCTCCACCACTTGGGCAAGGTTCTCTGGGATTGAAGAGAGCTGGTTATAGGACAGATTCAACTGTTTGAGGCTTGGACACTTTACCGCAGGGTCTAAAACTACTGTTGGCCCGATGTCATTTCGAGAGGCATCTAGGTTGGTGATACGTGGCATTTTCAACACGAAAGAGGGAAATGAGGTGAATTTGTTACTGTGCAAATCCAAGTGTATCAAACACTTCAGAGTCTGGGAAGAAAAACAAATTAAATATTCCATACTGAGTATTTGAGAGATAACTCCAGCACCAGTTCTGGTCATCCTAACATTGGTTAACTGGGACCATCTGGATTTTTTTTTAATTGAAAATGCAATGCTCACCAGAACTTTGGTATACTTAGTAGGCCAACAATTCTTGCTATAGTGTAAATTAAGACAGGAAAAAAAATCCATAAGCAACTGTCAAAAGCAGGCTCATAAATATAAATTTGAGACCTCAGTTCAGCTTATTTATAGAAATTACGTCTGGAAATTGCAAGATGAAATCAGGACCACTGCAATGCTATCTAACATGTATGGTTAAGGCTATCAGAAGCAGGCTTTCTTGTGGGGTAATTCATATTAAAGTGTGTAAGAATTTCTGATAGGCAGGATCTAGATAGCTGTGTGAAATCCAAAGTAATGGGGTAATTGTTGCCCCAAATCTAAAAGACAGACTTAACTGTAGTGATACACTATTATATTAAAAAATATCTCTTATATTCTAAGAGAATGGAACTTTGGATGATGCTCACAGCCAGAGTTAGGAATGCACCTTGAGATAACTTAACACTTAAAACTGCTTAAAGTGTGCATTTAGCCTGTTTGTATAAACCTTCCTAACGCTAAGACCCTTTAATGCAGTTCATGTTGTAGTGGCCCCGATTTTCATTGCTACTTCATAACTGTAATCTTGCTACTCTTATGAGTTGTAATGTAGATATCTGATATGCAGGATATCTGACATGTGACCTCCGTGAAAGGGTCACTTGACCCCCCCAAAGGGGTCACCACCTACAGGCTTGAGAACTGTGCTTTAAGAGAACGGTATAACAACCAACTTTCCTTGCCTTGGGTTTCCCCTAAAATCAGCTCTCGCGGCCAAAGCTAGAGCACAGCTGTAATCTTAAATTACGTACTCTGCCATGCGCCTACCCCAAGAGTAATGCCTGTGTGTATGTATATTGTGGTAATAAATGCCAGAAATAGGACATATGTTAAAATAAACTTTACAAAGCAAATATCTACCATAGATGTTGGAAGCCCTGTGGTTGATAAGCCTGTTTGCCGTACTACTGGCTACCCGAGTCAGTGGGATCATTGGGAGTCTACAGTATCCTTTCCCCACGGGATGCTTCCTGTACTGTTCAAGACATACAGCGCAAACGCCCTTTGCGAGGAAGACTCCAGAAGTCATGGGGAAAGGAGAAGAGAACTCAAATCTGAGCTCGCTCTCAGAAAAAACACTTCAAGAGGAAGTCTTTAATGTCTGCCCTTAATGTGACCACGGACACATTCCAGGTACTCTGGGGTTGTTACAAATGTGTTTATTCAGATGTGCTTACCCAAGCTAAATGGGAGAGTCATGCGGTGCCCCGCAGGGTCTTGGAAGTTAGAAGACAAACAGACTTTACCTCACACAGCTGCTGTGGGAAGCTGGTGAGTGAATTCTGGTGAAGTTCCAGTTTGGTGAGATGCTCCAGGTGGCTACTGAGGCAACACTTCTGGCTCAGAGCATCAATATCTTTGAGTTCGTTGGCAGATAGGTCTAACGACGTGATGTGTTCTCTCTCAGAAGCCAGGGAAGAAGAGCTATCTGATTGCCTCATATGGGACGGCAGCCTTGAGGACCCTTTTTCCACCCCGAAACAACAAAAGATGGAAATGTAAGTGTGCACAGTTGAATGAAACTGTGAAAATGGACTGAGCCCTCTTCACCTCAGGAGGCAGGTTCAGCAAGAACACCAAACTGGGGCACACGCCCTCTAGTGGTTAAATATAGAGCAAATAAAAGTAACTGGTGGTGTGAAAGCTGAACTACAAATGAAAATAAAGAATAGGGCTGGGGAAAACATAATTTGGATTTCACAAAAATCACAAAAATGCGAGTCTGATAACAGTGATACAAATTAAATCTTAATAGCCTCTTTGATCATTAGATGAATACATATGTATGAAAACCGTGTAAGTTCAAATAGGTAGCAATTTTTTTTTTTAATTAAGTAATCAAAGCAAATTAAACAAAACCACAGATTCTGCCCGGCATATCTATGTAACTAAAATCGTTTCCCCATACTTACTGAGAGACTCATCTGAAGACAGTATTTTTCTTTTTCGTCTCAGTAAGTCTTCATGGTCAAAAACAGGACCCTATTAAATAAATAACGACTTAAATAAAATTTATATCATTTGTTATATCATTTTTTGAGAAGAAAATATTTCTATATAGAAGCAACTATGAAATGAAATGATTGCAGAAATAAGTAGGCAAGAACAGAGAGCTCAAAAATGAAGATAAAAGAAAACTCTTCATATTACTGGTCAAATATCCTGTGTATTGACCCTTTCCCCTTTCCTTTAAGTTCTTATAGAAGGGTCAGATTGTCCTAGAACTTGGGACCCTCCAGACTTGGCCCCCTGAGTGCTGGGGTTTCAGAAGTGTCACCAGACCATGTCCTTAAGTTTGAAGTATAAAGAAATTAAAAGGCAGAAGTTGAGACAGAAAGCTTTGCACAATCAATTCCATCAACCAACCAAAGTAAATTTGTAACTACTTAAGGAAATCACAACTGCTGCATACACATCCTGGGACCTAATTTATCCTATTTGGCTACAATCGCTGGCTGTACTCATCTTCATATGAGTTAAAAATAAGGTAAGCAAAAATAACTTGTTTTTTTTTGGGGGGGGCGGGTTGATTCTATTTTTAATTGGCACATTATTTACCAGGTACAATAAAATGCATATATAGTAGACACTGACCAAATCACTAAGGGGGGAATCTCAGTAGCCTGAGCTTATAGAAATGAAAAATAGACATGTTTATATCTATACAGCTCAGCTTTCTTCAGACAACCGTCTTTTTCTACTTATTAATTTCATGTGAAACATGTTGGATGGGGTTCACATGCCCAGGCACGTGTGTGGAGGTCAGAGGACAGCTGTGCGAGGGTGGCTGTCTCCTCTCACCTTGCTGCCACTCCCAGGGATTGCTGTCAGCAGGAGCGTGCAGCGGGTCCCTTTACCCGCTGAACATCTCGGAAGCTTCTTTTTGCAGCAAGTGGTGACTAATCAGACTCAACAAAGCACTTGGGATGTGACGATGGAGTGTCCTGCCCTAAATGGGGCAACCGAATCCACCCTTTCCAAGGCTCGGGGAGCATCTTGGAAGAGAGGGCAAGAAGAACAAAGGAGTTGGAGGGTGGGGAAGTTTGTTTCAAAGGGACTCCTTCTTGGTCGGATGCAGCCATTGCACTTAGAACAACATTGTGCTGTAGTTGACCACAGAAGGCATGCACAAAACTGAGTCTGCCAACACTTCACCACGAGGCTCCACCCCTTCCCGGGGACTACTGACAATCAATGGTGACTGGAGGAAGAGGCGTAACCTCCTTCAGTGAGGCAGCCACTGATAGGTTGATCATGATCCTTCCTGAAAGCAGCCCTAATTAAATGCACACACTCATACACACACACACAAACACACACACACACACACACACACACACACACACACACACACACGCGCGCGTGCGCGCGCACACACACACACACAGAGTCACATGACATGAAAGTAGGAGGGGGGTTCTTAGGGATTTAAGAGTTTTAGCAGGCGAGAGAGAGGGAGTTGAGAGACAGAAGTAGAGAGTGAAAATTACTAACATTCATTATATTTATGTGTACAACTGTCAAAAAAGAAAATAAATAAGGAAATTAAATAAAGGGGAAAACAGAGGCTGCCAGAACATGGGGAAATTAGGGAGACTGGCAAAGAAAGGCAAGCTGAGCCAACGGTACAAATTGAGAGAAACTGGAGAAAGACTTCTCTGTTGTATGGCAGGGGAGCATGGCTATGCTCCTTAACAATTTGTATGCTCAGGGGGAGCAGCTTTGAAAGCATATAGCATGTAGTATCATCTCCAAAAACCAAAATAAAATCCTCACAAGCATAGGTCAGAAAGATTACATCTGAACACACCTACATTTACAAATTCTTAAGAAGATTACAAACAAAAGGCTTTGTCAGATAAAGGGAATCTATGGTGCTTTAGACAGTGCCAGTGGGACAGTAAATTATGAGGTAGATGTGTCAATTTACTTTATTGTAATAATCACTTCATATTATATGCCTTAAATGTATATAATAAAGTTGAATTAGGGGCGTCTTCCATAACAAAAAAGCATTTTTAAGTGTTTAATATGCATTATGATCAAACTTCAAGCACACGTCGGCATTAATCTTTCAAAGTAAACCTAAAAATAGTGCAGCTCTCAGTATCAAGCATCTCGCGGAAATGTGTAAGCCTTTCCATTTAAAAAAAAATACTTGTGTGTGTGTGTGAATCTAAGATAAATTATAAGTTATATGTCTTCATGTGTATTCATTTGTGTATCAGGTAACTCCCTGCCAATCACACCTAGCTTTGCAGGAGTTCAGTCATCAAGGGACTGTCAGGACCAAACATTTAACGTAGACACCATGCACACCATGCAACTTACCAGCGAATTGGAATGCCTCTGAGCATTTGGTGAGCAGCGCTGCAGAGCTAGATCTCTGTAAACTTCTCCTACACTAATTGAGTTGGACTTCCTCTTCACGAGAAAGGAGCTCTCGCTGCCTGTTTTGAAATTGAAGAGTAACAGCGACGTGAGGAAGAAGATCTGAGCACCTTCAGTCACAGAAGTCTAAATATTTTCATCAATAGAAACTGCGAAGGCGCAGTGGTAAAGAGCGCTTTTCACACAGACACGGGGACCAGAGTTTGAAAACTGTAGCCACAAGTCATGTGGTCCTGAGCACACGTGTAACCCCAGCACTGAGGGGCAGGGGGTAGACACAAGAGGACTTGATGGGACTCATTGACTTCCAGCCTAGTGGAAAAACTAAGTTCCAAGCTCAGTGAAATATCCTGCTCCCAAGAAATATCGCCTTGTCTATATCTAATGTATATCCAATACCTCCATGGAAACACACCCCATGCATACAACATACACACATGTGCACACACACAAGGAGCTTCATATTTCCCTTTGAACATGAGAGTAAAAATGGTAAACTATGTTGGCATTTCAGCTAAAACACAATGAGTGTTTTCTTCCTTCAGGTATGTTGATTGTATACCTGTGGTAGAGTCAGCATTGAGTGCTGACTAATGATAAGCAGATTCGTGCCTCACAGTCATTTAGGGTTCAGAAGGAATAAGCCAAGAAACTCAATAGTCACACATATTATACAGTAAACATAGCACAGAGAGCAAAGAAAGGAAGCCGAAGAGTATGGCCGACAGTTTTTCCGTCTTTACACCATCTCAGAGATTTTTAAGGTTGGCTTTAAATATTGAAAATATACCTTAAATTATTAGACACTCAACAACCTTGAATATAATTCATTAGGATTTCATACTTTGGAGTTAAGTGGGATTCATTTTCAAAATCATTTATTTTTGGTTTTTAGCAGTATTGGGGGCTGGTCCCAAGACCTCATGATTCATGTGTTCTAGGCAAGCCCATATCATTGACCGAGACTTATGATTAGCATAGGCAAGCATGTATGTATCATTGAGCTGTACTTACAATTAGTAATAATTCTTTTAAGAGTAAGAGATGAAGGTGACAGAAATTATGAGTTTTCAAACTTCAAATTGAACAAAAAGTCATGATTTTCAAAGATAAATATTGAGGAACTATTTGTGAAAAAAACATAAGATTTTCAATTCTCCTACTTTTTAGCTTGGAAAGATAGGATTAATTCTAGGTGCTTGAAGTAAATTATAAATTTAACCAATATCAATTTAACCAATATCAATTTAACCAATATCAATTTAACCAATATCAATTTAACCAATATCAATTTAACCAATATCAATTTCACCAATATCAATTTAACCAATATCAATTTCACCAATATCAATTTAACCAATATCAATTTCACCAATATCAATTTAACCAATATCAATTTAACCAATATCAATTTCACAATGTATCATATAAATCTTGTTATAAACCCACTGGTTCAATATTAAGTTTAACTCATTTTATAGTATAAATTATTTTATTAAATTTTTAAATAAAAGAGTTGAGAAAATGGCTAAGTGAAGAGGCCTGCTACCAAGCCTGATGACCTGAGTTCAAAGTCCAGAAACTACATGGAGAGAGGAAAGAACTGAGTACTCACACAGATGTTCCTCTGACCTCCATACATGCACTGTGTCACATAAACTGTATAAATCAGTGAATAAATAAACTAAGTAGGAAGGGAGGTATGGAAGTAAGTGGACTAGACAAAGCAGGAGCAAAGGACAGAGATACAGATGTATTAAAATGTCATGGTGAAGCCTGTCACTTTGTATACACACACACACACACACACACACACACACACACACACACACACACAAGCAAAATTTAACAAGTCCCTTAACTCAATTTTAAACAAATTGAATTGTATTAAATGGTATCTTCTACCATCAGATATCTTACCTTATCAATTTCAAAAGTTATGTCGAGTGAGTTATTAAAATAGTAACATTGCTTAAACCATAATAAAATTGAGTGAGTTAATAAACTAGTAAAATTGTTTAAACCATAATAAAGTTAAGAAATAACTTTCCAGCTGGGCATGGTGGCGCACACCTTTAATCCCAGCACTTGGGAGGCCGAGACAGGAGGATTTCAGAGTTTGAGGCCAGCCTGGTCTACAGAGTGAGTTCCAGGACAGCCAAGGCTACACAGAGAAATCCTGTCTTGAAAAACCAAAAAAGAAAGAGAGAGAGAGAGAGAGAGAGAGAGAGAGAGAGAGAGAGAGAGAGAGAAGAGAGAAGAGAGAAGAGAGAAGAGAGAAGAGAGAAGAGAGAAGAGAGAAGAGAGAAGAGAGAAGAGAGAAGAGAGAAGAGAGAAGAGAGAAGAGAGAAGAGAGAAGAGAGAAGAGAGAAGAGAGAAGAGAGAAGAGAGAAGAGAGAAGAGAGAAGAAGAGAGAAGAGAGAGAGAAGAAATAACTTTCCAAGTGGAGTCCAGACTCTTTCCTTAGAATTTCTTGATTTTTCTACCTATAACCCTGAAAGGCTGGCATCATTCACTTATAAAGGTTAAGAAAATGACAGAGCCACAAAAGTCTACTGGTATCAACGCATGGACAGCAACTCCGGTGTGAGAGTTATCTCGCCATAAGCGTGTACATGCATGCCTGAGCCCTTTGGTTCACACTGGGATGCAGCGCACAGTTTCTTGAGCTACAGCGTTCAAGGCCAGTGTGTAGCTATGAGCCACAGTGGATCCGTTTGAAATAGATACCTTCGCTATCCAGATCATCGCTCTGGCCAAACACACTGTCCATAGAAGAGTCGGGAATAAAGGTCCATTCTCCAAATTTCGCCAGCGCATCTTCAGAGAAGTTGCCATCACTGCCTGAGGCCACGCCTTCTTGAAGGGTGTTTCTCATCTGATACCGGAGCACTTTCCTTGCTAGGACAGATCCTGTGTCTAAAAATAAATCAAACGAAATCAGTAATTATCCAGCATAAACATAACCGTTCTCAAGCTCCTTATACAGACCTGATGCTTTTAAAATAATTTTTCCTTGAAGAATAACTTTACTATATACAATAATAGTGTATATTTGCCATATACTCTTCTCTGTTACATTCCAATTTTAGTATCTGTGCTGCAGCTATATGAGGCTTGGGTATTATGGGCATTTTCAGACATGAAACTAACTTTACTCAGAGCAGAGTTGGACTGTCATGTGTGATGCCACTTGCAAGCTCATTAAGCTCTCTCAGGACAAATCAACTTACCTAGAACAAGCAGGTGGCCTGTTCACAACAGGATTATAGAAAATTAAATAAATGGCTATCTTGCCAAAAGCAATCTACAGATTCAATGCAATCCCCATCAACATTCCAACTCAATTCTTCAACGAATTAGAAAGAGCAATCTGCAAATTCATCTGGAATAACAAAAAACCTAGGATAGCAAAAACTCTTCTCAAGGATAAAAGAACCTCTGGTGGAATCACCAGGCCTGACCTAAAGCTGTACTACAGAGCAATTGTGATAAAAAGTGCATGGTACTGGTATAGCTACAGACAAGTAGACCAATGGGATAGAATTGAAGACCCAGAAATGAACCCACACACCTATGGTCGCTTGATCTTCGACAAGGGAGCTAAAACCATCCAGTGGAAAAAAGACAGCATTTTCAACAAATGGTGCTGGCACAACTGGTGGTTATCATATAGAAGAATGCAAATTGATCCATTCCTATCTCCTTGTACTAAGGTCAATTCTATGTGGATCAAGGAGCTCCACATAAAACCAGAGACACTGAAACTTATAGAGGAGAAAGTGGGGAAAAGCCTCGAAGATATGGGTACAGGGGGAAAATTCCTGAATAGAACAGCAATGGCTTGTGCTGTAAGATCGAGAATTGACAAACGGGACCTCATGAAACTGCAAAGCTTCTGTAAGGCAAAAGACACAGTCAATAAGACAAAAAGGCCACCAACAGATTGGGAAAGGATCTTTACCTATCCTAAATCAGATAGAGGACTAATATCCAATATATATAAAGAACTCAAGAAGGTGGACTCCAGAAAATCAAATAACCCCATTAAAAAATGGGGCTCAGAGCTAAACAAAGAATTCTCGCCTGAGGAATACCGAATGGCAGAGAAACACCTGAAAAAATGTTCAACATCCTTAATCATCAGGGAAATGCAAATCAAAACAACCCTGAGATTCCATCTCACTCCAGTCAAAATGGCTAAGATCAAAAATTCAGGTGACAGCATATGTTGGCGAGGATGTGCAGAAAGAGGAACACTCTTCCATTGCTGGTGGGATTGCAAGCTTGTACAACCGCTATGGAAATCAGTCTGGTGGTTTCTCAGAAAATCGGACATGGTACTACTGGAGGATCCCGCAATACCTCTCCTGGGCATATATCCAGAAGATGTTCCAACTAGTAAGAAAGAAAAATGTTCCACTATGTTCATAGCAGCCTTATTTATAATAGCCAGAAGCAAGAAAGAACCCAGATGCCCCTCAACAGAGGAATGGATAAAAAAAAATGTGGTACATTTACACAATGGAGTGCTACTCAGCTATTAAAAAGAATGAATTTATGAAATTCCTAGGCAAATGGTTGGACCTGGAGGGCATTATCCTGAGTGAGGTAACCCAATTATAAAAGAACTCAAATGATATGTACTCACTGATAAGTGGATATTAGCCCAGAAACTTAGAATACCCAAAATATAAGTTACAATTTGCAAAACATATGAAACTCAAGAAGAACGAAGACCAAAGTGTGGACACTTTACCCCTTCTTAGAATTGGGAACAAAACACCCATGGAAGGAGTTACAGAGACAAAGTTTGGAGCTGAGACAAAAGGATGGACCATCTAGAGACTGCCATATCCAGGGATCCATCCCATAATCAGCCTCCAAACACTGACACCATTGCATACACTAGCAAGATTTTGCTGAAAGGACCCTGATATAGCTGTCTCTTGTGAGACTACGCCAGGGCCTAGCAAACACATAAGTGGATGCTCACAGTCAGCTATTGGATGGATCACAGGGCCCCCAATGGAGGAGCTAGAGAAAATACCCAAGGAGCTAAAGGGATCTGCAACCCTATAGGTGAGACAACATTATGAACTAACCAGTACCCCAGAGCTCTTGACTCTAGCTGCATATGTATCAAAAGATGGCCTAGTCGGCCATCACTGGAAAGAGAGGCCCTTTGGATTTGCAAACTTTATATGCCCCAATACAGGGGAACGCCAGGGCCAAGAAGTGGGAGTGGGTGGGTAGGGGGCTGTGGGGGGAGGGTATGGGGGACTTTTGGGATAGCATTGCAAATGTAAATGAGGAAAATACCTAATTTAAAAAAAGGGAAAAAAAGAAAATTAAATAACATGATTATGAAATTTTATGATAATGCTAAAATATGTAACAAACAAAATTTGTTCAGTGGATCATGCGATACAATTTTAACACCTGTGTGGGCTTATTTTATGCCAACTTGACACAAGTTAGGGTCATCCTTAACGGAGGGAATCACAGTTGAAAAACTGCCATGATGAAATTGGGCGATAGAAAATCCTGTGGGACATTTTCTTAATTGGGGGTTGATATGGAAGGGCCCAGCCTACTGTGGGTTATACCATCCCTAGGCTGGTAGTCCTAAGTGCTGTATAAAAGCAAGCTGAACAAGGCATGAGGAGTAACCCAGTAAACAGCCTCCTCCATGGCCTCTGAACTAGCTCTTGCCTCTGGCAGGCTTCAGTGAAAATAAACCCTCTCCTCCCCAAGTTGCTTATGATGAACTTCAACCCTAAGGCAATGCTCTTCTCAAGTTTACATTACATTTTGTATTCATTTTATACCAAGAAGAAATGTGCTGGCAGTCACCATTGATCTACAGAAACCCTAGAAGATTTCTTCATAATAAATACACTATGTGAGTCAATCAAATAAGACCTGAGAAATATTTCAATGTTATGAATTCAAATTTTTCCTTTAGACAAGCAACCAATGGTATCACGATTTTATCTTCCAGCCAAGTGACATTAACACTTTGAAATTTACATCAAGACTTGCCACTGTAAGATCTTCACATGAAATTAAAGGAATACTAAATCTACATCCGAGGTCACAAACCCATTCTGCCTGAAATCAGAGAACCAAGGTGAGCAAGGTAGCTCACATCTATGATCCCAGAGCTCAGAAGGCAATGGTGGGTTTGCCTTCAAGTTTAAATTCAACCTACTTTACTTAGAGAGTTTCATGTCAGCCTGGGCTGCACAGAGACACCCTGAAGAGAAGGGGATATAGAGATGGGGGGAGGAAAAGAGAAGATGGAAGAAGAGGAGAGAGGGGAGGAGGGAGAGGAGGGAGAGGAGGGAAGGGGAACAGAGGGAAGAGGAGGGGCATCATTTGTAGAACTATTATTCAATACAGCGTTCTATTTTGATGTAAGTGTGATTAACACAACCCAATGGAATTTTCAGCAATCAAAATGCCATTACAAGGTGAAGTCTGTAATCCTTTCTCGACCAGGTTCTTACTACACTGCCCACCCTGGCCTCACAATTCCCATCGGAACCTCTCTGGTCCATGTTTATCCACATTTAAATTTGCTGTCTGATTCTCCTGTGTGACTGCAAAGGAGTCACTGGATAGCTTTCCCATGGTTTGTTGTTTTGTTTTGTTTTGTTTTGTTTTGTTTTGTTTTGTTTTGTGTTTTTGAGTATTTCTCTCTTCCCCCTAATCTTTTTATAACATTTATTAATAGTTTTCATGTATATTCTCATACATAAAAATCTGTATCCTAGATGTCTAAGAATACATCATAAGTGAAAGAGTAAATAAGTAAAATGTTTTATTTGTATGTCTTTCCCTATACAAATAAAACATTGTGTATATTAGATGTAAAAAAAAAAATTCAAAAGTACATGGATGGAAAACATCAAAAGATAGTGAAGAACGGTCCTCAGGAAGAACAATTTTAATTACCGTTGATGTGTGACGTTCTTGCTATATAGCACGTGCTTTCTGTATCATTTACTACATGCTCACCCTTGCACATTTATAAATATCCTATGACCATATTTCATATGTAAAATAGTAGCCTAGACACTAAGATTCCAAGAGTGGGAAAAGCTAACTGACATCACCATGCTTATAATCTACTACAAAAAGATTGTAAAATGAAAAAAAGAATACAATTATCTACCATGATGATTGAGTTTGTGTACAGTGCATTAGCGGGATAGCGTTTGGGTAGCATGAACAAAGTCCTAGGTTCAAAACACTGCTGTTGGGTCTACTTGAAGTAGGAGACAAGACATTCTTATTGGTACTTACTTGTTTGTTTCCTTAAATTGGATGACTTATCTGGAAATAAAGGACCAAGCCAAGAAGGATCAATTTTTCCTATGCCAAATCCTCCAAGGCAAATGCTGTTGTTGGCCAGGTCCAGGGCAAGTCTCCTGAGGAGCAAGCTGATGACCTGGCTGTCGCCCTTTTGGATGCTTACGGTCAGGGCTTTCCGTACATCTTGTTCACGACAACCACCATTAAGCAACAGTTCCACCAATTTAGGACTGCTCTCTTTCTCACATACCTAGTTTCACAAAAAGGAAGAGGAAGTGGACACAAAACTTGAATTTCTTCTCTTTGGCTAGACAGAAAAATAGAGCTTGCTATGGTCAATCCTCATACTTCAAAATTAGGTTGAAATGAAATGAAATAAGGCAAAACTTATTCCTATAGTAGACATGGGAGATAAAATGAAATTATTGCCACAGATACAAGACTAGCATAAATATAATAATCTTGCAGCTGCCAGTCAATGGCTTGAAGAGACATCATCACCCTTTGAAGTGGACATTTCTGGTTTCTTTAACAACTCAGTTGTGTGATGTGATGTTTTTCTGGAAGCTGTCTTGTGAGAGGGCATTTGATGGTTTGCTGAAAACAGACCCTTGAGAGGGTGTGTGATGTTAAAATGAATATAACCAGAACTTCACAAACTTTGAGAGGATGCTCTTGCATTGCTACCCCATGCAACATTTTGCTGGTCTTCAGTGGTCTTCACTTCATAGAGAGAATCGTTCCAAAGAATTTCTCCTAGTATTCAGGCCACTCCCACTGACTCATGCCAATTTTTTCTGCAAGCCTTGCTTTTTCTGCGAGATCATGCCACTGCTAATAATTCGTGTTTGGTATTTGCTGATGAACTGGATTTCTGGTATCCTGACAATGAAGAATGGAATCGCCCCCAAGGAACTTTCTAAACAGGTCCACAAAACTCCTTTCTTATTAACCTAGGCTACTGCGCTTTTGTGAACATCTACTACACTCATAATTGTTACGTAGACGCCATGTTAAAACATACCCTCCTTGAAGAAGAGAGGAGGCTCATGGGACTCAAGAAGCTGCCCAGCCTTGGGAGACCTAGGGATCTCAGAAACTCAGAAAGCTACACGTTGTAAAAGCTCCCTTCCCAAGGTTGTCCCCAACAGTGAACAATATCTAGGATGTGGAGACTCTCTAATGGTCCTTCCTTTGTGTTGGGCTGGGAGCTCCAGGGATACAGACTTCATGGGTCATTATGCCTGCTGGGGTGGGCTTTCCCATAATGCAGCTGTCTTTGAGTAACTCATGCTCCTATAAATAACTCCAGTAAGCTCACTGGTTCACAGGCTAGACTTAGAGGGAAATGTCCCTTGGTCAGCTATTGGTGCCCTGTTTAAGACTCTGAAGTAAGAGTCACAAAACAATTCTATGAATTCAACATTCTGGACAATGCAAAGGTGAATACCATACACTTCTATTATAGTGTACAACATAAAATATTTTGGAATTTAAATTTAAACCCTAAAATATAATGGAAGCTTACATTAAACTCTCATGGGCTTACAGAAGTAAATCTTGATTTTTGTCTCAGGTCTGGCTGTAGAGGGAAGGATTTAAGCAATATTAATTAAGAAATATTGTTCAGCAATATTCACTCTAATAAAGATATGTAATCCATCCAGGGGCCCACTATGACATGAGTGGAGGAAGATGATGTATTTACAAAATGGAAGGCTACTCAGTCTCATTTATCATAGCCTCATCGCGGAATCACAACATGGATAAAACTCCAGACCAACAAGTGAGGAGAATAAGGTAAGCAAAACCAGAAAATAACACGCCATGTCACGTACCCTAGAATACAAAGTTGATAGAGTAGAACTGAGAATAGAAAGGTGCTGCTGGAGGCTGGCATCACACGGAAAGCGATGGGAAATTGCCAGTCACAGATACATAGCCATGAGATCATGATTTTAAACTTTCCAAATAGATGAATACATAAAGACTAAATAAGCAAGTGGTTACCCGGAGCCAAAGACAGAAGTACACAGATGTCCGGGGGAACAAAATAGGAACTGGGCCACTGCTTATGAGATTTAACTGTGCAGTGATGAACACGTTCTAGCATTGACTCTGGCAATGCCAGTTCAACTCTACACAAACACAAGCCTTGTACTTCCAATCAGAGATGGGTTCTCCCTATGTCAGTGTATTGCTCTAGCTAACTTCAAACTCACTGGTGATCCTCCTGTCGCAGAATTATATATGACTGAAGTATATTCTTTAAACAGGCAAATTGTGTGACCTATTATGTTTCAATAAACCATTTAATGAGGGAACAATGTCCAAGAGGAGGGAGGAGAGTAATAATGAAGACAAACAAAAGTAAGGACTGGAATATTTACCTGATAGATTAAAGAAGTTACCCCCTTCACTTGGTTGGCATCAGCTCCCAAGAGGAGCAAACATTCGACCATGATGCTGTTATTCTGATCGCAGGCTCTCTCTAGCATGGTGTTTTTCAGCTCATCATCCACGGCCACTTTTGCAAAGCATTTGCAACATAGATTGAGGAACTAGAAAGAACAGGAATGAAGATGAGAGGCAGCCCCGGAAGGATAGGGTTTAGCCCACAGTCAGCAAACCCATACCTGCTCATCCTTTTGTTCTACAACACTGGAAGACATCTGATGAAATATCACCACATCAAAGGAATAGTGCACTAGCAGCTTGGAGAAAGATACTGACAGCTCAAGTATTGACAGGGTTGTCTGTAATCCCTGAAAGTGCAAGCAAAAATAATAGTAAGCGATGTAATAGTCATGGGCAAAAAACAGTTCAATGTTATACAGCAGTTCATATATGATATTTAAGACCCTGCTTGCTCTTTTAACTAAAGAGGAAGACTTGGACTTGAGCTCGACAGCAGTAAACCTTGAAATAACTACAAATGTCTCCCTTTCCTGGAACTAAGAAATATATTAAGGACAAGGAGAACAAGTGCTAGCTGGCAAGCCATCCTCAAATACTTAATCCTCTCAAATTTGGCCATTAAAGGTTCCATTGGGAAACCAGACCTGAAAGAGGAAAGCTACATGTTGCCCGGGATTAGAACAGCTGGTGGCATCTGGATGCAAAGTGGACATCTTGACATCAGGAGGGCACAGTAGAAATGGAGTCCGGCACTTCTTCCACCTTTTTGTGCTAGCTCCTGCAGACACTTCTTCTACCTCAGAGGCAGGCAACTCCTCCTGCTCTCACTGTTGTTTAGCACAATTGTCTGAAGCTCCGAAGGCAACATAAAGGGTGTGTCCTTGTGGCAGGTTTCATACAAACAGCAACATTGCTTCTTGGAAGGGACTCAAGCTTGCCAAGGCCACCAGGCCTCTCTGCCTATGCAGTGCTTCAAAGAAGTGTCCTTTCCACAAAGGGCTTAGGCACTGAAGACCGTGAATAAATTCTCAAAAGGTCGGCCTACCCTCTACAGCAACATCAGAACAATCTGTCTAGGCATAGACACAGAGATGATTTTGTTCTCTTAAGATGCTGGGTTCTGCAAATACAGATACTTGAGAAAAGGTATATTTAGATTGTAAGGTTCTCAGAAGTCTGTCGCCTCACGCCTCACAAGAAGTTCTAGACATGAAAGTGTGGCAGCCGAGGTGGGACCGGACCTTTGAAGGAACCATTTTTCAGCTCTGCACTGGCTCGATAAAATAGGTTGGGAGGCTTAGTGTTGGGCTTTTATAGCCTCTGCTATGGAGATTTGAAAATTCACATTCGATGAATTAATCCATAGTAACTGGAGCCCCAGACCACACAGTTATTTCCTTCCCTTAGATGGCTTTTAATCAATTCTGGTATGGCTTTAATCGGTTTAGAGTAAAGCACTTTCCAAAACACCGATTTTAGAATGCACTCCCGCTCTGAGCTAAGAAGGCAGTGTCTTCAGTACTTTACAATAAAGAAAATACTTTGCCTGCATACGGGATTTACTGAAAACGTTTGTGCAGTGGTTATGGCCTAGGTATTTTTATTGGTTAACTTGGTATAGACAATTTTGACAGTTAAGAAAAAAATGCATGGGGTTCGTTAAAGATACAAACTTGATTATCAAAACTCCAAAACCATTACCGAAGTTTTGAACAATTCATTTGGCTAACATTCACAAAAGAAATGAGGCATTTAATTTCTGTAGAGGACAGCAGTCTCATGACTTACAAGCCTCAAACCCCTGGGCTGAAGTAATTTTCCTTCCTCAGCTTCCAGAATAGCCAGAGCTATGTACATCTACACAGTTTTTCTTATTCTCTGCTGAATCAACCTTATACCATCTTACAGTCCTCATAAAGACAATTATTATACATCTGCTTTCAATAAGGCTTGGTGAAATAAACAAAATCTTTATTTTAGGAAGAAAACATCAGGAGGCAAAAATCACTAGAGGCAAAAGCAGTCCAGGAGAAGCCACAGAAGACCCCCATCTTTAGAATAATAATAACTTTTATTTGCCCCAAATCTGAGTACAAACCAAAAAAAAAAATCAGCTACTGGAATGTCTTTAGCACTTTTGTGGGAAGGACAGAAGGCAAGCAAACACACTGATTTTTCAGATCTAATAATGAACACTGGATCTTTATAGTCAGTGCAATTTTCTAAACCTTCTATAATTAAAATACTACAAAATGATAGATGATTTTAATGAACTAGAATATCTTGTTGGCGCACAACGGGAGTTGTGAGAATACAAGCGGGAGACTGTGTAAGCTCTCAGGTCTCTCGAGTGTACTTACTGTAGTCTGCACCTCAGCAACATCTTTAAAGCGCTGCAAAGTGGAAACCAGAATTTTTGCCAGGAGGTGCCCTGTCCCTATGCAGAAATTCTTCTTTGTCATCAGGCATCCCATAAGGTGTAAGCCCAGACACTGAATTTCTAAAATAAAGGAGAAAATTAACAGTGGTTATTCTTTTAACCTTAAAGCGGAAGGAAGGAATAAAAAACAAATCCAGTAAATTGTGTACTGGCTGGTTCTGTGTGTCAACTTGACACAAGTTGGAGTTATCACAGAGAAAGGAGCCTCCTTTGAGGAAATGCCTCCATGAAATCCAGCTGTATGACATTTTCACAATTTGGGATAAGGGGGAGGGAGTGGGGCATTGTGGGTGATAACCATCTCTAGGCTGGTGGTCCTGGGTTCTATAAGAAAGCTAGCTGAGCAAGCCAGGGGAAGCGAGTTAGTAAGTAACATCCCTCCATGGCCTCTGCATTAGCTCCTGCCTCCAGGTTCCTGCCCTGTGTGGGTTCCTGTCCTGACTTCTTTTGGTGATGACCATCAATGTGGAAGTATAAGCTGAATAAACCCTTTTCTCTCCAACTTGTTTCTTGGTCCTGATGTTTTGTGCAGGAATAGAAACCCTGACTAAGACAATAAGCAGTGGTTCCAAGCTCTATCTGTACCAACCTTGGTCATCTGGATACATCTGTAAAGTGTGGAGGACTGAGTCAACTGCTCCTTGCAGGGACAATGTCTCTATGGCATCAGGAAGGTGCGCGAGAGAAGAGATTACTTTCAATCCACATTTCTGAATCCCAGGATTCCCAATGAACTAAAATCAAAAGAAGTTTAAGAATATTTACTGTTATAAGTAAAGTTTGAATACATGCCTCCATTAAAACCAGTTACAGAATAGTAAAACATAATTCAATGTCTGGGGATGCAGCTTAGACAGTACAATAATTGACTACCATGAAAATCCCTAGGTTTGATCCAATTCAAAGCCCTGGATTGAGCCTAAGAGATATCGGAGCTAGTCAGCCTACTGGCTCTCCCATTCTCATGCCCTTCGGGCCAGTTCACCAGAAATCTCTGCTACCAAGGCCAGCTATACCCTGCTGTCCAGGCAAGGAAGGGACAGAGCCAGCTCTCTCAGATGTTGCAGCTGTTAGGGACATGGTCAGTCCTCCCACTCTCATGTCCTTGCGACCAGCTCTCTTGCTTGCCATAGATGGCAAGGGACAAGGAGAGGGAAGGCGGTTTCTCTGCCTTGTCTGTGTCACCGCCAAGCAGAGGCGGGGCCAGCTCTTCCACACTAAGGGTACATACACTGTGGGACACTATAGTTTCCACAGTGAGTGCTTTCCCCTTTGTTGTGGGGGAAGCTGCAAAGGTGGAAGGCATGGACAAGGGAAGAGGAAATGAGTGGGGTTGGGTTGCATGTTGGGAAATTCACAAAGACGCAATAAAAGGTATTTTAAAATGTAGAAATTTCCCAACATGGAAAATTTAAAAAAAAAAAAAGAGTAAGAAATGAAACCAAACCAGGGATATTTTGTTGCAAAGCCATCAACGAACTTCCCCAGTTTGCAGTGCTGCCTCTCTCACTCCAGGAAACTCCAAGTGAGCTTGACCCCAAGTGTCTTGTGGGCTTGATTTCACATCTTCCCTTCAAAGTGTGTCAAGTAATATTTTTTTCTGAGCTTCAAAGATGGGCAGATAAGCTTAAAACACACAGCTCATAGGTCTGGAATGTCTTAGAGACCTAGATTCTAATTATCATATTTTTTTTTCTTTAATCCGGGTTTCCTCTAGTAATTTGAGATGCATGGATATACTGGTGTTCTTTTTTAAAGGACAAGCTCTTCTTTGAGAAGAAATAGGCAGCACACACACTGACAACCACATCCCTACACTTCCTCTTTCAATCGCACTGGTGCATATATACATATGTGTGTGTATGTGTGTGTGTATACATATAAGATACACACATACAGACACATATACACATATATACATATACACAAATACACACATATATGCACATATACACACACGCACACACACACACACACACTTGCACCAGACTCTCTAACCTCTACAACAATGTGACCGTCAACTTAACAGTATTTCTTTCAAAGATTACCACAACGACTTTCGGGAATAATTTCACACAAACACATCATGCAAACACTTACTTCAGGGTATCTACCTTCCCAAATCTCACCCCCCGCCCCCACACACACTGCTACAGGACAATGCTGAGATAACGTCAAGCCAGATCACAAGCTTTGATGAACCTACATGCCCTACATGCCCACACTCCCTACCTCCAGCCTTGGTTTGTCTATCATCTACTCCTCCATCAGCTCGGTGACTTAGCATTTGGTTCCTCACAGCGTCTGGGGATGTCATTAGCCTCTTTCCCTGTGCCTTGTCCTTCGTCTCTAGCTTTTCAGTTTGTCATTATGTCCTGTATCATTTAATTGAGACGCTCTTATCTTCCCCTTCTTGGGAACTCTGTTTGTCAACACTATTAGCATCTAATTCCCTGAATAATAATTCTGAATTATTTTGCAGTCAAGTAGATATGTGTTACATTCTGTGAATCTGAAGATCACGAATAAAGAGCTGAGTAATATCAACTCAGAAGTGGTAAGGGATTTCTGCAGATATAGGAACATGGTCTCACCATGTGAAGGTGGAAAGATTTTTGGTGTCATCTCAGTATCCAATTCTCTAACACAGCCCTCATGATGCCGCACTATTAGCATCTCTCCAAGCAATCAACACAGACTGACAGTGAGAACCAGGCTGAAATTCTCATCAGAAAGAAGACAGGAGCTGAGGCAAAGCAAAGTGTCCTCTTTCCTTCCCTTCTGAATTTATTAATAGGAACGTCTACACCTACTACCTCCATATTCTTGCTACCCTTTAATTTTATATAATCAGACTTCTCTCTTAACGACTCGGAATTAAAAGCACTCAAAGACAAAAAGTTCCCTAACCACTTAATTGCTCCCTTCCCACTCCTTGATTTCTATACCACGCTCAAACTTTAAAGCCATTCATTTGCCCGTGTTCTTCACCACTTCCTGCAACTCCAAACTACACAAAAGTCCTTTCTTTAAGCTCTCTTCGCAGGTGAGATCACTGCGTTAGCACAGCTGCAGCACACAGGGGCAGCCACCTCATGGATGGACAAGACTGCAGGCACTTGCCTCTAAGAATTTTGCAAATATGGGAGGCAGAGGCAGGTGGATTTCTGAGTTCAAGGCCAGCCTGGTCTACAAAGTGAGTTCCAGGACAGCCAGGGCTATACAGAGAAACCCTGTCTCGAAAAACCAAAAAAAAAAAAAAAAAAAAAATTTTGCAAATGACTGAGAAACGCTAAAAGCTGGAGAGGTGGTCTTCCCCAGGGAAGAGCCTACCAAATGGTTATCCACTCCACAGGATCAACCCTGAAAACATGCAAAGAACATCATAGAGACAGATCAGGCTCTAGGTAGGAATATATATGTATGTATACATATGCATTTAGTAACAATTAATTTTAAAGGGGGTCATGAATCTGGAATCAAAAAAAGAGAGGTATACAGAAAGATCTGGAAGGAGGAAAAGAAGGAAAAATGATGTAATTATGTTAATCTCAAGAAATAATTTTAAATTATATGTTATATTAAAATTTTAAATAAGAAGTAATTAAGTAAAAAAAGTAGAGAAATAAATTTATGTATACTAGCATTTAATTATCACAAATCTAATGGCATAGACACACTATATATCTCTAAGCATCCGTGAAAAAAGTGAGGTACACACTTCCGAGCAGATAATGTAAAAATCATGTTTAAGGAGAAGAGTAGACTTGCAGTGGCTTTTCCATTCTGCTGTCTTTGTCTTGAAATACTTGATATTTTCAAGTCAGGAAACCTGAAATTTCCTTTGATGCGGAACTTCACGAGCCATGTATTCAGTTCTGCTTCTAAACTAAAGAATGGATCATAAGCCAGGTATAATGTGAGTCTCCTTACATTTAATATCTTTTTAAAATTATTGCGTTGTTTATTTATGTGCACGCACATGCAGGAGTGCACTTGTGTATGTGTATGGGTGCATACCTCCCACACAGAGGTCAGAGCACCACTTGGGTTAGTGTGTACTCTCCTCCTACTAGCTCCGTTCCAGAGATTGCACCAAGATCATCATGGACTGGGTGACAGGTGCCTTCACTGTCGTTGGCATGTCCTCAGCCCTCATGTTTAATACCTTCACCTCTACCAAATTTTTACTTATTTATTGGTTCTTCTAGTATTGACTTCCCTTAACCTCTAACCTTTACACGTCTAACTTAGCAACTGATTAAGAAGTTGTAACAGGAAGTCTATGACTGTCTACATAACAACAGCATTGCTCTTGTGTGATCACAAGTGACAACACCTAAAGTGACAGCATCTAGACAACTAAAAATAAGAGTATAGTGCTTCAAACACTCAAATAAATTTGAAAAGAAGTAATTATATATAATATGATTATAATACATCACACTTATACATATATGTGTATATATGTGTATACATATATGTGTATATATGTGTATACATATATGTATATATATGTGTGTGTATGTGTGTATATATGTATGTATGTGTGTATGTATATATATGTGTGTATATACATACATATATATACATATACATATATATATATACATATACACATAATCTATGTATGATATTGTGGGCTTGCATTCATTTACCTAATATTGCATCTTAAAAACTGTCTTTATTGCATCACTGTTCAATATGAATCAAGACTTATTAGTTCCCACCTAGCAAATAATATCCAAGTGTAAGCTTTGGATGTATCACTGGAAGGATACCAATAGACATTAATTAGAAACACCCTCTTATCTACCATCTATAACCTTTAAGTTCTTTTAGAGAACTTGCAAGTAAGTCATACATTTTAAGAGTTCACAATAAACTTACAAACTAAAGATCATAATACAAAATATTAGGGAATGTAACTTTAAGAAAAGTTCTGTAGAAAGATGAGTGATGAATTAAATCTAAAACAAAGGACTTGAGGAGAACAGTGAGAACTGAGAGAACTGACAGAATAAAATTAAAATAAAATTTGGAAAGCACGGGTCTAAAGCTAACTGCAAACATTACATGGTCTTTCAATGCAGAATTAAATTATTGCACCAAGGTCGACAGGAAAACAAGTAGAGAGTATATAGAAGTGACTGCTCCTGTCCCTAGGCCTTTGTAGCCAAAGGCACTTTAATATCTGATGGTGACAGTGCCAACAGTTAGTGAGTTCACCCTGTGGGCCAGGCACCAGTGTGGCAAACTGTTCACTCTATCTGCTTGCTATCTAAACTCCAAGGGTTAACTGGAGCATGATGAGTAGAGTCGGATTCAGACCAGAAAGTCTTGCACAGTGAAAGAAACAGAACAAAGTGTATAGTCTACAGAAATTAAGACATAGAAGGGAGAAGATATGGGAACAGCGAAAATACCAATTCCAGCGAGACTTACCCATAGAATATAAACAAGAAATGGAAGAAGAAACTGACAGACCGGAAAATATCATGCTTATGGAAAATCTGTGATTTTGACCTATCAGTACATTTAAAATGCCATCTTACCGCCTTTGAACCTCCACACAGAATTAGCAAATTTGGAAATAGTATAGCACGTTGTTTGTCATCTATCAATGGCCACTATGTTATCAGCACAGATTAAATTAAGTTGCAGTAAAACTCCTCAAATTTCATAGGCTACAGAACAATAGGTTCAATTCTTGCCTACAATGCATATGCATTTCAGGCCAAATGGGACGGGGCCCTGCTCATCACCAGCACTTGTGTAATGACTGCTACAGACAAAACCTTTGCTGGCAAGCAATGCAGGTCAGAGTTCCTGATAGTACGTTCTTAAGATGTAACACTTCCCAGTTGACTGTTCAGTCCAGAACTCATAAATGTAACCTCTGTCTTCAACTCCTTGTTAAAATTAATCATTATTCCAAACTATTATCTGTCAAAATACTAATCCAAGGTCTCCATACATTTGAAGAGTTGCACGTTCCTGCCATGGTACAAAGTTTCTGCCAAGCAAAATCGTAGCTTATTGGCAGGCTTTTCTATTACAAATAATGCAACAATGACCATTTTTATCCAAAATTTTAATGTATGCATCCAAATAGTTCTATATTATGAATTATTAAAATGCAATCATTGACCAGATATGTCCATTTTAATTGTAGTGGGTATTGCCATTTTGTTGTTTTGTTTTGTTTTATTTTTGTTGTTGTTGTTGTTTTACTCTGTAGCCCAGGTTGACCTACAACTCACTTGTAACCCAAGTTGACCTTAAACTTGTAAGAGTTCTCCTGCCTCAGCCTCCCAAGTGCTGATATTATAGGCATGAGATATCACAGCTAGTTACCAAATTTTCTGGAAATACATATTTTCCTTTTTGAATCCACAGTATGATTACAATCTATATATGTAATTAAGTTGAGAACATTTGCATATATACACAGAAAAATTCATTTTGTTTACCTTTCCATTCAGTCTTGGTATGTATTTTTTGCCAAAAAAATTCCACTTTTATGTTTTCTCAAAATAACTGGGCATAAGCTTGATTACAGAAACCCCTGTATGAACCATGTTTCTTTCAGTGATGAGGAATATCATGAACCAACTGCATAGTTTGCCTGTGTCTAATTTTCAAGCCAGCATCATGTGGGCTGTGCCACGTGTCCTCTAGTGCCAACGTCACACTAGTGTGTGTTCCAACATCTTATAAAACATTTGGTTATCCCATTGGAATTAGACTACATGACTTATCTCTCCTTGCCAAGTTCTCCTGCAAATCTTTATGCAAACTGACTGTTTCATATAAATTTTATACTTGCTTACGTAGTTTAAGTAATTACTACTGCACTTTTTATAATGGCTATAAAGGTACCTCAGCTTTAATTTTACAAACTTCAATGAAGAAGATCAATCTTTTTGTGTGTTCAACTCTTCTCCTACCTCTAAATTTTACACTTTCTACAAACCTTTTTGTGCCCTTTATAAGTGTGTGTGTGTGTGTGTGTGTGTGTGTGTGTATGAGTGATGTCTTAGACCATCTCTTATTTAAGAATTAAATACACATTTGTTTGTTTGTTGAGGCAGTGTTTCTCTATAAAGTCCTGGATGTCCTGAGACTCACCCTTTAGACCAGAATAGCCTTGAACTCACATAGACCCTCCTGACTCTGTTCCCAGAAAGTGCTTGGATTAAGGACTGGTGCCACCATACTGGATCAAAATACATTCTTAAATTTGAACTTTCAGTATTTTGCTCTAAGCTTTTACAAATCAGAAAGTCTTTACCTACAACCACCTCATCAGAAAATGAGATTTTCTTTCCCTGGGTTCCCTGGACAAAGAGGCAGGTGTGGCCCTGCAGACACATGCACACAGTCAGAGCCAAGACACTTGAGAGTCTACTTTATTCCCCAGAAATGACAGTAGACAAAGAGCGACCTATGGAACGGATGCCTGAACACTGTGATGTGTGAACCACTCTCCAGGCCCAGCATAAGCGGGAGGTCAGTGACCCAAAAGAGGTTACCTTCAGCTTGAAGTATAACACCCTGTTTCATAGACCAAAGCCTTGGCTCACTTGAATAAACACTTTCCTTAGTCCCTGCTTAGATCACTAATAGTTGAATCTCAAGTCATAATTATCGATAGCTCTGTTGACGTCACCCTAATGATAATTCATCTTAGAAGAGCTATGAAAACATACAGAGGCATCAGAGAAGACAGCCATGTTCTGTCTGGTGTGTCTCTACTAGTTGAATCTTTTTGCATAGGGTCATAAAAGAAGAACGGCCTACCAGGGAGAAAACAGCAGCCCGGGCCTGACATCTAGACCTGGCTCATTGATTGACATTCTGATTGAACAAACTAAGGTAGAAACTTGCATTAGTTAGTTGTATTCTTGTCTTTCTTTATATATATATATATATATATATATATATATATATATATATATATATATATTCCACCCCAATGTTGCTACTATCACCCTGAGTTCTAATTATGACTTCTAACTATCATAGTAAACAACAAGAAAGTAAAGTAAAACTCAAAGCCCCACCCCCAGACCCTAAGATGTGAATAGTGTCATTAATGGTATAAAGACAGAAAACCCTTGTTTTACATACCCTGTTCAAAGCGGCTAGAACCAGCTTGTGGATGTCAGTCCTGAAACACTGTTTTCTGAGCACGTTTGGTCTGCATTGAGAGTCCTCCCTGGATTCTTCCGATAGTCCTAAATCCAAGAACAAACACGGACAAATACAGACTTACTCTCGTCAAATGCATTTAGGCTCCACACACTGCCTCTTGCCAAGAGCTAGGATAATTTGGGTCAGACTAGGTTCCCGCCCTTGTGGAACTTTCCATCTTCATTGAAAGCATTCATATCTCTGCTGTATTTTCAGTGACTATGCCTGCACAGATGCCCGAAGCTTCTCACTGGTCCACAGGCGAGTTTGCCAACCAGTCACGCTCCGTAGTAAAACCGTCAGACTCATGCAACGGATTGCCATCAGCATCTTGCTGTTCCTGAACATTCATCTCTGCTCTCTGCTTCCCATAATGGGAATCATTCCCTTTCCATGTAACGGCCCTTCAAGTTGCGTTAACTTTTTACTGGCAGGTCTATAACCTCCTCTCCCCATATCTCCAGGGTCTGAGGACAGTGCTTCAGGGTAACAGTGGCTTGCGAGACACCATTACACCAACATGGGGTAGAGTCAGGTAGCATCAGTTGAAGTCTGCAAAGATCTCTGTGTCTGTATACCTTAGTGTCATCCTCTATATATGGCAAAGAAGAATGGCAGCTGCGTGGAGTAAAGGAGACAGATGCTAATGTTGTGCCTATTAATGTGCACACATAATGAATGCTGTGTTTACTAATACCTATTTACATATGTACAGTGTAGCCTTAAATTCACCGTTTTAAAAAAATCAGTAATCATCTAACTATTAATAGTGCTTCAGGGTCAGTTTACAATCATGCAAAGAGAACGTGCAGGGCTAGAGAGACAGCTCAGAGGTTAAGAGCATTTGCTGTGCTTCCAGAGGCTCCAGCCTTAGAGGCCAGGTCCCATGTGAGGCAGTTCACAACCACGTGCCCATGTGCCCATGTGCCCATGTGCCCATGTGCGGTGTATGCATATGGTTATAGTTATACAAACTTGGGGACACATACACACACAGAAAACCTTTAACAAAATAAGTACATGTTCAAAGTATGTTTTGTTTTGTTTTGGTTTTGGTTAATAGAAGAGATTAACAAACAGACATGGTGCTAGCAGGCTTTTGCTGCTCTTTAAGAACCCATTCACCTAGTAGGAATAAACTTTGAGCACTGAAGACTACAAAAATAATTTATTAATCTCAGCATAGCGGCACATGCCTTTAATCCCAGGACTCTGGAGGGAGAGGTCTGTGAATTCAAGGCCACCCTGGACTACACAGTGAGACCTTACCTTAAAAAAAACTAAGGGGAGAGGGGTGAAAATTGTTCTTCCATTTTGCTAAATCTACACAATTCAAGAATTAATAATAAAACTTTAAGAAAAATTTTGCCTGATCTTCCAGTAATGAGTGGGAAATGATGAATTGATTTACAACACACAGGTGGGTCTCTGTTTTTATCCAAATATCAGGTTTAAAAAATAAAATTAGTAAGAGTTTCTTCTTTTAAAACACTTGTCACACAATGAAAATCCTCTTAATTCTGAAAGAGAAAACACCTAGACACTATGGAAATGAGATGATTTAAACTCTTATTTAAACTTTTATTTTATGGGGAATAAATATGGACTTCAAAAAAGCTGGAACTTTATATGAGCAACAAAGAATATTGGCAATCTTCTACTTATCTCTCATCTTTATTCTCCCTGCATCTGCCTCATCCACTACGTCTGCCTCATTCACTACATCTACCTCATTCACTACATCATCTCATTAGACTGCCATCAACTCCTAACCAACTGTCTTACATGGATCCCCCACTCAATTACCCCATATAACTCCACCATTGATGTGGATTGCAAATTTGGACACAGAACTACAGGGTAGGGGTCCCAATTATTAATGCATATTATTAAGTACATTTTATATAGTTTCAAAGGTTTTTCACTTTACTGCTTGATATCAGAATTGTATGTAACAAGCTCTTGACTCCCTAATGGTACACACATATGTGTGTGTGTAAATACATATATATCTGTGTGTATATACATATGTATATGTGAGTATATTTTAGATTTATAAAAACAAAAATAAGGGTTTAAACATATGCTATTCAGAAATCTAAACTTTTTTTTTAATTCGTGGAGATATAATCAAAAGGGGAAATGCATGTATACATGAAAATATTTAAAAGAAATGGGTAATGTGACTCAGACTTATATAACACACTTTCTTCGATCACAAAGGAGGCAATACTACTAGATTGAATGTAAATTAATACGCTGAAAACCATCCTCCAGTCCTTAGTAGTAGAGCATTCTAACCATCCTCAGGATGTTAAACACATGCTTACTTTTGATGGAACTACTTCAGTTTTCTTCCCAGAATGCGTCAGAAACGTATCAATTCTACAATCCCATTAGTCCGGGAGGGATACATTTTTCTTAAAAAGTTTAAAAGGGCTCCTTCCAGTGTTTGTAAATAGGATATGAGAAACAATAAAAATAATTCAAGTCAGGCCATTATTAAGTTTTCAGAACATGTTTGAGCCGTTAACAAAATTTAATTGCTCTCCATGTGTGAAATCACAATCGCTCAGCATTGCACTTAGGGTCTGTGGTCTGTCCTCCCAGACTCATCACCATACCCTCCCCAGGTTGTCTTCACTCCTCCCACACTCTGCGCTCGCTCCCGTTCCTTCTGCCTGGATGCTGTTCTTGCCGTCTGACTTCTCTTTCAGTCATAGGCATCTACTCTCTGACCTATGTGCTCCTCTGAAGACATTAGGTGCATCAGTGTGCTCAGACATGCCGGACCTTTGTCTGCAGTGAAGCTAATCAGCTGCTCATCTGTCTACTGAGCTCCAGACATCCCGCTTTGCCCTCCTTCCCTGTGTCGTTCAACCCAGTAAAGCACTGCGGTGTTCAGAACAGAACGGGAGGCATTTAATAATACGTGCTGAAAGATCGTGGGGACAGGTGTGTTAGAGAGAGCTGAAGGGCAAACAAGGTGATAGCTGGGGAAAGCCAGACAGAAGGAGGCCTTTAAAGTCAATGAGGGAGGAGCCATGTGGTTCTGCTGGAGAAGTGCTAACATAACCACGGAAAAGAAGCAACAGAGAGGGGCTGTTCTGTATTAGTTCGAACTTTAACATGGCTGGCGGCAAAGGAAATAGCAAAGAAGCATTGGAGATGAATAGTCCTTAGGGACAGGAGGTCCGCTTTTTACCCTGTGTTTATTTCTTATGTAAATGAAGTGCTAAATAATCTTATGAGTTCATCTACGTCATTCTTCCTCATGAACTTAATTTCGGGTTTAGCAGAAAGACCTGCGTGCACGGTCGTCAAAATCTGGTTCTTTAAGCTTGGCCTAGAAAACAATGTGTCATGAAAATGCAAAATTCCCTTTAAATGGCTGCCTCTCAGTGCAGATCCGTTCCGTGACTCACCTGGCACTACAAAATGCAAGATAGCTCGCAGCGCCTCCAGCTGGACTGACAGAGACATCCCGTGGGCTTTCATCACTGTTAGTATTTTAGGGACCACCGCTGCCATTGTATCCAGAGAAGGGTTACTAGAGATAGAAATTGGTTGTTTATTGGAAAAAGAAAGTACAACCTGGTTTATTTGTAAAAGCATTGAACTGAAACAAATATGGTTCATCAGAGCCAATGAAATTTTTAACAGGAAAAGCTATAAGAAAATGCATTTGAACCCTTCCCCAAACTCCCTATCCTATCCCCCTCCCCCTGCTTCTATGAGGGTGTTCCCCCACCCAAGCACCCACCCACTCCTGCCTCCCTGCCATCGAATTCCCCTACACCAGGACATGGAGCCTTCATGGAACCCTCTCTTCTTTCACGGGTGACGAAACATGACGCTCTGGAAGGCAGTGTGGCTATTTGCTCCACACAGTACCTTCTCAACTGAAACTTGCCCACACACTTCCAGCACCATCAGAACCGAAAGTTAAATATTGCAAATGAGTTTTCAAAAACAGCATTTATGAAAGGAGAAATGTGACAGAGATATATTACCTAAGGACAGCTTAGCTGGACTTGTGTGAAAGACAAGTAACTCCATTCTTTATGAGTCTGTAGGTATGGTGCACACATCTTACATTATTCATATGTAATAACCATATTGTTAGCAGCAAGATTTACTGACAACTTAAAATGCACCAAGCCTATCCTAATCCTTCATGAAAATGAATTTATTTAATCCTTATGCCCCAAACTCAGAGCTTCTGAAGTTTATTTTCTGATTCTTCTATTTTACTCTTTTTGGAAGAATCCCGAAGCCCAACCACTCGATAGCTGGCTCGTATCAGCAATAAAGTCATTCAGCTCCCTCTGAGACAAAACCTCCACATAGGAGGAAGCTCATTAAGACTCTAGGTCCTAGGAAGAGACAGAAGCACCTCACCCCAAGGGAAAGATCATTAAACTCGGGGAATGAACTACTCAGACCCTTCAGGAACCCTGAAACTGACAAGATTCACTAGGCTTCTCCCTCCCAAGCCTGTATGAGCTGTGAGAACTGCTGAATGACTCCCTCAGAGCAGCCCAGGCCTGAAAAGGACAGACACCGGCACCGGCAGAGCTTCCCAGAAGACTCTCAGACTAGACCAGCTGCCTGAAGAGGCCTGGCTCACCTTTAAAAAAAACAAAAACAAAAACAACAAACAACCAAAACACAACAAAAAGCTATAAACATTTCATTCTATTTTTTTAAAGAAAGTATTTCAAAAAGAGGAAAATAATCTAGATCATACACACACACACACACACACACAGGCATACACACACACACACCCAAACACATATATATGTATTATACATATATATATATATATATATATATATATATATATATACCTTTACATAATACACGCACACGCACACGCACACACACACACATATACATATATAATCTTCGTGCATAAAGACCCAGGGGTGGCTATATTGTCTGTGACAGTCCCAAATATCAGCTGTTTCAGGCTAGTGCCTGGGACTTCCCACAGCCAGCAGCAATGTGGTGAAGGCCTTCTTTATCTGCCCCTAGGGCCCAGCCAGACCTGTCTCAGTCACATTTTTACCTTCTGCGAAATGTTCTTGGCTGGGGGGGGGGGAGGGGGGCAGGGAGGAACACCCTTGACATTCTGTTTCTAAACTCCTCTGGCAAATCGAGGAAGATGACTGATGATCAAGGGCCTGAGAAATCCCGAGGCTTCTCAAGACTTGTTCTCTGGGGCTTGGGGCCACTGTACATGAGAGTATGGTGTCCAAAGGATACGTAAGGCACGAGTAAAGGCCTTGCAGATCTCGGCCTCCATGGCAGACAGCCCTTCTATCTTAAATACACCAAAGATCAAGGTCCAACTCTCTTGACTCCAAAACCACTGGTAACTGACAAATTTACTTGAGGGACAAATATGTAAGGGAAGGTCAGTTGGTCATATATCAGATGTCTGTCAAACAGTCATGGTACAAAAGGATTGCAGTGGTGGAGGTCAGATGTTGGCATGGGGTGAGAATCAGAACTGGGTGTGGAAAAGAATTCCCTGGTTTGGGGAAGGGGGGAGGTTCTGCCAAAGAGGTTTTATTGACCATTTTTCAAAAGAAAAAGAAATTGAGGTTGATAAATGGAGACCTGTCTTTGTTTGTTGTTGTTGTTCCAGAAGCCCTTATGAGCTATTGTAGGTTATTCTCAGTATTAGAAAAACCCCTGAGTAGCTAGAGGATGCTATGTAGGGCAGCAGAAAGGACTGGAGGATTCGCAGAGACTGGCAAAGTGTCTATTGAAACAGTGCTGGGGACTCTGGTGTGGCCAGGGTGAATGGGCATGAGTGTGGTGGCAAGAGCCAGGCACACGGGCTCCCAACAGTCAGTTCTCAAAGGTAGGACTTGGTAAGGCTCCTAGATGATGAGGCCTATCTGTGCAGTGTGCTCTAGGTTCCGAGCTTTGTGAGCTGTCACCCATACTGGGGAGGGCTTTGGCGATGCAGTCCTCTTTGAGTCATTTCTGCTCCCGGAAGTAACTCTTCACCCATAGTCCTTTAAGTAACCCCAGTAAATCTCATCTGCTTGGTCTGCTTTAGATTCAGTGTTTAGAAGATATAGAACAAATGGAGATATTTGTTCATTTCTCCCTAGGAAGAGAGTCTGACAACAAGCCAAGACACAAGCTCGAACTCACCTGTAGCACCTGTACCCAAGGCGACTTTAAAAATTCATATCTGTTTCCTGTATGGCTGCTTTCCATTTGATATCAAACAATGCCACCATTATTATACATTTTTTGCTTAATAGATTGAGAAAATATACTAAATATTTATGGCTGGAGGGGACACCTGCCTGAATTTCCATTTTCGGCAGGTTTTGTAAGCCTCTAGCTCCCTCTCACCATTTCAACCACATGTAATAATGTCTGGCCTTTTTTGTGCCTCAAACCAGACACACAGTGTCACTAAGGTTGGCATGAGGTGCTTTGGAATAAAGTGTCACTGGGAAAGGAAGAAGAGGAAGAAGACAGCCAAAGTTAATTTAAATGAAAGACTAGAAATAAACAATGCATTGTAATGAATAAATAGTGCTTTAATTCTGAAAAGCAATAGTTACAAAATGTATATATTTATAGTTTGGTATATTCACATATATAGTGATCTTAAAAGCTATCAGTTCTTTTGCATATTTATTATTTCTAAGCCAGGTAACACGATGCTTAAAGCACAGAAGCAAACCTTCACCCTATTTCTTCAGCCTCTGCTACACTTTTTAATGCTTGGATAAAATAATTCCAGAATATCAGGGGGAAGATGACAAGAGGTATGGTCTCATGTACCATGTTTAGTTTCCCATTCCAACAGCTTTGAATGACATTCCACCTGGTTCAGTGCCCTGCATATATACATATACATATATGCATGTGTGTATGTATGTGTATAGGTATATGGTTTGGTATATGGTATATGCACATGTGTATGTATATGTATGTGCATGTGTATATATAAATGTATATATGCATATATGTATATACATACACACATACACACACACACACACACACACACACTCATGAATGTGCAGTACCTTCCTTCAAACAGGTGACTCAGCATCTTGCAGCCACTCTCTGCCACCTCAGGCTCATGGGCGTGCCTCTGCATCAATTCCAAGACATTCAGGTATACTCCTTTTGCCAGCAGGATTTTCCTGAAATTAACTATAAGGTGTATTTCAAGTTACTTACAGTAATGAAAGCTCACAATTACAAGAACACACATAACATATTTCATTAGCCACTTAAAGATCATTAATAGTCACCTATATCTTACAAATAGATGACATCCTCTGATTTTCATATTTATTAATTCTTTATTGAAGTTTCCAGTTAATTTTTTTAATTTACAGAGTAGACAGGTATTAGAGAGATTAATACATTAAATCCCATAAGAAAGAAGTGCTCTGTAGAACAATGTATGCAAACAGCACCCTTCACAGTTAGGATGAAAATTAAATGATCGCCTAATCTTGGAATCTCACAAAATGGCTCGACTTACATTGAGCTAGGAAGCACAAGTATGCTAGACATCAGTGCATGGATGCAAGCCATTCCTCCATTGGTGAAGGGAGCCGGGGGCAGGCCTGAGGAGAAGGGCCACAGGTGTGTGGAGGCATATCGCTCACTGGTGACAGTCCAGTGGAATGGCCTGGTCTGGGATGCTCTGAACTACTTTGTACATCTCAGTGGGCTGCATAATTTATTCACGGATCTCATCACGATCTAACTATGCAGAAATGGCATTGCTCAATAATGGGAAACATGACAGGGAGAAGGGCAGTCATCGTGAAGTCCCTTCAGAGTATACAGGACATTTTCATGCTTCCCTACTTGCAGAAGTTTGTTGCCTTTATCAGCTCTATTTTAGCAAAAGGTTATCTGCATTCAAAGACAAATCACAAAAACGCAAACTCCTACAGTAGTCACCTTTAGTGAATGCTCATTCATGCTTGTATGTTCTCTGGTTCAAAGATCAAACCCTGCTTCTCAGCTCGACCTTTGTCTTGCTACCTCATGCATCACATTCCTTAGTTAGTCTTCTTGTTCATCTTCACCATTAGAATTTGACACCACTAGCCTAAAATTTTTATGTAACTGTCATACCACAAGAGTGTAGATTGTATGGAATCTAGTACATGATACAAACTCAGTACATGGTAGCTCAATTCATTCAACTGCTTAACTAAATGAGGAAATTATTACAAAAGGTATTTGGGCCTGAGCCTTCAAATCGCCATGGTGCCAAGACACCATTTTTTCCCCTCTCCATCCCATCCTCCTCCTTATTCCTCCTCCTCTTTAATTTTTCTTTGAGATTTAGTAGTTCAGGTTGGCCCTGAATACAATTCTTCCTGCTTTAGCTGGAGTGCTGAGATTGCTGGCCTGTGTCACCATTCCTGTCTAAGAGCCCAGTTCTCCTTTCTGCCAACCCAATCCTGATTAAAAAAACAAAACAAAAAACCAAACAAAACAAAAACAAAAAACCTTCCCATCCCTTCAGCCTTCATAGTCACTGTCTCAAGTTGCTCCCAATGTGAATTTGGTGGTGAAGCTAAATAAGGAAGCCGCTGAACATCTTACTACTCTGTTATACCAGGAAGCCCAGGATGTGCAAGGGCATCTAAGCACATCTAGCAGAGAGCCAGGAACAAAGGCGGGGGAGCATGAAGGGAGGGCAGGGACTGATTACAAACAGATGCCAAGCTGACTCACAAGGTCATTGTCCCACAAAGGCCATAATGAAAGCAACCCCAAGTCACAAAATCTTAACAACTGATGGCAGGACCTAACAGAGTCTTCTCATAGTTAAGACCCACAGCCTCACCACACTATTGCTGCCTGGCAGCAAGCTTCCTCTCCTCTGGGGAGATATACACAATGCACCTTGGCTGCCATGCAATCCCTGCCCAGACCTCCATAGCTACAGGACACATCCTGTGATGACTCAGCCCTGGGACAGGCCCTGTCATCACTCAAGGCCTGGTTATTCCAAGCCTCTGTGTGATGTGCCCGATTCACTCTTAGCCGATTAACTTTGTTTTTTTTTTTAACAATTTCACACATGTATGCAATACATTTGATTAGGTGCTGTTTTTATTAAAATGCCACCAGAGAGAAGGAGCAGCCTGCAGGAGGCGTGTCTTCCTCACTAGCCTGGCCTTGCCACAAAAATCTGGTGTGCTTACATTATTGTGTCTCTGATCAATCTTCCTTTTTTTTTTTAATGTTTCACTGCCTAAAAACATCCCATAAGAGCTGCCAAGTCCCCCTGCCTGATGCCAGACAAGTTTTCCTGGCAAAACTTCCTGTTTATGGGGTCAGGAATCTGAAGCAGTTTGAGCCAGGACCTTAAAGCTTCAGGGATCTCCCAAGGTATTAGAGGGATTATACATAAAAAGTCATTTTCAAAAAATCGTAAATATAAAACATTTCATTCTGGACAATTTTACCAGTTTTGAAACAGTGAATAGCTCATCAAACACTAGCACTCCTGTAAAACTTATTTAAGAAGAATGAATAAGTATGTACAGGAAAATGCAGGCAATCTTTTTTAGAGAAAAAGACCTGATGAGAACTCTAAAAATTCCCATGGTATATAAGCTAAAAGTCAATCAACAGAAACTGGTTCCTAAAATAGGTTATAGATATATATTGGAAAGCTACACAGCTATTAAAATAGTAATGATAATAATAATAAATACATTTATTAATATAAGGATGGAAGCAAAATATGCATTTAAAGTAGATACAATGTTATAATTTCTGTAAGTTTGCATCATACATGGCTGCATTTAGAATGGATACAATGTTCCAGTTTCTGCAAGTATGTATCATATATGCCATAAATGAGCAGAAGTCCTGAGGAACATACACCTATTATATAATATTTATTCTTTATATACCTACATACACACTTCAGCTAGCCCCATCTACATAACTGAATTTTTCAGAATTTATAGCTTTTTATAAGAAAACAACATAACGTTGTTCCTCCATATTAAAAAACACAGTATTCCCCTTACCATTTTGTTCCAAGAGAGTGGACAGAGCATGTGCAGCTGCTTGGAAGACATCTTTGGAAGACGAGTGCATCAGCATAGACAGCATCACTTCCCTGTGCGCAGGGAACCTTTGAAAAAGCCAACCACATCTCAGTTCACAGCCTCCGGTCCCAATGCTCACTCCCGTTGCCTGTGAACGCTAACAGCACAGGCAGTGGAAGCCAAACTGTGTGCCACCTCCACTTACAATAGAAGCTTATGCCAAACAATGCTCTAGGCAGAGGTTAGATTCAAGTGTGTCCAACACTAACACTTCTGTTTCTTCAGAAGCCTGCCAGCCTTATGGAGGACGCATGGCTTTGTAAACATGTAAGGAGGGATAGGCAGCTACAAAGTTGCTATGGTGCAAATCACACAAGGGTGGACATAAAAACAGAGTTATAACCGGGGAAGGATGGGCCAAACAACAGCACAGGATTTCTTCTCACTTCTCAGAGCAAGAGACAAAGAAAAGTACATACATTGATCATTTCTGGAGCTTTCCATTTAGTGTTTTGGACTATATTTTACTGTGAGTAAATGAAAATAGACAACTAGAAAATGTGCCTAAGAATGCCATTGTGCAATGCCTACAACCAAACCGTGACTCTTGCAAGCCTTATAAATGCCGTACAAATACTAACATACTGAGTACACAAAACAAAGAACTAAAATGCACAATAGGGGTTGTCAATCATAAAGCAGGATGAGAGAAAGGCATCAGCAGATGAGCCACATCTCAAACAGAAGATAATCTTGGGGTACCAGGAAGAAAAATATAAAAGGAGGGAAGGGGAAAATGGCAAGAGGAGGGATTTAAGTGGGGAAAAGAAACAAAGCACAGTTAAGAGACAGAGGGAATAAATGTGCTTTCCTTTTAATAACGTATTTACTGGCGAGATCTGCGGGTATTGAAGGTGATGTGTGCTCTGAACTAAGCTGTGTATAAGTTGCACGCCTGAATCTGCCCAAACACAAGCTCCTGAAAAGTTGCTCACTTGGGATAATTCGGTTTTTGGTTTATCTCAGTTTTCAAGAATCACAATCTCTTCTCCAAATGGGAGTTTTTAAGTAGAGTCTGCTTCCTCAAGTCTCTCTTTTCCAGCAGAGGGCCATTATGCAAATAGCAATACATAGCAGTCCATACTGTTGCCTGATGGGACCTGCCAGAGGAGGTTTCTAACCTGACACAGGTAATCAGCTGGCTGGTGGCCCAGAACCAGTCGCTCTGTGAATGTGCTCGGCTGCAGTGAATTAACTATGCCTCTGTCCCTGGTCAGCCAGAAAACTGAGGGTTGATTTCCCCAGGATTCACAGAGAATTGAATGATTCATGATGCCAAATCCCGCAGTAGAAATGAAAACGTCTATATTTCGGTAGGAATCAAAACACTCTAAACCACACCAGGCCTGTCACACCTTAAAAGCCACAGCTTCAAAGCCTGTCTTGTGGGAAAACTAGACAAAATTATAGACCCATCACTAACATACAACAACGCTAAGGCCTAAATTGTGACAAGAAAAACTAGCAATGGCAGTTTCTACGCACTGGCTGAAACAGAAACGGGTTTTCTATCATGACACCTAGAGATACTTACTGGCCATCTTCATCTCCGATCTTCTCATGCAAACTGTTCTGGTACATAAGGAGGTTATTCAGTGCCCAGCAGGCAGCCTCCTAGATCAGGAAGGAAGAAGAAAACTATATCAAAATAGCAACAGTGAGAAAGCCTGGTCTTAAGCCAGTGATTAACTGTGTGTCCGACCTGCACGTGTTTGTCCTTTCGATGGCGCATCAGGGCTTTATAGCAGGGTTCCAGCCAGAAAAGCTTCTCACGGTCTTCCTCTTCACTCTGCTCCTGAGTCTCACTTCTTTCCTCCAAATCTTGGTTTAAGAAAATAGTCTCAGCTTAAAAAAAAAAAAAAGGTATATATAACCACCAAGTGCTGGGTTTCAATGCTCTCAATAGAATATCCTTTACTAACTACCCTTCACTAATCATGAAGCCATTTTTAATATTCTCCATACGCATAACTGCTGTCTCGTCATGTGAGGAGGTGGGTGCCCACCACCCTAGGTGATCTAGAGAAGGATTATCTGAAGTGATTGCCTGGTTCTTGATATATCACACGAACAGGGAGATGCCAACACTTGGTGCTCCAAGAGCATCTTTCTGGCTGGAAGAAGGTCCTTTAACCCTCAGCACTTAAAAGGAGATAAAGAAGTTCCTCGTTCATCAGGGGACTTACTGAGGAGCGCTAAACAGCTGAGTGCAGAGATCTGTAAGGCTGCGTTCTCAGGATACTGTCGGACCGCTTTCACCACACAGACATGCACTTCGTTCAACACCAGGATGTTGAAAAAGTTACCTAAAGTAAAGTGAGACACTCTGTAAGCTCTAACCCAAACAAACTAAAATGCATTTACTTAGGTAGCAGTGCTTAAATCAATAAATCTATCTAATAGCATGAGAGTACATATTAAATCAGTAAATCGATCTTTACAGCATAGTGGTGTACATTAAATCCAAGAGACTTTTAGAAACCCTGGTTCCTACCATTGTCTGTCTTATTAGACTATGCTGGCTAAGTAAGACCAAAGATCTACCTGCTTAAGTCAGTTCTAACTCTTCAAATCATCACGCAGAAATGACTGGGTATCTCCTGTACATGGTACTATAGTATTCCTAGTTGTCACAATGCTCTCAGGGCCAGCCTCTTACACAACTGTGTCCTTCTTGAAATGCAACCTGCAAACATCTCGCCTTATAAAGATACGGACCAGCATGTGACCACTCCATTTCCTGAGAAACACTTTGTTGCTTTGTTATTGTTCTAATTATAATTCCAGGTAAATTCTTTTACATATATTTTCAACTGAGACTAAAGGCAAAAATTTGTACACATTTCTGGGGTACTATCTACTGTTTCCATGTAATACAACGTTTAAGTCAGCGAATATCTATCTGCATCTTCTCATATTTATTCTTCTGGCAGTGGAAACGCCACACTCCTTTCTTCCATCTACCTGATGCACACAGTACATTATCCCTGTCTAACTCACTCCAATAGTGTGTACAATAGTGTGGCACAGTTCTTACCCCTACTTAAAGAGAGAACTCAGTACCCACTCACTGACTGACTCTTCCTCTTTCCCCTCCTCTCCACAGCCTCTGATAACCACAGGGATATGCAGAAATCTGTCCCCAAAACCAGAGAGTTTCTCCTCCATAGGATAAATGACCCAAGATGAGACACACATCACTGAGTGACAGACCCTCACAACCATGTGGAGAAAACAACAATATACCACCACTCCAGATCAAGCCACGGATCAAAAGTTTATATGTGAAAACACAGGTCTATACAATTACTTTCGGAATCTATGAAAGGCTGTTGCGATACGATTTTGTAATCATATTTAACAGTCTTAATACATTTAAGTAATTGGTCAAACAGGAAAGAAATCAACTAGAGTGCTAGGTACAAAAAAAGAAAGACCCAAAACAAACAAAGAACAACAACAACAACAAAAACCATAGATTTGAGAAACTTTTTTAAACTGAATCTACCAAGGAACTCTTTTAAAAGTTTAACTGATTTTTTTTTTTAATTATACAAGGGATGTGGACATGAAAACTCAACTTTGTATGATGAAATCACAAGAGTAAACTTTTTTTCTTCAAATGGCTGACTGATCCTTCTCCAAGTAAAAATGATGTAAAGCTAAGTCTATTACAGTAACCTAAATGTGCGCAAAAGGTTGCTGGGGATTCGTTAGGAGAAAGGACAGTTATCTGCCTCATTATCTACTTGCTCTGTAGCCCATCATTCTGTTCACAGAGAGAAATCCCCAAGGATTCTGATCTTAGAGATCAGATGATATCTACAGGAAGTCACTCAGAGCTCTGATGTGAGAACAAGGGAGCCTGCTTACAGCCTATGAGAAAGCATGGCAGTTGCACTGTCTCCAAGGGAGAAGGTCTGAACCTTCACTTCTTAAAGAGCCCCCCCACCCCCGTCCCTCCTGTGTTCTGACTCCAAATGTCACTAGAGAGGCATCTGCTATATGCTCAGATCTTGAGCTCCACAAAACTGAAACTCACAGAACTACAAGTTATTCATGAAAAACAAAATGTCCACAGACCTCACATGTTAGATACCAGATAGAGAATATAAAATAACTGCACTGGTGATTAAATAGACATTCTTTAATTAGTAAGGGGATGAAAGCAAGACAAGGCAATTAAGATACAAAATTAAGAGATTTATCAGAAATATACTTTAAAAGTTGAATAAATCATCAACTTAAATTTGACCTTGGAATTGTGGCTTATTGTTTGAAAATCTATAGATTTAATTCCATAGCATCAAAAGAAAAGGAGAAAATCTTTACATGCAATGTTCGGGATTTAATAAACTTCAATTCTCATTTTTTTGTTTTTAGTTTCTTTAAAAGGGGACAAATACAAAAGTAGAAGTAAGTAAGAAAACGAAGACAATTTCTCAACTTGATAAAAAGAAATATGTCATTAAAAACAAGCTAGATTTTGAAACTATAAAAATCATATGACACGCATTATTCTGGATGAAAGAATACTGGAAGGTTTTGGCTCTAAAATCAGGAAGAGAACAAGGAGAGTGCCAAACACTGCTTCCTTTCAGCATTGTGTCCGTGATTCTGGGTCACACAAGAAGACAGGCAGAGGAGTAACCGACATAATGAGTGGGAAGGATGGGCTCAGACCACCACCGTGCACAAACGCACGCACGCCACCGTGCAGAAACCATTAACTTAGATAATCTGCATAGATGTCCAAAAGTGCTGTCAGAAATAAATAGAAAGAAAGGCAGCCAGAGAAAATCATTTTCATTCCTTCATGCAGGCCCATCTCAGAGACGTAACTTCAAAACAGATGCCAATTACAAATATAAGGATAATAAGCAGCTACAAGTAAATAATGAAGACACATAAAACCTCTGTAGACTGTAGAGCGGAAACGGTAGTGAGAGACATCAGTTCTTCATAACGCGGTCTACACATTCTGTGTCATTCCTACGCTAACTCCAAAAGACTTTTAAACTGGGAAACTTAAGTCTCAAATTGGAATAGAGTAGTTAAATGGCCAGTGAAAAGCCAAGATGTAAGACACAGGAAGAAAATATATGAGCACATGACCCATTAGTGTTTCAGATATCGTATCTCAGCAATAGTAATTTAAATCACAGAATACTGATCTAGAGAAATCAAATAGACCAAGCGACAGAAAACCATAGGGAAACACACACACTCCTCATGTACTCTAATGGGCGCCAGTTGATCACATACACAAGATGGTCACATAATCTGGCTTCTATGATAGAATGACTATAAATATAGGTATGCGAGGTCTCCAGAGTGCACTTATCTGATTCTTTGGAGTGTACACCTAAGCCTAAAGCTGTACGGCCATATATACTAATTCTTAACTTGGGTGATAATATCTCTTTCCGATTTCTGCTTCACGATGTTCACATAGGTATCAAAGTACACTTCGGAGTTAGCAACCATGGTTTAAATACCGCCCAACAACAAACAACCCCAGAGATCACTCCAGACAATGAACAGCAGACATTTCATTAATACCACCTCTCTATTTTTTTTTGTGTGTGTGTTTCCTTTGTAGCCATTTGCTACTTCACAGTGTGTATACCCAGTGTTCACCAAGATGCTGCTGATGCATAGCATAGACCACATGGAAGCTACATGCATGTCTATGGTCCAGTTTGTGATAAGAAAGGAAAAAGTTTAACTCACCTAATGTAAGCTTCTGGAGCAAGGAGCAGCTCACCTCTTGGATGTTTTCATTGGTGGGGAAGGCTTTCATGGCCTCCACCACAAGATTGTAGCACCTGACATTCCCACTCATGAGGACCTCTACATTGCTGCCTGAAGTTTAAAAAATAATAATAATCACAATTAACTAAAGGGAGAAAGTTTCTTCTTTCAAATATACATTCAAATGAGCCCAGCAAATACAGGACAATGTGATGGGTACAGATTCATATGCAAACAGCACACTCTATCAAATAAATAATAAAGATCCTACATTATTAGTGGCTAACACTACAGGATGTAGAACTTTTCTTTGGCATGAGAGTAGATTAGTTTCATCAGATTCCTTGGTTTAAAAATTAAGACATCTGTAGGATTAATATTGTGGAAATTATCCTACCCAAGCAATCTACAGATTCAATGAAATCTCCATCAAAACTCCAACAAAATTATTCACAAAAATTGAAAGAAGAATCTTCAGCTTCATATAAAAACACAGAGTCAGAATAGCTAGCAATACTTAATAATAAAAGAACTTCCAGCGATACCACCATCTCAGATTTCAAATTTTATTATAGAGCTATAGTAATAAAACCAGCATGTATTGGTGTTGTCATAACAATTGATCCAATGAGATGAAACTGAAGGCCCAGTCATAAGTCCACATAACGACAGAGACCTGATGCTTGACCAAGAGGCTAAAAATGCACACTGGAGAAAGACACATCATTTTCAACAAATAGTGCAGATCAAACTGGATGGCTGACTAAAGAAGAATTAAAATATATCTGTACTTATCACCCTGTCCAAAACTCAACTCCAAATGGATAAAAAATGTCTACATAAGACAAGACACCTTGAATATGGTAAAAGAAAAAAGTTGGAAGTAGTCTTGAATTCATTGATACAGGAAAGGGCTTCATGAAGAGCACACCAATAGCACAGGTACCAAGAACAACAATTAATAAATAATAACTCACTAAGCTGAAACGCTTCTGTATGGCAAAGTACACCATCACATCCAATAGAGAATTAATTTCCAAAATACATGAAGAACTAATTTAAAAAAACCCAATAAACATCTAGGAAACAAACTAGTTTAAAGATGGAGAACAGAACTAAGCAGAGAGTTTTCAAACCATGAAACACAAATGGCAGAGAAGCACTTAAAGAAATGTTCAATGCCCTTAGTCATTATGGAAAAGCAAATTCAAACTACTCTAAGATTTCACTCTACCCCTATCAGAATGGCTAAGATTCATAAAAGCAAGTCAAAGCTCATGCTAGCAAGTATGGAGAACATGTACCCACTGCTCATGGGAGTGCCAACTTGTGTAGGTACTGTGGAAATCAGCGTGTAATTCCTGAAAGTAGCTGAAAAATAAATCTACCACAAACATCCAGCCAAGTCACTCTTGGCAATATATGTCAGCCTACTAAAGAGACCCTTGCTCATCCATGTTCATGCTGCTGTATTCCTAATAGCCAGAAACTAAAAGTCCCCGAGAAATCCATCAGCTGGTGAACAGATAAGGAAAAGGTGGTAGGTACACTTACACAGTCGAATACTATTCAGCTGTTTAAAAATTCAAATTATGGAAGTTTAAGGCAAACGGATGGATCTAGAATAAATCATCCTGAGTGAGGTAACTCAGACCCCAGAAGACAGATACTGCATGCTTTCTCTTATATGTAGCTGATGACTTTTGATATATGTGCTGCAATTGGAATAAGAGGTCAGGTAGCTAGAAAGGGACTAACGAGGAGAAGAAGATCTACCAAGCAAGGGAAAACATCACAGAGTGTGAGGTAGTAATACAGTAGAAACTAACGTGGAGGGTTAAATGGGGAATAATAAGGGGGAACAAATTACATCAAACGGGCATCTTAAAAATCATATGAAAACCCACTACTGTAGAAACTTTCTAAAATATATGCCTATGTGAAAAGAATCTAAGTGGAGTCACCAAATATTAGGTGAGACAATTCCTCAGTTACATATTGTGTGGCTGCCAAGTAAAACCTCTAGTACCAGGGATAGATAGATTGCAAATAGTTGAGTCTGTATGACCAAAGGGGTCTCACTGAACATCCTTCCCCCAAACATCATAGGCTGTTATCAGGGGTTTTGGTTGTTCTATAAAGCCTGGTGGTAAGGCTCTAGTGCTGGAGACAACACATAGGTCATCAAACACAGAGAAGTTGAATCAGTACCTAAATAGAAGTTTCACCCCTATTGACTAGCTTTCATGGTATTAGAAGGTACTCTATACAGAGGTACTCTGTACCAGAGCAGAAAATTATCCACCAATACCATCCAGTTACAAAACCTGCAACCTACACTAGTGACCCATCTGCAAGATACACTGGTGCAAGAGTGGCATAAATAGTATGGGAGTAACCAATCACATCTTAGCAATTGGATTCAAGGTCTACTCCACGAGATAGAAACCAAACCTGACAGTGCTACAGTAGCCAAAATCCTAAAATTAGATCGGTCTTGGGCCTAAGGGAAAACCTAATACTATTATTCTGCTAAGGAACACAGCAACAAAATGACTCTTAGTGACATATTGCTATAGCCACAGATCATACATGCATCATTCAACTCTTATCAGGAAAAGTTCTTCTGGCAGTAGAAGCCAAACAACAAAGAGACCTACAACTCAACAATGTACGGATTGTGAAAGATTTTGGAGAATTCAGTCTGTCCTTGTTATGGTTATGACTGCACCATGACCAAGGTCAAGTTGAGAAAGAAGGGATTTGTGTGGCTTGTTCTTTCACACTGATGTCCGTCACTGCAGGGAGTCAGGATGGGAGCTCAAGAAGGGCTGGAACCTGGAAGCAGGAGCTGATGCAGAGGCCATTTTGGGGGTGCTGTTTTCTAGCTTGCTACCCGTGGCTTATTCAGCCTGCTCACTTAGAGAACCTGGGATCATCAGTCCAGAGGTGAGACCAGCTATAATAGACTTGGCCCTCGCCCATCAATCACTAATTTTAAAAATTATACAGTCAGTCTCTCTAGTGAGGTTGCCTCCTTTCAGATGACTGTTGTTTGTATCAAGTTGACACAAAACTAGCCAACACAACTGAAACTTTGTCAACTTGACGTACAAACATATTGTTAAGCCACGACTTTCCTGTCTTGTTTAATCCCCTAACATCACACATGAATACCGACACTTCAAAATTTAAAATTCCCAGTCTTTAAAAATCTAAAACACTTAAAATGTCAGTCCCTTTTAAAATCTAAGTATTTGTAAAAATCCAAAATCTCTTTAAAAGTTCAAAGCCTCTCAAGTATGATTTCGTGTATAATAAAATAAAAAAATAATTAGTTAAATGCTTCGTGACTTCAACTGGGAAGAAACAAGGTACTGTGATAATCAAATAAAAGCAAAGCCAAACTCCAGATGTGTAAATAACTCGATGTCTAATGTCTCGGATCCTTTCACTCTCTTCTGAGCTCTTCCAAAGGGCTTGGGTTACTTCTCTCTCTCTCTCTCTACCCTCTGAGGCATACACAAATCATCTTCTAAGGCCCAGCTGGCTCCACTCCACCATTGCTGCTGTTCTTGGTGGTCATCCTATAGTACTGAGAGCTTCAAAATTGTCTGGGGTTCTCTGCTGCAACTGGGCTTTGTACATTTCATCAGTGGTTTTTCCAGAGCTTTCTTTGTGGTGCCAAGACTCAACTTTTTCCCATTACCACTTCAGTGCTGGACCTTAAACTGCTACTGAGGCTATATCTTTTCTAATGGCCTACTCTGGCCTCTTACACTGCCATCTTTAGTTGCTCTTCATGACTACTTCATATCTTCAAAACCAAAGTCGCCAGGTTGACTCTTAACATGTATAGTTCAACTACCCCTGTCAGGTCTGTTGCCACCTCTGAAACACAGGTCTCTGAGGAAATGCTGTCTAGAAGACTTTACCTCAGCAATGCTGGTTTCTTCTTAACCACCCATAATTTCTTAACTCCAGCTCTACTGGCATTGATTGTCCCAGTTACGCAAAGGTTTCGCTTCAGCAGTTCTGCTATCTTGTCCTCAGAGCTGATTCATCTCCAGCTAATCAGAATCACACATTCTTCATTCAAAATTTGCAATGGCCCTTATAAAGTCTTATAAGTACTCTTGAACCTCCCTCTGGAACTTCATGAGACCTTCATCATCTGCCTTTCTCTAAACACTCTGGTCTTCCAAGTTCCTACAGAGCAGCTTGCCAAGCTCTGAACACTTACTGGTTTTCTAGACCAAAGTTCTATAGTCCTTCCACAATCCTCCCCCAAGATAACATGGGCAGGTCTGTGACAGCAATACCAATAATCCTGGCACCAACTTCTGTCTTAGTCAGGGTTACTATTTCTATGATGAAACACCATAAACAAAAGCAAGTTGAGGGTGAAATGGTTCATTTGGCTTACACATCCATACCATAGCCCATCACTGAAGGAAGTCAGGACAAGAACCCAAGAAAGGTAGGAACCTGCAGGCAGGGGTGCTGTTTGCCTAGGGCCACCAACCCAGGGGTGGACCAACCCACAGTAGCATGAGCCCTTCCACGTTAATAGAATTAAGAAACTGCCCCAGAGCTAGATTTTATGGAGTCATTTTTCTCAATTGAAGTTCCCTTCTTTGAGATAACTCTAACTTGTATCAAGTTGACATAAAACTAGTCAGCATGTAGTTCTAAATGGGATGTCTTCATCAAACCTCTTCCACCAGAGGCCAAGGAGCTAAGTGAAAGAGGAGGCAGAAAGACTGTAAGAGCCAGAGGTGATGGAGAATTATAAGGAAACAGGGTCTTTCAGGTTCAGCAGAACTGATCTACATCTGAACTCACAGAGACTATTGGACTATGTACAAGGCCTGCATATGTTCAAGCCAGATGTGGTCCCAGTACTGAGAGGGGGAATTAGACATAGGTTCATCCTCTAACCAAGAAGCTATCTGAAGTTTCTGTCTTCTGGCAAACAGAAGTCAGTTTTTTGCAGTGGAGTGTCACTGGGTAAACGGAGCACACTTGAGGGCAGGCATCATTCCCAGCTGTAGTTGGCCAACACAAAACAAACTCCATGTATTATTCTTTGTGAACTTTTTGTTTTGTTTTGACATTTTTTGGTCTTATTGGTCTTTTTGCTTATTTGTTTTGATTTTTTATACTTTTTTTTTAAGATGGAGAAAAACAACATAAAGTTGGGTGGGTAGTCATGGGGGTGGGCAGTCCTGGTAGGAATTGGGGGTGGGAAACCTGACCAACTTTATGGTATGTAAAATTATATATATATATATATATATATATAATTTAAGGCAGAATGCACATTGAGAGCTTTGTACAAGTCTAAAAACAGTCATGTAAGATTTCAAATAAACAGGCTTAGAGGACTACTTTTATGTCAGGCTATAGATGATGATTTTTGCAATATTATTTTTTCACCCTAGGAAAATATCAAGATCATGTTTATGACACATATTAGAAATATGAAAATATACTTGGATCTATTTCCTCCACCCCAGAAGAGCAGCCAGTAAAAGAAGCAGAAATCTTAAAATTCCTGGAGAAGGCAGATGGGAGGAGGACAGAAAAATGTGATGACAAAATATTCAAGCAAGGGACTGACGTGAGAAGAAGTCATGGGGGAAACTACTGGGAACTTGTGGGGGTAAACACTCCTGTTTCTGAATGCACAGCTGAAACTAACCAACTATTTATATAAAAAATACATTTTAATGTTTAAATGAAGTCATCAAACACTAAGATATTTCTTAATCTTGCAAGAATGGTAGAAGGCGTTTCTGCAGAGCTGGGGTTAAAGCCTTCTGATTCCTCATTGTTTCAGTGTTATCTGCCGCTTGCTTTGACCTTTGGGTTATGAATTGCCACATTTTAACCGGATTATGTCAGAAGTGGGTGGAAGACAATGGACTCCAAAAAAGCGATTGGCCCAAAATAAATGAGTCATGAACAGAGCCCAGGAAAAGTACTGGTAAAAGTCAGACTGCAGCCGCCTTTCTGGTATTGATGACTCAGAAATGTAAGACACGACACTGCTTCAGGTTATTAATTATTTATTTTCATCCCCTGTCGGCTGTGCGATTTCCGGTAGATAATAAAACGCTGTGTTTTTGTGAACATATTAAAGAGGCACTGCTTCCCAAGCACATTTGGTTTTTTATGCTGCTGCAGTGAAGACTCAGGCTGTTGTAACTGAAGCCACACATGAGTGTCATATATATATACTATCTGCATATTGTATGTGTAATATATGTAATAGGCACATATTATACATATGTATAAAATTAATATTGTATCACAGTGTTAATGATTTTGTAATATACCTTATATACCAAGTATCAGTTTATCTTCTTTACACTGAATTACTAATACAATCCAAAAGGACTTTACACACGTAAAGGTAAAAACACTGCTATTACACGCATGCTTATATTCTACTCATCCACACAAAGAAACAGGAAATGCTACTGTGCACTTACACAACAAAATCTGAGACATAATTCACCCCACTAGGAATCACTAGTACAGAAAACTATTTCTCCCGATCTGTGCTTTTTAATGGCATGGCTAAATATCAATCAATAAATGCTAATCAAGAATCAGAGTACAAAGTCTTCTGTATGGCTTTTTGGGCCATTCAAAACCTCATGCTATGTGTGCACTTACTCTTCTCATGCCTTTCCCCACCTCCATAAGAGAAATTCCTACACGTACTTGTAGATATGCATACCTCTGAACACACACGCGCACAGACACACACACACCTATATATACACACACTAGCATCTGTGGACAAACACATGCACATTTACACACTCATCCATGTACACACAGGAAACACTCATACTTATGCAATCACGCATGTACCAGCTCACACACACACATTCACATTTATACATACAAGCACACACACACATATACGCTCACAACATGACCACATTCACATACCACTCACACACACACATGCTAGCTCACATGCACAAACACACATAGATGCATGCACATGTATACACACACATGCATGTACACAGAGTCTACACTGGCAAACATGCACACACACACACACACACACACACACACACACACACTGGTAAACATGCACACACACACATTCACACACCACACATGCACACACACATGAAACACACATACGACACACATTCATAAAAGCAAAATCTGCTGAGCGGCTTGCCAATCATCTGTTCCACATCTATCTGTGTTGTGATTGGTTGTTTTAGTAGTGTGGGTTGAGCTTAAGGTGCCATGCAAGGCAAGCACTTGGCCAATAAGCTGTACATCCAATTTTATTTTATTTATTGTGAGATGTGTTCAAGATGGGCCTTGAATGCAGGCTCCCAAGTAGCTGAGATTTCAGGCTTGAGCTATGGGCCCAGCTGCACCGCACCATTATGTTCCTAATGTCCAGCTCCTAACCACGTCCCTGTATTCAACTGCACTGCACACATCCCTGCATACCAAGTTCTCAGCATTGAATACTCTTCAAACACTCTGGCCTTGCTCTCAATTTGCTCTCATGGCCACAGGAATTTCTGCCAATGGTGCCTCCATTTCGGATTCTGTCTGTCCTTCCTATTGCAGCATGAGCTCAGAATCGGCCGGGTGCGCATGTCTGCTTTCTGCTACCATTTCTCCTGCACTAATCCTAGAAATGGATACAGCATGGTCCAAACAAACCCAAATGAATCAAAGTAAATCGGTGAGTGAAGACATTTAGCAGCCACCGAACGCCACAAAAATAAATGAATTTGAAAAATCATAATACATTTAGAAAGGCGACACATTACAGTTCTCCACATGCGAAGTAGAAACAGTGCCAAGAGGGTACTCACAAGTAACCGCCAGGGAATGCAAGCAGCAAAGTACGTGGTACACAATCTCCTTGTCCCTTCTGAAGCTGCCAAACGTACTCAGCAGTATCGTGTAATCTTTGTTCTCCACAAACTCAGTCAGCTGTTCCTCGGAAACTAAACCAGGAAGGAAAAGAACAAAACAGGAATATGTTTTAAAGTGACATGAAAACTTAATTCATGCAAAATATATTTATAAGCACAACAATTCACAAACGTGGTGTACTTAAATGAAAACGTTTCTGCAAAAATGACGTCGGAATTTGACACATTAGATTTGTTTAAAATGTTAAAATTGTTTTGTGTTCAACGGGTTATGTCTTTTTTTTTCCTTTTTTTTTCTTTTTTCTTTTTCTCTTTTTTGGTTTTTTCGAGACAGGGTTTCTGTGTATAGCCCTGGCTGTCCTGGAACTCACTTTGTAGACCAGGCTGGCCTCGAACTCAGAAATCCGCCTGCTTCTCCCTCCCAAGTGCTGGGATTAAAGGCGTGTGCCACCACGCCCTGCTCTATGTCATCTTTTGAAATGAAAAAGTATTAGGAGCCCAATCATTCTTAGGGAAATAAAGGAAGTATTTATAATTTCTTTTTTTTGGGGGGGGGGGAGTCTACAACAATGTAACCAGCATGATAAATATGATACACTGCATGGAATAGTGAATGAGTCTGATCTTTGATAATAGAGATGGTCCGCTAGGATGAACACCCTAAGAGTCTCACCCACACCCACTGATGATAAAGATTACCTTTTGGAATGAGCTCCTATGATGTTGGCTACTGATGATAAAGATGACTCATTAGAGATGAATATTCTACAATACTGACCTGTTGATTATGACTAGTATTTGTATTTTATTGGTTTTTAACACACACACACACACACACATATATATATGGATATATATGAATATATGTATATCCATATATATCTATATCTATATCTATATCTATCTATCTATCTATCTATCTATCTATCTATCTATATATATATATATATATATATATATAGTGTGTGTGTGTGTGTGCCTGCTTCTCAGTATTATAGCAAATGCCCAAAGAACCTAAGGAGGCCCTAAGAAATTATTGAGATCCCCTAGAACTGGAGTCACGGGTGTTCATAAGAAACACAGTGTGGTGCTAGAATTGAACCTGGATTCTCTGCCTGTGCAGCAAGTGCCAACTCTCCAGCCCCTATTTTTTTCTCATTATATTTTAATTCACATTACACCCAATCATGGCCCTTCTGCCTTCTTTCCTCCCAGTCCTACCCTCACAAGTCCCTCCCCCATAACTTTCTCCCCTCTTCCTATAAAGGAACAGACCTTCCCTAGGTATCTGCCTGTCTTGGAACTTCAAGTTAGAGCAGGACTAAGTGTATCCGTTTCCACCGAGGCCCAAACAGTCAGTCCAGCTAGGAAAAGGGGATCCAATGGCAGGCAACAACGTTCCAAATGTTAGGGGACCCACCTGAAGCCCAAGCTGCACATCGGCTTCAAATGTGGTTTTGATAGTGAAAAGCTGGGGACTTATGGTGGACTACTGATGAGAAAGCCATCTCAGCACGTCAGTTCAAAAGCTGTTAACTGTAACAAGTGGACGTTGAAATACTCTGTCTTCATGGTTTTCCATGAGAGATCAAAATCTGCCATTCTTCGCTTTTATAATCAGAGGAGGTTGAGCTACATTTGGAGTCATTTTTTTTTTAAGTAGAAACTTGATAAACTGTTTAAAACCTCAGGCTGTTAGGTTGAAAATGGCACCAACAAAATATTAGGAAATACAGCCCTTTGTGACCAGCCTTAATTGTTTTCAAATGTATACCAGCACATCGAGGCAAGATAATGTGAAACTGGTTAGGTTCCTTTAATTAATGATAGACACCACAGAACCTTTATATTTAATAATATAGTATAGTGTCTGGAATACCTTTTTCATTTTTGATAACAGTCTTTATTAGCTTACTTCCCTGAATTAACTTTATTAGCAAATTACTGTCTCGGAGAACTTGATACTCCTGAAAAAATCATAAATGGTTTTCTTCTCATATTTATAGAATATGTAATATGTGCCCTAAGCACTAACGATCTTTGAATTAAGATTCTCTAGTTTAATAATTGCCAATCTATGTCAGTCTGTCCTGGAAGGACACAGCACTGTTAAGAGCATAGTGATTGCGTCCCTTCATGAGTAACAATTTATCCCAACTGAAACACATAGTTGCAGGTCCTGTGAGACAAAACGTTTCCAATTTTATCCTTTTTGTAACACAGAGAAGACAGCCTGGAAGAGGTGAAGCAAGCTCTCTCTCTCTCTCTCTCTCTCTCTCTCTCTCTCTCTCTCTCTCTCTCTCTCTCTCTCTCTCTCTCTCTCTCCTCTCTAGTATTCCCCAGAAAGCCTGATCACCAGTAACCCAGTAACCCGAGTCTCTAAACCAGTGGCAACCACTGTGTGCTAACCAACTCCTAATCTCGGACAACTTGCTCAATTCTCTGACCCATTTCCTCGTCCAGTCAGAGAAAGGACTAGACAAAACCAGCTCAAACCAGAGCAATAATTTGTTATCAGTTTCTGAGCCTGCTGTGAAATGCCCACCAGTCTTGTTTCTCAAGGATACCGTGTGATTGCCCAGTTTCTACAAAGAGCATGTAACAATTTCAAGTTTGACAAGATTAGTCATAGCCCCATCTTAAGTTTCCTTTTCCCTTTTTAACACCCATACAATCTACTTGCAAAGTGAACTCATGCCCTGTTAGGCAATGGAAGGAAGTCTGCTGCAACAGGATGATTTAGAACATGTGAGTGAAATCGAGAACACAGAAGAAAGCAACGTTACCAAACTAACAAACTTTGTCTTGCTTTGTAAATAGTGTGATTTGACATATTTTTTCTCACCAATTATAGTCAACTTTTCTCAGGACAAGCCATTCTTCCTAGGTATACCTCAGAATAGAGAATTTACAATTTTAAATACCTCTCTCAAAAAGCACGTGTAAAGCTTTGCATCCGAGCTTTTGGACTTCATCATTGGCTGAATATCTGTGCATGGCATCAAAAATTAACAAGAAAACATCACATTCTTCATCCAGTATCAGCAAGGTGAGTTTACCTAATTTGAAGAAAACAATGTACTGTAAGGAAATAGTGGTTTTTAGCAGTTGGCACGTTAGTTTTGCATGACGGTTATGAATGTTTTGTGGACTTTTATTTTTGATAGAGCACTTCATTGTCCCAAAAGTTATACCTATAAAATTCTCTCCAAGAGAGATAGATCACCAATCAATTTACTTCTTTTTGGCACTTCACATACACATATATACACACATGCATACACATGTGCACATACATGCACACACACATAGGCACCTGTACACGTACACATGCATGCACATACACATATCACTCACACATGCATGAGCACACACGAACACACACCACTCACAAAACTGTAGGCCTCTTATGCTCTTGGGATGAACTCCTATCTGCCTCTTGAGCACTAACTACGATTTAAACGTTTTGTGGGTACCCTGACCTGAGCCTCCCCTCAATCCTATTCTTCACCAATGAGACCATCGTAATAACAGCCACCCAAGACAAACTTCCCAGTCATCATCACTCCAAACTCCCTCTCTCTTCCATTTTGTCTAACCAATGAGCCAATTCATTTAATTAAGAGCCCAGCTGCTCAAGTGTTAGCTCTTCAATATCCCAAAGCTTTCTCTGAATAAGCTAATTCTTATTCAGAGGATCATTCTTATCCCGATCAGGGCCTCTTCCCATCTCTCCAAGAATGCAGAAATATTGGCTTAGTTTCTCTGCTTATTCTAAACTTCTATCCAACTCTTGATAGTTCACTCCCTGTACTGTATCTCTAAAACCCAAATGTGATCCTGGATGTCCCTTGGTGGAATCTTCTAAGCTCTTCTGCCCATTCTAAGTACACTAAAGAAGATCCTTTACAAAGTCAACTATGCCAGTGTCCTGAGCACAAGGCTAACTCAAGTCTAGACATGCTACATCTGTGCTCCTCTTAAAGCCTTCCTCCAATCCCTCTGTGAACTTTCCTACCACACTTAAGATGTTCCACCAGTAACACTCATTCCATCAACAAAAGTAACTGTCATGGAATAAGGATGGAAGCAGTAAACAGATTTTAGCCAGGTGTGTGTGTGTGTGTGTGTGTGTGTGTGTGTGTGTGTGTGTGTGTGTGTGTGTTTGTGTGTGTTCTACTGGAGACTAAACCCAGAATCTCATACATCCTGAGTAAGGGCTCTACTACTAAGCTAAACTCCTAGCCTCATAGTGAATGTTTCCATAATACAAATGAGCCCACCACGAGTTAATTCGCTTCATTATAACACATTTAATCAACAATAGGACCTCACAAGCCAGGTTCAAACCCCACTGTATAGATAGATACTGAGAAACAGAGAGATTGTGTAATGCCAGTGACTTTGTCTAGTGCTCAATTAGTAGTCAATAGGTGCCGAGCTGGATTAAAGCTAAGCAGGTCAGCCAGGTGGAGTGGTGTACAGGGCAATCCCTGCACTTGGGGTGTAGGGTGCTGAGATGAAGATGGTGAGTTTTAACAAGTCGGGGCCACATAGAAAGTTCAAGTCCAGCTTCTACTGTGAAAAAAATGACCCTGTCTCAAAACTACGAATGCAGACAACTTTACACATCTCACAAACATTTGTAACTCCCACCTGGGGACTTTGACTGCTATCCCTTTGGGGTGAGTGTCATTCTATTTGTAGTCCAGTACTTCTCTCACTAAACTTCAATTATCTCTTTAAATGCATTAACCCATCTGCATGAGCAGCGCCATTCCCTTGCCACCATGTGTCTATTTAGATTCAAATTTAAATCTATAAAAACTTAAATAAAATCAAAGTCCAGCTTTTCATCATATTTCAAAATTCCAAGAGTCACATAGAGCTGCTTGTTGGGACAATGGGTAGCAACATTTCCACCATAGCGGAAGGGCCACTGGAGTGAGGGCTCGATTGTGACAAAAGAGAAATGAACCAAGGAAAACAGTGACAGTCCCAAGGAAGTGAGTTGCAACTACATGCCATTAAATCATTGAATTAAATGCTCTTTGGGAGTCTCCTGTTTCCTGTCCTCTGTGCCCTGGGTCTTACACTCTTTATTACTGCTTTTCTCTCCTGAAGGTCTTTATTAGCAGGAACAATTAGTACATGAGTGTCTCCCACCCACCTGTACAGCCTCCCTTGCGCCTTCTCAGGTGTTTGCAGCTCTGCACACAGAATTCTCTTGACCTCAAAATAATCTCCCCTCCACTGAACAAAACTCCCAGTCATTTGGGGTTGTGTCTTCTTGACAACCACAGCCGTCTGTCATGGCAATGACCATAACTATTACAACCATCTCAATATCACAGCTTGGGTCTATTAACCTCTTAGCAGACGTCACCTTAGGCAGAGAGCCTGATGTGTGGAATGTGTCTGAGATTGTGTCACTAGGTGGCTGAGGCTACCTCTCTGCTCATCAGAGTATCTCACCCAGAAAGATAAGTAAAATGCCTATATGGGGTCAAAGGAGTTTCCAAAGCATTTAAAAGATGTAACACATGGAGCAAGAATCAAGCAAGCACTCAAGAAGTGATGCTATATGCTTTATCAAAGACAAACTACAGGAAAGACTTTGAGGGTTTGTACACAGAAAGCTACCAGGGATGTGAATTATGGGAGCAGATTTTAGAAGCCACGAAGGAACTAGAAATAAGAACAGTGGAAGAACACACCAGCAGCATTTAGAACCAAGATGCTGGTTGAGATCTGAGAGAAACAGGAGGCATGGCAAAGGCAGACATAGACGCTCTAGACATCACTTAGTTTGTACTCTGACCCTGACAATTGTTAGCAGTAAGCAGCTCCAGTCATCACCTACCTGAATCTAGGAGGAGATCTAAGGCTTTTAGTCCAACTATTGACAGGTTGACATTGGTGTGATGAACAGTTAACATCTTAAGAATCAGCCTGGAATAAAAAACACAAAATCATATGACAATGAACTTCATACAGCAAAGCGAAGGAGATGCCCCAGTGGGGAAGGCACTTGCTGCCTCTCTTGACAACCTGAGGTCAGGCCCTGGGAGCCCAGAACAGATTTCCACAAGCTGTCCTCTGACTCCCACATGTGTGCCATGACATGCATGTGCCCACCCCCTACATGCATGCGTATATATGCACATACAAAATCACTCCATCAACTAATAAATGCATGTCTTGACCCAGCTAGCATGAAACTCACTATACTTATCAGGGTAGCTATGAATTCATAGAGCCACCTGTCTCTCCCTCTCTAGCATTGGGATTAAAGGTATGCACCACCACAGCAACATAAATGTATTTTTTCTTTTTTTTCTTTTTTTAAATTTTTATTAGGTATTTTCCTCATTTACATTTCCAATGCTATCACAAAAGTCCCCCATACCATGCCACTCCCCTAGCCCCCCCTGCCACTCCCCTACCCACCCACTCCCACTTTTTGGCCCTGGCGTACCCCTGTACTGGGGCATATAAAGTTTGCAAGTTCAATGGGCCTCTCTTTCCAGTGATGGCCGACTAGGCCATCTTTTGATACATATGCAGCTAGAGTCAAGAGTTCCGGGGTACTGGTTAGTTCATTTGTTCTTCCACCTATAGGGTTGCAGATCCCTTTAGCTCCTTGGGTACTTTCTCTAGCTCCTCCACTGGGGTCCCTGTGATCCATCCAATAGCTGACTGTGAGCATCCACTTCTGTGTTTGCTAGGCCCCAGCATAGTCTCACAAGAGACAGCTATATCAGGGTCCTTTCAGCAAAATCTTGCTAGTGTATGCAATGGTGTCAGCATTTGGAAGCTGATTATGGGATGGATCCCTGGATATGGCAGTCTCTAGATGGTCCATCCTTTCGTCACAGCTCCAAACTTTGTCTCTGTAACTCCTTCCATGGGTGTTTTAATGGTTTTTAATGAAGGTTTAGACTCAGACTTTCTGTAACACCTAAAGCAATATTTAGGTACTTTTCACTCACCCTTACGTTTACTGTGTTTTGTTCTGTTCAGCAAAGCTCATGTAAAACATGTCCCCTTGGTACAGACATAAACAGAGCTAATAGTATTAAGAGCCTGGGTTGGGGTGCAGCTCAGGGGCAGAGCACTTTCCCAGCATACCCAAGGCCCCAGGTTCGGTCCCCAGCAGCAGAACAAATGTAAATAAGTAAATGAAATGACCAGGAATCCTACTTGGCTCAACTGTAGCAAATATTTCACATGATTCCATGGGCCAAATTAACACGTTGAACAGATTCAATGCATAGAATTTTTCTAATTATCAACCATATATCAGTAAAAGTGGAGAGAAACAGACAGAGTATCCCAAACCTTTATTGTTGTGTGCAGCTCAGGGACTGAGTGCTTGCCTACTATATACATGACCTGTGGATTGACATGCAATACTGGAAAAAAAATTAAGAGAGGTGAGAGGAAATATCATTCTGTGTCTCAAGAGAAAAGCTGTGAGTTCTGCCTCTATTCCACCAAACGCCCAGACTCAGTCATTGACCCTGTTACCTAGCACCTCACACAAAGCACCATGAAGGACATCCACATCCACGCCTTCAACATGTGACGAGAATGTGTGGATTATATGTCGCATGTGTTGCTATAGTAACATACAGGAATATTGCATTTAGGAGCTCATTTGTATATAACCTTAAGGATCCACTTACATATTGCAACTATCGACTGCTACTATCTTTGATAAAGAAATCTTCCATTCTAGATAATGGGAGTCCCATAACTGTAGACCCTGCTCTCAAATTCACTAGACTTTAAGGCCAGTGTTAGCAGTGCCAAATGTAACCTTTAACCATTTCCTGCCTGGGGGTGTTTGGTTTTATATTGTTGGAAGAAGACAGAGCTAGTGCCATCCACAGCCTCTCTTACACTCAGGAAACATGTCCTTTGGCATCTTAGCAAAGCGAAGGATTGCTGATCCCGCCTAGCCACCGTCCTACTCTGGCCCTAACCCTCACTGTTCCACTCTGTCAGAACACAGTTCAAGAATGGAGTCATGAAAGGGGGATTCTTAGTGCTTGTGAGAAGCCTTCAAGAAAACAGGACAAGACTTTCACGACCTCAATTTCTTCAAAAACATGGCATCAGTCTTGCAATGTGCTTTTATACTGGATAGGAGCATATCAGATAGGAGTAAGTTCACTTCAACTTATTCATCACAACTGGCTATTGTTATTTTTTATGCCTCTGTGGGAAAACCTATTTTTGCTAAATGCAGCTTATCCTTGTGGTTAACTGTACACTTTACTCGTGTGACTCTTCCTGACCCCTAGGATATGAACTGTCCGATGCCCTGCATAAAGTTGGCTATTGCATGGGATTTTAGTCAGCCTCATTTTTAGCCTCTGCTCTCTCAGGCCAACTAGAGCAGTAAGCACATTCTGGGTCCTTCTCATTACTACTACCAAAGAGATTCTCTCTTTGGTATCCATCACCTTTGGAGGGGATAAGTTTGACCACAGAGGAAAATGCTTTACACAAATTTTGCCACAGTGTTCTACTGTTGAAACCAGCGTTTCTCCCATCGTCACAGACTGAGATCTGACTTAGGACGGGAGTAGAGACAATACATGGAGGTGGGGGATGGGCTGGAGTGAGGGGGTAAGCAAGAGAATGCATGAGTGACTCTAAATCATGTTTCCTGTAGAAACAGTTTAGTAATCACCCCCAAACACTTGGATTATCCTGGAATTCAGGAAGTGAGTTTTCCAGTACTCTCCGATATTGTACATTAACTAAACTCGAGAAGATCATGGGAAGACTCAAACAACCCAAAAGGAAATTAAATAAAATCAGAATGACTAGTTACAGGTCTACAGTGGGTAAATTAGGAATAAAAACCCAGCAACACCTACATATTAGAAATGGAGAAACTGAGGCTTATAATAACTCACTTCAGAACAGACACACTATTGTACAACACAGACACTTTCTCATAAACAGCAGAGAATTCAGTTTTTCACAAAACATATTTTTCTCAAGGAAAGTAGCATTGGGGGTAAGGAATCCTGATAATTGTGGTGCTAGGTATGAGATCACCTAATGGCAGAAGATACTTTTATAAACGTCCAGAAACTATTTTCTTTTTAAAGAATTTTCTTAGAAACATTTTTTTTGTTCAAACTTCTTACCTAATTATGGCTATCAATGAGGTCTTATTAAGGACATTATGCAGAAAGCAGCAGCCATATCACTGTTCAGAAGTCACCAGACTAGGGTGCAGTGGGCTGAGAAAGAATAAATTTCCTCTTTCTTATTCCTTCTGAAAGTCACCGTCTCTGTTCACTGACATTAGCACACACACACGTATGCAAATTGCACAAGAAGACAGTAGAGCGTAGCTTTGAAACAAGTGGTTACAGAACTAACTTCTTGGTTGTCATGTTCTTTAAAGATTATATCAGTTTCACTACTACTAATAAAAAGCCTGTTTGGCTTCACCTTAAGTGCTACTAAAATATCTACAACTTAACCATTTATGTAACTGTATTATCTGTGTTACTAAAATCACCTCACCTGGTCCTTTACCATCAGTTATAGTTTTCTAGCTCACAAGTAAAGTTTAAAGATCTCTATAAATATAAATCATTGATGTAAGAAAAAAATATCCACTTTGAAGGAATTTTGCAGAATGGTTTTGGATGAACAATGATTATCACCTATAATTTTTCAATGCAGTTTATCTTCACGTATCTATCACACTTACCGGTGAATACCAAGGACTTCCCAATCATTTCCAATATCCTGGGGTCCTATTAAGTTTTGCAATGTCCCCGGGCAGACTTCTATCAATTTGCACAGAAGTGACCACCCTGCCTGAAAATAAGAAAGGTAAAGATTTGACCTTTTTTATTTAAAAGGTAATGTTTCATATATCCCTGGCTATCCTTCAACATGGTAGCCAAGAGCGAGCTTGGCCTTCTGATCCCCCTCTCTCCACATGTAAAACCCTGGAATTACAATCACAGACCACCACGTCCAGTTTGGGTGATGACAGTGAGCATGGCTGAATCCAGGGCATGGCACACAAGCACTCAACCAAGGGAGCTGTGTCCCCAGCCCTATACCCACATTTTATTTATTATTATTATTATTTTTGTGTGTGTGTGAGACAGGGTTTCTCTGTGTAGCCCTGGTTGTCCTGGAACTCACTTTGTAGACCAGGCTGGCCTCGAACTCAGAAATCCACCTGCCTCTACCTCCCAAGTGCTGGGTTTAAAGGCGAGCATCACCATGCCCAGCTATACCCACATTTTAATAGGCTGCTAATAGATGTGCCAATCATGACTCTGTTTTCAGTGGAACAGACAATTATATCACATTTAAATAATCACTTTAAGACAAGACAAAAACCCTTAAAAGTTTTCTCAGAAATGAGAGTAAGGTGTGTACTTTAACTACACATTACTTTAGGACCACACTTTAGAAACACACATGCGCGCGCGCCCGTGCGCACGCGCAGAACACAAAAGTACTATGGCATTTTTGAATAAATGCACAATAGATATCCTTACCATCTAAGTCAAACAAGATAAAGAACTTTAGGTGACACACTGAAAGTTTTAAGCACGAATGGCTATACTCACACTGTGGTACTTTAAAAAAAAAAACGTATAAATATCTGACATAATCTTTCCCAAGAGCTCAAGATTTGGATTATGGAAAGAGAAGGTGTTTGGACTGGAAGGCTGGAGGGAGCTGCAGATTTTGGTAGCCATAGGAAATGACTGGCAGTGGGTAATAGAGGCCTCTAAGTAGCAATGTCCTATGACTGAGCCTACATCTGTTGCTGGAAAAGAAAAGAAGCTATAATAGGCAGAACACCTCAGGGCCCCTTTCCTTCCCCTCGATGTCTGTGAACTATGAGATCTGGTGGTCACAAGTACCCTAAAACTCTCCACATATATGCATGACATTTGACCTTATCGATGCATTTTAAATATATGATGTTGTTTTTTTAAAACAAAAAAACAACAAAAAAAAAACTTGTAGGTTTCATGTGTTTGGGTGTTCTGCCTTCGTCTGTGCATATATGCTGCCTTTGTGCCTGATGCCCGAAGGCCAGAAGATGTTGTCAGTTATCCCTTACTCTAGTTAGCGTCTCTGAGACTGTGAGAAACAGCGTAAAGGACAACTCAGGGAAGAAAGGCATTAGTTCATCTTACAGCTTACAATCTGCCATCAGGGAAGCCAAGGAAAATACTCAACAAGAGAACTGAACCAGAGACTGTGGAGAAATGCTTCTTGCAGGCTTGCTCAGTTTGTTTTCTTATACAATTGATAACTACTTTCCCCAGGGAAGGCACTGCTCCCAGTGCACTGGGCCCTCCCACAAACATTAATCAAGAGAATTTCCCCTAGACTTGTCCACAGACCACTTTGATGGAAGGAATTCCTCCGTTAAGGTTCCCTCTTCCCAGGGTCTGTAGCTTGTGTCAAGTCGACAAAAACTAACAAGTATGCACTGGTAAGGGAACTAATATGGAGGAAAATCACCATACAGGTGTTAGGAACCAAACCAGGGTCCTCTGAAAGAGCAACAAATATTCTTAATGACTGAGCCATCACGTGAGCCCCCATTTAAAAAAATTCTTTGCTCAGACCATTATATATGACTTCAACATCCACAAAACATTCTTTACCTATGGGCAGAAATATACCAACTCCTCATTTCAACTCAAAGATTAGCCCACTCTTCTCCCTGCCTCTGTAAATCTGAAGTGCCTCCCATTCTCCCTATGGGTTAAAGAACCATACTTGACAAGGCCAGGAAACCAAAGAGAAAACTGCTATCAAGGTAGCATGCACAATTAACGAAAGGGTGGGTGAGATAGACTCATGACAAGCATTAAAGTGATATAAATCCTGGAAATAAGAGTAACTGTGAGAATGATAAAAAAATGTAAGACTCCAGCCACATTTCAAAATTCATGAGCTGTAAGATGAGCTGGGTACTAATGCCAATAATTGTGTACAGGGGAGAAGATGGAAGCTGGATAAGGTTGGAGAGATGGGTAAGAGCCGGTGATGATGCGGGAAATTTATATTCATTTGCCATTGGGACAGTGGCACATATTTGTAGTTTGTGTGAGCAGACAGGAGGCATCTCACAAAGATAAAAGTCCGCATGGTTTCTCCACAGTTCCATCTCTTTAGGGCACTGTTCACCCTAATAGTCTCTTCACTATGCAATTTTTAAATTAAGCATGAATCGTCTCATATCGCCAGGACTTCGGCTCAAATAATTATTGTTTTCTTTTAAGAATATCTAACAGTCACTTTTCACTGATATTTTAAGTTGGATACCTTCCTCCATGTAAGCAGAACAGACATGAAGAACCCAGCTGTCATAGAAAGCACTGTTCCTGCGATTTTTAAGAAAAACTACATGAAGCCTTTTCCCCAGGCTTTGAAGAAAGTGGCACTCTGATGAGCTTCTCGTGCAGAAACGTTATTATAAGATGCTAAACTCATGTCCATACCTGTATGGCTGACTCACTGAGAAAACCTGCTTTGCTCAGGTTGCTGAAGCTACAGCATCAATAACTGCTTGGCAAAAAAAAAAAAAAAAAAAAAAAAATCCATTCGAGCAGCGAAGCCTGTAATCAATGAGTGGAGCTTCAGTGACTAACTGAAACTTTCAGCCTCAAAGCAGGCCTGACAACCAAAGCATTACTCTTTCAATTGGGAACTTATCTTTCAAAGAGAGAAAGTTTTAACCCTGTACAGTTATGACAGACAAGGCTGTTGTCCTCTACTACGAAGACGATATAAAACTCAAGCATCCCATTCATAAGTGATGTGAAAAAAAAATCAAAGGGTTGGAGAACATTTAGGTCACTTCATTGATTTTGCTGTCTTCCTTCAAAGGTTGGAATGACGTGGGAAAAGAGAAGTCGAATTGAGTAGCAAAATAGAATGGCTAACAGGGGGAGACGTGCACGGGGCAAGCTTGAGAGCAGCCCTAGGAGATCTGCAACTGTAAAAGAGCCCAGATAAAGCAAAGTGTAAAAGTCCAGAATCCCGAATGCCGTGTTGGATGATGCTCACAAGAAACCTTAACATACGTGTCTGGCGAGGAACTCCTTACCTTCACCAAGGCATTCTCATTTGGCCCTTCTAGCTAATTGGATTGCAAGGACTATGGAAGGGTGCTCAGACTACATTCACCAATTATGTGAAGAGATTGAAAAGAAGATATTCCTTTCAATTAGAGATGCTAAAAATCTCAGTAGAGAAAGAATCCTTTCTATAACCCTTTGATAAGACCAACGGCAATATAGCCATTGTATTTGCTCATAGTATTTGTGCCAAACCATTGGACTTGGCTTGCTCACACAAAAATCTTAGTAAGTCCAGAACTAAAGGATGGATATTTTGAAGACTCAAACATATTTGAGCCCTAGCTTTATTACAAGCACCCACAGGGACTACTCATTCTAACTAAATCAATATGAAGGAAAGACTCTGGTCAACTTTCTTCAAGTGCAATGAAATGTCAGTAAGAACCAATTAACATATGAGACAATCATCTATAAGATGGAACACAGGGCCCCCAATGGAGGAGCTAGAGAAAGCACCCAAGGAGCTGAAGGGATCTTGCAATCCTATAGGTAGAACAACAATATGAACTAACCAGTACCCCCCAGAGCTCATGTCTCTAGCTGCATATGTAGCAGAAGATGGCCTAGTCAGCCATCACTGGGAAGAGAGGCCCCTTGGTATTGCAAACTTCCTAGTACAGGGGAATGCCAGGGCCAAGAAGTGGGAGTGGGTGGGTAGGAGAGCAGGGTTGAGGGAGGGTATAGGGAACTTTTGGGATAGCATTTGAAATGTATATAAAAAAATCTAATAAAGAACCTCAAAGAAAAAACAACAATTAACATAATATGCATAAAGTCCTTGCAAATAAACACTTATAAAACACTGAAAGCACTGACTTTATTCTGCTAAATTACCAGACCAGGGGCTGCTCCTTTCCAATAGACTTTGCAGCTGCTCACTCCACAAGCTGGTAGCAATATTTTAACCACTGCAGTTTCTTGGGCATTTTCTAAAATCAAGATCTAGAATATCTTGGTTGACTGGGTAGCTTACTGGTAGAGAGCTTGTTCGGTACATGCAAATCCCTGTGTTTAATTCCCAGCACCAAAAATGCAGTGGTGGAGGAGGAGGAGGGTGGAACGAAGGAGGAGAAAATGGAGGGGGAAAAGGAGGAGGAGGAAGAGAGAATGAAGAAGAAAGAGGGAGTGGAGTAGAAATGGATAAGGGGAATGAAAGGGGAAAGTTAGGGGGAAGACAGGGAAGAGAAAATGACAGTGTTTGGGGATATAGGTCAGTAGTCAAAGTAATTCCCTTAGCATATTTAAAGTCACAGATCTTGTCAGCACAGAGAAAGAAGGAGGAGAGACAGAGACAGAACAAAGACAGACAGACACAAAAGGAAGAGATGAAAGGAGAAAGAAGTAAGCAATGGCTATATTCCTGATTCCCCTGGGCTCTCAGGTCTACCACTCCCTTCTGTGTTCAGTTGACTGAAAATCAGGGTCCAGTTTTTCCCAGTGGTACCGAGCAGGTGTGAGTCTACCAAGTCTAGGTCTTGGCAGTGTAGGCAGCCAGAATTAGACACTTTTGAATATAAAGCAAGATGCATAATGTAGGTGGAGAACAGAAAGCACCTTCAAAATGATTCATATTCCGTGGGTAAAATTCAGACTCTTGGTGCTAAAAAGTACAGTATCATTATCATACCTCCATCTTCCTCTTGATTTTGTCTGATAATAACCTGAAAATCACTAGACAGATAGGAAAATTTCACACTTGGAAAAATAAAAATATTTACTGCAGATAAAAGTATGCTTTTCTAAAAGAAAATTAGAGCCAGGTATGGTGACATATGCCTATAATTATAGCACTGGGGAGCCAGAGGCAGGAAAATGGCAAGTTCCAAGTAGTCTGGGTTATACTGTGAGAACTTGACAGGGTGGGGGGTGGGGGCAGAGGGAGAAAGAGGAGGAGGCAGAGGAGGAAAAGGAGGAGGAGGAGGCAGAGGAGGAGTAGAGGGGGAGAGAGAGACAGAGAGAGAGAGAGAGAGAGAGAGAGAGAGAGAGAGAGAGAGAGAGAGAGAGAGAGAGAGAGAGAGAGAACATGGAGACTAAGATAAGTCTAGTCACTAGAATGAATATGAAGGAGTATTCTCCCGGTGCCTCCAGAGTTCCCCGACAAGTAACTCTCAGTAGTTGGATAACAAAACTGATTCCAATTCCCCAAATCGCAAACCTCTAAAGGAAGTTAGCACCTTCAGAAGTAATTCTGTCCCGACTGGAAGTCATTCTTACTTCTCCGAGTCTGCTTTAAATTCACATTTAATTACATAGCCTACTTCTGGACTTCCTGTGACACAGATCCAGAAGTTCTACTTTTGTATCCACTTCGTATGATAACAGCCACAAAGTAGAAATGTAAACACGGCAGGGGAGGGGACATTCGGGAAACATCACGTTCTTTAGATACTGGGTGATATACACTGCAGGAAGAATCCTTGAAATGTGTCTTCTAATTTAAAAGTATAAAAGCGCCGGGCGTGGTGGCGCACGCCTTTAATCCCAGCACTCGGGAGGCAGAGGCAGGCGGATTTCTGAGTTCGAGGCCAGCCTGGTCTACAAAGTGAGCTCCAGGACAGCCAGGGCTACACAGAGAAACCCTGTCTCGTAAAAACCAAAAAAAAAAAAAAGTATAAAAGCAAGCTGACCCTATGAAAGTTTGCTCTTTACTTGACTGTTTTATTACTGTTTTTTAATTACCCTCCCTTGCTGGAAATAGTCACTGCACTGCTCTATCAGAAACTCGCTGTATATTAAGGAGCATTCTTGGAATACTTTGAAAGGTTAACGGACTCACCTTGCCAAGAAGAGCCCTGTTTTCATTTTGCTGCTACCACCACCCAGATAATGTCAAAGTTGCTTCTCCTCTGCCAACAATTGACAAGATTTCCCCTCTTAAAGCAAATCTCAAGAACCCGGGACATAAGGCCTATCACAGAATAGTCTTCGGAACAGAAGGGGAGGCCCGCTTACCTGCTGTACACTGGCAACTCTCATGTAGGAGTCCAGGACAATCAACAGAGGCACGTGGAAATTTTTATCTTCAAATAACTTGGAGGCTGGAAAAGAAGGGGAGCAAATGGGGGATGAAAACAAAGTCACAAACCACGGCATCCTTTCAATCTTCCCTGGATCTCAGCTCCTTCCTCCCTGAAGGAAAGGAGTGGGGTGCCCAAGATTAAGACTCAAGTGCAGGATAAAGTTTGCAGAGGAGGGAGGGGCTGCAGGCATTACCGCGGTCCGAGTAGGTGAACACCAGCATGTCCTCCAGGAGCTGAAGCAACGTCTCGATCTGCTTGCCTTCCTGGACATTATTCAGCCTGACTATCAACTTCTTCAGAGCCTCCTCCTCCTCTTCCTCTTCGCAGCCCTGACAGGCGCCACTGGCCATGGTGCAGCCGGCGGGGACTGCGGCGAGCTGGGACGGCTCCTGCTCTCCGAGCTGCTCCGCCGCCTCCGCTGCAGGCCCAGCCCTCGGTCCCCGGCCGCGCCCAGACGGTGACGGCGACCGCCCCTGCCCAGTCTCAGCCCGGCCTGCCCAGCCGCATCGCGCCGCTGGGAACTCCGCCGGGGAAAAGCGAAAGCCGCCACCCCGCCACTAAGAATAGCAAAGGGGCGTTGGGAAAGGAGGACACCGCCCAGTTGGCCCCTTTCAGGAAAGCGGTTTCTTTTAAGAGTTCCCCCTATAGGGAGAGGAGTAATTTGCTCCCCAAAGAATGCAGCATTTAACAATCAAAATCGGCCAGCTACATGGGCTTTAGGAGTTGTTTGCTTCTTGATTATCCTGAGCTCTGGTTGTGGTTGCCAAAAGGCCTCTCTCAACTGTTACGAGTTTGCAGGCAGGATCTGGGAGCTCTGATTCAGCTCACTGCTCTCAAGGATGGAACTCACAGCACAGTCAGTGAAGCTAAGGTTGGAAGAAACAGCCCTTAAACAGCATTCCTGGTTCGAACTAGTTATTAGTACTGCTGCCCGGACCTCTACAGTTAAAAGGGGTATTCTGAAAGCCGGGGCAACTGCTAATTCCAGCACCTGGGAGGTGAAGACAGGGACCAAAGAAATCGGGGGCCATCCTTGCTTCATACAAGTTCAAGGCCATCCTGGGCTATAAGAGCCTACCTAGAAAGAAGGAATGGGGGGAGGGGAGAAAGGGAAGGGAAAAGGAGAGGGAGGAAGAAGTAGAGGGAGAAGAGAGAGAGAGAGAGCAGGGGGAGAGGGGGAGGGGGAAGGAGAAGAGGTAAATGAAGAGCTGAAGCAGGAGAAGAAAGGGGAGGGGGCGGGGGAGAAGGGGACAGATCTGCAAGGCACTGTACTAAAGCATCCCTGTGAAGAAGATGTTGCATCCCCAAAAGAAAGCAAAAGAAAATGCTCAAGAAGTAAGGTTTTCAAGAAGAGAAGTCTCTGGTACAGTGCTGTCATCAAGGCTTGGATGCTCTATGGTCTCAGATGACCCAGCCTCAAGGTTATTTACCCAGAAGGAGAATTAGAGCAGTTAATTTATTTCATAGCTTCTAGTTCGCTAACATTCTGATGACAATTCACAAATGGATGAGAATTTCTTTCCTCTCTGAAGAAATGTCTTTAGGATGGATAAGAGGTGGAGGGGTTTGAGAGGCGGGTAGAGAGCCAAGACACAGCTTAAATTCAGGCTGAAGGTTTGCCCGCACTCTGCACTTTCAGCAGAACAAGAAAGCAAGTTTCCATCGGCTTGGGTACTGACTGAGCGCTTTTTGTTGTCAAGGGTTTTCACCTTTGCGTGGTAGTAAAATGCTAATATTTGCAAGGATAGAATAGTTAGGATTTGCTTCCAAGTAACCCACGATTGAAGGGTGGGGTCAAAACGGGAAGAATTAGACATGAAATGGCGGCTTAGGAACTGGGAATTGTCGAAGGTAAGAGATGAATTCCTGTGGCATTGCTTCTCTCTGTGTGTAGTTTTCCATAATGAAACAAAACTCTCAGCTGATGACATATATGAGACCTATATTACCTCTACTATGCGCTTTCATGACATGAGGACTTCTTGTTAAAACACACACACACACACACACACACACACCAAAACCTTGCCAGAAATTGAGACTTATGTCCCTTCAAAAGAAAATTCTAAGTGACACCGTGTTTCCAAAGTCCCCTTGTAGGACTGTCATCCACCTGTAGGACTCCATACTCAGCAGGGCACCAAACAGAGTGTACTTTGAGCTCTCTGTTGGAAACATTTGCCAGAAGCCAGTACACCTTAGGGCAAAGTATCCTTGAGTTTTAAATGTGATTAATTGATTGACTAAAATTCCAAGACTCATTAACTTCCCACATAACGAGAATGAAGATGATGGCTGCAGACAGAAATTCATAACTAAGTAGTCAAAGAATAGTAAAATATCACTAAATATTTACCTAACTTCTGAGGAAGAAAGAAAGAAAACTGACATGGCCAACCACAGCAAACACCAAAACAAATTACAGATGGGTTAAAAATCAAATTAAAAATAATTAGGAGTCACTATAGATTAAACGTTATTTAGCCCAGCATTAAAAGCAAACACAGTGCTTGAAGAGTTTTTAATACGTCACTGGAGAGACAGCAGCACCCCACAGGCGTTTCGAGGAAAATGTAAATTTACTGTAAATGAGCAGGAAGTCTAAGAAAAATATGTTCATCTCTATAAAGAATGTGCTCGGGAAGATAACTCCAATTTTGTGTGTGAATCAACAATGAGAAAAAGAATGGGGAAAAATCTAAACATACAGATATACAAAACTTTTGCAAAGAAATGATCAAACTCATAAAACACACAAATAAATGAGAAAAATAATAGGAGTAATAAATAGGAAGATTTAATATAAAAAGATACTGTCTCTTAACAGTAACAAAAATATAACATTAATCACCTCCATCTATAGTGCAGAAGGTCCTAAAGGTTAGAATAGCCCTGGCACTTATGGTAAAAGAATTGTTCAAACAGCCATGATTCAGGGACACAGTATCCTTTGTGTATCTCTTCCCCCAGAGGAAGAAACAGTAACACTGGGGTCACATGGGGGACAGGCCCAGGAAGCACGGTTCATCCAGCTCCTAGTGACTTCCTGTGAGTCAGGAACAGGTGTTTTCTTTACTAACAGACACAAAGAGGGCACCAAGTTAGATTTCCATTTGAGACGCCACACATTCCATCCTGAAATCCTTACATAAGCTACAGTGTGTACAATAGATGAAGCTTTCTTTTATCATCAAATTATTTGGATAAAGGGCCAGGGAAAGAGTAACACAGTATACAGTATTATACAGATGGGAGGATATGTGAGAAATAAGTGTGCATGTGATTTTATATATATATATATATACATATATATATATACATATACATATATATAGTTAGAACAATATTTAGCATGATAATGTATTATCCCTAATTATTATTCTACTAATATATTCCTAAATATAATGTACTCAGTCTGTACAATGTTACTTGTATGCATATTTTTTCTATTTTGGTTTTTGGTTTGTTTGTTTGTTTGTTTGTTTGTTTGTTTTGAGACAGGGTTTCTCTGTGTAGCCCTGGCTGTCCTGGAACTCACTCTGTAGACCAGGCTGGCCTCGAACTCAGAAATCCGCCTGCCTCTGCCTCCCAAGTGCTGGGATTAAAGGTACGCACCACCACTGCCTGGCGTATGCATATTTTTGTAGCCGACTATTTGGTACTGGACAACCAATTTTTGTGCATCTTCCCCAAGTAAAACTATTTCTCTTATTTCAGCATTCCTTATTTGCCTATAATTCTTTTTACAGACTTGAGGCCTGTGGTCTTTCCCTCATACACTTTGTCATTAGACAATGCTGTCTTTGTTCAGGCAGTTTTGTTGATGAGACCTTTTGACTTTACTAGGAAGTACAATCTCACAGCAAAGTCCTTGATCTGGCAAGTACAATCTTTCCACTTCTTACACAATGTTTCCTCAGCCTTAGGTTCCAATGTGTTTTATAGATGTATCCATTACAACTAAGATTCATAACTCTACATTTTGATTGTCTGTTGTTTTCTGTAATAGTCCAAATCTGTTGCAAAGAGAAGTTTCCTCAATGAGGGCTGAAGACTACAGTTACCTGGGGATATGAGGACAAATATTAAGAATGTAGTTAGGGATCATGCTTGTTTAGTGAAGTCGTGGTTGTATACTCTCCTCCAAAGTCCATGGCTTCATTAGCATTCCGTAGTTGGCTTAGTTTCTGGTAACAGGCATGGTTTGCCTCTTGTTGAGTGATTCTTAAATCCAATTAGAGAGTTGTTTACCAAAATGGTTTCCATGCAACTGCTGAAGATTTGGGGCGATCAGGCCATGTTCATCTCTGTTTAAGTGTATAAACATCATAAGTAAGTGGGACTGTTGACAACGTCTTTGCACTGGAAGCTTGCATGGCACCTTCTGATACCATATCAACTAGTCTTGAGAGTGGAGGCATTTAGGTCAGTTCCAGGCAGGGGTCTCTGGGCTCTGCCTCTGAAATACATTATCCTCAGCAATAGGGATTTGCCTTCTGTATCTTGAGAGAAACCAAGGACAATAGCCATAGCCTTGTATGTTCTTGGAGTCTCTTGGACAGCATTGTCAGCCTAGACAAAAAAGATTTCATTTGAACTATAACTTATACACAAACTTATGTATATAATAGGGTTTCCCTTTTCAGGTAGTTAATAAATGATTCCTTATTACTTCTTCAGATATATTTCTTATTTTACCATACTTCATCTGTATTTATCTCCCCACTTCCTAATTAAAGCCCTTCTTGTTTTCCATGTCCCCCATCATTTCCTGACATTCCATCTCTATTGCTTATCCTCAATCCCTCCTTCAGCAATGGCCCCTTTGCACTTTCCTGGATTCTACAGTTATTCTAGGGTATGTACTTACATCTAAAGTTTAGAGGCTAAAAGTCTCTGATTTGACAGAACAAATGATATCTGTCTTTCTGTGTCCAGGCTACCACAGTAGATATTATCTTTTTGAGTTCCATCCATTTATCTACAAAGTTCATAATTTTATTTGTCTTTAAGGTAGAATAGTATCCCATGGTTTATATTTTCATTCTTTCAATTGTTGGTTTGAGGACATTTATTTTGTTTCCATTTCCTATCTATTATAAACAGAGTAGCAATAAATGGTGTGGGGCAAGTACTGATGTTAAGTCCTTCAGGCATATGGGAAGGAGAAATATAGGTGAATCTGATGGTAGATTTAGTTTTAGATTTTTGAGAATACTCTACAGCAATTTCCACAGTGGCTGCACCAGTTGGACAAACCCGCCCACCAACAGTAAGTGAGGGACCCTCTCTCCCATGATTCCTCCAGCATTTGTCTTCTGTTGTTTTGTTAATCTTTGCTATTATGACTGGGAGTAAGATGAAGGCTCAAAGTTCTTTTGATTTGCATTTCCCCAACTGCTTGGGATGATGAACCTTTTTGAGTTCTTTCTTACTTTCTTTCTTTTTTTCTTTTGTGAATTTTCTGTTAATTTTCCATGTTAATTTTTGAATGACTCATTTTTGTTGTTTCATTTTATATATATATATATATATATATATATATATATATATATATATATTCTGAATACTAATCTTTGTCAGGTATATAGCTAGCAGACATGATCTCCTGTTCTTTGGGCCTCTTCTTCACTTGGTTGATTGTTCCTTTAGCTGTGAAAAAGCTTTCTAGTTTCATTAATTGACAACACTACCACTTGTCAAGAGCTAGCCTTAATTCTTGGGCAAACTGGGTCCTGTTCAGAAAATCCTTTCCTGCATCTATGTCATGTAAGGTCCCGCCACTTTTCTTCTCCCAGTGTCAGTGTTTCAGATTTCACACTGGGTTCTTTGATCTGTTTGGAGTTAGTTTTTGTGCAGAGTGATACATATGGGTCTAACTTCATTCTTCTGCATGTGGACAGCTAGTTTTTCCATCACCATTTGTTGAGGATGTGTCCTATTCTCCAGACTGTGTTTTTGGCTTCTCTGTTGAATACAAAGTGGCCAAAGTTATAATGTTAGGATGAGACAAGTGTCACCCAAGAACAGTATTTTAATATTATAAAATATGCCTGGCTTCATCCTGTGCCCAGTTAGTCTTTTGTCACCTCGGTCAAACTAGACACATCTGGAAAAAGGGAATCTCAAGTCAGAAAATGCCTCTATCATTCTGACCTCTAGCCAAGTCTGTGAAGCATTTTTTTAATTAATTACTGATGGTCAGATCTCTACAGGCAGTGTCTCCCCTGGGTGGGTGGTTCTGGGTAGAATAAGAAAGCAGGATCAAAAAGGACATGAGGAGAAATCCAGTATGGAGTGTTTCTCCAGGGTCTCTGCCTCCAGGCTCCTGCTTCAAGTTCCTGCCTTGATTCCCTTTAGTGTAGATATACAAAGATCTGGCAGATGTGAGATGAAATAAACCTTCCCGCCAAGTTGCTTTTGGAAATGGTCTTTATCACTGCAATAGAAAGCAAACTAAGGCTTATGTTTTACATAAACACACACACACACTTATACAAAAATGTGCATTGGAATAATGTCTTCTTAGAAAACGCATCTAAAGCCAGGTGGTGGCATACACCTACAATCTAAGCTATTGAGAGGTGGAAGCAGTTACATTGTATCATGGTTCGTTACTATTGCTCTGATGAAACACCAAGACCAAAGCAACAGAGGAGGAAGGGGTTTGTTTGACTTCAATTATAAAGAATCTGATGCTCTCTTCTGCCCTCCTTAGTCATCTGCAATCGTACACACACACACACACACACACACACACACACACACACACACACACACACTCATAATAAATCTTTGAAAGTAAGGTAGGGCCAGACTGTTAAAGAACTCGGTAGGGCATTTTTGGAGTATGGGTGAGACTCTGGATTGGATCTTCAGCAACTGCAAATTAGTAATAATGCAAAGAAAACTGGAAAACGCAGTCTTTTACTCCCGTGGTAGAAGAGTTGAGATTTTGTGTGACTATATGGGAAAGCACATTAGATAGTCAACTCCAGGCACCAACAAAATGAAGAGAAGGTAGTAAGGACTGAACTGAAAAAAAAAAAGACCTATTTGAATAATCTAACTTCAACAACACACCACACTGATAAGCATTTTACACCATCAAAACAACACAGACTAAGCAGACACTGAAACATAATTCCCCAGCTTCCCCAAAACACTGAATTAACTACAAGCAATGGCCTAAGCCATCCTCACCCTCAAAATCCTTCATGGAGGACTGTCAAATCCTCAGTGATGGCCTCCAGGTTTTGTCTCTACCCACACCTCCACTGATGTCCCCAGCACAGTACAGCCGCCTCATGAATAGGGACTTGGTTGATAAAGGAACAGAAACGGAGAACAGGAGAAAAAGTAACTCCAGAAGCATCACTCAGAAGCTGAGATGAACTGAGTGACACTGGCATCTCAGACACCAGTGCAAGTCCCACTGCTTTCTATTTCCAGATCAAGTTTCCTTAAACCAGTGGGAAGCCATCCAACACACACACACACACACACACACACACACACACACACACACACACGAACTCCACCTTCTCCAAAAGCAACTTTCCCAGTTTCTGCAGTAGATAGCACTTATAACTGCGTTTGAGTTATAGTTTCTGTATAGCCACTGAAAGAATCTTATTACAATCAAGCATGAGACGCGATGAATGTAGAAAATTGGCATGCTTACAGTCTCTGAGAATTAAATGCCAGGAATTTGTTCTAATTTGTTCGTTTTGAGACAGAGTCCAGCTTCCACCTGTTGGAATCTACTGCCATGAGCCGCCATGCTTGAGTTAGTTCTCCTATTGCATTTGTATAGTAAGAGTATCATGGAGAAATATACCAGGGCTGAAATCATGTATCAATTCACCCCAAACAGATCATTGATTTCATACTGCTAGACATGTGATAGGTGGTCAGAGATATTTATTAAGTGAAACAATATGATTAGACATGGTATCTCATTTCTGCTGGTAAAACTATATTAAGATGAATAAGATAATGACTTTATATTTCATCACCTGTCAGAAAAAAAATAGTGTAAAATTTATTTGGTGAAACATGTTTTTTTTATTTTTAATATTTATTTTTATTACATATTTTCCTCAATTACATTTCCAATGCTATCCCAAAAGTCCCCCATACCCTCCCCCCCACTCCCCTACCCACCCATTCCCAATTTTTTGGCCCTGGCATTCACCTGTATTGGGGCATATAAAGTTTGCGTGTCCAATGGGCCTCTCTTTCCAGTGATGGCTGACTAGGCCATCTTTCGATACATATGCAGCTAGAGACAAGAGCTCCGGGGTACTGGTTAGTTCATAATGTTGTTCCACCTATAGGGTTGCAGATCCCCTTAGCATCTTGGGTACTTTCTCTAGTTCCTCCATTGGGAGCCCTGTGATCCATCCAATAGCTGACTGTGAGCATTCACTTCTCTGTTTGCTAGGCCCTGGAATAGTCTCACAAGAGACAGCTATATCTGGGTCCTTTCAGCAAAATCTTGCTAGTGTATGCAATGGTGTCAGCATTTGGAGGCTGATTATGGGATGGATCCCTGGATATGGCAGTCTCTAGATGGTCCATCCTTTCATCACAGCTCCAAACTTTGTCTCTGTAACTCCTTCCATGGGTGTTTTGTTCCCAATTCTAAGAAGGGGTACAGTGTCCACACTTTGGTCTTCATTCTTCTTGAGTGAAACATGGTTTTTACAAGTCAATTAATGACATCGTCAGACTGTACTTATATATTCTAATCAAACATAAGGACCTGTATAAAATAAAAGCACAGGCATGCCTACTTTGCAAATAAACACAGGTGTCAATCTTTCGCCATTGGTCCCACAGATCCGGAATTGTTCAGATGTTATTTGTTATCACAAACAGAAGATTTTAATTAAGCCTACTTACTAGAAGCATATATATTTATAGTATATTTACTATTTAATTGTTTAATTACTTTAGAGCACCTTTCTAATCTATCTCACTGTCAATTTAAAAAGCTATCACATCGTAATTGTTATAATAAAAGCAAAGGGAAAAGCTAAGTTGCCTTGAGACACAGGATAAATACTGAGCATGCCCAGAGGGCATTAGGTGTAAATGAGGAAGGGATCTGGGAGCAATGGCAAAGGGTGGGTAGAGAGAAAGAAGAGAAGGTAGCTCACACTCAAAGGGGAAGTGTGTGTGTGTGTGTGTGTGTGTGTGTGTGTGTGTGTGTGTGTGTAGTGTTTACCAGCAAGGTTAAGAGCAGGAAGGGCTGAATTGTGCTCTTGAGATTGGGTAACCAAGGTGCTTCATGGGGAACAATCTGCACCAGTGTGACCCCCAAAGGCCAGCTGCAGCCTGCCCGCCCCTCCCCTGCTACATTTGTGTGGGAATAGCAAGCAATATACAAGTGGGTTGGTTTCTGGATGCTTTGGTTATTAATGTGTTATATTTTACATTTAAAATGACTTTGAAAAGTGTTCTGACGCACTTGCCTCTTACTAATTTCTACATTCTAATGCCTCCCTTGTCCTCAAATGAGTCACCCCCAAAGTACGAGCAGCATCCTTCTAGAAAGAAAACTGTAAGTAAGTTGCTACAAACAGTTAGGAAATACGTTCTTTAATTGCACCCAGAAAAGAAGCATTAAAACAGGAGAGAAAAATATTCTCCCCTTCAAAAGAGAATAATGCTACTGACATCCAAACTGCAGAAACCACAGGAGTGGGCTTCAAATTGCGCTGAACTCAGGGAGCGGCTGAAGGTTAAAATGAACCAGGTCAACAGATAAGACCAAAAGTAATGAAATCACTTTGAAGAGAAGCCACAGTACCCACGTGAAAACATATTCTTAAAGAGTTTATATATTTTTATTTAATGTATGTGTTTTACTTGTATATAAGGTTGTGTATCATCTACATGACTGGAGGGCAAGTAGGGCAGGAGTGGGCATTGGATCCCATGAAACGGGAGTGACAGATGACTATGAGCTACCAAGTGGATGCTGGGAAACAAGCCTATGTCCTTTGCAGGAACAGCGAGTGCTCTTAACTGCTGAGCCATCTCTTCAGGCTCCAAAACACTGTATTTAGTGATTAAATGCTCTGACATATCTGAAGACCAAATGCACTTATCTGGGAGATGTTGAACCACGGAAGCATAGAAAACAACAAATGAGACAAATTTGAATAATGCTTGCCTAGGAAAACCACGACTACGATTAATTGAGGCTGAGGGAAACTTGAGACCATGCCTTGGCATGGATTTTCAACCCTCTGGAAGAGTCACCCTATTACTAAGATGGAAAGACAGATCAATGAATTCATAGTTATAGCAATATTTTATTACCAATCTGCTATGTCATATGTAATGGTGCGCCTTTAGTCCCAGCATTTGGAAGGCAGAGGGAATCAAATCTATGAGTTTGAGGCTAGATTAATCTATATAGTGAGTTCTAGGGAGCCAGGACTACATTACAAGACCCTCCCTCAAAAAAGAAAGAAATCCCAAAAAAGAAAGAAATCCACTACAGGCTAGAGACTAGCAAAAGTTGACAGAATTGGCATGTAGGTAGATAGGGATGTTCAGTGTTGTGTGGAAGCAGAGGTCACTCTGAAAATACATGAAGAAGGAAAGAATACATTTTAAATAATAAAAAAAATGAAAAAAAAAGGTTTTTATTCTAACCCATACGTCTGGCAAAGCTTGAAGGTGAAAGAGAGAAAGAAGGATGCCTGAAACTTAGTAGTGTTTACTGTGGCTAGAGCTAGAAAGGAGTGTGAGCCAGAGAGGTGTCACAGGTCCAGTTACCCAAGATCTGGGAAGTAGGGGACGTTCTAGGCTCGAACTGTGTTAGTTGTATTCTATATAGACATTAAACAGAGGTGCTGGTGGTCATTGAGGAGGCTGTAAAGTAAGAAGATGGACAAAGAAATGAATGTCCAGGAGAGACTGAAGACTGAGACGCAGAAAATGTTGGTACCATTCACCCAACCAGCGGACACCACGTAGAGTGGGGCTGAGGAAGGATGAAGAGGTACAGGAGAATTGGGTATGACTTTCTAGGAGAATTGGCCAGGTATGTGTCTGTATACGTGTATATATATTAATATATTTATACATTTTATATATATTTTATATTTGTACATTGTATATTAATATATTTATACATTATATATATATATATATATATATATATATATATATATATATATATATAGGGATTTACTAGAGTATCTTATAATCCCTAAGGGCTGGGAGTTCAACAATGGTCCTCTTCACTCCAGAAAGCCTGAAAACCTGATCACTGCATGGACTAGAAAACTGATGCCCCAGCTGTCCCCATCTGGCATTGAAGCTCTGAAGGAGTCCTAGAGGATCATGGTATTCAATCCAAAATATGTGTCTATTAGTTCTTTCTAGATCTAATATATTGATAATCTACATCAATCAGAAGACTAAGACGGAAATAATGTGACCGTAAATAAGTTTTACAACAACTTAAAAACAATTAATAATACAGAGAGGAAAATATGACAGCCTCCCGAAAATTAGGCAGAAGGAAAAGATCAGAACCTAGGACAATTGCTCTAAGACCCACTCTACTATGCTTAGAGGCGTAAGCTGATCCTCATAGTCCTGTAGGCTGGGAAGTCCAAGATCAAGGGGCAAGCAAACCTGGTGTCCGCTGAGGTCTCACTCATGACTGACTTCTTGCTGCCACTAGACATGGAAGAGGAGACAAATGTGTTCTCATGTGGTAGAAGGGATGGTAGAACTTTGGTTTTCATCCTTGTTCCACTATGAGCCTTTTCTAGTTTACCTCTTTAGATACACAATTATTACCATTATGTAATAATTGCCTATGCTATCACTGCTATAGCATACGGTCCAGATTTTCAGCCTTGGAATAACTGACAGTCTGTACCACACAGCCTAGCTGTGCTGTAGGCTGGGCCATCTAGGCTTTTGTGCCTGCATTATTGTATGGATTCTGAGGACACTGGTGTGAACACAATGACAACCTCCACAGTGACAATATCAGTGAGCAGATCCCTGCTGCTAAGGATAGATAGCTATAAATGGCTTAAGCAACCTTAGATTTAGTGACGTAGTTTTTCAGGATATGTTCCAACCTAGTACAGTGGTTCTCAACCTGAGAGTTGTGACCCTTTGGGGATGAAGTTCACTTTCACACGGGCCACCTAAGACCATAGTGAAACACAATTATTTACATTATGATTTAAAAAAATAGCCAAATCACAGTTATGAAGTAGCAGTAAAAGTAATTTTATGGTTGAGGAACCGTAAACTATATTAAAGGGTCGCAACATTAGGAAGTTTGAAAGCCACTGTCTTAGAAAGTAGTGAAGGTGGGATTTAAATCTGTAGCTTTATCACTTGGAGACGGTCCTTTCTAGCAATTGACAGTCATTGGTACACCAACAGGCAGTTGCTTGAGGTACCCGATCACTACTGCAATGGATGCCATTGCGAGATGCTTGGCAGACAGCATTGCAGAACTACGACTAGTCTGACTCTGACTCATTGTCGACATCTGCCTTGACTTCTTAATGCAGACCCCCCCCCACCTTTCAAAATATTAAGTGCTAATAACAAGCCTAAGTTAAAAGTAGACGTTTCCCCTTTCTTAGTTCACACAGAAGTGGACCTGCGCTGCTGAAAGGGGTGTATGTGATATTGCAATAAAGGAAGTGAAGCCAGAATGAGGCCAGGAAGAGGCTTTTCAAGATAGAGACCATACTAGGAACTGTCACCCTCCTCCATAAAAATCACACAGGGCTCATAAAACCCTTCACCGCTTACTGAGACGTAAGCCAGAAAATTCACAGATCAGAGGCGATTTCCCTGATGAAGCACTAGCTGTAGTGGTGTGTCCACAAACAGCAGGGGAAAGAAGAGCTCTTCAGAGAGTTAGCGGAGGGTGAGTAAGCCACTCAGCAGCCCAAGCAAGTTCTCTGGCATTGCTGTGCAGAGCCTCAGCAGCCTGGACCCTGGGGACCTCAGAGACACACTGTTCCCTATATCCCACCACTAACTACACTCTCCCCCTTCCTCCACTGTTCTTGTGTTTCCTTCTTTCTGTCTCCAGCCCTGTCCTGGAGGAAAAGTGTCCTGTGTGGCTCCCCCAACTTGAATGACTTGAGTGAAATGGTCTCCTCCGTCTCCTTAGGCCTCCTCAGGTCTAGCATGGTGTGCTTAATTCCCGTGGTTTACGTAGATGCAGGCTATAAGTGCCAGCATATATGCCAGGCTAGCATTTTGTCCCAAACGCTGGCCACTTAGAAGTTCTTCACCAAATATTTGTTCAATGAACAGGTTTGTTGCAGAAACTTAAAAAAAAAATGTAACTTTTTTTAATACTTAAAAAGAATTCTTAAAAGTAGAATCAGACTTTACAGAACACATTCAGGTGTTATAAAACACTGTCTATTTTCCTGAAATCAACTGAATTCTATCTCCAAACTCCTTTGCAACCACGCTGGTAGTCCAATCAGTTAGAGGCTGGACGCTTCTCTGGAACCACTGAGTCAGAGAGGTGCAGCTGAGATTCAGGAAATAAAGGACTCAATTGTCAATCTGGTCTAAGGCTGGGGCTGTCCTGCCAATCTGTGCTCCAAGTTGTGTGAGATTCAAGATTCTGAGCAGCTTGGCAGAAGCCCCCTCCCAGAGCCCATCCCACCAACACCTGCAAAGATTCGCTTCCTTTGACCAACACTATACGCCTCCCTCAGTGGAGCATCTTAGACCCACTTCTATGTGAAACAAGAAAGGGAAACTTGCTTTGACTTTTATTGTATGTTTATGTTTAATGCATTTTGACTCTGGAAATTACCCAGTTTAAAAATAGACCTAGTGGTCTCTGTAATCTGAGAACCTGGGAGGTTGAGGCAGGAATATGACTACAAACTCAAGTAGAGGGCAGCCAGAAGTGCATAGAAATAAACCTAGTTCTCCAATCCAACACACACACACACACACACACACACACACACACATACACACTGACACTATTCAACCCGATTGTTTTACTAGATGCAACAGAAGACATAGAACCCACTCAGAACTATACAGCTCAGAGCTCTATCAACTTGGAGCCTTGCCTGCCAGGAGATTTACTCAACAGTAGGGACAACTAACTCCTCCTAACTAAACCTATCAACATTTGAAATTTCAAATGACTTGAGCATAACTCAATAGCAGAGGCATCTGTCTTGCTGGTAGCTGAGATCCAGGTTGCAAGGGGTAAGAGCATTCCAAGGCGTGTTTTGCCTGTTCGGTGTAGTTGCATGGAAAGGCTGTTTTATCCAGAAGTCCTGATAGCCACAGTGTGAAGCAGAGTTTGAGCCTGGTATTTAGAGGAGCTAGAAGGTTTTAGGGTTGAAAGGTCATCTGAAACCCTGCTTTACATTCTTAAGTGGCATGAAGTGTGGTGGAGCACCCTTGTGATACAGACAAAGGTGGTCTTTACAGCAAGTTTATGTCTGTAAGCAGTAGTGGGGCATGCCAGTGATGCTAGCCATTGGAAGGCTGAGGCAGGAAGGTTAAGGTTCAAGGGCTGCATGAGCTACAGTAGTGAGTTCCAGGCCAGCCTGAGATGTGAGAGCTTGTCTCAGGACACCAAACAACAGAATCAATAATGTCATATCTACATAGGGAATAAAATTATTTACCAGGGTACAGGGTAGACTGGAGTTGTAAGTTAGTGGTAGACACTTGCTTAGCACACCTGGATTTGATACTCAGAACCACAAAGCAAAACAAGGCATGGCAAACTTGATTTGGGGAGTTTGTATTCATTGACATTAGCTTATTAATTTATCTATATCTTTTGTTATATATGAACTTTCCAAGCTTCGGTGAATCTACTTCAGAGAAGTGACATGACCTGATAAGGAGCTTATCAATACTTCTGAGTGTGGTGAGGTGCCCTTGTAATGCAGTACTGGGGAAACCGAGGTGACAGAACTGCAAGCTCAAGACAAGGCTGGGTGACAATGTAAGACAGCAGTAAGCAAAGAAGAAATGAATGCTGAACTTGCTCTGTCCTGTGAGGCACCCCCTGTGCTGTCCTCTGGGTCCTCACTGTCCTCTCATTTACACCAATGACCACAGGGCCTGTATTCTCCGAGGGCACTTGGCATTCAGGGTAGGGAGGCTGTGTGACTGAAGATGTTTCTCATGTTTCCACCCATCTTCTTCCTTGGATGATAAACTCAGAACTCTGTTGGAGATGCTGACACACATGGCGTGTCATTAGTTTCAGTTCTCTCTGGGAGGGAGCAGCCTCACACACTGTTGGATGAGACTGAACACTTAATGCTAAGTGACACAGGTAGAACGCTGCAACCCACCATTTCTAACTACTTTACTTGGACCCGCTAAATAAACGTTCCATTCAAAGCAAGAGTTTAGCCAGCGGCTATGGCACACAATGCTGAAAAGTATACCCCAGGAGAATGGCTGATTTGAGATCAGCCAGTACTATACCATTGGTGATGCTATTGTGAGGCTTAGACTCTTTGGGACTTTGTCCTCCTTGCCCTTTGGCCGTGCGCATGTGAGAACGTAATGTCTCTTCCCACAGAAGATGCCGTACTCAGAATTCTCATCCCCGAAGCAGAATGAAACCCTCACCAAACCTACTGATGCTTTCACCTGTTACTTGAAGGAACTGACAGGAATCAACTTATGTTCTTGATTAAAACAAATAAATATAACAAAGTTTTGGGAAAGCTGTTTCCTTAAGACCCCTACATGCACACACACACACACACACACATGCAATCTTGAGAAACGTGGAAACTATCAAACTATCCAAAGAGGTTGCAAACTGAGATGCATAGAAATAAGCGCTGGAAAGAAAGAGATCATAATAAGATATATGCCTTTAAGTTCTAGTAGAAAAGGAAACAAAACATTCTCCGTATAGAGCTAATTTAAACCACTGAGCTTCAAATTAAAGCAGACCCCACGGGAATCTTTATCTCAGCCTAAGAATATAAGAAAACTGACAAAACAATGCACTAATCATATCACAGATTATAAGTCCTTTGGAAAAGTTAAAGAAAAGTAGACCTAATCAGGACATCACAAGGTGTTATGGTTATACATTATAATAATAAAAATCAAGATTTGCCATCACCCTGTGATGAAATTAACAGTACCAAATAATAACTTGGGTGCTTGCCTAGTACAATGTCTGGAAAGGATGTGGAAAATGGTCGTTATAATTGGTTATTAAACCTGACGCAGTTCCAAGAAAACTAAGGCATAGATTCTGACACTCGACATAGGCTTTTGTCTACTCTTGTGTTTTTATTTTTGAATCGCTGAATTTATAATACAGTCTATTTATAACGAGAGTTACTTGGTAGATTTCAACTCTTTGAATTTAGTATTTTTATTTGTGTTTCCAATGTTCACAAATGTATAAAATGTATACGTATCTTTCCTCCTGCAACTACTGTTGAAATATCCCCAATAAGTCTACCTCTTAACTTTGTATTCTTTTGATTTTTTTTTTTATTTGTTTTTCTAAACTAATTGAGCCTAGTTCGTCCTATGTCAGCATGGATTCATCCGCGGTAGCATGAGTGACACTGGTGGCTTAAGTGAAAATGACTCCTGTAGGCTTGTAGGCTTGGATGCTTGGTCTCCACTTGACAGAACTGTCTAGAAAGGATTTGGAGGTGTGGCATGGTTGGAGGAGGTGTGTCACTGGGGGGTTGGCCTTGAGGTTTTAAACACTCCCCATTTTCAGTGTGCCTCTACTGCCTCATGGCTGTGAATCAGAACATGAACTCTCAGGTGTTCCTTCACCCTCCCATTACGGACTCTAACCCTCTGAAACCATAAGCCAAATGAAACATTTTCTTTTGTAAGTCATGTTTTCATGGGTATATAAAGCTGATAGAAAAGCATCTAAGAAAGTGAGTGACCAAGGGCCATACTCCTGAAGAATGACTCTCTTTTTTCCTAATAGTCATCAACAATCAATAGCTTTTCAGCTAGGGATGGAGGCTTCATGTGCCCCTATAATACTCTCGATGATGAAATGTTGACTGGTGTGATCTTCCATAGGTCTTGTGTGTATAACCACATGTCCAGGGGAGGGTCCTTTGAGGACAAAGCACTTCAGATTCACTTGCTCTACATGCTTTGAGCAACTGTAAATCCTTCATTAACTGCCACCTACTGAAATGAGAAAATTCTCTCTGGGAGATGAGAGCTTCACTAGTTTGCGGACATAGGGATAAATCAATGTGTTGTTATGTCCATTTAGCATACTAACAGTAGATTTTCCCCTAGGGCTTATGATCTAACCATTCATTGGTTCCAGACCAAGTATATAGAAAAGGCATAGGTTCCCTCCTGTGGAACACTCTTTAAATCAAGCAAAAAGCAATTGGTTACTCTCATAACATTCATGCCACTCATGTACATGGGCACATCCATCTCACAGGTTTTTGTTTTTATTTTTTGCCCTAGCAGCTTGCAGTATGAAAGCTAACCAATAGGGAAGACTCTTCCAGATCCATACAGCTTGGTTTCTCTATGTCCTGTGACCTAAGTGTGTGATGTCTTCAGCAGGAGGGTTTTGCCATCCAGCTCTGGTGGATAGCCAAGGACAATGGAAGTGCCCTTATTGTTTGGATGGTCTCTGGGACAACTCTGGCCAACAGCTCAAAGGGAATTATCTGACACCTAGCATAGGGAATTATCTTATACCTGTGGTTTCTGGCATAAGCATTATTTCTCCATTCAGGGTACTTCTTTTTTTGTTTTTTTTTTTTTTTTTTTTTTTGGTTTTTCGAGACAGGGTTTCTCTGTATAGCTCTGGCTGTCCTGGAACTCACTTTGTAGACCAGGCTGGCCTCGAACTCAGAAATCCACCTGCCTCTGCCTCCCGGGTGCTGGGATTAAAGGCGTGCACCACCACGCCCAGCTGTCAGGGTACTTCTATTCCAACCCCAGATTTTAAAATTGTGTGTGTCATAGTCAGGGTTTCTATTCCTGCATAAACATCATGACCAAGAAGCAAGTTGGAGAGGAAAGGGTTTATTCAGCTTACACTTCCACATTGCTGTTCATCACCAAAGGAAGTTAGGACTGGAACTCAAGCAGGTCAGGAAGCAGGAGCTGGTGCAGAGGCCATGGAGGGATGTTACTTACTGGCTTGCTTTCCCTGGCTTGTTCAGCTTGCTTTCTTATAGAACCCAAGACTACCAGCCCAGGGATGGCTCCACCTACAATGGGCCCTCCCACTCTTGATCACTAATTGAGAAAATGCCTTACAGCTGGATCTCATGGAGGCATTTCCTTAAGGGAGGCTCCTTCCTCTGTGACGACTCCAACTTCTGTCAAGTTGGCCCACAAAACCAGCCAGTACAGTGTGATTTTATGAGTGTCTCATTTAGGTTCATAGTACTGTGTTAAAACACCATAACCAAAAGCAACTTAGAATATTTTTTTAAAAAATGGTTTATTTAACTTAAATATGTCATAATCCATCGCTAAAGGAACACTGGGCAGAAACTCATGGCAGGAACCTGGAGGTAGAAACTGAAGCAGAAACCACGGAGGGGTGCTGCTTGCTGGCTTCCTCTCCATATCTTGCTCAGCCTGCTCCAGTTCATCTAGAGAAGCAAGTATGGTAGATTTCTTAAAAAATAAAAAAAATGAAAATATAGAAATTATGGAAGATCTGACCTACTAAATATTAAATTTTATAAGAATGCAGAAATAGAAAAAAAAAGTAGGCAGTATTGTTGCAAGGAGTGTTAGCTGACTGAAGAAAGTCAATGGCTCTAAAGCACATTAGATGTCTGTGAGGTCCTGCGGCAACTGAGGAAGTATCATGAGTCAATGAGGAAGAAGTGGCTTATTAAATGTAATTTTGAGGAAATCACAAATTATTATAAGGGTCAGGTCCCTCAAATTAAAGTAAACCTCGCAGTCACTGTCAGGCAGATGAGGGAATCGTGTGTAAAACAGAAAAGAAAAATGCAGATGTGCTTTCTGGGTCCACATTTTTAAAGCTCCCTGTAAAGATGATGCCTGCATTTCCTTGAATTTAAAAGCTTTATAATGTCTGTGCATAAAAATAGGCTAAAACTTTTATCTCATAAAAACCTAAGAGCATATTTGCAGATTACATGGCAGGCAAAGCTTATTATTCACTCATTGTTTTCTCCTGTTTGCTTTTCATCAACAAGAACATTCTAAGCACCATGCAGAAACTGAAGACGACATGGCAAACACTAGCAATTCAGCCTCCGTGGCTACGGTGACACCTGGGATGCTTTTGTAGGAACTAGAGGAAATGTGACTTCTGTTGGCCTCAAATGGTTGAACTTAGAAAGGCTGGATTTAAGAACCCACTAGCTATTCTTACTGGTGTCCTTGGTTAAGAAACTTGCATGGGTCCTATTTGGGAATTCATCTGCTTTGTCACTGCCTAGGAAGTAAAGAGATCAATTGGATGATTAATTGCTATGAAATAATGTGTGCTGGCTCGTTTTTTAATGTCTATACAAGCTAGGATCATTTGGAAAAAAAAATGCCTCCACTGTCTTGGCTCGGGGGCAAGCCTCTGGTACATATTCTTAATCAATATGATTGATCTAGAAGATTGGTGTATATGGAAAATAAACTCTACCGACAATAGGGTTTTATTTAGGGCTGTGGGGTGTTTGTTCCTGTTTCCGTTTGATTTAGTGAGCCTGGACTTCACCACATAATCCTGACTGTGCCCAAATGACCTTGGCTTCGTGAATGCTGGGACTATACAGTCATCACCATACCAGCCCAGGCATATTTAGAGGTGACAGAAGCCTTCTAAACTTTACTATGGCAGTGGTTGAATGTTCATGTGGATGTACTGAAAACCGCTGATGTTCTAAGTTGGGTGAATGGGATATGTCCTGGATTGCTTTCAGTTACTGTGATAAGCATCCAGACCCAAAGAAACCTGGGTAGCCTGGGGTGGGAAGGGTTTATTTGGCATACAGGTGACAACCCATTACCAAAGGAAGCCAACACGAGAACTCAAGGAAGGAGCCCGAGGTAGGAAGTGAAGCAGGGGCTATGAAAAAAAGGCTACTTACTGACTTTCTCCCCATGCCTTGCTCGGGTTGCAGCAGCCCAGAACCATCTTTCCATGGACGGTCCCACCCACATCATTTATCAGCCAATACAACAGCCCCACAGACACGCCCATGAGCCAATCTAATGGAGACAATTCCTCAGCTGAGGTTCCCTCTTACTAGGTGACCAGCAGAGTGTGGTATGTGAACGGTACCTCAATAAAACTATTTTTGAAGACAGCACGCATGATAAAAAAATATGAAACAGCACAGGAAGAAAAAGGACATAACAAAAAGTAATTAATGGCTAACTAGCATGGTGACATAAACTAGAATAGTGTTTCTGGTTTTCCATCACTGAAACAAGACATGAAGATAATCAGCTGGAAAAGATGACACACAGTCTCAAAGGGTTTCAGTCTGTGGTTGTTGTAATCTCTGATGCTGTGAGCATAGCTACAGAAGAAACTGTAACCTTCATGAAGTCTGGAAGTAAAAAGAGAAATGAGGGGCTGAGTCCCCAATTATCCCTTCAAGAGCACACCCCCAGAAACCTCACTTCCTTCTACTAAGTGTCCCCCTCCTAATGCTGTGACACTTTATGTGTGTATGCACACGTGTGCTTTTTGTTTGTTTTTGTTTTAATTTATTTTATGTATATGAGTACACTGTAGCTGTCTTCAGACACACCAGAAGAGGGCACCAGAACCCATTACAGATGGTCGTGAGCCACCATGTGGTTGCTGGGATTTGAACTCAGGACCTCTGGAAGAATAGTCAGTGCTCTTAACTGCTGAGCTATCTCTCCATCCCACTGTGACATTTTAAATGCAGTTCCTCAGGTTGTGGTGACTCCCAACAGTAAAATCATTTTCATCGCTACTTCATAACTAACATTGCTACTGTTATGAATCGTAATGTAAATATCTGATATGCAGGACATCTGATTTGTGGGCCCTGTGAAAAGTTTCTTTGAATCCCAAAGAGGTCATGTCCCATAGTTTGAGAACTTCTGTCCTAAATGTGCCACCTAGTAATAGCTAGATCGAGACCATCCTTCCAAACAAGAACCTTTGAGGAACATATAAAAGCCAAGTCATGATAGATAATTTATACATTATACTGTGTAATGTGACTTGAGGGCATAAGATTCTGTTATTTGTGTGTGTGTGTGTCTGTGTGTGTGTGTGCATGTGTGTGTGTGTGTGTGAGTGTGTGTGTGTGTGTGAGTGTGTGAGTATGTGTGTGAGTGTGTGTGTGAGTGTGTGTGTGAGTGCGTGTGTGAGTGCATGTGTGTGTGAGTGTGTGTGTGCATGTGAGTGTGTGTGTGTGAGTGTGCATGTGTGTTCAACTAATTTATTTCAGCAACTCATTTACCTGCTAACTTTACAGTTAAAAGAAGATACATAGTAGAAAATATATTAAGCCATGTCTTTTTTTTTCTCTCATCAAGAAAACAACACTATGGTTTTCAAAGAAAAACATGGGTCCTATAAGTGAAAATATTTGTGTTCCTTGACTTTCTCTTTTGTTTACTTCCTCTTCAAAACACATGTAATATATGCATAACCAACTTCATGTCATGCACTTCCTGTGGTGATCCACAGCTATTTAAAACTTTCATTTCTCACGTCACTCATTCCTAGGGAGGGAGCTGGTTCTGAGTGATGTTCAGCTTTGAAAATGCTACTTGCTCCTTACAATCGGAACAGGAAAAACAAAAAGAGGTGATTCAACCGGCACTGTCATAAGCATTCGAGAAGCATCTTCGAGCGGCTGATTTGCTCGGAACGGAGAAGCACTATAAATATTTCTAATCTGTCCTTGAAGTCACAAGGGTAGACTTTCCAGGCCTTCCTCACAAAGCGTGGTCTCAGCAGTGAAGGCGGAATGTTCTCTAAAATCCTCCTCGCTTTTCAAAATGAAAACAAATGTTATCCACAGAGACACGTATTATTTTAGAAATTTATACGTAGAGATAAAATAGCATGGATATTGTTCCTAAGAACATATTCTAGCAAAGAGAAGGGAAAGTATGGGGAAGAGGCATAAGTAATGAAATGAGTGTCTTTAAATTCCGTGTTGTTGTTATATTGGGCATTGAGCATGTGTGCTGTTCTGTGTAGATATTTTTGAGCTAACGGAAAATGTTTTTATTACCATTGCTCTTTGCTTCCTTATATTATTTTTGAGAATATAATTACCCCATCTCTCTACCCTCCCATTCCTCCTAAAATTAGACCCCATTATCTGTACTTCTTTTCCTTCAAATTCATGTCTTCTCTTTTCATTCTCTCTCTCTCTCTCTCTCTCTCTCTCTCTCTCTCTCTCTCTCTGTGTGTGTGTGTGTGTGTGTGTGTGTGTGTGTGTCTGTCTGTCTGTGTGTGATTTGTACAGTGTATATAATGTATATGACGCATATTTATATGTAGATGTATGTTTGTTTATATATCTAGACATATATAGTGTTGACCTTTCTGCTTGGATGGATAGGTGTCCTGGGACTCTGAAGTCCAGGACCACACAGTTCTGAGATGGGACAGTGTTCCAACGGAAGGACATCCTGAGATACAGGAGCCCAGGAACCACATATCTCTGAGCAGAAGTCTCCTCGGCAGAGGTGGCAGCTCCCAGGAGTGGGGTGGGTATCCGGATCTGAGCCGAGAAGCTCAAGAACCTCAGCCCCTATTTTTCTCTTCCCTTCTTCTCTTCGTTGTTTCTTGCCTTCTGATGAGAGAGAGCCACATCAGTCAGCAAATCTCATAAAAGAGATTTATTGGAGGGTCCAGGCTGTGGAGGGACAAATCCAGGCCTGGCTGCCTCTGCTCCGTGGAGGGAGCAGACAGCTGGGAATGGGACAAAGTCCAGTGCTTATATAGGGGGTGGAGCTCTTGGGGGTGGAGCTTTCTAGGGTTGACATTTCCAGGGTGAGGATTCATGGGATTTCAAGGCCTGACTTTGGGGGTGCTTAGGGATTGGTAGGTTTTGCCAATCAGGGATTGGTGGACTTTAGTGCCCAGGGATTGGTGGGTTTCTGTCAGAAGTTCAGGGATTGGAGGGGTTCTATCAGAAGTTCAGGGATTGGTGGGTTTCTGTCAGAAGTTCAGGGATTGGAGGGGTTCTATCAGAAGTTCAGGGATTGGTGGGTTTCTGTCAGAAGTTCAAAAATTGGTGGGTTTTCCTAATCAGGGATTAGTGGCTTTTGTGAATACTTTTCACCTAAAATTAGCATAATCTGGGGAGGGTCCGGTTGAGGGGCTGGAGCTGACCTTTGTGAGAGAGTTAGACAGACTGAAAATTCCTCAGTGGGTAGATGGCTGGCCACTTTTCTGCCTTGAGGATTTACAAAGTATACAAAGTTTTCAAAGGGAGTCCACAATCTGGAAAGCCTTTCCTACGAATTGAGTCACATGAATATCCAACGTATATTCCTAAATATAATGTATAACCTGCTCAGTCAGTATAATGTTGCTTGTATGGTATGTATGTTTTTAGGGTTAGCTTTTTGATATTGAGTAGTCACTGGCTATACTAATTCCTGGTGAAAACTATTGTGTGATAGTTTTGCTGAGTATAGTAGTTTGGGCTAGCATCTGTGATATGATAACGTTTGTAGAACATCTGTCAAGGCCTTTCTGGCTTTTGGTGTCTCCATTGAAAAGTCAGGTGTTATTCCAATACATCTTCTTTTACACGCTTATGCTTCTGTTCTTTTTCCTTCTATCATTTAATATTCTTTCTTTATTCTGTACATTCAGTGACCTGACTATTATGTGTTTTGTGGATTTTTTTTTTCTGGTCCAATCTAGTTGATGTTCTCTATGCTTCTTGTACCTGTAAATGGACCTCCTTCTTCAGATTAGGGACATTTCTTCTATGATTTTGTTGAAAATATTTTCTGTGCCTTTGACCTAGATTTTTTTCCTCTTTCCTCTATTCTTATTATTCATAAATTTGTTTTTTTTCCATAGTATCTCAAAGTTCCTTTTAATACTATCCTTGACTCGGGTATCCATTTCTTTATCTTGCCTTCAACACCTCCAAATCTCTATTTTATTTCATTTTCTCTTCAAGTTTTAGCTCAATTTGTGTTTTCTTTGGTGATTCTATTTCTACTTTCATGCCTTGAGAGGTTTTTGCCGTTTCTTTCCACTGTTTGTGTTTTCACAGAGTATACTGGGGGATTTAGTCATATACTCTTTAAGGATCTTTACATTTTCATAATGGCTTTTTTGAAGTCCTTGTCTTCAGGTATATTGCATTCCACTGTAGTTGGGTTACTGGGTGTTGGTGGAGACATATTGTCTCTGACGGTAATGGTAATGGTTATGTTTATGTGATGGTGTCTAGGCATCAGAGAGTAGCATGATTGTGATGCTAGGTGCTGGTATCTGTTCTGCCCTTTGTTGGTTCTGAGGCCCTCTCTGGATCTTAGGGAAGTGAGGCAGCTGTGGTTTGACTGATATGGAGAACTTCTGCATGCTGGTGAGGAACAGAGAGAAACAGGGCAGGTTTAGGAAAGAATATTGAAAACGTCTTCATGAAAGAGCTAAGGGGGATTCTGTTCACACCAAGAGGTGGTCCCAAAGGGAACTGGAGATGTATTCAGAAGAGGGAATCTTATAAGTGGGGTATAGTAAACCAAAGAATTATTTGGAGAGATGGGGTTGAAAGGGCTAAAAGGGTTGGAGTCTCCAGAGAATGAAATTGAGGTAGGAGGAGAGGCTCCTGCAAGCGTGTTGTTCCCAGGGTGAGAATGGAAAGATGTTAATGGACGACAGGAAAAATAATGTGAATCACCTTGAGTAGCTTCTGGTGTGCAGACTGGGGAGCCCAGGTAGAAGATGGTTCCTAAACCATACCTATATTTGGCACTGACGTGGAGGAAAGGAGATGGATGAGAAGTGGGGCTGAGTGTGTCTTCAAGGGACTGAGAGTGTCTTCAGGAAGGAGGAAAGCTGGAACACCACAAGGTTCAGTGGAGTCCCCAGGAAACCAAGGCAGAGTGAGAGGATGGCCCTCTACAACTGATCTACTACAGGACTGGGAACAAGACTAGGGGAACTGCAATGGAGGGCAGGCAGGAGAGTGAAGATGGCCTGCCTCCTTCTCTAGACAAGGTTTGGTTTTTGCATGGTGTCCTACACTTCCTGATTTTGTGTGTGTGTGTGTGTGTGTGTGTGTCTGTACATTTGCATATGTGCATGTACATAAATGTATATGAATGTTTATGAATATATGTGTGTATCTATGTGAGTCTGTGTGTATCTTATGGATATATGTGTGTCTCTGTGTGTCTTATGAGTGTGTGTGTTCCATATTCTTTGATTGAATGGTCTAGGCCTTCTACTTTATCTTTGTGTTCTGATATTCTATATTGTGTTTGATACATTCTACTCTAAAGGATTTTTCTTTTAATTTTATTCTTGATAGTACAATTACATTTCTCTCCCTTTCCTCCCTCCAAACTCTCCCATATTGCCTTCCCTGCTCTTCTTCCATTCATAGCCTCTTTTTAGAAACTAATTATTATTGCATGCATATGGATGAATAGCCAGATAGATGGATGGATGGATGAATAGATAGATAGATAGATAGATAGATAGATAAGAGACTTTGATAGTAGCTGAGCAGTGGTGGTGCATGCCTTTAATCCCAGCACTTGGGAGGCAGAGGCAGGCAGATTTCTGAGTTCAAGGCTAGCCTGATCTACAGAGTGAGTTCCAGGACAGCCAGGGCTACACAGAGAAACCCTGCCTCAAAAAAAACAAAAAAAAAAAAACAAAAAAAAAACAAGAGAGAGAGAGAGAGAGAGAGAGAGAGAGAGAGAGAGAGAGAGAGAGAGTTTGATAGAAAATTTTAGTAAGAGACCAATATCTAATAAGCTATTCTTCACTGACCAAGTTGATATACTAAGGGTGACTTGCTGTCTACAAGTAGACCTGTTCAGGTATCTCTTCTTTAATAATTCATTTCTAGTCCTATTTTTGCTTCCCATGCATCAGTATATATTTATGTACTGTGAAGGAAAGCATGGAAAGAAGAGACTGGAAGTCATGAGGGAAGAGAGGGAGTGGGAAGCAAAAAGAAACATTGGGAACCCACTATTCTCTCCATCCAGCATCTGCAAAGTTTAAACTCCAACCACAGTGGGAGGCAGGAGTCCTGCAGAACACACCAATGCAGAATCCTAAAGAGGGACCGCTCAACCACTCTGCTCTTAGTTCCTGTGTCTTTACTGTCCCATTTGTGTTACAGAAGGAGCAAGAGGGTTAGCAGCCCAGAGCATACAAAGAACAAAAGAAAATGTCACACACTTAGAGTCCTTTTCTTAAGAAAATGTAACTTTGTGAATTACCTCTGGGTACGTGATGACCACAGAACAAAGCCAGACTCACGAACAGTTCACATTTAGCTACAGCGGCTTTAGCAAAGTGATGTTTTCAAACATGAGCCCTTAGCACCTACAAGGCTGCTAAGAAATCAGTCTTGGTCTAGTAAAAGTGCTTGCCACTGAGGCTGGTGACATGAGTTTGATCCCTGAACCACATAGTAAAAGGAGAGAAATAAGTTCTGAAAGTTATTCTCTGACCTCCATAGCATACCATGGCATGAACACACACACACACACACACACACACACACATGTACATTCTCATACATATACACACACATACACTGAACATACACTAATAAATAAATGTAAATTTTATTTTAATAAAAAAAATCAGTTTAATCAGTTATGACTAAGGGTTATTGCTAGTCCATTGGTTTTGGTTTTGGCTTTTTGAGTTACTGAAAAACTGGGGTGCTCTATCTGCTGATGGTTACCATGCCTGACCAGGGGAGATTTAGTTTTATTCATTGTTTCTTTGTTTTTAAAATTGCAAAGAATATTCAGTTTGGTCATTTTAAAAGCTGTTTGGGCACAGCTTCCCCTAGGAAATCTGGGACTAGGATCCAAAGTTTCTAAATTCTTATCACAGACTTTATTACCACACCATCCATCTGCATTTGTCTGGTTTCCTTGGTCGATAGACTTAGCTGCAAACTTAGTAGCTAAATGCACAGATGTTGGTATTTAAATCTCATTTAAATTATTTTATCACCTTGCATCTTATTTGTATAGACAATGACTATACCTACCCCATACTAGCTGTTTCAGGCAAGTGTTGCCCCTTATCCAAAACTCATGTGTGAACCTCTAGCCCACACTTCAGAATGTGCCGGTCATGGAGAAGGCCTGTGAAGGGGGTCAGTAGAATGGGGGAGAGTCCCTAATGCAGCTGAACATGTATACTTATGATGTTGGGGTGTAGACGGAGGGATAGGATAAAAACCCAGGCACCAAGGAAAGACAACTCGAGGGTTCATCCAGAAGAGAGGCCCTCCCTGTTCAGCACAGAAAAGCCCCATGAGAAACCACACTGCCAAAACCCTTTTTGATTTCCTGCCTCTGTTAACACTTTTGTTATGCTTCTAATGGAAAGCCTCTATCAAACCATTAACAAGCCAGGCCTAGTGCAATCTTGGCTGCTCAGAAGGCTTAGGTGGGAGGATCGTGAGGTCAAAGCCAACATGGAGAACTTAAGAAGTTCCTGTTTCCATTTTAAAAAATAATAATGATAAAAATAAAACATTTAAGGGCATAGACTGTTTGCTTTGTATGGACTTAATAGAAGCCCTGTATTGGATCTCAAGTCCAGCATTTCTCCAGTCCCCTAGCAGAAAGGGTTTCCTGTTACTATCACTGTCCTTACAACACATTTTCTGGATGTCTCCCATGTCTAAAGATCACTTCCTTTTTATGTGCAATTATACTTGCTTCTTCACTACTTGTTTCCCATTAATAATAAGTTCCCCAAAGAGAATGCGGATCTGTTTAAATAGAGAGGTGTATGGAATACGTTAGGATCTGATCAATATTTATTGAATGAATAAAGCTACACAATCAATGTAGAAGGTGTAACCAGTAACTTTTCCAAATATGAAGGAGAGGATTTAAGCTCTTCTTCCTTCACATCCTACCCTGAATTTATGACCCAGTTGATATATATTACAAAACTTTATTTTCCTTCCAAAATTGCAAAACATGTTAAAAAGATGAACAAGCCAAATGCAACACAAGAATGTGACCACAGAAGGCTTGAGTAAACATAGATACCATACTATGTTGGTAACCAAAATGGCTTCACACGGTAGACCTTCCTGGGACATTGGACTCTCTTATGAACTTTTTACATCTATTATACTGGTACATCCAACACCTCAATGCCATCTGCACAAACCTCCAGCCCAGTTCTGGAAATGTGAACTTAGTTCTCACATATGCCAAAGTTCAAGTTCTTACATGCAGCATGTTGTATAACAAAACTTTTCCTGGGAGACATAGCACATGTATCTCCTCTCCCTGAAGAGAGAACCAATGACAGACTTAATGTAAAATAGTCTTAGGCGGTGTTACTGTCAGGGACATGAGTGAGGAGTAATTTACAGGAGCTGGACCAACTCAGAGACGGCTGCATTGCTAAAGGTTACCTAAGCAAGGCTGTCAACTCACCAAGCTGGAGACCTGGAGTATACTGTATAGCCTGCAGGAAGCTCAACAAATTGAAGAGTGTCCTTTCCAAGTGACTTAATTGGTCTAAACCTCTTGGCAGCTTGCCGGGGGGTGGGGGGTGGGCAGGGGGGGGCAGGGGCGGAGAGGAGAGAGGTCTGTTTTTTTTTCAAAAGCTGCTCTGGTCTCAGAGTCTTCTTTGCAACTTTGTGGTCTTCCTTATTCTGTGGGAGGGAGGGGCTTAGTGAATCTGGTCTGTTTCATGGACTTCCTGAAGGTATTGTAAGTTGTTTCCCTTCTGTGTTAAGGAGCTTCCCTGGAAAATAGCATGTTTCAGTGAAGGAGGGACCTGCGACATAACAGGGTCTAGCCATCTGGTTGGCTCCCAGACTGTTTAGCAACCCTGTCAAGATTCATAGTCCTGTGAATGGACAAGGAAGGAAGATGAGGAAAAACATCCCCTCTGTCCCTGTACCAGTCACTTTCCTCATCACTGTGACAAAATAGCTGACTGAAACAACCTAAGAGAGGGAAGGCTTATTTTAGTGGCAGCTTTGGAACCAGTCATGGTGGGTGGGCATGGCAGAGTGGAGTGGTTTACATAATGGCCAGCCAGAAAGCAGAGCAGTCCCCTAAGTGGTTCTAAAGGAGGTCAAGTTCAAAGGGAAGATGAACTGCCACACTACTGCTTCCTCTTCAGGATGTGGTAAAGCCTAAGGGAGGTGGGGAGGTAGTAGGAGAAGACTGTTAGTAGATTGATGCCAACAGGTATCAAAGTAACAGGAGACCTTCCACAGTAGCAAAAGGAGAAGACAACCCAAACTCCAGTAGGGAGACAGGTACCTGTCACTCTTTCCTTGGTAATCTCAGATAGGCACATCATCAGGCTTTGAAAGGGGCGTCACTCAGTCGCAGAAACCACCAAAGTGCCGGTCACTTCTCAGGAAGGAAGCAAACTGTGAAACGGTCCAGCTTCATTCCTCTTTTACGTATCTGACTCCAAACTACTGAAAAGATGTTCTGGGTCAGTAAGCGGCATCTCAGGGGAGAGGCTTGTGGAGAGGTGAGCTAAAGGTTCCTTGTGCTGTCCTTAATGCTACCTCTTGGTATTGTTTCTTTTCACCAAATAAGAGATTGAGGGAAGTGTTCATTCCAGGCATGATTGAAACCTTGTGGCAAAGAGTACGAACAAATGTGTTTTTACTCACTGTACTGGCTAGTTTTGTGTCAACTTGACACAGCTGGAGTTATCACAGAGAAAGGAGCTTCAGTTGAAGAAATGCCTCCATGAGATCCAACTGTAAGGCATTTTCTCAATTAGTGATCAAGGGGGAAAGGCCCCTTGTGGGTGGTGCCATGTCTGGGCTGGTAGTCTTGGGTTCTATAAGAGAGCAGGCTGAGCAAGCCAGGAGAGGCAAGCCAGTAAAGAACATCCCTCCATGGCCTCTGCATCAGCTCCTGCTTTCTGACCTGCTTGAGTTCCAGTCCTGACTTCCTTTGGTGATGAACAGAAGTATGGAAGTGTAAGCCGAATAAACCCTTTCCTCCCCAACTTGCTTCTTGGTCATGATGTTTGTGCAGGAATAGAAACCCTGACTAAGACACTCACACAGTCCAAAACCAAAAGCTGATTCCCACTTGACCATATCCCACCATCCAACTAAATACACAAGGTGGGATGCCACATGTCCTACTGAGATGGTACCAGGGTCAAGAACAACCTTCATTTTAAAATATTCTGGACATCTTAAACTGTACACATAAACACCCTTGTTTAGCTTGTAGCTCGTTGGAAACGGTCAACCAAACAACCATCATCCTATAGAGATTTTGCATTGCAAAACCCTAAGTCAGAAAAAGCTCGAAGTCATGTACATTGCCATCTTTAACAGAGCAAGCTGTAGTATGATTGCATCAGGGTTTTCAGGAAAATGCATTCCTTGTGTGCGGAGCCCTTCCCAAGTGCTTGGTAAATACCTGTTAACTGTTTTATGGGAAGAAAGTACCTTTCAGAGAGGAGAGTGTTTGTGTGCGCTTGAGATTTCAGGAACTTGAAGAAACAGTTAAATGCCAAGCTATTTTGAAATGGCGGTATCAGGTACATAGTGCAGGCTTTGGCTTCCTGATCATAAAGCACCCATCGGAGGCCATGGACCTGCCCTAGGTCTCTGGAGAACACTCAGCTCCTGGTACGTTTGTCTTTGTGAATGCAGGTAAAGATAAAAAGCAGCAGAACTCGTTTACTTCTGCCCCTTTGGCCCAGACTTCAGTTTTGCCACAGGACTCTTATCAGAACCAAACGGTAAAGTGGTTTCCATAACGTGTGCGAGGCCCTGAGTCTGATCTCCTCCAAGGCACTGTAAAAAATATACATTAAATATAATGCCTGTTAAGTTTTGGCACAAGCTCTCACATTAACATTTATAGTTGCATGTGATCAAGGGCAGGAAGGGAGAGTTTCCCTTCAGGATTACTGCAGCGATGAGTTATGGTATGTATAAAGAACCTGGTAAATAATATAGATAGCAAATAAATGATAACTGTTGTCATAATTATTTAAAAATCATTTCAAGAAGAGATGTTTAAGATAACAAAATATAGCACAATCTTAACACAGAAATTTGTTACTACACACACACATACACACATTCAAACACACATTCACACACTTGCACTTTCACACATTACACACTTGCATGTACACACTCACACTCAAAATCACACACACACATATGCACACATAAACACACACCACATGGTTTAACCTCGAGACTGTTAGGACAATCCACTCACAAATACTTCAGTATGCCCGCCTTTCTTAAACATAAGAATGTACAACTCATTTATTTTAATACATCAGGGGAAAAGAAAATTGCAGATAAACTTTCCTAGTTATTTCTCATCATGGATGAATAAATACACATTTTCTAGTCCTTGGACACTAATAAAGTCATACTGAAAGCTTAATAAAGTAAATGTTTTGTGTAATAAGTAGCTTTAAGTCTACCTTTTTCCATTTGTAAATACATTCACGGTCTAATATAACAAAATACTTGTCGAACAATACAAGTGACTTATGTAAATGCATCCAAAAGTACCCAGCTAGACTTTTCAAGTTCCATCATGCAATGCTGACCTCTCCCCTCCCCACATTGATTTTCATCTTCTCCAGGTTACTCTGGGTAGGTCCTCACACAATACCCATCCACCGAGAGTGCTGTCCCTCAGGAAGGTGCTATCATAATTTTCCCCTCACCCTCTGACTTTTCTACATAGGCAATCTTTCCTTCTGCTTTTGCACTCAACTCCACTTGAGGCAACCTTTCACTGTGTGCTGTCATCTCTTCTAGAAATGTTGCCATCTCTTGAATTTCCTTTTTCAGCATTTACTCAACTGTCATTAACATGCATCCACGCACTCGTGAACACACATACACGTGAACACCCCTTCTATCTGTCTCAGCCCTTCTCAATGCTTGTCTTTTTAGGATTAACTAAGAAAATAAGATGAACCCTTTTAATTAGCAAATTAACATAGGCTAAATTGCTTAAAGCCCCTTGGATCTGAAGAGAGCAATGAACTGAGCTCTTAAAGAAAGGAAGAAAGAAAGAGGGAAAGTAAGAGAGAGAGAGAGAGAGAGGAAGGAAGGAAGGAAGGAAGGAAGGAAGGAAGGAAGGAAGGTAGTTAGTTAGTTAGTTTGCAGAGCCAGTACTGCAAAGCAGCTTGGCCAGGATACATGTATTTCTAGTTCTGCTTCCCCATTCCCATTCTACTAACTGCCTGTGTCTCCTGTGTGCACACTGGGACACACATGTGCATGCACACACATACAAACTCACATACATACACATGCTCACACAAACACACTCACAAATACACTTACACACTCACACATACATGCACCAATGCACTCATACCCACACATATCCCACACATACACACATACCCCACACATACACACCATACACCACACACATATCACACACATATACACACATACACACACCACATTCACACACACTCACACTCATACATACACCCATATACACATTCAAACACTACTCACATATACACACATATACACACTCACACACTACACTCACATACACAACACACACAACACACTCACATACACAGACCCACACTCATACAGACACAATAGACACTTACACACTACTTTCTCTCTCTCTCTCTCTCTCTCTCTCTCTCTCTCTCTCTCTCTCTCTCTCACACACACACACACACACACATGCCCTATAGCATGAAGTAAACGGAGGACCCCATAGGTAGGAAGGCATCTAAATATGAGGGATGGGTAGGAAAGAAAAACAAATATTGTATATTTCCTCCTCATCTGAAGGAGAATCTATAGTCTTGTGTAGAGAAGAGCCTACTATACAGGAGAAAGGGAAGTGTATAGAGGATGGAGAGGACAAGGAGGGTACCAGAGAGATAATTCAAGAAAGAGAACCAATATAAAATGATACATTCTATGGAAGTGTCATAAGGAAACCCATTGTGCTGAGTGGTAATGAAAGTAATTTAAAATTACAATTTAGCCAGCCATGGTGGCGCACCCATTTAATTCTAGCACTTGAGGTGGGTGAGTTTGAAGCTAGCCTTGTGTAAAAGGTGAGTTTCAGGACAACCAGGGATACACAGAGAAAAATCTGTCTTGAAATACTACACAGACAGACAGACAGACATATAGGCAGATAGATATAGATGGAGGGTAGATAAATGATATGTAGATAGATAGATAGATAGATAGATAGATAGATAGATAGACACATACATACATACATTCATACATACATACATACATACATACATACATACATACATACATACAATTACAGTGTAAAAATATACTACCAGTGAGAATAAGCAAATTAAATGTCCAGAATTGGTGAAATATTATGCTGTATTTTTACGTGTAAGACTGTGTTGATTACATGTATACATGTGCACTATGTGCATGCCTAGTGCCTTTGAAGGCCAGAAGAGGACATTTGATCCCTTAGACCTCATTTACAGATGGGTGTGAGCTGCCATGTGGGAGCTGGGAACTGAACCTAGGTGCTGTGCAAGGGCAGAAAACACTTTTAACCAGCAAACTACCTCTCTAGCCCCAACAATATATTTTATAATAATAAAATTATATTCAGAAGCCCAAGAATAAAAAGTAACTGGTTTACAATATGTAGTTCATATTTATAACCAATGATTTTATTCTTGGCTGAAAATAGTAGTTCTGGGAAAGCATCTATGCTAAGAGAACAAACACCCAACCCTCTGAAGTGAGATATATTCAGTAAAGCACCAATGACTTAAGCCCCTATAGTCCTATGCAGGAGATCGGGCAGAACAGGATATATACTGAGGGGAGGCACTTGGACCCTCCTTGAGCTTATAGACTATGCATGCGCTTTTTAACCCCTGCAAAACTAGTGTGTTGACTAGCAGCGTAAAGCTTAACTACAATGAAAAGATACAGAGGATCCAGCTCTGCACCAACCAAAGAATGAATCTAGAGACAGAAGCCTCAGCCAGGCCCAGAATAAATGACAATCTCAGGCTCCACGAAAGCCACCAAAGCCATTTCCCTCTTCAAAACTAGGAGATATATAAGACCTCATTTTCTTTAGCACAGACTCGAATAAAAATCTATCTCTGTAACGGAGAATCCCTGCAACCTCTGACCCAGGCACCTTGCCACACATTAATTAACCTGTCTCATGGCTACATGCACATAGATCATAGCCTTTGTCTCATGGCTTTCTATAAATCTTTAAAAAAAATAATAACAGAGAGGCTGGAGAAATAGTTCAGCGGTTATGAACAGGCTCTGCTCTTGCATGACCCCAGTTTCCTTCCTGTCACCCAAAACCCAGCAGCTCAGACCCACAAACACCTGTCGCTCCAGTGGATAATGTCTGAAGCCCTCTGTGACACTCACAAGCACCTGCATTCACACATACACACCCACGGGTGGACAAACATGTGTATACATAGTTAAGTAAAATAATATCATAATAAAAAGACAGAGAGGGGAAGAAAATGATTCACACACTTGGTAAAACTATAAATGAGCCCATTTCCTCTATCCATACTAATGTCTTTGATATCCACAGACACCAGACCCATGAGTGCCCATTTTTTCCGTGACACACAGAGCACATCACAGTGTCCTGTCCTTACTTCTCAAACTCGAATCAAATCCACCTGTCATCAGAGACCCATTAAGATAAGGTTCCTAGATATGAAAACCCATTGACGTCATTAAAGTCTGATTTCTAAACTGTGAATTGGGCCAGATGGACCACAGAGCAAAGTTGACTTGGGGTATGGTGTGACTGTGTGACTTCACCACTGTAGATGCTATTTCGAGTGTCAGATGACAAAATTGGGGCCATTGAGCTGAAGCCCTCGTCATTGCCTTCCTTTCCTATTTAGAATCCATAAGCCAGAGTAACTGTCCTCATGGGCTAGAGTGTTGTTACAATATTTTAACAAGTCCTGGCACAGGGTTCCTTCCCACCTTCGACCATTTATGTTCTCAGGTAAAAAGGCACATACTCAGCTATCCCATGTTGTTAGAATCTATCTCCTACTGACAACCCAAATTATTACTTACTATGCTTCGTCTGGGATGCTCTGAGCTCCAACCAAGCAGCCCTCTGGGCCGTATCTTGGCCCAGAGATCATGGCAACTCTTCTTGCTTCTCTACCCCATGGCTGCACCTGTCTCTTTCTCCTTCCTTCTATCCCATATTCCCTAAGGCATAGGCTCTCTCCCCATCTTGCTCTCCTCGTGGTCCCCAGCCCAAGAAACTTAGACCTCGCTTATGTCTCTTCTCCCCAGCTATGGGCTGCCGGCATCTTCATTTACCAATCAGAATTAACGGGGGGCAGGTTTGCAGAAGCTATAGACTTGGGGGCCAACACTTAGCACTACAATAAATAGCAAAAGACAAAACTTCAACACTGGAGGAAGAGGCTGTTGTTGTTGTTGCTGTTGCTTAAAGAAAAAAGAAAAGCTGGCAAAAGGAGAAAAAGCTAGAGTGGATGGGTGATTTTTAAAAGTCAGTCTCCTGCAGGAATGCAACAGGGAAATGAGTAACAAACGAGCAATGGCTGGCTGACAGGTGACTTCTGGCTATCCTCCTGAGTGTAGATGGAAACAGAGGTAGCTCCACTGTGGCACACTCTGGAACGGGCCTGTTTGGCAATGTGACTGTGCCTTCTCTAATCTGGATTCGTCAGGTCAGACAATCAGCTTCATTTCAGCTTGGTGACTCCATTCGGACTTTCAGCCTGGTTAGTTGAGGCTTAGTATAGGAGCTTCATTCAAAACTATGGCTTTCTACATTTAACGATAGTTTCTTGTTCTTATCAGAGTATGAGTTTCCAAAAGTTCAAAACGGGATTCATGCAAATATATAGTAAGCATAGATTAAGGAAAAAAATCAACTATTTCCTAGAGACAAAAGAATGGTAAAGGTGCTTCAGGAGTGAGAGGAGAGACTGGTATATGTAAGCAAACAGGAGGCCAAGTGGGAAATTTTCAAATACCAACTGACAGCTTTCAGGGCACTAAAACCATTGCTTTGACACCATCTCTTCAATTAGAAGTATGGTAGCATTTCTTTAGCTACCAATTCAGAATAATTTAACATCTGGCGTTGCAGAGTCTGGCTCTAGGTGAGAGAAAAGCCAGAGATCTGCAAGGCCCTGGCTTGGTTCTCCCAACCTGATTAAGAAACATACTCTATTTGCAAAGTCTGTGTGTGCCTACAGGAATGATACCAGAGTATTTGCAAGGATGTCTTTTCAAAAGGCATAACTGTGTATGAATTGTTCGGTAGAGTCAGCTTAAAACTTTGGACACCAGGAACATGCATGGATGGATGTCTGTGATCTCTGTATACAGGAGATGGAAGAAGAAGGAACAGGAGTTCAAGGCCATCCTTCACTACATACTGAGTTCAAGGCCAACCTAGGTTCCACCGGACTCTGTCTCTAAGTGAAACGAACAAACAAAAACAACAAAAATCGTGAAGATGGTAGTAATGATAACAATAACAATGACAACAACAACATTGAACACTGCTGCCCACTGCTAGTGAGGGAACTGAGAACTCACACATGCTAAATCTGCAGTGTATCACTCAGCCACACACCAGCTTGCACACTAAAATTTAGGACAAAGAGTGGAGTTTTAAAAGGCATATCATGTACTATAGATATATATTTAATCCATATATATATTTTTATTGAATTCATTATTAAGTCCTTAGAGTGCTTATAGCTGAGGTGTGCCCTCCCCACCCACGTCCTCCCAGATTTCTGGGAACGAATGTCCAGAAAAATCACAGACTCTCTCTGAAGAAGTCACACTCATACATAGTCTGGAGTATGGAAGAATACAAAGCCCACAGCAAGCCTTCTCTCACATTCTCCTGAAAAGAATGCTTTTGAAAATCTCCATTAGAACAGGAAATGGGAACCATTTTCCGTGTTCTCCTTCCTGCCCCCACCACACACACACACACACACACACACACACACACACTGGGAAACAGAACTCAGTCAACACACACTGGGAAACAGAACTCAGTCAAGGACATCACTTCTGTTCAGAATTTGTGGGGAGCTTCCTACCACAGCTATAATGAACGACCTTAACCATACCCTTCCACACCTCAGACTCTGAATCTCTTTCTGGACCTATTGCTAATTATTCCTCATCTTATTCACTCTCAGGGTGCTCTGGCTTGTATCTAGGTCATGTGTGCCTCCATGCCCAGCCCTCACTGGGATATTCCCAGTCTTCCTATGGTTGGTTTAGATCCATCACTACCACCTCTTTCCTTTCAGTGTGTTACATGGGTCAGGTTCAGATGGCTTCTCTGTGCTTTCCATCACTGACAGTGCCATTATTAGAACCAAGTTGGCTGGCCCTCCCATGAGACAGAACACGTATTCTCTAACCCAGTCACACATCTTCCTCCATGTCAGACTTAGGTAAGTGACATTTGCCAAGACAATAGCAAGTCTCACTCTGATGTCTTCTTTACACTGCCTTCTCTGGTATAGATTTCAAGAAGCCCCATTCTTAGATGGGTTCTGTGGGCTTAATCAGGTGTGCCTTCATCTCCCAGGCCTGTCGCCATCCTGCACAGCCATCTGAACCTGAAGGCAGAAAGCATGAGGGTGATGTGCCTGCAAATGCAACCTGAAGACATAAGGATCCCGCCCAGATTAAACACATATCTGTAAACATCTGTAAATATTAAGTTCTAAGTTAGCATAATTACCATCTTAGTGTATACTGTGCATCGAAGTGTATCCTGCAGAACAGCATGGCCTACCCAGTGGAGTGACTGTGATGTTGTTGAAAACCTCCTGCTATGACTCCTTTGTATCCTTATCTGGGGCACAGATACACAGGGAGGGAGAAGACCATCTAAGGATGGGGATAGATGCATCTGAGAGCCAAGGATCCCACCACTGACAATAGCCACCAGAAGTCAGAGGCAGGGAGGAAGAAACTTTGCCTAGAACTTTCAAGCAGAGCCCAGTCCAAGCCAGGCTGTGGCTTCAGGGTCCCAACCTCCAGAACAAGAAAACAGAAATGCTGTCTTAAATCATTTGTCTTGGCCTGGCCATGTGATTCACCTCTTAATCCCAGCACTGGCAGAGAGGCAGGCTGATCCGTGAGTTCAAGGCCAGCCTGGTCTTCAGAACAGTTCCAGGATTAACTAGACCTATACAGAAAAACCCTGTCTCAGAAAAAAAAATACAATAAATAATTAAATAAACTAACAAACAAATAAATGGAAGAAAGGGAGGGAGGGAAAAGGAAAGGTGTGTGCTGATGTGCCCCCCCCTTTTTTTTAATCCCTTGTCCTGTGATTCTTGGTAACTCAGAACTAACAGGAAGACAAAGAACAGGTTAGAAAGAAAATCTAGGAGCATTTATCCTCCAAATTCCCGTGTCCAATGAAAGAATGACGCTTTATAGGTTAGACAAGGTACCCCACTACAAAAGCAGAAACTTTCTGATTCTCTCTCCTTCACTGTCTCTCTGTCTTTGTCTCTTTTTTCTCTCTCTTCCTCCTCTTCCTCATCTTCCTCTCCCTCTTCACCCCCTCTTCCTTTCTGCCTTCTTCTCTCCATCCCTCTCCCTCTCTCATCCTCTCTCCCATCTGTCTATCTCATCAAACAATCATGTAGAGAGGCCCAGAAGCTGACATTACGGTATCTTCTTCAGTCACTTCTCCATCTTATGTATGTATGTATGTGTGTATGTATGTATGTAGGTATGTATGTATGTATGTATGTATTTTTGAGACAGGCTCTTTCACTGAACCTAGAGCTGATGGCTGTAGCTCACTGTCCAGTAAGCCCCTGCTATCTTCCTCTGTCCACCCAGCTTTGAGGTTACAGCATCTGGCTTTTACAAAAAGATGGATTTTGCACATCTGCGCTCAGGTCCTCAAGCTTCCATTGGCAGCACTTTACCCATTGGGCCATGTCCCTAGCTTAACACTCTATTTGCTTTTACTTACCGGGTGAACCAGCTAAATGTGCGCATGCGCAGCCGTCTTTCCCTCAGGGGAAGAGAGGTGGGCCTCCCTGGCCCCACCCTTTCATCACGAGCCTGTTTCTCATGTAGCTTGTATGTCTGTGGTCCTGTCTTCCCAGGGGCATAGGAAGTTGGGGTTTCAGCATGAGTCCCAGGGGACTCTGAGGTTTGCCAGCTTGAGGTATGTTATTTAACACTTAAAACCTTTATTTTCTATTTCCTCTTTCCTCTTTCAAAATATACCTAGCAACTAGACTTAAAATACTCAACAGAGATTATCCACTAAAATAGTAGCCTTGGAGCTAATATGAAAAAGAACCTTTTGTTCAGTATTATTAAATTCGCAGCAAGACTCCTTCAGTTAGTGAATTTAAGTTCTAAGAAAGTTTAATATTCTCTTTTCTAACTGCATCCCCCCCTCCTGTCTCTGAAGGAGGCTATCTGGGTCCTGACCTAGTCTTCGATTGATTTCACTGTACACAGAATCCCCTGTGTCTATGATAGCATAACCCCTGTGGGTTTTTAACCTTCGTGACACCCGCCTGTAATCCTGAGACCACAGAACTGTCTGGAACTTGTTGTGGATGGCCCTGGGGCTAATTATATTCGATGTTAATTCCATTCTTCAGTGAATAGATTCAAACAAGGAATGAGTCAGCACCCAGGTGATTTCCTGTAAACCTGCTTCCCACCTTAATTTGTAAAATAAAGGAGAGCTGACAATTGGGCAGATGAAAGGGAAGGTGGGGAGAGGGAAGAAGGAGAAAATGGAAGAGGGAGAGGATGCAGAGGAGGAAGACCAAGAAATGGAAGGAGAAAAATGGGAAAGGGCAAGGGCAAAGGAAAAGGAGAGGGAGGGGGAGGAGGAGGGGGAGGAGGAGGAGGAGAAGGAGGAGGAGGAGGTGGAGGAGAAGGAGGAGGAGGGGGAGGGGGAGGGGGAGGAGAAGGAGGAGGAGGGGGAGGGGGAGGGGGAGGGGGAGGGGGAGGGGGAGGGGGAGGAGCAGCACATGACCTGGAGAAACTGAAACTTTTAAGAGGTCTCATAGATGTGGAAGATGGTAGTGTAGTGGTAGATCTGCCCAATCTAGGCACAGAGCATGCATTCATATTAATTGTGTTGTGTTTTCATGGCCAGGCATATTTGGGTTGGAGATTTACCACAACAGGAACACATAGAGAGTACTAGGCCAGCCAGGACTGAATGGCGAGACTCTGTCTCAAAAACAAAACAAAGATCAAAATAAAAAACCGGGAAGTTGTTCTGTTCTGCTTTGTCCCTCGTGGCCTTGCCTCTTGTCCCATAATTAATGGCAATGGGATGTTGTAAGGCAAGAAGTTACAATGTGACTTGCTCAATTAACAGATTGCTTAGGCTGTGTATAGGGGCTGAGCAGCGGATTTCATCATATTCCACCCTTTCAACAGTCATAAGATACTTGATTCTTCTGTGTTTCTGTTTTGTCTGGGGCATCCCACTCTGAGCAAGAGGATGGATGAACTGAGGGTCTTGAACATGCCACCAGACCTGTGTGCACCAACACTGAGCTGTATCCCCAGCCCTCAATTCTTTATCCAGACCCTTTGTTTAAATTAAATGTTTTAACTGATACAAAAGAACCTAATAGTTGTGCCTATTAATGGAGTGGCTCGATACTCATGCACATATACATTGTATGATGCTTGAAGAGGGCTAAGTATGTCCATCTCTTCAGTTGTAGGGTCTTCTTTCAACTCCTTCTCTAGCTTTTCACCTATAAAGTGCACTATTGAAAGTATCTCTGGTCATCTTGCTAATAGTTCACCAGAACTGCTTGTTCCCTTCTATCTATAATTGAGGATTGAGGACTATGGATTGACTTTGTCTATCTTTTCCCCAACCTGAAATGGCCCCAGCTTCTAGTAAGCACCATCCTGCATTCAGTTGCTATACCAACGTTTTAGTGTCCACAGATGCCTTTGGTCATGTGGTCTGTATCTTATGCCTGGCTTATCTCACTTACATAATGGTTTCTAGTACCACCCACACTATTGCGACTGCCACGATTTCATTATTTTTATGACTAAATAGCCTTCCGCTACATGAATGCCCCACGTTGTCTTTACCTGTATATGAATCCACAGGCCCCACTTGCTTTCTTTCCTTGGCTGTTGTGAATGGTGCTACAACAAATTTAAGATTCCAGGCAGCTTTTGATGATTTATTTTTTATATCTAATTGTGTGTTTAACTTTGTGTCTATGGGTGGATATGTTTGGGGTGGAGGTGTCTAGGGCAGAGGTGCACAGAGACCAAATTGAATGTGGATCCCCTATAGCTAGAGCTATATGCTGCTTGAGGGACATGCTAGGAATTGAACTTGGGTCCTCTACCAGAGCAGTGTGTGCTCTCAACCACTGAGCCATCACTACAGCCCCAGGAGTCTCTTTAATATACTAATTTGATTTGCTTTGAATTGCTGTGGGGTTGCTGGCTCACACGCAGGGTTTGTTTTTGGTTATATCACTATCTCCACATGATACCCTACGATGTCTATATGAATTGTATTCCCAGTCAACTTTGACCCACCTTCTATTCTTCCTCCATTCTCACCAGACCATTCTCCCTGCCCCAGGTAACACCCACCCTTGGTTTATATTTGCATTTCTTAGATGATGGTTCATTTCTTATCTTTCTTGTTTTGCAGATGAGATTGAACAGCTCAAATCCCAGAGGGTGACTCCAGAGGCCACGATGTAGTCTTCATACAATACTGAAGTTGTGGGAACCCAGAGGGACACTTGGATCTATGAACAAATACATTTGTTCTCCTGAGCCACCACCCTTAAAAATAGAAATAAATATATTTCATTTTCCCTTCCCTCCTAGATAACTCTAATCCCTTAATCTGTTTTATTCTTTTAAACACTAGTGTGACTGTGATGGTTGTTTTACATTGGTTCACTTAGATTGTTTTGCATTGGTAGGAGGAGACTGGGCCTTGCACATTCCAAGATTATCCTCCAGCACTGAGCTGTGACTCTATCCCCAAACTTCTTTTGCTTCCTCATTTTTGGCTTTGTTACCAGTTTTCAGAAGGAGTTCTTTTCTCTCAAACCTAACTTTTCCTCTGCTGTGCACATGTGTAATACTACAATAATCATGTAAGCTGTCTAAAGGAATACTGACCAAGTAAACCTATTGATGCTATTGATGCTGTTGGCAGCTTTGTGGGGTACTTCAATGCAAATACGTTAGACAATTGTATAGTTCATATTGCTCCTACAGTGATGTTTAGATAATTTATCCTCAAAACTCTTTTTTTTTAATGTGTATTTGTCATCTTAGTTATTCTACTATTGCTGTGAAGAGATGCATGACAGAAGTGACTTTTAAAGGAAGAGTTTAATTGGGGGATTGCTAAAAGTTTCAGAGGATGAGTCTATGACTATCATGGCAGGAAGCATGGCAGGCAGTAGGCAGTCATGGGGATGGAGCAGAAGCGGAGAGTTCACATTTGATCCACAAGTTGCAGGCAGAGATGGAGAGAGAGTGATTGGGCCTGCCTTGGGCTTTGGAAACCTCAAAGCCCACCCCACCCCCCAGTGACACATCTACTCCAACAAGACCACACTTACTAATCCTTTCCAAACAGTCCTACCAATTATGGGCCAAGCAATCTAACATGAGCCTATAGGGTCCATTATTATTCAAACCACTACATTTTTTCTAGTAACCAATTGAAAAATGACAATGATTAACAACATGGATATGTGATATTTCTGAAACAGCCTTTAAGCCACTTTCTATACCCAAACGGCCATCTGAAAGCCACATTATTACAAAATTGAAGCTGGTGTAACCCAACACATTTAGAAAAATACACATGACTGCAGTATCCAGATTTTAATGTTTCCTTATGCACATAGGTATGATGGGCATCTTGCTAGGTGGGGGAGACAGACTAGAAGTGTCCGACATAGAGTCAGGCTTCTGTGTTCAGTTCTACAGATGTTTGAAGAAGCCCAAATCATTCTGATAATTAGATTTCATAGTCAGTGAAAGGACCTCAAAGTCAACACAAGACACCCCCAAGACCAAGTTCTCAGCACAAAGGAGATTAATTTGTCCCAGAGGGACAAAGGGAGGTGAATATGAGACAAAGTCAGGAGGCAGGGGGTGGGGGAAAGGGAAGAGAACAAGGAGGGTGGAGAAGGAGATTCGCCCCAGTAGGCAAATGGCAGTTTATAAAGGCACAAGGGGAAACCTTGTTAGGATGAGGTTTAATGTTGATGGGGCATGTTAATTAGGGGTAGCCAAAAGGGGGCTTCTAATTCTGCTGGACTTCAATCCTTCGGTAGGTGGACCTTGGTAGTCCGCCTTTGGGGTGACCAAATACAGGAACAGACCTCAGTGGCTAGCTTTAAGGGTGTAATCTAACAGTTTAGCAAGGCAGAGGGAATAGGGGAAGGGCAAGACCTGCCAGAGCCCTGTTTGTCATGCTTGTACCTGCTGAAGCCCCTTCAGCCAGTGTATATTACACACACCTAAGTAATTCTATCCTTGTGACATAGATTAAATTCTTCTGCGGGTCGGAGAGAGGCTCCAGGATTGAAAGCACTGGCTGCTTTTGTGAAAGACCTGGGTTCTGTTTCCAGCTCACACTTGGTAGGCATCTCCTCATCCTGTGTGTAATTCCAGTTCCAGGGGGATCTGCTGCTTCCTTCTTCTGGCTTTAGTTGGAGCCAGGCACACACGAGGGACACATGCATGCATGCACGCAGACTCTCACACGTAGATATTCAGTAAAATAAGATAATTTTGTAATTTTTTGTATGTTATTTTAAACGTGTTGTCGATTCATTATGAATTTTGCATCATGTCGCCCCAAGTCTCATTCCCCTTCCTGTCTCTCCGTACTGTCCTTGAAATGTCCCCCTCAAAAGAAAACAAATAAAAAGTAAATAAAAATTAAATTAAATTAAAAAAAACAATCCTGCCTTAGAAGCTGCACTGTGTCACAGTGTGTCACACACTATACCCTCCCCCCCAACCCCCCCACAAGCAGGTTTTACTTGCAAGTGTTATTGCAATGACTCATTGGTATGGATTGAGGCCTCTAGCTTCTGCTACACTATCAATACTGGATCCTCACTGGGACTCCTCTCAGATATCCTGTTGTTGCCCTGTGTCATGGAGATCCTGCAGCTTTGGCTTTGCAGAACTGCCCTTTCATATGGTCAAGCCGTTAGTAGATGGGGTGTTGGAGTGGGTCAACTCAAAGACCTAGATCCGAGCCTGTGTGGTAGATGAATCAGTCATCCCACCTGCTCTCCTGTGCCCCACCCCCACCACCAGGGCCAGCTTTCTGGCTTTGATCAGAGGAAGGACGGGGCCAACTTTCTTGCCTGCAGCAGCTGGCAAAAAAACTGGCTTTCCAGATCTAATGCCACCAGGGCCAGGTCTCTAGCACTGCTCTGGCAAGCAAGCAGAAGGGCCAGCTCAAAGGGTGTGGCATCTCTCACACCCTCAGGGCTGTCTTTCCAGAGATGGTGTCACTGCACTGCCCAGGTGGAGGGCAAGGTCAGTTCTCTTGTGCTCATGCCCTCAGGGTGGGCTCACCCACACTCCTGCCACCAGGGCCAGCTCTACTGTGCTGCCCAGGTGAGGCGCACGGCTCACTCTCCCGAGTGCTGTGTCCAGTGAAGAGCAGAGCCCAGCTCTCCTGCTTTCAGAGAATTTTGTAAATGTTATTGAATGCTAAAATTAGCAAAAACCAGTGAAAAAAGATATAGAATTATGCTCTGAAGAGATTATGAAGTCAATTTTTATTGAGGACCTGTTATAAAACTTGTGGTTTTTTGTTTTGTTTTTGGCTTTGTTTTATTTTGGTTTTGAGCTAGGGTCTCACCAGTAGTTCGGGCTGGATTTGAACTTACCGGGTGTTGTGCAGGCTGGCATCAAATTCATGATCGTCTGTTGTGTGTAGGCTGTTTGACTTCTGGCCTCAAGCTACTGGAATAATGATTCAGACTCCAAATATATCTACAAATACCTAAGACATAGAGCTAGGCTTGTTCCCTGACTAGCTAATAATTTAAAATAACCCATTTATATTAATTTACGTTCTGCCATGTGGCTGGTTACCTCTACTCAGATACCATGTTTCTGTCCTAACATCTTACCCTGTGGCTCTTGCAGTGCCTGGCGCTATCCCAGAATTCCTTCTGCTTCCTGGATGTCCCCCCTCCTGTTCTAACCTTTCTCATAGGCCATAGGGATACAATACAAAAGATACAATAGGGATACAACACAAAAGATATTCTCTACAATTTTGCCACTTCAGCTTCCCCAGAGCTAAAATTACTTGAATGTACAGCACACAGTTACATTGTTTTGTGTTTTCCTAACAATTGAGTTCAGTGTTTTCTTCTATGACCAATTTAGCTTATTAAAAAAAAAATGAAGCAATTGTTTTGTGAAAATTACTAACATAGGTTTTCAGAAATTACTATATAGACACTAGAACTTGTTTATTTATATTTATTTAGAGATTTTGCCACAGAGCTCATGTAGCCCAGGTTGAATATGAATTCCTTGACCTCCTGGATTGTTCTGCTTCTGCATCCAGCAGAGGATCACAAGTCTGTACGTGATGCTTAATGCAAATTTTGCTTTTATGTTTCCCTTTCAGTTTATAGACAGAACCCTAGTAGAGGATAACCTATCAGTCCCAATCTCATTGACTCTTAAGAAGAAGCACTTCCTATCCTCATAACACCTGCTCCAGGGCTTTGGGGAGCAGCCTTGCCAAGCAGCTTGGACTTGAGATTTTCCAAGAAGCGATAGTCTGAAGACAACCGAGCTCAGTTGCTCTGTGAGCTGGCTGCTTCCCCAAGTAGCTGCCAAGCTGTTGCTGGCTCTTGGCAGAAGACCTTAGCTTTTATGTTAGCCTACCACCAGATGCTTGAATGCCTTTTTGATACTCCGTGGGCTATTGGCCAACCTCAGACAACCAGGAAAGAAAAGTACAGCTCCAGATGTTCTGCTTCCTACCTGGACTCAGAATCCTGGAATCTCTCACCACTCACAGCATCATTGAAATGAAACGGAAGCTCCAGCTGTTGACGGGTGGCCATTACAACTAGAGTACAGGTCAACGTTGGGGCACTTAGAAACCTAGTGGGCACAAGGACTTTGGCTGCAAAACAAAGAGAAATGTAGACGAATGTTTTCTTATTTATTTATTTTTTTAAAGAATATATTTTGATGCTATAGCTTCTTTCCCCCAACCCCTCCCAAATCCTGCCTACCTACCCACCCAACTTCATGGTGTCTTGCTGTCCCATGCTCTCTCCCCGCCCAAAAAAGAAAGAAAGAAAGAAAGAAAGAAAGAAAGAAAGAAAGAAAGAAAGAAAGAAAGGAAGGAAGGAAAAGAAAAGAAGTAAAGAAGGAAGGAAGTAATAAAGAAAAGAAAAGAAAAGAAAAGAAAAGAAAAGAAAAGAAAAGAAAAGAAAAACAACACATGGGAATCAAAAGTAACAAAGAAAAAAAAAACCAAATCACAAGCAAGAATGAAACAATAACAACAACGATGATGATGACAACAAAACATGAGTCTGATTGATATTGTCCAAGGAATGGGGCCTGCCTTGAAGTATGGCTGATATACCCTGCGACACTTGAGTGGAGAACACTCTGCTTAGTGGTGGGATTCTGTATTGCCTCCCCTTCTCAGAGCCGGAATTTACTTGTTCTGATTTGAGCCTGTGCAGGTGTTGTGTATGCTGTCACAATCTCTGTGAGTTTATATGTTTATATGACTGATGATGTTGTCTCGGAGTCATGCACCACCCCAGGCTCTTGCAATCTTTCTGCACCCTCTTCCGTTAAGCAAGAGGTTGATAGAGTCACTCCTCCATTTAGGACTGAGAACACTGTCCAGTTGTGAGTGTCTGTGTCAGTTCCCATCTACTGCAAGAGGAGATTCTATGCTGAAGACCGTGCAATGCTCTGATCTATGTGTATAGCAATACGTCATTAGGAGTGAATTTATTGCTATGTCCCTATAACAGAATAATGGCAGGCTTTTCTCTACAGCACATGATCCATTGTGTTGAGTTTCCATTGCTATGTATTAAAATGCTAAGTTCTGTAACTGAAGGTCTAGGCCTAGGAGTGAATTCTCAGGTTTATAAGCTTTGGTTGTGCAAACCTTGTTCCTTGACTTAAAACAATTGCTTAAATGAAATTGGCTACAGCCAATTACTGGAGGGATTAGAGGTAGGTGGGTTTTGAGTTATCTGGCTTCATCATTTGAGAATTCTCTTCTGAGTGAGGTACCCTGTTTTTAAGTTGTGTTATTTAATTCCTTGATGTTGATATTTTTAGTTATTTGCATAGTTTAGATACAAACTCTGTATTGGATATGTAATTGTTAAAGGTCTTTCCCCATTCTGTGGCCTGCTGATGTTTCCCGATGATGGATGATGCTCTCTTTTGCCAAGGAGGACAGTTTCAGTTTTGTAAAATTCATTTATTAACTCTTGTTTTTAGTGCCCGTGCTTTCAGTGTTTCATTCCGAAAATTTTTTTCCCTCAAAGAACTAATAAAAATATTATTTTAAAAATACTTTGCAGTAAACCTTGCAAAGGAAATGAAAGACATTTTTAATGAAACCTTTAAAACTCTGAAGAGATAAATTGAAGACTGTACTAGGCAGCTGAGAGCCATTTCTGCTTCTGAATCTGGAAGAATCAATATTGTGAAATGACTGTCTTACCCAAAGCAATCTACTGATTCAATGAAATGACAACCAAAATTTCAATGCACTCTTCATAGACATAGAACAACAATTCCCCAAGCTCAACAGGAAGCCCAAAAGCATCCTGTGTGTCCAAACTAAGCCTAAGTTGTCACCATATGGTAAGAAGCACATAAAAACACATAGAAACCCACCATTGCAACCACCTGACTTTTTTTAAAACAAGGAAACCAAAAGTATACATGAAAATAAAGACAGTATTTTTAAGAATTGTGCTGTCAAAATTGGATAGTCACATGCAGAAGAATGAAACTAAACCATTGTCCCACACACTGGACAAAAGTCAACTCCAAGTGCTCAAAGACTTCTGCAGTACTCAGGCTCGGATACTGTTAGAAGAAGTAAAAATAGCTTAGGAGATCAGCATAGGAAAGGGCTTTCTGAATAGACTCTGGTCGTTCAAAAAATAATGCCAGCGACTGAAAAATGGGGCTTCAGCAAGTAAAAGTTACTGCAAAGCAAATGAAACCGTTAGCTGATGGAAAAGAGAGCCTGCAGAAGTGGTTCTCAAGCTTTGAATCTCCCTCAAGCATTGACCCTTTAATACAGTTCTTCGTGGTGTGGTAACCCCCAACTGTAAGATTAATTCACTGCTATTTCATAACTGTCACTTTACTACCGTTATGAATCATAATGTAAATATCTGATATGCTGGCTATCTGATATGTGAGCCCCCAAAGGGGTTATGACCCACAGGTTGAGAACCAGTAGCTTCTAGACTCAGAGGAAAGTCTTTGTCAGTCTTATATGTGACAAAAGATTAGTGTCTAGAACATGCAAAGAATGCAACAACAACAACAAAAAAACTACTAAACAAGAAGTTACAGAACCCATTCAATAAGTAGGCTAGTGAAAAGAGCTAAGAATTCTCAAAAGATGGAATGAAAAATGCCAATGAGCAATTGGAAATGTGTTCGCCCTCACTAGACATCAGAGAAAGGAAAACCCACCCTGAGCTTCTCTCTTCCTCAAGTCAAACAGCAGTAACTTAATCAAGAACACAGTATACCACTTACAAGAAAATGGGTGCGACTGGGGATGCTCATATATGGCAAAGGAAGCCAGCCTCAGAAAGACACATACCATAAAGTTGCATCTGCGAATAATCAGAAAGAAGAAGTAAAAAAATTCAGGGAACAAAGAGGACAAAGAGGAAGGACTAAGAACCAAATTCTGAAAGGGGAGGAGGTAGGAGGTGGGAGCTATTAGAACACAGGCTTGCACCTTGGGGTCAGAGCCACAGCCTGGATATGGCCACACCCTTCCACATCTCTCTTTGAGACAGAGTTACGAAGCAGGGATAGCTGTGACTTGACCACTCTCATTTTACAGAATGTGTCCTGCCCTACCCCATACTCCCTGTCATATACACTATGCCGAGCTGATTATGTGCTGTGAAGCTTTCCAGAACCATTGCTAAATGTCAGAACTTTTCTTCTTTGGGAGATTTTTGGTCCAGATATGAAGGCTGCTCTCTGAAGTGGTGGTAAGGCATCCCAAATTGCCACCTCCCTCCCCCTTCTCGCTCATGGATACGGTTTCTCTCTCTCTCTTCCTTTCTCTCCTTCTCATTCTCACTCTTAATTACGTGCCATGCTTTAATGAGAAGTCTCTTCTTCATCCAAAAGCCTCTGCCTATCTAGCCCTCTATAAACGGAATTGTTTCCATCCACCTCTCTTCCCATCATGAGGCCCTTTAATAAATCTCTCTGAAAGGAATCGAGTACCAGCTTCCTTTGCCGACAGACCATGGTTATTTTCTTTCATGGCAGGGTTGTAAGGATAGGCTTAAGGTGAAATATATACTTCCATGAAAATTGGGGGGGGTGCTAACTATTAAAGAAGTAGACATCGGAGACAGACTCCCCGTATGCTATTAATGCAAATAAGGGAGGCTGGATCACAGGAACCCAAAAATACAACTCCAAAACAAAGCAAAATTGGTGCCAAGAATTCCACATATGACAGTACAACCCAAAGGTGGAAAAGGTCGAAGAATATTGACAGCCGCCATTTTTGCAGACATTGGAGGAATCAGCCATCAGTCAAAGGTCAAGATTTCCAGGACACAGGAGAGAACTCCTCTTTTCTTGTGCCTCATCACCCCACACTGAATTCCACAATGAGGACTCCAGCCCTTGTCTGTCTTGTACCTGCACTGGTTACAGAAACCAAAGCCCAGTAGCAATACCGGTAACTTGAGTCATGAACAACTATTATGGCTACATTCAAGTGTAACTAGTGTTCTTAGCACTGCAACAAATTACACATCTGAGCCTGATACAGGGAAAGACAAGGCAATGTCTCTAATTTCTTCAGCTTTTATGGTGGAAGGTTTAAAAAGAATCAGCAAGTTTGCTATTTCAAGCATAGTGTAGTTACTGTCATTGTTCATTTAGAAAGGAGAAATGTAAGTAGCTGAATTCCTCATACTGCATAACAAGAAACTGTGGCCACAGAGGTAGTGTTTAATGTATAGCTGCACCATAGCTACAAAAAGTAGGTAAACTGTTTGAGCAGATGCTTTAGGGAAATGAGAGAGCTAGCTCAACTTAGACTCAGACATTCTGAGAGCTCGCCATACAGATTGTGAGTTCAAAGCAGTGTCTCCTGCCCCTGTGACAGCACTTTAGAGTTGTGCTGCTATCAGTGTGATTTTTACACACCTCAGTGTGGTACCCATTAGCATATTTATCAAACAATGTCAAGTAAATCTTATATATTAAGTGGTTTCTTCATACTGGTTTGTGATGGATGATAAACCATCCAATGAGTAGCAAAACCAGTTGTAGCTGATGTAAGTTCTCAAATGAGTAAGAGTAACCCACCCTCCATATGTGCATTATGCATAGGAGAATGTTTTTTAGCTTTAAATTTCTCCTGAATCACAATCCCATACATAACCAGACCCTTTCTGTTTGACTGACTCGTTTATTTCATTGTATCATCATCTTAAGACGAGAGGTTTGGGAATAAAGTGGCCAACAGGAAGTGTTCTGAGAAGGTTGGAATGGATGTTACTTTATATTTTATGTGCTTATTTCCTTCCTCATTTTGTGTGATAAATAAACCTCACTTTTACTCTGCTAGACACTGCTTCCACATTTTATTAATTCATTTATGTACCTTAAGCTCAAAAAAAAAAATTACTAGCAGTCTTTCAATTTCACCTTGTAAGAACTTCCAAGATTGCAGGAAAGTGAAAATACTTTAAAATCTCAAGATTACAAGTAGAAATCAATTTGGAATAATCTCAGAAACCAACTTACATGCAAGCTGTATTGAAGAAAAAAGTTCAATATGTATATCCCTGTCCCCAAATAAGCCTATTTTAAAGATATGTTATATTATTTATATTTTAAAACTAATTCTTTTTATCCATGTATTATGCTTGTATGGGGAGGGGAATGTAGATGAGGGACATAGCACGAGTGTGAAGATCAGAGGAAAATCTATGAGAGTCAGTTCATTCTTTCCATTAGATGGATCTCAGTCATCAAACTCGAGTCCTCAGGTTCGGCAGCAAGCACCTTTACCTGCTGAGGCATCTTTTGGGAATCAATATTATGTTATGTTTCTGATGAATTAAAAAACTCTAATATAGCAACTTATATTGTGACCACCCTAGAACACCTGTGAGAGCCAGGGCTTTAATTTTGAAAGGAACCTGCAAGAGACAAGCAACACTAATGGATTCTTTTAAGTTGTCATAGAAATAAATTGTTTATGTCAAAGGCCAGTTTTTGTCCTAAGTGAGAAGGGGAGCTCTAGTAAAAATAGTCCTTACATTCCATTGATTGCAAAATAAAATTAGAAATGAGAGGGAGATATCACAATAGAAACCAGTAGAATTCAGAGGATCATTGATTGGGATATTCTTGGAAATGCACATTCTAATAAGTTGGAATCTAAGAGAAATGGATACTTTTAAGGACTAATATGACCTTCCAACTTAAAACAAGAGGATACAAATGATATAAATAGATGTACAAGCATTGAGATTGCGCCAGTAATACAGAGAACTTCCCAACTTGAAAGAGAGAGAGAGAGAGAGAGAGAGAGAGAGAGAGAGAGAGAGAGAGAAAGACAGGAAGAAAGAAAGAAAGAAGAAAGAAAGAAAGAAGAAAGAAAGAAAGAAAGAAAGAAAGAAAGAAAGAAAGAAAGAAAAAAGAAAGAAAGAAAGAAAGAAAGAAAGAGAGAAAGAAAGAGAGAGAGAGAAAGAGAGAGAAAGAAAGAGAGAGAGAAAAGAGAAAGAGAAAGAGAAAAGAGAGAGGTGAGGAAAGGAGGAAGGGAGGAAGGAAGGATCAAAGATGCAAAAAGTCTCAATAAAATACCTGCTGCAAGCTAAATATACTGGCTGGCTTTGTATTAACTTGATACAAATTGGAATTAGTACAGAGAAAGGAGCCTCCCTGGAGGAAATGCCTGTGAGATCCAGCTATAAGGCATTTTCTCAATTAATGATCAAGGGAGGTGGGCAGCCCATTTTGTGTGGTAACATCCTTTGGTTGGTGAGCTGAGCTCTATAAGAAGGGTGAAAAATCCAGGAGGAGCAACCCAATAGCTAGTACCCCTCCATGGCCTCTGCATCAGCTCCTGAATCCAGGTTCCTACCCTGAGTAAGTTCCTGTTCTGACTTCCTTTGGTGAAGAACAGCAGTGTGGAAGTGTAAGCTGAATAAACCCTTTCCTCCCCTTCTTGGTCATGTTGTTTGGTTGCAGCAATAGAAACCCTGATTGAGACACTAAATTAAACCATACGTCAAAAAGGTCATTGGCCATGACCAAATGGCTTCATTCCAAGGATAAAAAGATGGTTCATTATATACATGTCAACATATGCAATCTCAAATAGATTCAAAGACAAAAACCACACCAACATTTCAATACATACAGAAATGATTTTTGACAAAGGGCTTCTTTAAAAAAAATCCCTAAAGAAACTAGTTATTGAAAGAATCTATCTCAGGATAGCAGAAGCTATATATAACAAGCCTAAATCCTGTTATTACACTACATAAAGAACCCCAAAGTATTTCCACTAAAATTAGTAACAAGATTGGTAGGGACACCATTTCTCTACCCTTATTCAATATAACCCTTAAAACACTAGTTACAGCAATAAGAGACACAGAGAGAGAGAGAGAGAGAGAGAGAGAGAGAGAGAGAGAGAGAGAGAGAGAGAGAGAAATGGGAAAGAAGAAATCAAATTATTGTACACAACTTTACCTTACACTTATGAGACAGACCCAAAAGATTCCAACAGGAAAGTCTCGGCTCCCATGAACACTTTGGGCTAAATGTCAGGATACCAAAATAACACTCAAAACAAAACAAAACAATAAGAACAAAACAGTAGTTTTTTTGTTTGAATACCTATAACAAATTTGCTGATGAAAATAAATCTAAAAATATCTGTTAGTAAACCTAAATAAGGAGGATGGATATATATATATATATATATATATATATATATATATATACACAAACATATATACACATATATATATACATACACACATATATATATACACACACATATATATACATACACACACATATATATACATACATATATACATACACACACATATACACACACATATATATACATACACATACACACACACACATATATATACACACATATATATAATGTATGGGTATATGTATATATGTATACATGTATATGCATATATAATAAAATTTATAAAAAATATAATAAAATATGTATGTGTATATATAAAATAAAAAATATTATATATGTATATATATATATATATATAATATTATTTTAAAGAACTAAAGATACTGAAGAAGACACTAGAAGATGGAACGATGCACCGTGCTTTTGGGTCAGCAGAATTAATACTGTGAAATAGCTATACTTTTAAACCTGATCTCGAGGGGCTGGAGAAAAGGCTCAACAGTTAAAAATGCTTGCCACCCTTCAAGTGGTTCTGTGCAGAGCTACAGTAACTGTAAACATGGCACTAGTACAGAAATGGATATCATGACTCGTGGGAAAGAATAGAGGAGTCAGAAATAAATCCACATACATAGAGCCACTTAATTGTTAGCAAAGGTGTCAAAAATGCCCAAAGGATAAAAGACAGTCTCTTCAATAGCTGTTGCTGGGGAAACTAGATTTACTCATAAATGAGATTAGATCCATACCCCTCACCCTGAGAATGAATCAACTCAAAATGAATCAAAGAACTTCGTGTCAGATCTGAAACTGTTAGAGGAGATACTTCATGATCTAGGTAGAGAGGAGACCTTTCTGAAGAAGACATGAATAGCTCATGAAACAGTACCATGAAATAATACAACAGGATTGCGTAAAATTTAAAAGCCAACAGCAAAAGAAGCAGTTAATAGAGTGGAGAGACACGACAAATTGATATTCAGAATGTATAAGTAAGTTTACAAAAAAACAGAACAAAACTATAAAGCCAGATGACATTACCAGAAAATGATCTAATGAAATAAACAGACATCAAAAGGTGACTTAAATGACAAGCAGCATAAAAAGGTGTTTAATCTTCCTAGCAATTAGGAAAATGCAAATTACAACAACATTGAGATTCCAAACCACTGCAGTCAGAACGGCCGCTCTCATATCACAGAAATCCAACTCAGCACAGGTTGATGAGGATGTGGGGAACAGGGGACTTCACACACTGCTGGTCACAGTGTCAACTGGCCCAGCCATCAGCACTCAGCATGGATGTTTCTAGAACCTGAAAAAGAAATTTCTACGTGACACATCTTGTCTGGTTTCTAGTTTATAACATAAACATTTCAAACATCTTAAAGGGGGGGAGGTAGAAGCCAGGCAGTTATGGCACACGACTTTAATCCCAGCACTTGGGAGGCAGAGGCAGGTGGATTTCTGAGTTCAAGGCCAGCCTGGTCTACAAAGTGAGTTTCAAGATATCGTTATAATAAAGTTAAAAATAAGAACATTCTGTATTGCACTGCAAATGCCAACTGTGTCTGCTACACTTGGCTGACATCAGATTTTCAAGCCCAAATCTGAAGGGACTATGTGCTGAAGTAGGAGTGTTTTCACACACTACTGATGGCCACCACTTTCCTTTTTTGAGGGAGAAGTATCCTGTATCTATTTTTTGAAGGCAGTTAAGTTACCATGCTTTTAATGTTCTTTAAAAATAATTGTTTTGCACATGCAGAGTTGAATTTAACTTTCAAATTGGCATTTCCTATATATACCCTAGCCACTATTATAAAGAAATTACCAAAATTTCAAATACAATTTCAGCATCTGATAAAAATCTTTATAAGCCTAGCACAGTATAATCTGTATTTATTCCCATGCTAGTCTAAAACTGGTGTTTTAGAAATTAATAATAATTTTAATAGAGAGAGAGAGAAAAGGAACCAGACTACTATTTTATGCTTTTTTTGTATTTATTTATTCATTAAGTTTTTTTTTATAAAGGGTGCCTATAGCTCAAGCTGACCTTGAACTTGCAGCAATCCTCCTGTATCAGACTCTTGAGTTCGTGGAGTACCATCCTTCTCTCTCTCTCTCTCTCTCTCTCTCTCTCTCTCTCTCTCTCTCTCTCTCTCTCTCTCTCTCTCTCTTTCTCTCTCTCTCTCTTTCTCTCCTTCTCTCTCTCTTTCATTTTGAATATTAAAAAAATCAAATTGTATTTAAAATGCTTCTTAAGATTGAAGAAGTCACAACTGTTTTCCACAACAGGAACTGAATATCTGGGTTCATCTGTATTGTATTTCAACTAACTGACAAATACTATTTATTAGAAACTAAAAATTCGTGTTATGTAACATACATGGCAGCTACCTACTAAAATATAATTCTTGTTTTTCCTTGTCAGATGACGTATTTTTCAAAGTGACAGAAACATAGTCTTTGGCATGTGTTCAGCTATCAGATACTTTGTGCCCCTTCTCCTGGTCTGCTCTTTGTTCCATGGCCTTTTCTTTGTAGCCCAAATCTGCCCTTATACTCTAACTGTGGGTCAACCATGTGGCTGACTTTGGACAGTGGAGGTGAGAGGATATCACCCAGTCAGACCTTTGAAGCAGCTGGGTGAGTGTGTGTGCAAGCTTTTGCCATCAACACTGCCATTAAAAAAAAAAAGACCACAAAAAAAAAAGAACCAATAGCAAGCATCTGAAAGATTAATGAGGTACCATTGCCAAGATCCTTCTACATCAGAAGGAGAGTTAGACAAGACAGCAAGAGCATCTGTGATCAGCAGCAACACAAAGATGGTGAACCAAGACACAAGAGCAAAGAGTGTATGCTGTTCTGTGCCACGGAGCCTTCGTGGTTACAACAGCAGACTACTGTAGCAACTTGTAGCTGATGCTTTAGCAGGGGAGCAGAACGGTTTAAAGTGAGCTAAAGACCCTAGGAACAACCGGTAGAAGAAGCAATAATGAGAATGTGAGGGAAGTCGTTACAATGTGTACCACCCCACTGATCACTAGGGTTGAGCCGGTGACCTAGCTAGCTACGTGGATTGTGAATGTCCCCTTCTTTCCTCAGTGTTTCATATACACCTCAGGTAAAAACTGCTGTGCTCTGTAAGAGAGGACATCCCTCCTGGAGGAAAGAAGGGCGATCTTGGACCAAGAGTAACTGAGAAGCTGTTCTCTGCTGGAACTTCCAGGCAGGCTCTGAAGGAGCAAAGATAGAATGTTACAAGTGAACAAATAAAAGAATCTGAACAAAATAGCAAGGGGGCTAACAGGTGCTCATCCAGATGTTTGACTATCCCTTGAAAATTCTGAAAGAATCCATGAGCATTCTAAAAATGCCGTGTCTTATAAGCAAATGTAGTAGGTGAGCCTTACAAAGCATGTTTGGTATTTAAAGTAAGGAAAAGGCTTAGTAGGACAGACGACTTGGAAATCCTGTATTTTGTTGTTGTTTTCATTGACTGGGTTGGGTTTATAAAGATTTGCTTTCATTCTTTTTTAGGCGTGTGTGTGTGTGTGTGTGTGTGTGTGTGTGTGTGTGTGTGTGAGAGAGAGAGAGAGAGAGAGAGAGAGAGAGAGAGAGAGAGAGAGAAAGAGAGAGAAGGAATGCAACATGTGTGCAGGTGCTTATCCAGCAAGGACATCAAAGAAAGGATCAGGCAACAAGGGCTGCTTCCTTTGCTCACAACTAGCAAGGCATGAAAGGGTAGACAGTGCCTTATCTATTTTATCTCTCACAACATCTAATTCTGTGGTTTCACACAAATAAATACAACGCAGTCTGCTGAATTGGGTTGGACGATTATCAAATAATTACTCTGTATGTACTTGAGTTCTACATAAGCTCTCCCAAAAGTCCAGGACTTTCCCAAACACCACAGCCAAATAACTAAAATTAACACAGAAGCCCCTGTTTATTTGCATATAGTCCACTTAAAATATGACTTAATTTAATTTCTAGGGGAGTATAAATTTAGCTTCACTGGCCCAGATTTCCTACCGCAATAGCACAGAGAGTACTTGAAAGAGGTAAGCTGCCGAAGACAAAACCTGACCAGAGTGAAGGGTGGTGTGAGAACATTGGTGACTCTAACGGCCAAAGGTCAAGAAAGCAACAGCAATAATAAACAACGCCAGCCATTAGCCAGAGGAAAGAACAGAAACTTGGCCTGCCCTCTGGGACCTTGGAATGGTTATTGAATGCCTCTGAGCTTCATTTCCACGGATGGCATCAGTGAGCCACAAAAATGGTGAGTAAATGCTCACTCACGGCCTCACTGCAAGCAGGAGGCGTAAACTGAAATAGGGCTTTGGATACTGATATGGATATCATACAATATGGCGTGGTTATCCTCCTTATTGTTGCCATAGCAGACAAAAGAAAACTATCCTACATGTGGAATCAATGGAGCCATGGGGGCTGGGGGGGGGTGACAACCATGCAGGACATTGGAGGGAGGGAATGGTAGACGGATATGATCACTCTATACATGTACAGTAATTTCAAAGAATGAGAAATATTAACTAAAAAAAACTCCATTTCTCCCTACAGCTTCAGGCTTACCTCATTTTTAGCTCAACTCCAACTCATTCAAAAGAAATTTCTACAGTCCCCTGGCCATGCTGCAAACAGACACATTGAGAAACTTCCTCCTGTCAACCCATGAGTCAGAGGTATGGTCTAGCGAAAATAAAGACCATTTTAAGTAACATGAAGTTATCTTATTTTTCAGCTTAGGTACAATTTTCTTATTTAATTTGTTTTGATACTCTGAGAAGATTCTTTTAAAAACAATAATAACACATACACACATACACACACTAAAACATAATCTCCTTGGAAATTCAGCAAATCAACCACAAAGGATTGGAGATAAATCCTTGCATAGGGAGGGAAAAAAATACTGACTCATAAGAGAAAGAAAAGGCATACTGTGCAAATGACACTAAGGTCATGTCCTGGCTGGTTTTGTGGGTCAACTTGACAGAAGCTGGAGTCATCCCAGAGGAAGCAGACTCCCTTGAGGAAATGCCTCCATGAGATCCAACTGTAAGGCATTTTCTCAGTTGGTGATCAAGGGTGGAAAGGCCCCTTGTGGGTTGTGCCATGCCTGGGCTGGTAGTCTTGGGTTCTATAAGAGAGCAGGCTGAGTAAGCCAGGGGAAGCAAGCCAGTAAGTAACATCCCTCCATGGCCTCTGCATCAGCTCTTGATTCCTGACCTTGTGAGTTCTAGTCCTGACTTCCTTTGGTGATCAACAGCAATGTGGAAGTGTAAGCTGAATAAACCCTTTCCTCCCAGACTTGCTTCTTGGTCATGATGTTTTGTGCAGGAATAGAAACCCTGACTAAGACAGGTAACATGATCGCCTATGAAATGTGTGCAAAGAGAAAAACACCGTCCTGGACTCACATGTTTATATCCATCCAGGGTCAGCGCGGGCAAGGTCTAGAGTATCTTTCATTTATACAGAGTGAATAGTGTTAGTAGCCTTGCAAGTCTGCCCTAAAGATTTAGTAAAGTCAGGGCTACTAATTGAGAATAGTCAACCCCAATCCTCAGTTTTATTCATATTTCCTGATTTTTGATGGGAGCATGGCATGATTTAAAGGACAAACTGTGTTCCTTCCTTAAAGCTGAGGTCATTTGGTAAACTCCTGCACATCCAACTGTAAGATTAAATAATCACACATTCTTGTAGAGCACAGGCCTTTGTGGCTTGGGGCATTTCCTTCTTACCTAGATATATTCTCCAATGCCAGATCTCAGACGCTGGCACTGGCGCATGAAAGATATCTTCTGCGTGCTCTTTGCGTCAGCATCCGTTACCGCCCCCTCCACACCACTGGTGATGGTGGAAGCTTACATAATCGGGAAATTGTCGCTTAGCAACCGAATTATCAAAATATCTGCATCCCACCTCTTCTGTCTTAAAGCTCCAAACAGCTAGGGTTGTATTTTTAGCTCACAATCTTTAACCAGAGAGAAGATGGAGCCCAGGTTGCTGATTCAGATATTTATTTACCTCTACTTTTATATTCGCCAGTTTTGTGTGAATAACAAGAGTATGCACAGATGAGGCAGCAGTAGGAATCTAAACAGACCATATGCCAAGGGGAGAGATCCTTCTGCAGCCAGCCAGTGCGATCTAGGTTATCACTGACAAATAGCTTCCCCAGAACATACAAAACTGACAGCCACCTGCTCCTTCTTGGCGGGCAGAGAGTAAGATTTTCTATGCTACTGGCTCCTCGGCACTGTGAATTACAGGTGAGCTGCAGATACTCAGCCGTGCAGGGGAGGAAAATCTTTAGGCACAGGACTCCCCCGAGCCAAAAGCAAGGAAAAGGAACTGCAGAAACCATGTGACTAAAGACCCTGACTATCTAAGTCCAGAATTCAGGTCCAGGGATTCACCGAAATCCAGAAATCAGTTATCTGGCTGCAAAGATAGAATGGAGACATGGGCTTGCTGCTCAAATGATGGATTGCTGTAGGGGCATAGCAGAGCATTCTACTCTAAGGATGCAGGGTGCTGAGCATGGGGTATTGATGAACAATCTGGTCTTCCAGCTTTAAGCGATGAAACTCATCTTCGTGGGTGTTGGTTTCCTCGGTGCCTACAGAGTCACTTTTAGACACAAGTGAGTCAATCACATAGTATTTGCAAAATTTCACCTCACACAGATTATTCATATTAGCAATTATCATTATTCAGTGGTCTAGAAAAATCCTACACTACCAAGTCCCAAGAAGACTTATGTGTCTGCATCTTCAAATATTAGAGCACCTGTTGGGACTATAAAGTCAAATAAAGTTTTAAACTTTACATTTTATCTAGGTCAGACCAGCTATTCTGATTCTTTAAAGTTCTCTCCTGCCTGTCTTTCGGAAGAGTGTCATACATTCTTAACAGCTTCAGTTGATTGACGACAGTAATCACATATCACACAGTAAAGAAACAGTTTCTATTTCTTCCTGAAACTCATATGTGCCTTCAAGCCAGGGTCTGGCTTTTCTCTAAGAGTACAGGGGAAGGAAACGACACAAGGAATCTGACTGGAACCTCAGGAAGCGCACCTTTAAAGAAAGCCTCCAGTTGGAATTTTTGGGACCTCTTAGGAATAATGTCATATCCACTGTAGTTTCAGCTCATCAGAATGCAGAGTTCAAATGACTGTGGAGTGCCCAGTCCAAGCATATGTCTACAAGTCTTCTACCTAAGCTTCAGGGAACATCCTGGAAGAGGGATGACTGTAAAAGGCCAGGAAATCTTTGAGGTTGCAACTTCTAGATATGACAGTTGTACTGGCTGGGGTTTGTGTGTGAACTTGACACAAGCTGGAGTTATCACAGAGGAAGGAGCTTCCCTCGAGGAAATGCCTCCATGAGATCCAGCTGTAAGGCGTTTTCTCAATTAGTGATCAAGGGGGGAGGGCCCATTGTGGGTGGTGCCATCCCTGGGCTGGTAGTCTTGAGTTCTATAAGAAAGCAAGCTGAGCAAGCCAGGGAAAGTAAGCCAGTAAGTAACATCCCTCCATGGCTTCTGCATCAGCTCCTGCCTCCAAGTTCCTGCCCTGTGTTAGGTCCTGTCTTGACTTCCTTTGGTGATGAACAACAATGCTGAAGTGTAAGCTGAATAAACCCTTTCCTCCCCAACTTGTTTCTTGGTCATGATATTTTGTGCAGGAATACAAACCCTGCCTAAGACAACAGGGAAGTTTCATTCTTAAAATCTCAACAATATGGCTACCCACAAGAGACCTGAATAACACCAGTGCCAGTTGCCATGTCAACACCGATGGGGAAATCTCAGAGGTCCTCACTTCTTGATGAATAGCTGTGAGCAATTAGCCACTACTAAGAAAGGGAGCATGCTCTTCTCAGGAGATGAGCCCACTCACTGAAAACAAATGCTCAACCCTAGAAATGTATATATAAGCAACATTATATAGAGCGATATAGATATAGATACATACACATATATATATATACATATACATACAGATATACACATATATACATATGTGCATATATGTGTATATAGAGAGATTATACAGATATAGATTATATAGATATAAATATATAGATATGTGAAAAGAGTTTATAAACTTGGTAAGGAAGGAACATAAGAGTTGGAGAGAGAAAGGGAGACGGTGTTACACTTTTTTTAAAAATCGAAAAAAATGAAGAAAGGCCCCAGAGTTAATTTCCACATTTCATCTCTTAGACATCAACAACCATCTAGATGGGCCATCCGGGCAGTTTATTTTAACGAGTTTATAATCATAGCCACAGAAGGGCAAAGATGGGGGGAAACAGAAACATGGTACTGCCTGTGGGCATGTACTTCTCTGTCTTAAACAGGCTCTTTGAAAACTCCTTTTGTGTACTTCTGTCAAACCAGGCCGTGCTTGTCAGTGGTTGCTCACTGACTCTGGATGCCCTAGCCTGTCGAGTCTCTTCCTTGCCTGGTAGTGAAGGTTCATTCATGAAGTCTCAGAAAACAATCAATAAATATAAACACATCTTCAACAGCCATTTTTCTGGTGCCTATGTGATGTTTCATTTATACCTCTCTCAGGTGAGTGCGTGCGTGCGTGAGTGCGTGCGTGCATGCGTGCACCTGTTTGCTTGTGCGTGCACGTGCACGCACACTCATAGCGTATGAATGTGAGGTTAGAGAAGTTGCAACACAACTCGGTCAGATGTTTCCCACTCCCCCACTCTTATCCTTTCCTCATTCATTGCCTACTGAATCAAGATTTACTTTACACTCAGTTGTCTTTGCTCTTCGTTGCTTCGGAACCATAGTTGCAAAGCCGCGATGGTGTTCACCTGTGGACGTGAGATGACCAGTCCCTTTTTTAGTGAGAACTGAGGCCATGTGACAGAGACCCCTATTGTGGTGATGAGTTTTGTAAAGAATGCGGCTGGTGGAATTTGACGAGTCGGTGGGGGAAGTTGGGGGATGCACACAGATCGAGGAAGTAAAATGTCACAAAAAGAAATTCAGATACAAGAATGGCAGCGATAGGAGCCGTTTGGTGGGTGCTTTCTATAACAGTGGCTATGTTGCAAAAGGGTAGAGAGAAGAATTATTCCGGACCACATGGGTGAGCTTTAAATAACTGTGAAGTGGAATGAGCCAGTGTATCCTTGAGGTAGCAAGAGTACTCAAACACAGAGAGATTGCCAGACTAAAACTGGGGTTGTCAGGGTTGAGGAAAGGGAAAACAGGAGTTTGACGAGTACCGTGCTTAGCAGCACAGAACATTGCCAGGACAAGGATGACAGCAGAGGTCAGCTACAGTATGAAAGGACTTAATGCCACCCAACTGTGTAGTTTGAAATGATATCAGTGGTAAAGTTTTCACTGTGTTCTATAAATTTTACCACAATAAATATATTTATATGAATAAAAGTAGCAAGGGAAGAAACTGATAAGGGCGGTACAGTTGAAAGCTATGAGAAAAAACGAGAACGTTCCCCTTTAAATCTTCTAGAGACGTCCAGGAAAATGGTGCCCCCTGGTGGACCTCTTTGAGGCGCAACAGCGAAATGAATAATCCAAGTCGTCCCTCTGAAAGATACTTCCCCGCTTCAATAATTGGTGCTTACACTGTGTGTCTTGATAGCAAAGACCTCAAACATTTCCCACACATTAGTATTCCACCTAAAAGAAGGGTGCGGATATCTTGTGGCAAGATTGCTTTCTCTTTGTTTATCCAATTATGTTAAATAACTATTGATCCATTGGAAAGCAGGGCAAAAGCCAAAGCCCAACAGCTCTTCTGCTCATTGTAGCCAAGGGCGTTTGATTCCCTGTCCTGTCTCAGCAAGAACATCTCTCTATAAGGAGAAGTTTTAGCTGGTGTGCTGGGCGGTAGAGGTGTTTTGAGGAGTGGTTTTGTTTCATTGCCCACCTCACTTTGTTCTGTTCTCAGGAGGAATGACATTTTTTTTCTTCCACTCCACAAAATGAAATTGGAGAATATAAATATATATTTGATATTCATAGGCTGGTATAATACCCTTACCCGGCATATATTCTTAACACTTGTACTTCAAGTAGCTTTTCCATGGTTATATAATTGCTCCTCTGTACTAACCTAAATAATTTTGCTCACCTCATTTGGAGGTGGAAATGGAAAATGGTAGGGAAAATATTTCAAGGTAATTGAAAGATGAGTTGGAAAGCAAGATTCAACTTTTGATGTTAGATGTTGATTGCAGATGATTGCCGATTGGCTGAGTCGAAAATCCTTGCTCTAAGTGGAAATAACCTTTAGTTGGGTTCTTTTAAGGCAACCATGAATTTGTGTGAAAAGTGACATAGCATTGAATGAACATTCTCACTGTCAGATAGAAAGATTGACTGCACCTGCCAGCAGCCTTTGCCTGGCCTCAAAAAGGTTACAGAGGTCTAAAAGTCTCACTAAAAGTATTGTTCAGTCCAAACTGAATCTGTTTACAGCTGAGTCTCTGTCTTAGAATCTGGCACCCTGGACTTAGAATTGCAAGTAGCTGGCTCAGAAATGCTCTAATGACCATTAACTATTTGCCAATAACATTGTTATGATAGTGCATTAACAAGATATTTATTTTCCAGTTTTAACTGTATGAGAATTTTAGATTTTTTGGGGGGAGGGGATAGTTTAACTTTTACAGAAACTTTGTAAAAAACAGAATAGAGAATTCAGTGTGGACTTAACCTATCTACCCTCGCATTAAAATCTATGTCAAACCTGGGGAATTTGCCAAGCTAATACTGGCACAGCACTGTGAACTTAAGTCCAAAGCTTCTCCAGGTTTCAGCAGTGTTTCCCCTAAGGTTTATTTTCTATCCCAGATCCCAGGACATTGCACCGTATGTACCCATCTGCCCCCTTAGTCTTGGAGCTTCTCTGTCTTTATCCTTTTTTTAATGATCGTGCCAATTTTGAGAAGTATATCTTCGTAGAAAGTTCAGGAATGTAGTATTATCTGACATTTTGCTACTGGTTGGACTGGAGTTACTGGATGTTGCCTAAAATATTTAAAAGGCATTTTCAACCTCTGGATTTTATCCCCTTGGGGGGGGGGTGTCGCATGTCAAATATTTACATTACAATTCATAACAGTATCCACATCACAGTTATGAGGTAGCAACAAGATGATTTTATGACTGGAACTGTGTTAAACGTGAACTGTATGAAAGGGTTTCGGAGTTACGAAGGTGGAAAACTGCTGCTCTAAAGTGTCATCTCACTTAAGCCCTCTCAACAGGGAAACTATACCTCTCCACCTAGAAGCAGAAGACAGATGGGTGGCTAGATGGATGATTCAGAGATGATAGACAGATGCAGACTGACACCTCCCACACTAATCCACAGGTTTGATTAGAATAACTAGACTAGAACCTTTGAATGCCATTTGAAAATCTTGACATTTGCTTCCTCCTATTAACAGACTGTTGGCGACAAGCTCCGCACTTGTAAATGGTGACCCCTGCTCGGCTGCTGCTGCACATAATGATGCTGCAGTATAATTATCTGTCGGTTGAGCAATGTTTTCTGACCTGTGGGTCAAGAAGACACTGCTGATTGTTTACCTATGATTTAGCCACCTGTTCTCCATTCCCAAACTTTCAGTGCTAATGAAAATGTGAGATTTAACTTAGCCCTCCTCCCTCGACTCTTTGCACATCATTCTGTTTCCCTTACTCAAACATTATCTTTTCCCTTTGTTCTGTCCTCTTTTCCAAATGAGATATGCATACGACACCCACGGGTGGAACATCTGTGTTGTACAACCAACAACAGAGATGCTTTTTCTGCTGATTGTGTTGTTCTGAGACAAGGTCTCCCTATGTAGCCCAAGCCGACCTTGAACTCCAAATCCCCATCGATGGGATTACAGAGGTGTGTTGTGCAACTGCTACCGGTTCTTGGACTCCCTGTTAGGTGGGGAGAGTGAGCGCATATGCAGCTGGACTATTGTCTGAAGTGTGAGGTTGAACAGTCTTATCAGTCACAATCTACTTAGAAGTCATAGTTGTTTTCTTGTAAAAAAAAAAAAAAAAAAAAAACCGGGCTGGTGAGATGGCTCAGTGGGTAAGAGCACCCGACTGCTCTTCCGAAGGTCCAGAGTTCAAATCCCAGCAACCACATGGTGGCTCACAACCATCCGTAACGAGATCTGGCGCCCTCTTCTGGAGTGTCTGAAGACAGCTACAGTGTACTTACATATAATAAATAAATCTTAAAAAAAAAAAAAAAACAGTCTATTACTGTGATTGTGTGTGTCATGAAATACCAGCCAGTACTTATTTATAATATCCCACAAAGATCTTACAAAGCATATTCTAATTTCAAGGTTGGGCAGACGAAAAGAGTAATAGAATTCTTACTATCAGTGTAGGGGTCACGGAGCTGTGCAGAAGAGGACACAGAATGATTGTAAGTGCTGGAGGTCATGAACTGATAAAGACACAAGGTTATAGTATCTTCTAGAAATGATGGGACCGACCGACATATGAACTCCCAAAGACTGTGGCACCAGGCACAGGAACTGCATAGGTCTAAACCAGATGTTGTCCCAACATTAACACAAGCCTCATCCCTAAGCCAGAAGCTATTTCAAAGAGTTAGCTAACAAAGAAAAACCTTAGTGTTCCTCGAGGGGAGTCTCACTGGGTATACAAACCACACTTGCCTCTTGGCTCACTCTAGCAACAGAGCTGATACAGTTCATCTTTATTCTCCTTTCTGTCTCTGTTCTCCTCGCCTAGTGTCAGGATTTTGATAACGCAGCCTTTCTGAGAACATAATTATTCGTTTGTGTTTCCCAGTGTACACATGCAAGATTCTTCTCTGCAAGAGGAACTGCCCGGGTGTTTCGCTGTTCACATCCTCTGTGCGACTCTGCACTGTGATGCACGTGATTGGTCCCTTTACATAAAGACTGCCAGGTGCTTGGGTGGGCACATCCTTCTTCACATTGTGATGCACACAGTCAGTCCCTTTACACACTCCCTCACACGTGACAGTTTCTGATGGCCATGCCCCAGCATCTTGACAGATCCTTGGGCTTACCAGATCAAAAGCATGTTCAATGCGATAGCCTCTCTCCACAGTTCTCATCTGTCCAGTTACCAACACAGTTAGACCTCTAATCTTTTCATCGGCCATTCTTTTATGGGACCCTTCATGCTTTCCACATTTTCTTTTTCTCTCTTTAGTGGTGATTTTCATACAGTCTGCAGGATAGCCTTTGGTTATATTTGTCAAAAGTGTTTCCATCTCTTTCATCTTTGTTTTTCACTGTTTAGCATCTTTTGATTGATGGTCTTAAAGAGAAACCATGTTTTTCCCTTTGTAACTTGATTACTTGTTTCTTTTTGGGAATATATATATATATATATATATATATATATATATATATTTGAGAGTCCCAAGATTTTTTTACATAGATGGTATTATAAAATGTTTATTGAAACCAGTATTGACTATACGTGTCTATGATCCCAGCACCTGGAAGACTAAGACTGGAAGATCAAGAATTCAAGACCATTTTGGCCTACATAGTGATCCCCTGCCTCAGGAAGAGATGTTAATAAAATCCCCTAATCCTCAGTAATCAATTTGTATTGGGCAGATGCCCCCGGCTTCAGGATAGCTCCAATGTCCAATATTCACACTCCTGTGTCATATACCCCTCATTGAATAGTGAGGGTGTTCCAGTTTGCTTTGTGCAAGGAAAGGGCTGCCATGACTGAGAAAAGCCCAGGCAGGAGCGCAATACAGGGACCTGGGTGAAGGAACTGAACGCTTCCTGGTCTTTTATTTGTAATCAGCTCTAATTCTTCTAACCCAAGACTTCCTGCCTAGGGACTGTATCACCCATGGGTGAGCATTGTACTTCAACTAACCATCAAGAAAAGATCCCGACTGATTTCCCTGTAGGCCAATCTATAAGGCTCCCTCTTTCTGTTTCATCTAGTTGACAACCAGGATTATCCATCCCATATACAGTGAGAAATAACTTATATATAAAAAAATCTGTTCGTAAAAGTCGTATTTGGCCGGGCGGTGGGTGGTGGTGCACGCCTTTAATCCCAGTACTCGGGAGGCAGAGGCAGGCAGATTTCTGGGTTCGAGGCCAGCCTGGTCTACAGAGTGAGTTCCAGGACAGCCAGGGCTACACAGAGAAACCCTGTCTCAAAAAACAAAAAACAAAAAAGTCGTATTTGACCTCTGAGTCAGGCTAATAGAAGTCATGTAGATTCTGCCTCTCTTTAAATCATTGGTTCTTGGGCTAAGCACTCGCAGTCACTTTTATTGTGTTATTTTATTGAAAATATAACACTTTATACACTGTAATCTCATTATTGTATCCTTCCCCTAATCCTTCAAGTTTCTCCTCACCCTGACTCCCATCCAGACACACACCCTTTCTGTCTCTCTTAGGAAAAAATAAAACAGGCATCTAAAGAATAAGTTAAAAGAAAAAAAAAAAAACTAAAAAAACAAATAAGAATATGAAAAAACAGACAAGAAAAAGAGCCAAATGAAAAGTGCGAAAAATACATGTAGGTGCACGGACACACACATTTGCACACACAAGAATCCTGTAAAAACCAGAAACCATAACATATACACAAAGGACTTAAATGGTAGAAAAAAATAATGTCCGAGCTTAACATTATGAGACAAGAAATCCCTCCAAAGATGCCACTGAATTTATTTTGTGTTGGCCATCTGCTACTGGACATGGGGTCTGACCCTTAAAAGTAGTTTGTAACTACAGTGAGACTCTCTTGGAGAAAATTAACTTTTCATTTGGGAGTGGCTATCGATTGGAGATAGCTTCTTGGTTAAGGACGGGGGGGGGGGGGGGCGTAGGTCTTCTCCTTCCGGCTCTAGAGTGTCACCTAATGCAGACTACTGGAAGCCCTGTGCATGCTGGTCAGTCTCTGTGAATTCATACGTGTGCCAGCCATGGTATCTCTAGGCCTTGATACTCTGGTGTCCGCCATCCCCTCTGCCTCTTACACTCTTCCTGCTTCTTCTTCCACAGAGTTCCCTGAGAGCAGAGGAGCAGGATTTGATGGAGACATCCCTTTTATGGCTGAGTGTTCCAAGGTCTCTCACTCTCTGCTTATTGTCTGACTGTGAGTCTCTGTATTTATTCCCATCTGCTGCTGGAGGAAGCTTCTCTGATGATGGCTGAGCAAGACCTGTAGGTATAGCAAAATATCGTTAGGAGACAATGTATGGCCGTTTCTCTAGCAGGATAGTAGTAGTTGTTTTTTTCTCTGTCTCTGTCCTGTCTAGTTCTTATCAACACTTTAATGAACTATGGTCGGTGTTTTTAATCCATAGGTCTTTTACACATTTAGAATCACCTTATAATTCTCTTCCAGAAACCCCAATGCTTTTGAATTTATGACATGAAATACTTGGAGCCATGGGGAATATGAATATATATATATATATATATATATATATATAGTATCATTGGATTTATTTAGAGCTGTTTTTCAATGTGTTTTAAATTTTTCTTTGCCAGGGTAATATATCATATTGTTAACTTTGTTCCTAAGAATTTTATTTTTAGACATAAGCGTGCACTATAAGACACATCTTTAAGAAAAATATAAGTTTAACTGGCATAAAGTCCATGAAACTCATCATGTCGGAAGTCTGGCACCTAGGAGGTATGCCATACACTTCCAAATCACACCCATAAATAATCAAGTAAATAGATGAACATCTTCCACTCACTTTCACGGGCCCATGTGTCTGTCTACAAACTATTTTGGAAATTCCTCTACTTACTGTTTTCCTAGCCACAATAACAAATCCTGTTGTTTTGAGTTCTTTGGAAAGTATGCCTCCAACAGAGTAATAACAGAGTTTCAGACTTAGTTCCCAACTGGTGCAGAACAGTATGTTACAAGAACTTCTCTTCTTACCCTAAACTGCCTCTTCTCTGTGTCTTTAGCCCAGTCCTATCTCTGATCTCATGCTCAGCATATTCAACTCCAGTCACTGCTCCCGGTTGACTGTGAGGAGCGGGGAGGCTGCTTTCACTGTGATAGAGATTGTGCAGTTGAGATGCACAGTTGAGAAAGAGGGACATGGAAACCTCCTGTGTCAACCCCCCAAAATCCTTTCCCCCCCAAAAGTAGCAAACAGCCTAAACTAGAACACATCGAAACGAACTCTTGTCGCTGCCCCCGCCAGAGTCCTAAAACCTGGATGGACTTGGACAGGACAAGAGGCCTGGACTGAGATGTGAGTCCAGTGGAAGACTTCCTCTCCACCCCCCACATCCGCCCTCTCAAATACCCAATGGGATTCCAAGGATTGCATCCTGCCTGGGGACTGAACACACTTGCCAAGGCCTGCCTTCCTGCTCCCTCTCCCTCTCCCTCTCCCTCTCCCTCTCCCTCTCCCTCTCCCTCTCCCTCTCCCTCTCCCTCTCCCTCTCCCTCTCCCTCTCCCTCTCCCTCTCCCTCTCCCTCTCCCTCTCCCTCTCCCTCTCCCTCTCCCTCTCCCTCTCCCTCTCCCTCTCCCTCTCCCTCTCCCTCTCCCTCTCCCTCTCCCTCTCCCTTTCTCTCTCTGAGATTGCCCTTCCTTCCCGAGGGCTGTGGGTCAGCGCTCCGAAGGAAGCAATCAAGGGGAGAAAACACAGTGTAAGCGGCTGTCAATAAATGACTAAATGACACCCAGACCTTCCAGCTGCAAAAAACAAACAAACAAACAAACAAACAAAACAGAAAACTCTTAAAAGTGATATGGAGGCTGAAGTTAGCACTCCACAATTGATGGCTTCTGGCGGGGTGTGGGAGGGGAAGGACTCAATTCTATTTAAGGGGCAGACCACTGAGAGTTTGACCACGGCTCAACGAGTATATAGATAAGACAAATCGGACTTATTTTTATTTATACTTTTTTTTTAGGGGGGAGCTCACAAGGGTGGGGAAGTGAACATGGAAGGACTGGAAAGTGGGTGTGATCAGGGTGCAAGAGTGCAAGATGTAAAATTCCCAGAGAATCAATAAAAAGGTTATGTTGAAATAAAACAGTGTATCTTTTTCTCTGGATGGTTCTATTGCTGTTACCGCTGCTTTTCATTTGTTATAAATATTAGCCTCCAATTCCATGGATCATACCAGTAAAAATGTTTTAAAGAATCTTAGCAGGTCCTTGCTCGTAAGCTCCCATCCCTTGGTACATGGATTTCTCAGTATTTTTGCAGGCTAAATGCCAGACATCTCCTTTCCGCTGATTTGTTAAAAAGCCTCCTAGGCTTCCTGGCAATTTAATAGCTTTTGTTTATTTTTCAAAATCTTTGCAAGGAATGGTGCTGGAACTGGTCCAAGGGTGCGTGCGTCTCCTGTGCGTAAAGCTGAAGTTTGCAGAAGGAAAATGATTCGGAGCAGATGTCCATCAAGTCACTGCCAGGAGGAGTGCTAGGAACCACAAACATGAGCATCCCCACTGGTGCTAGGAAATTTCTCTGCCCTGCGTAGGAGTCTTTCGGAGCAGGACTCAAGTATTTTGAAGCGTTTCAAAGAATGTCCCAAAGTTCATTTAAATCTTGTTGAACTCTGTTGCTACAACGTCTGTGGGCCTTTACTTTTATCTTCAATTGGCTCCCGCATAAGGATGCCACCTCTCTCTATCTCTCCCCATATCCTTCACATTGGCTGACCATGTGCAATATGCAACGTAGCCTGCATGTAATAAACTTTCTAACAATATCCTGCTGTGTGCATCCAGTTCCCATAGAACTCTGCTTGCTTCCCTGTTAGGAATGCCTCTACCAGCCCAAGGATTGCCAAGGGCCATCCTGACCAAACCGCTTAGTGAGCTCCAGTATTATGCAGACACCACGCATTTGGCCATGAGACCTTCTATATCCTGAGCACATTTGGTGATACTGATGAGAAACTCTGTATGTTCCTCTGTCCCTGCTTTGAACCCTGAGCTCTGGTGGGATAAAAGCTTCACAGAATGCCAGCAAGCGCTCACCCAGGAGCAGCAGCACCTAGAGTGCCTGAATCTAGAACTCGAAGTTCAGATCCTTGCACCGACCACTGGTGTTTCATAATTCGTGGCTCCTTAGACAGGGATAAGACTGAAGTGTATGGAACCTACTGGGTAATGCTGGAGAATCACAGGCTCCTGGGAAGCACTCAGGGACTGATTCCAGGATGCTCAGCTAACCATTGGTCAAACCAAAGGCATAAAGGAAACCATGTGACCTCAATGCTAAAAGTATTTGGAGAGAAAGCACAAAACCAAGATTTCTGTGACCTATCAGAATATATAGACATAGACTGTGATGGGCTACCAGCACAGGGAGCATTGTGCAAGAAGCTATGGATAGATGTTTGCATTCTTTGAAACAGACTTACCATCTCATCAGCGGGGAGCAGTGATCCCATTAAATGTTTGATCTCTTTGTAATCCGGTCCCCCCTCGGTATTCAAGCCATTGCAAACTTGTGCCGCATTGGTACAAGAAGAAACCAGTGGGCAGACAGCCCCTCGGGACATAAAATGAGAAGATTAAAATATTAAATAAAGCAGTATAGTTCCAATGATGCGGATCATCTCAAAGCATCCTTCAAAAGGATGACATCACCGTCGCTACAGGGGAAGGTACACCTCTCACTCTGCAATCCTCACACCCACTTGGGAACAATAGGAAGAACAAACTAACCCAGGAGTGCTAAGGATGAGCTGTCACCCCACAACCAAATGCCTCACAATGCTACCTATCATCAACCACTCGCCTCTATTGTGGGCTCTGCTGAAAGTGTTTCTCCACTGTTGCTACATTGTACATTCAGAATTAAAGAAACAGCTGTTGGCACCATTCGATGCTTACAGGGATGGGTTGAAGATGTTCAGCCAAAATTGTCCGAGAGGTCCTTGGAAGTATATCTATGATCAAAAGAAAAGAGATGCTGTAAATGTTGCTATTTTTGAAGACACAACCTTTATATTTGAATCAGTTATATTCTTACAAAAAGAAAGGCCAATCCAGATAGTTTGAGTGCTAATGTGACTTTATTAGTAGACTTCTTATTTGGATCCACTGTTATTCCTAATCAATAAAATCCAGGTTATAGATACCATGAGCAAAATCTAGTTTTATGTTCAGGAAGGACAATTTGTTTGTCATCTACTCTCAAAAACAAATCTGTTTGGATTGCTAATAAGCGATGGAGACTATGTTAACACCGCAGTCGGGTCACAAAGTGGTCCAATTATGACATCTAACCCAGCCTTACCCATTGACTTTTGAGTGCAGGTTCATTGCCTCTGCATTGACTACACTGACTATGCACCCTTGAAATTGTATTATGGGAGGAAATTCATCTTTTCCCTTAGGTAAAGCCTGGCCTTCTGGATTGGCCTTTCTATGTAGGGATACACCCCTGCAGGCATCACCAGCCAGTTCCTCAAGATATTATTTGATATGCAGAGCAGAGAGAAAATTAACAAAGGCATGCATGATTTTGCTCAGCGGATTTTCTTCTGTGTTATATATTCTGGGACCCAAACTCAGAGACTGGGACACAATCAGTCCAAATTTTCTCACATCAATTAACTTCATCAAGATAATCCCATCCCAGACAAACTCAAAGGATACCCTGATATAGGCAATCCCTCGTGGAGACTCTCTTCCCAGGCAATTCTAGATTGTGTCCAACTGACAATTAAAGGTGGCCATAATAGTGTACACATGAAAGCAATAACTATTTTTTAACTGCTGCCTTGAGTCGGTCATTATTTTGGTTGATGTATTTGAAAGAAACTTTATTATCTTCTGATACTTGATTTTAAAAGGGAGTATATTTCTATATCCTCAGATAAATGGATTTTTTCTATACCAAAATTGGAACGGTGACATTATTCTTAAAGAATAATTACAGTGTGGGTGTAAATTCACATTAGTAATCTTTTGCTATTACATGAGAATCCATTAAATTTTCTCTCATATGAGTAGGTGATTTAGTAGCATCATTACTCACTAGAAATAATAGATTCCACTGAGATTTACTGATCTCCTGAATGTTGATACATTACAGTATATAATTTCATAAGTGTGTTTAGATGTTAAGAAACATTATGTCCATGCTGGCAAACACACTTTTTTCCTCTTCCTTGAAAACTTGAATCTTATCACTGGCAGCAAAATTTCCATTGTTTTCCTTGAAATAAAATCACTTTGTCCATTTTTTTATGGTCTGAATATCAATACCCATGCTGGGGCTCAAACCCAGGGTATGGAATATGCTTGACAAGTGCCCTACTGCAGAGCTACATTACAGCCCACTATCCTTTAAAAGAGTGGCTCTAAATCTCTGGTCACAACCCCTTTCACAGGGGTCACATATCAGATACCCTGCACATCAGATATTTACATTACAGTTCATAACAGTAGCAAGATGACAGTTATGAAGTAGCAATGAAAATACTTGTGTGGTTGGGGTGGATCACCACAACATGAGGAACTGTATTAAAGGATCTCAGCATTAGGGAGGTTGAGAACCACTGGGTAGACAGTGTTTTATGAAAGTGATACATTCCATTTACAAAATGCTTCTCTTTAGCAAACCATAATTCTCTAACTAGCCATAGCATGGCTACTTTTCAATTTGTCACATAGATCAATTAACAAAACATTCTCAAGGGTTGAAACGTAGTAGACATCATTTGTACTAACTACTCTATCAGAGATATACTTGCAATGACTTTGCTTCTGGTGGTGAGTTTGGGCTCCTGAACACTACAATAGCTACCTCTTTAATCCCTGCACACCTGTCCCTTGTAGCTTTTGCTACCCTGCCTAAGCTCCAGGAACTGAGGATGAAACATAGACACAGACACACACACACACACACACACACACACACACACACACACACACACACACACACACACCACATACATTGTTCATTTTCAACCTGCCTTCTTACTTAGTTCAATTGCTGGGCACCACAGTTCTCCCGCTGCTAGTGTGCCTTTCCCAGTACTCTTAGCTCATCACCTCTCAACCTGCCCTAGCTTTAGTTTTTTCAGCAACCTTCAGTTCCAGTTCAACACCCCAACCTCCCACCTGTAGAAACAGCCTATGACAGCTCTGCCCGAGATCTCACATGGCTGGTTGGCTTTTCTCCCTCCAAAGCATGATAAAAACCCCTTTCCTCTCTGTTATTCATCTACTAGCTTGCCTGCAGCTACCTATTCTGCACAGCTTATTGGCTGTTAGCATCTTTATTGATAGATCACGAACCAATTGGGAAACAGGACCTTAGTATCAGCCCCATGTCTACACACACCAGTTTCCTGCTCAACTTCCAGCAGCTGCCCTGGACCTAGCAACAATACACACGTGAATACTCAAAAGGTAGATGTGGTCCTTCTTGCCATGAGAACAGGTTCAATGCTACGATTTTCCGAAAGGTTCTTAAGTATCCTCTGACTGTGCAATGTATGAAATTCCGAAAGAATTAATTTAAATGCTTATGTTGAAATAGAGATGAGGCTTTCTTGGAGAATACTGAAGTTTAGAAGTGTACCTCATTGAATGTTTTTAAAATGTTATAGCTAAGGTAATTAAATAATGAAATCTAAACAAACCGACTAATAAAAGAAGCTTAGAATATGGGTGATGTTCACCAATATATAAAGTGGATATCAATTGAGAATGACTCTTGGTCAACCTCATACCGCCAGATGTGAGCACATATGTGCAGGCTCACCTGTAAACAGGCATGCAACCATACACATATACTAAAAAAGAAGAAGAAGAACAACAAAAAAAACCTATAGCCGGGCGGTGGTGGCGCACGCCTTTAATCCCAGCACTTGGGAGGCAGAGACAGGCAGATTTCTGAGTTCGAGGCCAGCCTGGTCTACAAAGTGAGTTCCAGGACAGCCAGGACTATACAGAGAAATCCTGTCTCAAAAAAACAAAACAAAACAAAACAAAACAAAAACAAACAAAAAACAAAACAAAAAAAAAGAAGAAGGAGGAGGAGGAGGAGGAGATCCATTGAGTGTCTTGTTAATTCCTTCCCCTCTTAAACCTCTTCCCCAATCAACAATCTGTCCACACTAGCCCTCATTTACTATAGGGATTTTTAATTGTTTTCTGTATGGAATAGTAGGTGTGTGTTTGAGTTAGGGATTGTGTGTGTCATAACATGTGTGTGGTCAGAGGATACTTCTGGGGAATCAGTTCTCTCGTTTTACCACATGGGTCCCAGGGACCCAATTTAGATAATCAAGCATGACAGAAAGTGCCTTAATCTGCCGTGCTATCCCACCAGGGCACATTCAGGGATGCGCTACAATTAACAACAACCATTTTCCCAAGTATTTTAACAAACAGCAGTAGAAGTACAAGTGGTGACATCGTTTTCCTCTGATGCACACAGATGCCACTGGATCCCCAATTGCTTGTTCAGTTGAATTTCAAAGCCAGTGTTTTACTATTTCCATCTTATTTTCACCAAAAATGCTTTCCAGACTAAATAGCATTACACTATTTTATAAGTGCCCTTTTATCCTGACAAATCATATAAGCACTACGAAGTTACTTTCTTAACAACTTCATATACAATGTAATGGTACTGGGCACATTTGCCACATAGCAGCCATCTGAGCAAATGATATTTATAAATTCAATAGAAAATTCAACTATGTAACAAACTGTGCAAAGCAATTTCCCTTATTAAAGAAACACTGCAGTTTTCATAAAAATATTATCCGGAGATTAAGATCTCACAGATACACTTCAAACATGAAGATTTGTGGAACAAATTTTCAAGATATATTTATACATAGTTTCCTTTTATAATCCAATGATTTTCTTTCAGATTTCACAGCAAAAAAAAAAAAAGTCATTCATTGATCATGAGACAGACTGCATACTAAGTATAATAAACATTAGGTCTGTTATTCCAGTTTCATTGAAAAGACATTTTCATAAATCTTATACTGATATTGATAAGATACCAGCTGTGGCAGAGATTAAGAAAACAAATGACAACAGTTTCTTTAATGAGTAAGATTATTGATGGCTTCTTAGCAGTATTAGAAATTCTCACAAGACATTTTAAACCAAATCATTGTAAATGCAGCTCTCTGTGTTAGCTAGCCACACTTCTGCATTGCTCTCCCCAGCAACTCTTCCTCATTGGCCTCTTCTTATGAGTTACTGCTTCCTGATAGGGGGATATGGCTCAGTGGTTCTGAGCACTGACTATTCTTCCAGAGGTCCCGAGTTCAAGTCCCAGCAACCACATGGTGGCTCACAACCATCTGTAATGTGATCTGATACCCTCTTTTGGTTTGTCTGAAGACAGAAACAATATACTAATATACATAAACTAAATACATCTTTAAAAAAAACAAACAAACTCTAAGAGGGAGAGTTCCTGTTTCCCTTGTATCCAACTTTTACAAATATCTATAACCAGACAGCACATTTTACACTTAACTTTGTTATTTTTTCCTCTCTATGTCTGTCTTGTTACTGTCATTTTCATTTCCCTTCTTTCTTTCAATATATATACAATACTTATATACCTAATTTATATCATTTGATTATATTAATAAGATGAAATGAGGACAGGTTCTCTCTACATAGCATAGCCCTGGCTGGAATTAAACTGTGTGTGCCACCAGGTCAGCCTCATTGATTTTTTTTTAGAGGACAATGGGGGATGAATCCACTGTTTCACCACTGAACTACGTGCCCACCCCTTCTCCCATGCTTCCCATTATAGTACTGAGCAATCAGATCTTTGGGGTTCAGACTCCATCTTAGAGAACCTGATCTAAGTTTCTACTCAAGTTAACTAACAAGCTGGCATCTAGCAGTTTCCAGGTTTCTCCCCAACAAACCTGCACCTCCAGGTTACAAGCCTGCCCCTGGCACTTCACTTCCTAACATCTACCACCATTCACAAGAAAAACAGAAGTTTATGGTTTAACTTGCAGCACCAGCCAATTATGTTAAAGGACATCCTAACCTGCTTTGTCAGGGTTGGAGGGTAACCCAAGCTCGAGATTGTCATAAAGAGACCCTAGTGCGATTGCACTGGAAATGACTCCTTGCTGGTCTTTTGGGGATTCAGGAAGACTTCCCGGCACAACAGTACCAGGAGTTACTGTGTCTCCTTCTAGCAACAAAACATCACATTCCAATTCATGAGTAGCTACCCCCTGTCATATAACTCAAACCTGTCCCACATTTGACTGTGAGGATTATCCCATCAAGACCATGATTTCCTGGATTTTCTTCTTGCTTTCCTTTGGCACTTGTTCCTTATGTGTTACTCTGGAAAACAAAAAACAAAACAAAAAACAAACAAAAAACAAGAACGAAAACAAACAAAACAAAACCAAAGAAAAGAAACAAAAAACCAAACATGATAGATTCAGCAGAAGAGAGAAAGGAGTTATTTTGCTTGCAACTTCAGAGATTCAGACTATCATAGGAAGAAGGTACTGTTGAAGGAATTATGGATGAAGGAAGGCATGGTTGAAGACAGGCCTGATCCAATGTGGGGCCAGGGGAGACTTGGAGCCTTGGAGCCTTGTGGAGCAGTCCTGGAGCAAGAATAGGGTCAAGGCATGTCCAAACCTAGAAATCTCATCCTGAGACCAGGAGGAATAGAACTCCTCCCTCCCTGCCCTGGGTCTGAATGTCCCAGCACATGTAGATCTATGCCCCCATCTTTGCCCTACTAGAAGAGGTCACATAGCCCTATAACCAGGTTAAACTTTCTTCCCCCTTACAAAGTTATGTCCATCAGCACCTGGAATTCCTCCTTATGCAAATGAGGGATCCCCAGCACCTTAGCCCCAGCCAATGATCTACATTCACCCCCAAAATCTCTGACCACTCCCCAAAGGTTTAACTAGCTAAACAAGCTGCTTAATGAAGCCTTCCTCCCGAGGGAATATCTGTCTTTTGTGTTCACCTGTTGCCTGGGCTCTCCATCTCTCCCAGCCATCCTGTCTTGCTTTCCTTCTCTGGCTACCAGTCTGATCATGGGAGATCATGCCTTTAAGGAGGGGGAACAGACACTACCTGTGGAGACCAGGATGTTCCTATGGCATTAGGTTAGGGAATAGAGAGCAGGATTGCAACAGGGTCTGAGGTGTGCTATCATCTTGAAAGACACACCCCTAATGATCTGCGTCGAACCATTAGACCCAACCTCTTAAAGGTTCCAGACCTGGTTAGCCCAGGACCACCACCTGGGGATCAAGCACTAAAACTGTGAGCTTGGTGGAGACACTTCAGTTTCAAATCCTAACACCATCTTTTTGTCTGGAGTATTTACCCACCCACACCTTTTTTTTTCCCTCTTATAGGCTCCCTGTTTCTACCCTGGGATTCTATCTTCAACCTGCTGACTTGTCCCATTAGCATTTTCATATCGTGGAAAGAAGTCAGTAAAATTCTGTTGTCCTCTCCCTTATAGTTCCAGGTAGTCTTCAGTCTTTTGTCTGATTAGCTGTTTTGTTTTAGTACTGGGACCCAAATGCAGTGTGTAGATTGAGCAAGGCACACCCCTGCCCTCCCCCCTCCCCCCAGCCCCGCCCCTTGTGCCACCCCATTGAGCTCCTCTCTCAGGCTCACACCGAACATTTTAAAATTCCACTTACCTTTACAGCCAGACTACTGTAAGGAGAAATTGAAATTCTGTCTTGTTTTGGTTACTCCAACTCACTGTGGAATCATGTTGCTATGACCTCAGTGGCCTGTGCTGAAATTATGAAGACCTAAGTACACATCCATTCCCTTTGCTGCCCTCTAACAGTGGTGGTTTTAATGAATCTTTACTCTTTGCATCTCTCTACACTGGCCTGTGGAACATGGCTGTCCATTAGCCTACCACATCTCTGCCTGCTTGGCTCTCCCCAGACCCTCTGCCATACCAGCTCTCTTCTCAAGAAATACTGCTTTCCATGAAACGTCTGTAATTGCATGAAACATCTCAAACTCAATGACAAAACTCAAATCATCATTCTCTCCTACCCTTCCAGGACCCTGGGTATTATTCACCTTGGCTGGAGGGTGCCAGCACTGAGCAGTCAGTCTCCCTCCTGGTGTCAGTGGGCCTTGTGCTCCTAAGTAGATTATGAACATCCCTCTCAGGGGCTGCCCAGTCACTTAGTTTTCTTCTCCAGATGGAAATTGGATCCTTGTTTCACAGAAATCGAGTCATTGTTTCACAGAAATCCAGTCATTGTTTCTTCTAGTGTTTAAAGCTGATTTTGTCACTCCTTCCGGCTAAAATGTAATAATACAAAACAGTACAATGAATTTAAGTCCCCCCCCACCCAGGACCTAACCCCACTGCCTGTTCCCTCTTTCACTATCTCATTTTTCAGGTCCCTTACTCAGTACCCATAGGCTCTCCAGGCAAGCAGAACTCTCTTGGGACCCTTTTCTCACATTCCCATTAGCTTGCCCAACAAGCTGTGACATCCAAAGCTGCCCCACCAAATGGAACTGCAGGGGACAATGTCCTGAAGGAGAGACTGGCTGCTGCATAAACAAAAACTGTTTCCCAGAAAAGTGGATCCCCTGAGGTGGATTTCTGTTTACCAGGAACCTTCCTTAATCTATCCACAAAAGTCAACTTTCTCTGGCAAGGGAATCTAAGTTTTTGGTCAGTCTGAAGGTCAGAACCAGCTCAGCTCAAAGCCCCCACCCTACTGACTGACACATAAAATCTGCTTGCTTCTCCTCCATTTTTTGTTCTTCTACTGCTACCACAAGGAATAGCTTGACAGTTTGCTCCCTAATAAACTGTTCTTTCTACCCATGGAGCGGCCCAGTGGGTGGCTTCAGTAAGCCCTTGCAATAACCTGTCATTCCCCCCCCCCCTAAATTATTTTGCCTCCTACCTCACCTCCCAGCCAAAATCTTAGGTCAGTTTAGGTTCCCTTGATGTGCATACATGAAGAAATCTCTTCCTTACTTTGCAATTTTCCAGCTTTTGCCCAGATTATCCCGCGGAGACTCTAGCAGACTGAGTTGAAATACCATCTGCCATTTTGGTACTTTCACAGTGCTCTTATCAGAAGTTGTCCATCATAAGAGGATGAGGAAGTGGTCATTTCCAGGTGCGAGGATGGTCCTTCACTTTCTTTCCCATCTTATTCTTGAAACTAAGCCTTTGGAAACTGTGACCTTGCTCCTGATGGTATCTACAACCAATGTCTTGTCGTTTAATTCCCAGAAATGCCTCCGTCACAGGACAAGATGCCTATAAATGACCCAGAAAGGAATATATCTGTAGAGGTAAACTTTCCAGATTGAAGCATACAATTCAAGGTCAGAGAGAAGTCCAAAGTATCCTAGCACCCTATGGCTGCAGCCTAAGCCCAAAGAAAGGTAGACTGCAGAACCACCGTAGACCCCATTAACACAACTAATATCGTCATTTTTACCTATATAAAGACTTACAGCCCACTCTGTTAGTATTCCTTCTAGGCTCGGCCCAACAGTTACCTGGCAACAGCCAGGTATGCCTGACTCACTATAAAAGGGGCTGCTTGCCCCCTCCTTTCCTTTTTACTCTCTTACCCTCCCTGTCCCTTCTTTCCCTATCCCCCCCCATGTGTTCCTGGCCAGCCTCTACTCTTCTCTCTCTTATTCTTCCTTCTCCTCCTCTCCCCCTCTTCTTCTTCTTCTTCTTCTTCTTCTTCTTCTTCTTCTTCTTCTTCTTCTTCTTCTTCTTCTTCTTCTTCTTCTTCTTCTTTCTTCTTCTTCTTCTTCTTCTTCTCTCTCTATCTTTCTCTCTCTCTCTCTCTCTCTCTCTCTCTGCCTTTCTCTGTCTCTACTCCCTTCTCAACTTCCCTTCCCATCCCCTAAACAAACTCTATCCCATACTATATCCATCATGTGGCTGGTACCTTAGGGGGAAGAGATGCTTCAGCATGCGCCCACAGAGGCATCCCCCTCCACCTCACCATACCACACCTCTACCCACAGACTCCCCTTTTCCCATGGAAACTGCTTATTCTTTGCTGACTGAAATAAACAGTCCAGTCTGTTGAGTTATAGACTCTAGTCTCTTTTCTACCTCTGTCTCTCTATAATGCCTCAGACATCGAACAGAAAGTCCTCCAAGAATGCAAATATAATAGAAGTTAAGTTTTAACATTCTGTGTGGTTGCTGTCCCTTCCCTCATGATCACTCTTAACCAATATAGTCATATATGAATTCTGAGTAGTTGAACAGAAGTACAATTAGAAAATAACTTGTTAGTTGGCTCCTCCTATGGGCCAGGCACTATAAACATGACATACAATAGGACAAAACCAAGGCTGCACCCAATATACCACAGCCATGCAGAATCCCCATAGTGCCCATCACTATTTAAAATAGTTTTGTCCTCTTTTGCTTAATATGTAGAACTGTTTTTTTTTTTTGGCTTTACTACTAATATATATTGAAAGTATTTAAGCTTTAAATACTTTTCTGTTAAGTTATCTATTCACTTTACATCCATCTCTCCATCTTAATGTGCATGAGATTGTGCACGATACTTCAAATCTGGGTGAATATATATATATATATATATATATATATATATATATCGGTACATCTCAATATTGAAATCTATTTCCAGCACAGGTGAGTCATTCTAACCTCCAAGGAAGGAGCAGGAAATGAGTCTTGTTTTACCTCAGCACACAGAGGAGGCAAAGCATTGGAGTTGGAAAACCGAAGGTCATCATCAAGAAAGCAGAGAGTGCTGCTCTCAGGCCAATCGTCACACAACTGGCAAGCAGTTCATATATGAACATATATGAATATAATATATAAACATACATATTACAACACACACACACACATATATATACACACATACAGAGAGAGAGGGAGAGACAGGAAGAGAGAGAGAGAGAGAGAGAGAGAGAGAGAGAGAGAGAGAGAGAGAGACATACAGCTTTATCTTTAAAGCAGACCTTGAGGTATAATCAGCTAAACAGAGAATGTAGAAATTTTAACATAACAAACGATTAAATTTCTTGGATAAATAAATTACGCGAGAAAGAAAGTGAAAGAAGGGGGAAAGGAAGAGGGAAAGAGAGTGGGACAAAGGAAGGAAAAACGGCATGATGAGGGTTATTTTTTAAACTCTTCCCAAAGCTTCTTTTGTTCAAGAAATTTCTATGCAATCCCAGGTATGTATATGACATACCTATACAAATCTAGTATCTATTAACAATAAACAATAAGAAAATTTATTTTATGATTCTTGGACACACATAAAAGTCTAGCACTAAGTAAAGATTAAAACACATCTGAATATTAATGAGATAGATATGTGTTATTTTATAAAGAACAGAGTGCTTAATATATCAGGATGTGAGACACCCCCAACATCCTCCAGAGTTGATTGATATTTTGATTGTGCTTCATCAATGCTAAGATCACCACTTTGAACACTCATTTGTAGCACAGAGCAGCAGAAGAACATTTAGTGCCATCCATTTCAGAAATTGCTGGAAAATTCTATCCTAATTGCAAGTCAAAAATCCATTTAAAGATTTTTGTGTATGTGTGAAACTGAAGTGGGCATCTCAAATAACATTAAAAAAAAAACCCTAACATTATCACACAATACAATCCAAAGATTCCAAATTTGACACTTAAGGGTTGAGAAAGGCAGCAGGAAAATATTAAAAGTCGTCTTTTCTCATGAGTAAACTATAATAATGTTTCTAAAAGAACAGGAAGCCCTGTACTTTAAAAACACTAGAATACATGGAACGGAATAAGGGGAGGAGGACATGACTGCTTTTAAAGGATGGAGAAGATGTTTCTTGTGGATACAAGGGAAGAAGGAGGAGGAAGGAAGAGTGGGAAGGGACAGAATGCATCTATCAATCAAGCCTATTGGTCAGGGGCTAGATGACAGCCCTGCAGATGCAGGGACACAGATTCCTAAGGATCTGTACATCTTTGAAGCCATTGAGCAAGGACTTGGTGGTACCTCGAGGCTGCTGCCTTGTACCTCAATGACTCTGAAGTCTACTGGCGATCTATTCTCCACAGCCAAGTTGGAATAAAAGGGTTAGCACACAATAATTGTTCAGGTACAGCCTGTTGGGTCTTTTGGCCTTCCACTAACTCCAGACAGTTATCAGGTCCTCTTCAAACCCAGACTCTATGTTGATTCAGTGCAAGAAAACGAGGGAGAATAAGCCCAGCCTCGTAAAGCCATAGTTGGAGGTACTTATCTCCCGTATCAGTATTGGAATTTTCTCACCTGGTTTGACATCTTGACTGATTTGTCCTGTTTGCCTTCTGGCATTATCAGACCATCTCTAAAAGATGTGGATCCTTGATTTCACTGCCTGTGGTTGGAATTCTCCATCCACAATTGACCCTGCAGCTTCCAAACTTATGTCCCTGCCTTGACTTTACAGTAGAAATCAGAGCCCCTCAGGGTAATATAAAATGAATAGTTTACTCCTACCAGGACACAATGTTTGTCTTTACTTGCTATGCAATTTCAGGTCTCATGACGGTCCAAATATAACTATACACAAGACAGCGCAAATATACTGGGAAGGTAACATGAATATGGTGATCAGAGAAGCGCACAAGGTCACGAGTGGTCTGATTAGCAGCAGTAGGCAACATGTAAACTTGACCTCAAACTGTCAATCAACTTACAATACAAACAAAATAAAACTGTGAATGAACATGTTCCAAAACACAAGATAATATTAAATGCCATCTTCTCATAAATCATTTCAGAAAACCCCTATTACCTGTGGTGCTTTGAATGAATTATCTCCCATGAGCCTCGAGCTTGTATGTAAATATGTCTTCCCCAGTTGGTTGGTGTTTGTGGGAGGACTAGGACGTGTGGTGACCTTACTGGCGGAAGTATGTCACTGAAGGAGGACTTTGAACTTTCAAAAGACTCTCACCATTTCCAGGGTGGTGTCTTGGTTTCCTGTTTGTGGTTCAGTATGTGAGTCCCTCAGCCGCTGTTCCAGATGCCTGCTGCCTGATACCTCTGCTCCACCATTATGGACTCTAACCCTCTGGAAAGGGCTAACCCAGAAGCCCAAAATAAAACCCTTTTCTTCTATAAGTTGTTTTTGTCGTGATTTATCACAGCAATAGAAAAGTAACTGATACAACCTGCTTTTTTTCAACTCGAAACAAGACTCACTTTACCCCATTACTGGCCTAGAAAGGATCCACTGGACATTTCTAAAGCCAAGGGACACCTGAATAACAGAAGAGTGGGATATCACCTACCTCACCACTTATGTCTACTCTAGATTCCTTTATTGAAGAATAGCACAGAGGGATGCCTCCACTGACTTTGTGCATATGTGTGATAGGTTTTGATTTGAACTGGTCTTAATTCTCACAATAACCAGCAAACACAAGAAAGTGGGGTGGTTCAGGTCATTTGGCCAGGAGCAAATGGAAGCTCCATTCAGAAGCGCTGCTTAGGAAGCGCCTTCTGGGATGTGTGAGGTGCTATATAGTCGGTCATGCTAAGGACTGTGGGAAGTGTGTTTAGGTTTGGAGTACTCATATTGTCATTGTCAGTCTCTGATGCCAACATAAGAGCAACAGCATGGTTAAGAAGGCAGAAGTACTTCTCAGAGGAAGGGGTTTGAGCCCCTGATTTCTGTGATATCCTGACTTCTGTGCTATCCCACCATAGACAAAGCCGCTTGTCTCTAATGTTCCTAGATAGCGGACTGAGATGACTTCATCTGCACACCGAGGACTTGAAACTTTCTTTATGGCAGGGCAGTCATATTTGCTCTCCTGGGACTTTGATGTTCGAGTTGAGTGGTGAAGGATGGGAAACTGATGGTGCCCAATGAATCCAGGGCCGGCATTCTGGCAACTGAGTTAGGGAGCAACACTTAACTCAGGGAGCTCAGCCTTAGAGTCTGTGGTTCTGCGGGTAGCTATCGAGTCTTCTGTAGATTTTGTCAAGCTCTTAAGGTCTCCCTCCTGAACCTTCCCTTTACCAAATGGGCAACTCCTGTTGGAGTAGCCAAAGAACTTCCAAACACAATGACATTTTCATTGCCCGATCGCTGTTGCGCTCACCATCCAGAACACACAACTCAACATGGACACTCTTGGAGTCTCTCGGAATGTCATGGACTCCCTGCCCTTTCTTTTTTTTATTAGGTATTTTCCTCATTTACATTTCCAATGCTATCCCCAAAGTCCCCCATACCCTTCCCCCCACCCCCCCTACCCACCCAGTCCCACTTTTTGGCCCTGGCGTTCCCCTGTACTGGGGCATATAAAGTTTGCAAGTCCAATGGACCTCTTTTTCCAGTGATGGCCCACTAGGCCATCTTTTGATACATATGCAGCTAGAGTCAAGAGCTCCGGGGTACTGGTTAGTTCATAATGTTGTTCCACCTATAGGGTTGCAGATCCCTTTAGCTCCTTGGGTATTTTCTCTAGATCCTCCATTGGGGGCCCTGTGATCCATCCAATAGCTGACTGTGAGCATCCACTTATGTGTTTGCGAGGCCCTGGCATAGTCTCACTAGAGACAGCTATATCAGGGTCCTATCAGCACAATCTTGCTAGTGTATGCAATGGTGTCAGAGTTTGGAGGCTGATTATGGGATGGATCCCTGGATATGTCAGTCTCTAGATGGTCCATCCTTTTGTCTCATCCGTGTGCTACAGTAAATTGATGGGTAAACTCTTAAAACACATCAAGATGGAAAAGGTAGTCGGGGTGGGTGATGAGCAGGGAAGAGAAAGGAAATGAATATAAACCTCAAGGCATGGCAAAGATTTCTCCTCTCACTTTGCTTTAACTCTCAGTGGCCAGGAAATGCCCTCATTCTCCACAGGACATTTATTCATACAAACAAAAAGTACACAAAACATTTATGGCAGTCATGTCAACCTGTGTCTGCTTCTAGAAGAAAAGAGCTGGGCACACTGACATTGGGTGGTCTAAATTATGAGAGCATCTTGACTCCTGTACAAGACTCACATAGAGTAGGGCTGCTTTCTTTTCATAGTAATGATTATTGAATATACCAAGGAACGTCCCAAGAAGAGAGTTACAATCCATTCTCTGTTGTAAATGTTGTATTTTAAGAGCAGTTTTAGTTGTAGGAGAACTGGCTATGGCCCTTGGGTTGCAGAGTTCAATGTAGTTCACAAACTGTCAATAAGAGGCACGTACTTTGGCTATGCCAAGTCCCGGGTGCTGTTGATCCTCTGAATGATGTACTGAGAGGGTGTTGATTATTTGCAGAGCGCAGCTGTTCTCAATCTGAATACTTAGAAAATGAGAAACTCCTCAGGCAAAAAAATGTTTTGAACTTTAGAAAACAGTGTTTGTGCCCAGCAGTGAAATGCCAGCTGCTTTCTACTGGCTTTTATGCAAGTCAACAGGTGACCTTTAGTGAACACAAAGCCAGTCTGTACCTAGAACCTGCTACGCCCTCTCCATCCCCATCATTTTGGGGTACTTTTCTGAGTACATGTTATTACTGAAGTGTACTTAAGGGAAAACTAAATTAAGCACAACTCGCTTTAAAAAATTTTTTAAAAACTTTTTGAAACCAGTAATTGTCTGTGAAATCATTCCATTTGAAGGACATTTATAAACATAGCCTCCAAACCCACATTAAAAACCATAGTATGTGTAATATACCTGTAATTATAGCTCTTCAAGAGGCTCAGGCAGGAGGGTTGCAAGTTTAAGGGTAAACATTAGGACAATTCAGTAAGACCCTGTCTCAGAAATTTCCTGGCACGTAAGAGGCCTTTGGTTCAATCCTTAGTATCACCAAACAAAGCAATTAAGATGTGTTCAAATTATTTGATAAGTTAATCCAGGAAACATAGAATGACAAAATGTAAAGAAAAATATAGTGAGTAGAAGCAATAAGGCCAGCTTACTCATAAATAAGGCACAGAAGAATTAAGACCATCACAAATCTAAGGTACTTGGATGGTTTTTCCCGATAGTAGCAAAATTTTATGATACAGTCTTGAGTTTTCTTCTCTCTGTATCAAGCTACACAGCTCGGGACACAAGAAAATATTATATCTCTGTGTATGGGCTGGTAGGTAAGAGTAATATCAAGCTGGTAAGAAATATGACACAAAGTAGCAAAGGTGCCTAGGATGTTAAGCAGCTGTCATCCTACTCTTGTCCTTAAGACTAAACACAAGAGGCATTAGTGATGCTTGTCTCTCCTACGTAGGCATTGAGAGACTGCACAAAGATGTGGAAGTCTGTTTCTCAAGCAGTTTGCCTTTAATGAAGTTTCTTCTTATCCAAGACTTTTAAAAAATAAACTCACTTTTTTTTGAAATCAAAGAATATTCATAGCATTTTAACAACAGCTAGTAACATTCTCTGACTTCCATGAATTCATGAGCCTGCTGGCAAGTAAGGGAATCATTGACTTAGGTGGGTATTTCTAAGTCTGCTGAATTATCTCACCAGGACAAAGCAGTGTTTTCTCCAGATAATTGAACTGCCCTGTGCTGCATTGAAGGAACGCAGCCATAAGCAGATATGAACTCCATGGCAACCGCACATCGACATTGTCTTTCCAACACCTGGGAAACCAGCAGTCGCTTTTGGACTTTCTCTGTCAGTAATGAATTAGATGTCTAGCAGCAAAGATGATGAGTAAGCACGGCCAACCTAGAGAGCAGCCTTGTGCCATCCAAACGCTTAAATAGAAAACGTCAGCCTTGGCAATGACGGAAAAAGGCAGACACACAAGTCCACGCATTGTCCTCCCAGCCTTAGGTATGAACAGAATAACAGAAAGCTGGGTCTGATGGCTGGGAAAGGCTTATTCATTCAAAGCTGCTATGCAAAAGATGTCAGAGAAGAAAAAGAGTGTCTCATCTAATTAGGTGACGTAAACCACCTCTCATAATCTATTTGCCACATTGTACACTTCCAACTGACTGATTAATCTGCCTAGCATCTTTATTACCTTGTATATTAGAACATGCAGTGCACAAATATGTTTACCTGGGTGTTTGAAATGATTAACATGCCACTGTTTGTGCATATAATATATATGTATATATATAATTTTGTTTTCAATGTTTGTTTATTTTTGAGATTGTAATTTAATTACATTTCTCCCTTCCCTTTCCTCCCTTGATGCCTCATATTCCCTCCCCTGTTCTCGTTCAAATTCATGACCTTTTTTTCCTCATTCGTAGCGATGAATATATATTTATTCATTCATTTATGCAATATTGCATATTGTGTGCATATATTTAAGGATTTCTCTTGTCTACCTAAGCAAAGAACCACATGAGTTTGTATTGATATACATTTTCATCTTTCAGAGAAAGTATTGAAGAGCTAAATGATGAGATCATAAAATATTTAACCTTTTTAAAGAATTACTTTTAAAAATAATTGCATCATTTTATATTCTTATCTGGAGACAAGTGCCCCAGAGCTATTATATCCTCAAAAACACTTGATGTGGTCAAGAATTTCAGTCGAGCTATCGGATTAGGTTTGTAGTCATAGCTCCACACGAGTTTCACTTACATGCCCCAAACTCTGCATATGAACTAATCATGAATAGTGTGTTTCCCAACACACGGCACACCTTTTAATATACATGCTTGCATTTTCATTATTGAACATCAGTATTTCTGGGTATGAGTCTTCTTTCATGTGTGAAATTTGTAATTTTCCCCTCCAGTTTGTAACTTGTCCCTTTATTTTCCTAAAGGTACTTTCTGAAAAAAATAAAACATTTAAAAGTAATAAGTTATCTATGTAACATAAGCATATAAAATGATTTTACTTCTATATAGTCACAGGGAAAGTATGGATGAGAACATTTAAAATGTATGTTTTGTATTTGACAGCTACTCAAAATGATGAAGTATCTATTGTAGTATAAATTGGTTCTGGAGAAGATATGACTGAGTGGTAGAGTAGTTGACTTGAATCTCAAAGATTCTAGGCTCAAACTGCAGCAATTCACACACAGAAGCATAGACATACAGACACACAGAGACAGATGTACACACACACACAATGAGGTATCACAAGAACTTCCATAATTCTAGTTGAAGATAAGAACAGTAAAAAATCCTGACACATGTCCCCATAGCCTGCCAGAGGACCACATGTCCCGTGTATTTTCACGTGCCAGCCCTCTATTCCAAGACTGTGACCTCAGATTCTTAGCACCACTCCATTTACCCCTGAGCTGGTGGTCTTGGCTTCTATAAGAAAGCCGGCTGAGCAAGGCATGCGTAGGACTCCTCCATGGACTCTGCATCAGCTCTTGCCTCCAGGTTCCTGCCCTGTTTGAGTTCCTGCCTTGGCTTTCCTCGATGAACTATAATGCTAGATATGTAAGCCAAAGAAAGCCTTCCATCCGAGAGTTGCTTTGGTCATGGTGTTTCAGCCAGCAGCAGTCAGTCTGACCAAGACACTGTGTGTGTGCACCTATCGTTACCTAACAAGAATTTTAAACAAAAAGTGTATTTTTAAGTTTTTGATTAGCAGTCTACAAATCTGTTTTTATTTTTAAATGGTTATGCTTTTAGTGCTATCTGTTAGAAATCTAGCCTGTAGTAGGAATGCATGCCTGGAATCCCAGAATTTAACAGGGACTAAGGCTAGTCTGTAGTCTGTGCTACATAGAGAAATCCTGACTCAAAAACAAAACAAAGCAACCAAGCAAAAAGAAAAACAACAACACAGCCTGAAAACATTCTGAGAGAAACCTTTGTTGCCTCCAGTTAGGCAAAAATTCCTTTCTTTTTGAAATGTTTATGATGTTTATTTTATTGCTTTTAATTGTGTGTGCATGCGTGCATGTGTTTGCTGGTATGTGCAAGTGAGTGCAGATGCCACAGAGGAGTTGGGTCGTCATGGAGATGGAGCAATGGGTATCTACGAGCCATGTAGTTGTTTGGGATCAAATTTGGGTCCCTTAGAAGAGCAGTGACTACTCTTAACCTCTAAGCCATCTCCAGCCCAGAATCTATTCCGTAATCATGTTTATTACCCATTAGTCTATTCGTTGATTCATTTAATGTCCTTATCAATTGGTATGTAAAGTGACTGACTTTGGGCAGTTTAATTAAGGAATGTATACATTGCATCATCGAGTTCTGGTCAGAAAATGTTCATTGTATTTGTAGACTGGAGTGATGCTTCCTCTCTTGTTCCTGATACTCTCGACCTTCTCTTTTCCCCTGGTCTTTCTGGGAGGGTTATAAATATCATTGCTCATTTAAGAGAATTTAGATTCATTGATAACTTCCGTCTTCTAGTTTATTGTTTCCTTTTTAACTTCTTGAAGTTTTAGCTTGCTCTTCTGTTTCCTCTTTTTAAGGTTGAAGCTGAGTCTGTTGACTCATTACCCTTTCTGCTCTTATAGGTGTTTAGTTAGTGCTACAAAGTTCTCAGGCGCTCTCAAAAGGTGGCCCCTCACAAAATTTCATTCATTTCCTTCTTATTTCCCTTCAGTTAAAAATACATTCTAATCTTCTATGGAGTTTGACCAGTGGTTAATTCAAAAGTGTATTATTTAACTTCTAAATGCTGGGGACTTTCGAGTCTTGATTTTAGATTAATTACATAAATAGAGAGTATGCTTCTATTGTATTGGAATATGATAAATTAAACTCAAAGTTTCAGTACTGGAATCCAAGCCTTTGTGAGGCTGCAGTTAGAAGATAACAGATTCAAGGCCAGCTTGGGCTATATCATGAGAGACTACCTCATAAACAAGCAATAGGTTGGGATAGCAAGCATCTGGCAGACTGCCCTCTCATTGCTGACTTGGTTGCATTTGTCTCATATGGCTGAGTAGGCAGGTGACTGCCTCCTTCTTCACCACTTCTAATGTGGAAGGATTAAAAGATGACCGGATCCTGGAAGAAAGGGACAACCCTAAACCCTAAATTGTAAAAGAAATACATATGTGTGTGTGTGTGTGTGTGTGTGTGTGTGTGTGTATATATATATATATATATATATATATATATACATATATATTATTACATATTATAGCATTACATAATATTATGTATTACATATTATATAGCATTACAGCACAGCAAGAGGCCGTATATCCTGACAACTTGTATGTCAATTTTTGGCACAACCTAGAGTCATCTGAAAGGAGGGAACCTATAAAAGTAACTTTTATTGGCCTGGGTGATAGTCATTTCAGTTGTTTATCACCTTCATTTGCTAACTTAGGCCTTAGTCCTGGAAGCTTCTAGCCTCAGTACAATCTTACCTAGGTCTAGAATGTTTTCAGCTCACTGCTTGCTGAATAAGCTCACCCTTTCTAGTACATTTTGTTCTCTGGCTGACTGGTTCAAATCAGCTATTCTGGCTCAAACTCCTCTCCACACTAACTGATTCACCCTAGCTCTCTCTCTCTCTCTCTCTCTCTCTCTCTCTCTCTCTCTCTCTCTCTCCCTCCCTCCTTCTCTCCTTCTCTCTCTTACTCTCTCCCTCCCTCCTCCTCCCTCCCTCCCCTCCCCCCTTCCTCTCCTGAATTGCTTTGCTTGATGTCAAAGTAACCATAGCATGTTTTAATCTTTTGGCTCCTGCTCATTCTCTGGCATGTTCTATCTTTACCTGTGTCTAGCTTGTTTTCTCTCTGTAAAGCTCTCCCCATAAAACTGCCTCCTTTCTCTCTCTGCACTGCATTCTCTCTTTTTTTTTCCAGTTTATCTAGTTTCTTGGTTTATAAACATGCCTGTTTTAGGAACCACTAGAATCATAGATTATGATTACTTTTAAAAATTTTTTATTAGATATTTTCTTCATTTACATTTCAAATGCTATTCTGAAAGTCCCCTATACCCTCCCCCTGCCCTGCTCCCCTACCCACTCACTCCCACTTTTTGGCCCTGGCGTTCCCCTGTACTGGGGCATATAAAGTTTGCAAGACCAAGGGGCCTCTCTTCCCAATGATGGCCTATTAGGCCATCTTCTGCTACATATGCAGCTAGAGACAAGAGCTCCAGGGGTACTGGTTAGTTCATTTTGTTGTTCCACCTATAGGGTTGCAGACGACTTTAGCTCCTTGGGTACTTTCTCTAGCTCCTCCATTGGGGGCCCTGTGTTCCATCCTATAGATGACTGTGAGCATCCACTTCTGTATTTTCCAGGCAGTGGCATAGCCTCACAAGAGACAGTTATATCAGGGTCCTTTCAGCAAAATCTTGCTGGCATGTTCAATAGTGTCTGGGTTTGGTGGCTGTTCTCAGGTGCAGAAGATTCCATAGGGAGCCTGGACACAACAATCAAAGAAAATGCAAAATGCAAAAAGATCCTAACTCAAAGCATCCATTAAATCCAGGACACAATGAGAAGACCCAAACCTACGGATAATAGGAGTAGATGAGAATGAAGATTTTCAACTTAAAGGGCCAGAAAATATCTTCAACAAAAATATAGAAGAAAACTTCCCATACCTCAAAAAAGAGATGCCCAAGAACATACAAAAAGCCTACAGAACTCCAAATAGACTGGACCAGAAAAGAAATTCCTCCCGACACATAATAATAATAATAATAATAATAATAATAATAATAATAATAAACGAATGCACTAAATAAAGACAGAATATTAAAAGCAGTAAGGGAAAAAGGTCAAGTAACATATAAAGGCAGGCCTATTAGAATTACTCCAGACTTCACACCAGAGACTATGAAAGCCAGAAGAGCATGGACAGATGTTATACAGACACCAAGAGAAGAGAAATGCCAGCCCAGGCTACTATACCCAACAAAACTCTCAATTATCATAGATGAAGATACCAAAGTATTCCACGACAAAAACCATAATCTGCACTGCATTCTTAAGTAGCTTCCTTTTACTCTCTTCTCCTGAGAGTTGAGTATATCCTATTCTATCACATTTTTCTTTGATTTGTCACTTTGTCTGCCATTCAATCAGACATCACTTTCAAACATGGGTGCTTCCTTTTACAAACTTACTTGAACTTCATTGTTTGAGATAAAAGGTGTGCACTAAGGTTTTCTGTATTCCAGCCAAGGTGGTTAAAGGTGTGTGCTAAGGGCTGAGCCACACCACAGGTAGAAACGGGTCTTTTCAGTCAGTAACACAGTCCTGGATTTCACAGTGTGATCAAATATCCTGCAACAGGAACCTCAAATGAGAAAATGCCCCTGTAGGATCCAGCCGTAGGGTATTTTCTTCATTAGTGATTGATTGGGGAGGGCCCAGTCCATTGTGGGTGGTGCTATCGCTGGGCCAGTGGTCCTACATTCTATAAGGAAGCAGGCTGAGCAAGCCATGAGGAGCAAGCCAGTAAGTAAGCAGCACCCTTCTATGGCCTCTGCATCACCTCCTGCCTCCAGGATCCTGCCCTGACTTCCCTCAATGATGAGCTCTTACTTGGAAGTATAACAAAATGAAATAAAATCTCTCCTCCCAAGTTGCTTTGGCAACAGAAGTTAAGAGAGGCACTCAAGAAGCTGCAGAAGCTCAGCTGAGGCTGAGGCCAGAGGATAAAGGATTTTCATCTATCCTAGGACACACAGGATGACCCTGCCTAGCCTGGGACAAATACTATGACCCTGTCTTGAAACAAACAAACAAACAAACAAACAAACAAACAAACAAACAAACTCAGCTCACACTCCAGGACTGTGCCCATTTTCTCTGCCATGATGATGATCATGTACTGACCGTCTGAGACTGCAAGCAAGCTCCCAATTAAACGATTTCCTTTATAAGCTGCCTTGGTCGTGATGTCTCTTCACATCAATAGAACGACGGCTAAGACAGAAGTGCAGGGAGAAGCCCCTGAAGCTGCATCTCTAGCTGAGAAGCTATGAGTGACTGATGGGGCGGAAGAGAATAAGCTTTCTTCACAGACGGAGACCCCGAGACTATCTGTGATCAGGTAGATGGTCCTATATCCACACACACACAAACAGCCCTTACTTCCCACCACCGCATCTGCCTTCAGTTTTCACACACTCTCTCTTTACTTAAGCTCACTGAATCCACTCCATATGGTTTATATGTGTGTGGATATAGGACCATGCCTGATCATGGATAGTCTCAGAGTCTCCATCTATGAAGAAAGCTGGGAAATAAGGGGTCAATTAGAGGGGAATGAATGTGATGTAGATTTCTAGATATATATAATTTTTGATAAGTGTGAAGCTAAAAACTGCGTCAATATACTTAACAATTAGCAGTCTGTGGTATCTGAAAACTTCTTTGAACTATAAAGAGAAATAGAAAATTTATTTTAATAGCTTTTCTATTCTGAAAAATTACCCCTCAAACTACCATGCAAAAGAAAAAAAGAAAAAGAAATGTGGTTTCTGAGCTGAAAAGCTAAATAATTCCCTCATCTTCTCTAAATTGTTGATATATTACAAGATGTTTGGATAAATATAGAAAAACACCATCAACGAGATATTGTCACTGGCTGATCATGACAGATCTCCTCGGGGGGAGGAAGATTAGGTAAGGAAATGAGAATGTAATCATGCACAGACAGGAATAAAGGAGTCAGTTCTGCTGTGCGCTCTTTGTTTTCCAGCACGGTGATGAAACTTCCAGACAGGAGCCCGAGGGTAATCAAAGTTGTTTCTCCCAGACATACCAGCTAAGTGTACCCTCGGCCTTCAATTACCATGGTGACGGATGACACTCACAGCGTAAAGAACAGAGGGGAACATGGCCAACTGATTTAAACAGCCTTCATCAAATTATTAGTGTTTTCATTTGTTTGTTTGTTTGTTTTAAAATATATGTTTCAAACTAGAAATGACTCTGAGAAGAATGCCGTGCATCTTAATTACTTTTTTCCCCCCCTACCATGACAAAACACCAAGACAAAGGCAACTTATAAAAGAAAGAGTTTAAGCTCACAGTTCCAGAGGGTGAGGTCATGACTAGCATGGTACAGTGCATGGCAGCAGTCAGGCTGGTATGGCTGGAGCAGTAGGCAGCAAAATGTCTACTTCTGATTCATAGGCAAGACACCAATAGAGAGAGACAAGCTCACTCTCAGTAACACACCTCCTCCAACAAGGCCACATGACCTAATTCTCCCCAGACAGCTCCACCAATGGAGGACAGAGTATTTAAACATATGAAGTCCATGGGAGCATTCTCACTCAAACCACCACGCCTTGAAAGAACTCTTATTTATTTATTTGTTTATTTATTTATTTATTTATTTATTGAGAAAGTTATCTTTATTGCCATATTGTTTTTCAACAAGGATACCTTATTTGTGTAATTAAACATCCAAGATGCACAATATTGTGCTCCCTGCTCCTCATCCTTTCTCCCCGATCAAAAGGACCTCATTTTCTTTGTGTGGCATTAGGAACTGGATTTGGAGCCTGATGGATGCTAGGCAACCATTCTCTAGTTACATCTTCATCCCAACAGCAAGCATATTGCCACTGAATCAATCACCAGTGTCTCGGCCTGGTGTTCAGAATGTGTAGCAGCGTATCCCCAAACTCTCTTCTTTTCCTCTTCTACGACGGGGTCCTAGTGTTCTGGGACTGCGTAAACAAATGTCCTTAAACATTGGGATTCAGGACTTGCTTAGCGAATCGATAGCGATGCCTACACTTTATCTCGATTAGCAACGAACTATAATTTAAAAGTGATTTTTCGAACTCTAGTCAATGAGCACTTGCTGAGGCTTTGTAAGTGAGACAAAGTGGTTCGTATAGTAATCTGGCGATCTCAAGCGTTTTGTGAAACGCTGTGGGAGATGTACTCTGCTTTGTCTTAGCCCTCGGACTTTCCATCTCGCCACGAAGTTAAATTAGAAGAAGCTACAAGGAACTCCATGTTAGTAGAATGTTGTGCTGTGCCTAACTGAGCTTGGCTCCTCCCAAGAACCCCGAAGAGCGGTTGTGTTACCAATGTTCACATTTCCTTCCGAGGTAATCTTAACCTCACGGATATAAATTACGAGGTGTAGACGATTTTAAGGAGTGGTTGGTTCCGTGTTCTGGAACCCCAAAGTTGAATTTGGAGCTCCTAGTGAGTAGAAGTCACGGTGTTCAATAGGTCAGCTGGATTTGAAGTTCAGCTGGTTTCAACTCAACAAGAGTTCTTCTCTGCAGAAGCTACGTGAACAAGCTGACCACCAGGGGGTGCAGTTTTGCTGCTATGGGCTTGGGAAAGACTCAAGCCTGAATCTTCTGAAGTCTAAGTTATTGTTTCATTATTTGAGAGATAAGTCTGTATTTAATCTCTCCTTGGGAAGACGGCAAAACCTTGCTTTAAAGTTACACGATACATTTAAAGTTATTTCTCTGAGATAACCCCCCCCCTCCCAACACACACATTTGGAGAAACGTGGTTGGAAAGTGAGATATTTTGGTGACTAAAAATCAAGGTGAAAGGGACGTTGGGAAAGTCTAATAACTTCATAGCGTAATAGGATGACAGAAACAATTTCTCTGAAGGAAACAAGCTTAAACTGCATGAATAGGGTTCGTGCTAAGAAACATTTGTTCAAATAAGGGAAGTAAATGAAGACCGGAATTGTTCACGGAAGCCATGGGTTTTAAATTTCTTTTTCATTGAAATCTGGTGTCCTACGCCTGAAGAAAGAGACTGCAGCAGAAAGATACTTGATTAGTCTCTATCTCCGGAAATGAAACGACGTAAAATAATTTACAGAATATTTAAATCAATGGGAGGTTTCCAAACCAGCCAACAACTGGCAATTAGCAATTAAAACAACCATCCTCGAACCATTTGAAATTACTTTGTTTCAGGCAAATGGGGCATCTAAAATAGCGTCTCCAAAGCAATGGGGCAGCAACAGGAATTGTCAGGGAGAAGCTATCTAAAATTTTAGGCTCGCATGCTGGGCAAGAAAGGTGGTAATTGCCAATCGCACAGCAAATCACATTTTTGAGTTTCCTTGTTCCACTTGGAATCAGCTAGTTATGTGAGAGGGTGATGTATATACGCACAGCTAAAGTTGCTTTATCTCTGGGAATCTACAGGAAGCCTTCTTGTGAGAGAAGAGTTGCTCTCTCTGTCTGTCTGTCTCTTGTCTCTCTGTCTGTCTATCTGTCTCTGTCTCGCTGTCTCTGTCTCCGTCTCTCTTTCTCCCCTCAGAAAGTCAAGATGCAAATGCTTTTTAGAAGGGCGGAATTTGAAGACGGAGTAGCAGGGAGAAAGGAAACTAGAGACACCAGAGACCATGGTCCCAAACTGCTCCAAAACAAACTAATTGCATGAGAACCACGGGACACGGACACTCACTGCAAAAGGACAGAAGTAGGTGGGTGTCAGGCGGTCTCAGCCACCTCGGATTGCAAGCAGGAGGGCAGAAGGAGTCTTTCACCTGATCCTTAGCCTGCTGTGACCCTGCGTGCTCTGGATAGCAAGCAGCTCATCTGCAGCCAGAAGGCAAGCTTCCTTGTGTCCTGGTACCCTGGACTCCAAAGAGCTCTTCCTCCAGGGGACCGCCGCTTAACCTCGCCCACAGAGGGAGGTGGCCGCGCCCAGGGGGAGGAGCTCTTCTCTCGCCCCGCCCACCAGGGGAGGCGGGTCCCATTCGCCCTCCCCTCCGAGCGGGCAAGTGACGCACGACCCCGCCCCCGGCCGCTCCGTAGCGCCAGCCTAGCAGAGGCTGCGAGGCGGGCGGCTCGGGTGGCGGAGGAGCAGCGGCTCAGCAGCTGGCAGAGAGTGCGTGGCGCCCCACACGCAACTTCCCCGCAGCCGCCCCGGCGGCGTCCGCCTGTCCCATGTCCCGCAAGGCGAGTGAGGACGTGGAGTACACGCTGCGCAGCCTGAGCAGCCTGATGGGCGAGAGGCGCCGCCGGCAGCCGGAGCCCGGGGCGCCGGGCGGGGAGCGCAGCCTCCTAGCCGCCGAGTCGGCCGCCAGCCTGCAGGGCGCGGAGCTGGAGCGCGCGGCGCGCAGGCAGTTCCAGCGCGACGAGACCCCCGCCTTCGTGTACGCGGCCGCCGCCTTCTCGGCGCTCGGCGGCTTCCTGTTCGGCTACGACACCGGCGTGGTGTCGGGGGCCATGCTGCTGCTGCGGCGCCAGATGCGCCTGGGTGCGATGTGGCAGGAGCTGCTGGTGTCGGGCGCGGTGGGCGCGGCCGCCGTCGCGGCGCTGGCCGGAGGGGCCCTGAACGGCGCCCTCGGTCGGCGCAGCGCCATCCTGCTGGCCAGCGCCCTGTGCACCGTGGGCTCCGCCGTGCTGGCCGCCGCCGCCAACAAGGAGACGCTGCTGGCCGGCCGCCTGGTCGTGGGGCTCGGCATCGGTGAGTGGCCGCGCCCGCGAGCCCCACTGATCCCCTTGCTCTCCCCTGCTCCGCGGTCCTTCGGGGGCTCGGTGGCACGAGCGCCCTGGTGGCTGTGGAGGATGCGCTCCCTTCTCCCGGATTCCCACGTGGAATCTGCGGTCGCCCGCGGGTCAGTCAGCGCCGGACAGTCTGGAGCAATTCAAGATACCCCAGCTTTCCCTGATCTGGCCTAACCTGAGGCCGCTTGTTGAGTTTAGGAGGGTCTCCACATCCCTGCCATCCCTGAGAGTGATTTCCCCACTGCCAGCTCTCCTTTAGGATGCTAAGCCCACCGAGCTTTAAATGAACTGCGAACTGCAATAATTAGTAGAGTCAAGGAGTTTTGAACTCCAAAATCCCTGCTCCGAATCAGTTCCATCTTCTCTGCAGTGGAACATTTTTAAATAGAACACTATTTCCTCTCCTTGCTTTGTGCTCTGTGGTTGACTTTCAACCTTTCCACCTTTCTAGATGAAATCTATCTTCCCTTTCCTACCCTACTTAGAACTTTTACTTTGGGCCAACATTCACCATTCTTGTTTTGCCTTCTCTGCCTTTTCCATATGGGAACCAAATTATCCATTAAAGGTCATATTCATTTCCTAGATTCAGTTAGGAGCCACTCCTGTGGATAAATGCCCAGCAAGATAGACACTTGCAATTTACTTTTAGAAATGGAGAGATGTAGGTTCTCTGGGCATTGATTTTTGTTTGTTTGTTTGTCACCCTGTTTGCTGAGCGGAGGAGGCACTCTTGGTGTGCTCTTGGCAGAGGGAAGCTGTTTGGGATGTGCCCAGTGTTATTAGAAAGCACTTTTAAAGGGAGAATGGGAAGTTGTGACTTAAATCTCACTGGTAGTTTTCCAAGGCTATAAAATGTTTCCTTTTATAATTCAGTTTCCTTTAGGGTAAAGTGTTGCTTCCCCATGGGAGGGCTAGATGGATTCCTGGAGTGTCCCTGAGCTGACCAATCTTCACCCTTCTGGGTAGGTTTGTAAGGGCAAGCACACTCATTCATTCAACTCTGCCTGTAGGAACCAGGAGCCTAAAATCCCAGCTCACTGTACCTGTATCCCTGATCACCGACTCTGCTTCTACGGGTAATTACTGAAGCATGGCAAGGCTCTCTGTGAAATGTGGATTTGGCAAAGGAAGGTCCAAATGACCACCAAAGAGACAAAAATCCATGGAAATCCCCTCTCTGTGTAGAAATGCCCTCTGCCTGTAGGATTCTTCGACAAATAACCTGCCTAGGACTCTAATCAGCATCATCTGCCTGGGATACAGATCCTCTTTTATGGCCCTACCTTCTTTTCTCCCCCTTGGCATAGAAATCACACTTCAGTTGTCAGAGGCTCATTATCAATTCCCAGACTTATATTTGGAGATGGATGTTTTGCAGATGTGTCTTAATGAAACTCCTGAGTATCAGATGAAAAATTGAAGCATTATGTTGATTCTTGCCTGACAGCCTGGGGGCCCTGTCATGTCAGGGTCCTTCCAGATGTATGATACAGAATTGTAAGGAGAGCATCCTCTAGAGTTGGCTTCACAAATAGGTCTAAAGGCAGATAGAACTGGCTTTCATCCCTTAGGACAGTGCTCCTCAACCTTCCTAATGCTGTGGCCCTTTAATACAGAGGTGACCCCCCAACCATAAAATTATTTCATTTGCTACTTCATAACTGTAATCCCGCTACTTTTATAAATATGTCATGTAACTATCTGATCTGCAGGATATCTGATAAGCAACCCCAAAGGGGACTTGACTTACAGGTTGAGAACCACTGCCTTAGGAGGAGAGGCTCAAAGGTGGTGGGTGGGTAGAACAGATGCAGTGAGCTGCCTGGAGAGAAGCCAGGTCTGGAGATAAGGAAAGGACTGTCTAAGCAAGGGGGTGAATACAGAAGGAAAGAGGATGGTGTACTTCAGCGAGCAGAGATGCCATTGTGAGAACAGCTAGGCAGGAACTGTGTGCTTAGAGGAAGAGGACAGGTGTGGAGTCAGACACAGTCCCTGAGACTGATTCATTCGGGATCCGGAAGATACAGAAAAGAAAAAGAAAACACTTCAAGTGTAAATTAGTGGTTAAGCGTATGGTTTCAAATATAAAGACCTTTGTAACTCACAGATCGCCATCCTCCCGAGAGAGCTTTCAGTTCTTTTTAGCTGATAGGAAATGGTGTTTCCTTCAGCCAAAGGAGCGTTTGGTTGACGGTTGACAAGGTTGTGATTTGTGTCAGGAGACAGAAAATCAGTTTCGTCTGTTTAGAACAAGAGTTCAGGTAATCTTTATATGTGGTCAGCGGTTTTTTTTTGTTTTGTTTTGTTTTGTTTTGTTTTGTTTTTAAATGTTGTTGCTATTGGGGTTCTTTTGTTGTTGTTTTTTTATATTTTATTTTGTTAGTTTTTGTCCTGTGATAATTTAGTAAATGCCAAGTAACAAAAGGTGTCTTGTGCCATTTCTAGACAAGGTTCTCCATGATAACTTTTCTCTCCACATTTACCCTGGGGAAACATAAGGCCCTTGGGATCAGGGATTTTGTTGATTTCTGTAAATTTCTTTTTTTTTTTTTTTTTGGTTTTTCGAGACAGGGTTTCTCTGAGTAGCCCAGCTGTCCTGGAACTCACTCTAGACCAGGCTGGCCTCGAACTCAGAGATCCGCCTGTCTCTGCCTCCCAAGTGCTGGGATTAAAGGCGTGCGCCACCACGCCCGGCGGCGATTTCTGTAAATTTCTAAATCTGTATTCCTGAAGCACAGGAGAAACATGTTGAAGGCTAAAAGGAAGGGTGAGCAGAAATGACGCACAACGCAGTGAAACTTCCATGGCTGGCGTGGTGTCAATTTAATTCAAAACTGTCCTTTCAAAAAATAAAATTAATGTGTTGTCAAAATATCTTTAAGGCCATCTAAAAGTTTCAAAGTTGCCCTTTAATGAAATCATTCATTCATTTATTCAGTGATCAGTGGTTAAGCTTCCATGATGAGGTCAGTCAGATTTGGTACAGGGAGTAAATAGCTAAATATGAAGCCCACCCCGCAGGCGCCTATCATTGAACAGGGCAGGAAGATATATTAATAGCCAATTACAAAACAGTAGAGGGTTCGCTAAGCGCCAGAGAAATGGGGAGGGCAGATCATTGCTTGCTTTGGCTGTGTGTGTAGAAAAGATACCAGAGGGCCTGGAGGGATGGCTCAGTGGTTCAGAGCATATTCTGTTCTTGCTGGAGTCCAGTTCCCAGTATCCATGGTGTTCAGGTCACAACCACTTATAACTCATGAGTCCAGCTTTGAGGAAACTTTGGGGGCTGTTACAACACCATCCTAATGCACATAGATCTATAGAGACACATTCATACCTAACTAAAAACTAAAAATTGAAAAGGATGCAGGCTTAAGAATGGTTTCAGAGGAGCAATAGTTAAGTGAGAGGTTGAAAGATAAGTAGGCATTCAGCAGATGATATAGGCAGGAAGTGAGAGAGTGTTGGTTTCCTGTCTCTTATTTCCCGAGCACAGGAAAATCCTTTCTATGCCTCTCACCTGATCCTCCTACCTCTGACCTCCGTGAAACCAGGTCTCGTCTGGTTAGAAACTTTCCAGCATTCCCTGAAAAGGCCATAGACACAAAATCAGGGTTCCGTCAGCAAGCTCTCAGAAGCCTTCGTTTTTCTGTTTGCTTTTACTAGACATTTAAAGTGGGGTTCACCCGTAGGAGCAAAGTCCCAGAAAAGCAAGAGTTTGAAGTGTAGATGAGTGAGAAGGCTGGGATGGGATCGGCTGCCCGGGATGGCAGCTGGAGAGTCTGTTTAAAGATTGTGTGGGAATAGTCACTGTAGCCCTCGAGGCTCGCTCCGGTGACACCGTAGTTCCTCGAAGCTCTTGTAAACCCCCCTTTCCTCTTTCCAGTTTGCTTTTTAGCCCTTCTCCCTTTCTTTCCGACTCTTCTTGTCTCATGGAAGACGATGTTTAGTGTCAGAAGCCCCTTGCAGAGTTGGTAGCCACGAGGTGAGCACAACACAGCCACCAGTTGGTAAAGCGCCCATGGGTCCCTTCAAGTCGAGATCTTTTAAAGAGAAGCCTTCTGACCAGAGAGCATAGTTACTGATCTGTGTTCAATGAGCCGTGAGGACAAGCCTGAGAAAAGGAAGGACATTTGTGCTGTTTTGGGGTCAGGGAAATCTATTTTCTTGGTGAGTTATAGCAAAATAATGTGCTGAATGCCGGTGTGTATGCACAGGGCGTACTTTTAGTCTTTCTATTTTGCCTCAGTCAGCACAGAGACCAGACTTGGTTATTGTCCCTGCTTTTTTGCCTTTTTAAACTTGAAGACTTAGCTCAAATAGGACACATAGTTTTGATCTGTGTGCCCTGACATGAGGCGTCTTTTGTAGGTGTCTTTAGTCTTTGATTTTTTTTCTTAAACCAGGGTATATTTATAATAATATTTTAAAATACAATGATTGAAGGGCTGGAGCGATGCCTCCGCAGTTAAGAACAGATACTGCTCTTGCAGAGGACCTTTGGTTCCCAGCACCCACTTTGGACAGCTCACCACTGCCTGGGAATCCAGCCTTTGTGGATATATTACATGTGTATATACATACTTCCAGGCCTTACATATAATTCAAAATAATAAAAATAAAGATAGTGAAAAAAATAGATGAGTTTTCTGGAGTTTGTTTTCTCTGGCCCTGTGTTTCTCCTGCTTATCGTGTTTTGAAACGGCGGAGTATAGGAATGTGGTGCCAACACCCTCCATGTGGATGGGCTCTGGCTCTGGTGCTGGCATTTACCGCTCCAGATAACTGATGTTGTAGTGTTCTTGCAGAAAGTATCACGGCACTGAAATCATGAGATTCACTGCTATTCAGACCTTTCTTGAGAAGTGACATCACAGCAATTTGCATAGCCCAGAGAAGTGACATCACAGCAATTTGCATAGCCCAGAGAAGTGACATCACAGCAATTTGCATAGCCCAGAGAAGTGACATCACAGCAATTTACATAGCCCGGATTTGTGCAATTACTCTTAGGTTTACCTCAGTTTCCCTATCAGCCTGTCAGTACTTTCTCTGCTTTTTAACTTCTGTTTATAACTTCATGTTGCGATTTGTAGTTGATACAGCCCACTGAACAATACTTTCAGAAATATCACATGAGCCTTTAGATTTTTCTTCCTAACTGTATACACATGGAAAACCTTGTTTGATCAAAATAAATGGCCAGGCAGTATTGAGCTTCATGAAAACACTTTTCTTGAGTTTGAGCGTAGTTAACCAGAAGCAGTTGGATTCTCAATAAAGTAGCTCGTGTAAAAAATATTTTTGTGGTGATGCAAAGATAATAAAGTTTGCTTTAAACACTTGTTAAAAATTGTTTTTCAGATTTTTTTTTTTACTGGCTTTCTTTTCCTGCTTGGTATGAAACGGATGTATAAACGGAGCTCCTCTTAATTTCTGATTTCCTTGCATGCTAGCTGTCTCACACCCTCCCTGTCACATCCGTTGGCATGGAGACCGACCTTCAGAGTCCTGGTAGATTATTACCTGATTATGTTTGCCTGGTAGTATGACAACTCCCTCCACAAGTGAGTAAGGAGGCCGTTAATGTGAGTTAGATCACACTGTTTATGAGACATCTGTATTTCTCCTTTCTGTGGTACAAGCACCAAGTCAACTAGCTTCATATTGGTCATGGATACTCATGGCAGCCAGCCTCTGTCCCTTCTCCACACAAATGCACGACTCTAATGTTTTTTTCCTTTGACTGAACTTTAAGAAGCAGCTCAGGGGAAGAAGGGTTCATTAAAGCGCGTGATTAGAGGGTAAAGTGGATTGTGGTCTAGGATGATAGTAGTGGAAGCCGGGAGGAGCTACGAAGCCTAGCAGGCTATAAAGGAAACAATGAGCAGCCAGGAAGTAGACCAGGCTGTAAAGCCCCAAGGTTAGCACCCAGAGACCTACTTCATCCCTCCAGGCTCCATCTTCTAAGGTTCTTGCAGCACCCAAACTGTGCCACCAGCTTGTATCTAAGCTCTTAAACACAGGAGCCACGGGGACCATTTCAAATCCACCCACAGTGGTGAGTGTGCTCTGAAATACAGTGTAGTGACAGTCCTCTCTGAGCCCTATGTTACTGCTCTTTGCCGTATCTCATGGGAACGACATGTTTTATTTCAAAGTGGATTAATTTAATTACTCTTTTCAAATGTTTTAAAAATTAAAATTAAGACCTTTAAATTGTATATGCATGAGTCTTTTACCTGCATGTATCTCTGCGTACGACAAGAACGTCTAATAATACCCACTGAGACCAGAGGAGGGCATTGTATCATGTAGAAGTGGAGGTATAGATGGGTTGTGAGCCACCATGTGGGTGCTGGGAGCTGAACCTGGGTCCTCTGGAAAAGCAGCTAATGCTCTTAACCATCAATCAATCTCTCCAGCCTCATGGAAGTTTTTTTTTTTTTAATTGTAATATTAAACGGTAAATTTACTACATGGACACTTCTGAAGTGTGTTGTCCTGAAGTGTGAAGGGTGTTTACAGATCACACGACAGATTGCTAAAAGGTTTTCATCTTGTCAGACTGAAAGTCTGTGACCACATCCCTAGGTTTTATGGTTCTGATGGCTTTACTTTGTGGTGTTTGTCCTTTGTTCTCCCGTAACTGGCTTAGTTTACATAGCACAAAGTTCTCCAGGTTTATCCATGCTGAATTTCCTTGTTTTATTACAGCTCCCTTGTGTGCCTCTGTGTGTGTGTGAGAGAGAGAGAATTTCCTTCATTTGCCTTGTGTCTGTAATTGGACAGTGAGCGCAGGAGTGCGGGCAGGGAGCCTGATGAGACCCTGCTTTGAGTTCGTTTGGATATAGATCTGGAAGATAGAATTGCCGGGACGTATGGTAGTTCTATTTTCAATATTCTGATGAACAGCTATACCCATTTCCACAGGGGAAGCACCAGCTCGTATCCCACAGTGCGCTGCACTTCCAGCCGTTAGTGTACTTACCTTAGCCTCTACTCTTCCTTCTTTTGGTAGTGGGACATCCTAATTGAGGGACAGTGGATGCTTACAGTCAGCAACGTTGACAACTCTTCATATGCATGTTGCTCACGTGGATATCTCCTTTGGAAATTATTTAAATCCTTTACCATTTTTGTTGTGGGTTTACTTATTTATTCGTTACCTTATTTATCTCTGGCATAAGGGCTCCCATAACCCAGGCTAGGCTACAGCTTGCTATATATTTGAGGCTGACCTTGAGCTCCTGATCTTCCTGCCTCTGCTTTCAGGTTTTTTGGTTGTTTTTTTTTTTTTTAATGGTATTCTTTTCTGTTGGGTTGTAGGTTCCTACATGTATTCTGAATATGAATTATATCTCCCCCAGCATATTTTTCTCCCACGTCTCACAGACTGTCATTTCACTCGGTGGGTTGTTTCCTCTGTGCCGTCTTTTGTTTTTAAAGTTATTTACCTTTTTATGTGTGTATTCGTGTGAAGATACACAGGTGTGGATGGATAGATGTCTTCCCAGTGTCCAGAAAAGGATGCTGGAGCCACTGGACCTGGAGTGAGACACTATGGTAAGCCCCTCCACATGGGCACTGGGAAGGGAATCTGAGTGTCCAGCAAAAGCATGGCCTGCTCTTAAACACTGAGCCATCTCTCCAGCCTTCCCTGTGCAGCTTTTAACCTTGGGTTTCCCCCTTTCTGCCTATTCTCATTGTGTGGCCTGAGCTCTTGTTATCATTGACAGGAAATCTGCTCTGCCCGTTCTTTTCCCTTATATTTTTTTCCAGTAGTTTTAGGTAGCATGTCTTCCATCTGTTTTGAGTTAATCTGTGTTTTTAATGTAAGTTAGGGTCCAATTTATTCTTCTGTAAGTGTGTATTCCAGTTCCCCATCACTGTGTGTCACTGCCTATCGCTTTCCCCTGTGAACATTACCTTAAAAATACAGATGTGCATGCTGGCCTAGGGAGGGCAGAAGAAAGACACCCAAGCCTCTGCGTTGGGTACCACTACAATGGACGAATGTGTGATGGACTGATGGGAAAGAGGGTGTACGAGATGGAGAGATGGAAGAAAAGGCGAACTGAAGGGTTCTTACACTGTGGAGAAAGAGGAAACGGAGACTAGACAGCAGTGAAGAGCAGGCAGATAAGAGGAAGCCATGATGTGGTCCTGGCCTGGGCTGCTACCAAAGGCCACATCTGGGTCTGTGGTCCTGCTGCAGCTTGGGTCTGTGTCAATGCCTATGGCCAGAGTTACCACCAGAGGCCAAGTGGATGTTTGTGGTCTGAGATACCACTGGCTACCAGGTGGATATCTGAGGGTCACGCTGGGGAGACATGATGATCTCAGTGGCCTGGGTGCTACCTGAGGAGGCCATGAGGACAGCCTGGCCCAGGCTGTTCCCTGGGGTCATGCCTGGGATCATGGTGCTATGGCAGTCAGGGCAGAGTCTGTGTTACCAACAAAGTCCTGAGGAACTATACTGAGGTGGCCCTGTCCCTCCCCAGCTACCACACTGGAGAGAGCTGGCCCCACCTTTCACCTGAACAGCACAGTAGAACTGGCCCTGGTGGCAAAAGCATGGCTGAGCTGGCCCCAAGGGCATGAGAGCAGGAGAGCTAACCCTGCTCCTTGCCGGCTGTGGTTAGCAGGAGCAGTGCTGGAGAGATCACCTTGGTGGTGTGGGAACAGGGAAGATAGCAAGCTGACCAACTCAGCTACCTCCCAAGCCCAGGTCCAGGTCTTTGAGTTGGCCCACCCCAAAATCTACCCCATCTATGACCTGCTGGAGTGAATGAAAGGGCTGGCCGTACAGATCCAAAGCTGCAGGATCTCCATGACACAGAGCTACAACAAGAAACCTGAAAGAACTCCTGATGAGGATCCAGTATGGATGGTATAGCAGAAGCCAGAGGCATGGGACTGATCATTGCAGTGAACTCTTAGAGTAAAGATGTGTGGACAAAAGGGTATACCGTGGTGTGACATACTGTGACACACTACAGCTTCCATGGCAAGATTTTTTTTTTAATTCTGTTTGGGGAGAGAGGGTGCAGGGGTGGAGGTCAGATATGAAGGAAAGTGGAGGTAAGTGGGATTGGGGTGCATGATGTGAAATTCATGAAGAATCAATAAAAAAAAATAAAGAAAATACAGATGTTTAGCTGGGCAAGGTAGTGTGTCTATAAGTTCATGTATGAGGTCTCCCTGAGTGAGTCTGAATACCTTGGGGAGGCTGTGTCTCTTAAACAAGGCAACCCCTCCCCCAAAACCTGAAACCCTTTCAAGTGTTCCTGTGATTTTGTTAGAACTGACTGTGCTCAGGATTAACAAGGAGGAAAGCAGAGCAGGGTGGAGCTGTTCTGTTCTCTTGCTCAGGGCTCAAACACCAGATACCTGCTAACAGGAAAGGTGGGTGCTGTGCTGCTCACCTCTGGGGGGGGGGGTCCACTGACTCTGGGTCTCCACGAGGGGCATCCGACCCTGAATCCATGGAAATGGTCCCAAGGAGTTGAATGCGGATACAGCTGGCATGGGGCACCTAGAGTGCCAAGAACGCTTTTCCTGTTTCTCTCTTGAGACTCACAGTTGTTTTCTCTGCTCCTCCTTTCCTGAACTCGCTCAGGATCTTGTCGATAACTACGTCCTGAGTGATGTCTTTGTCGTGTTCGAGAGCTCAAAGATAAAAATAGGCCCTGATCTTAAACGACTGAAGTGTTGCAGAGAAAAGCTAACAGGAGATCCCAGAACTGTGTTGGTTAGGAGAGGACAGGAGTGTCTGCAGGATGCGCAGTCCTCCCAAGACCGACTTCATCACCACGCTCAGAACTACAGGCCTGACATTGACAGTTTGTTCCTTGAGATGTGTCATTTTTGAATGCAGCTGATTCCCCTAGGGATGGACCATTGGTTTAAGGTTTAGACGATGCAGTGTTCCTAGTATTTAGATCCTCCCATTGCTCTTAGGGGCATACTTTTTTTACATAACTCTCTTTTGAATATATGGCAAACTAACACATGTGTGGAATACCCAGAAGGATAATAGTGTAGCTGAGTGTTGGAAACTCACAAAGTGCCTCTACTGCTGTACCGGTAGTTAATTAAGAGTGGATAATTAAGAGTGGCAGTTATCAGAGCCTGGGGAACCTAAACTGCTTGGGTGCACAGTGGCAGTGGCTGGCGGCTTACTAGCTGAGTGACTGTGTCTGATATATATTTTTTAATCCCTTATGCTCCATTGTCCTCACTTGTACAGTGAGATAGTACCTGCCTGCCTCGGAGGGTTGTGGGGAGATTGAATGTGTTTGCATTTGTAAAGTGTTATTCACATGTCTGGCAAAATAATGCATAAGTAGCTGTTAAATATTCCCTCTAACCTGTGTAGCCATTAGCACAAGACGTGCCAGGTACTAAGAGTCCAATAAGGGAGTGAATAGTGACAGTTAGAAAGTGTATGTAGAAATGTCTGGCTATAGGGTTGGGTAGAATATTGCTTGATAAAATTCTTGCAAGGACCTAAGTTCAACTAGAACCCATGTTAAAGAAAAAAAATCAGGCCTCACAAGGCACTTGTGAGGCTCGTGATAGAGGTAGTGTCTTAGGGTTTTATTGCTGTGAACAGACACCATGGCAAAGGCAAGTCTTACATAGACAACATTTAATTGGGGCTGGCTTGTAGGTTCAGAGGTTCAGTTCATTATCATCAAGGCAAGAGTATAGCAGCATCCAGGCTGGTATGGTGCAGGCAGAGCTGAGAGTTCAACATCTTCATCTCAAGGCTGACTTCTAGGGAGCTAGAGTGAGGGTCTTAAGCCCACACCCACAGTGACACACCTACTCCAACAAGGCCACACCTCCTAATAGTGCCACTCCCTGAGCTGAGCATATATAAACCATCACAGGTGGACACTGATGGGTCAGTTAGATTCTCTCTGGCCATCTGAGGCTCGTCTCATTGATGAGTTGTAAAGTCAGGGAGAAGCCCTGTCTCAGCAAAACACAAGGTCAAAAGCACCTAAGGTCAATAGCACCCTAGGCTGTCCTCTGGCCTTCACAGACCTGCACGTTTATCTCCACCCAGACACAGAATGTCAGCTGTGAATCAATGAGTAGATGTTAGGGCTTGTAGCTGGGCGATACCTCTCTGTACTCTTAACGTGTTCTTATAGCCAAGGAACAGAAAAACGATCATCTTAGTGTTAGCTGTAACCAGCCATGGATTTATGTTGATCTAATCCAGTTTGAACCAATTTGAAAGACAGAACGAGTAACTTCAAGGTGGGACAGTCCTCTTTCCATGTTCAGTTTTTATTATTTAAGTTAATATCCAGCAAGACAGATGGAGTTTTCAAATGTGTCTTTATAACCATAACCATAGTCGGTGTGAGAGAGGTCTCTGCTCCAGTAGGGAAGTCGGAGCTGACACAAGTGAGGTTTCGAAGTGTATGGGGCATCTTTGTTAGTGATCTCAAGGGTCTGTTTAATAGAAATCAGTGCAACTGGGAATCTGTTTTTTTGACCACTTATGTTCCCTGATAAAGACACACCCAGCTGTATATTTTAATATGACTTAAGCAGCACAATAGCTAGACAACTGCCTACCCTCCGTGTTGTTAGAATCTACCTCCTATCCTTAATCCAAGTTATTACTCACTGTGTTTCACCTGGGCTGCTCTTAGCTCCACTTAGGCAGCTCTCTGGGCCTCGTTCTCTCGGCCTCTAGCCCGTGGTGGCTTTCCTTGCTTCTCTAGCAGGTGAGGGCTCCCTATCTCCCCTCTTCCTTGTGCTTTCAAACCTGAGAAATCTAAACCCCGGCTATGTCTCTCCTCCCCAGCTATTCGCTGCTGGCATCTTTATTTACCAGTATTAACTGGGGCCAGAGTCCCTTTAGCAGACTCTAAATCTTGGAGGCCAGTCCTTAGCCTTACAATAAACAATAAAAGACAAAACCTCAACACCTGCTTGTTAGAGTGTGATGCAGGTTGAGAGGAAGGAGCTACCTGGGACTGAGACGTTATCTTATAATTATTTTCTTTGTTTAACTGGTAAAATATTCTCAGTGGGAAAAATGTATCTGCCTTTTAAGAGATCAAGAGTGATCTTAACAGATCAAACTAAGACTTAAAGGTTGCAACTGTGCATCAACAAAAGGGGTTTAAAGTTGGAGCTTTCCTATAAACTCAGTTATAATACTTTGAGGGGAGTTTATGACTTCAGAAGAGGAATTTTTATGTGCAACATAGACCGTTTGAAGCCAGCAGATGTAACTAACCTCTAGGTCTATGGCTATGTTACCCTGAACCGCCCTGATCTCCTCTGATCTCTGAAGCCCAGGAGGGTCCGGCCTTGGGTAGCACTTGCATGGTAGAGGCTACTTGGTAACCATTTACTTTTTATTGAGCCACTGCTTATAGTTGTGAAAGAAAAATTGTGTGGAGACTAAAAATGGAAAAGGTCTGGAACACAAGCATGTTTAATATTTACACCCAGTGCCTGCCATACTTTCCTTCCTTCAGCCTTTACTGTCAAGGTCTGAAGAGAGCGAATGGCTCTTCGATTGCCCTCCACTCTTTCTGAGGCAGCCAGCACAGCAAGCCTGTGATTTTTCAGGGGAGCCAGTCTGAACCTCACAGCAACCCAGGGGGTGGGGTGGGGACCACAGCTCTCTGGCCTGCCTGGCAGTCCTGCTGGCACATACGTAAAGAAAAAGAACTGGTTGTGGAATCGCGTCATTTGTTAATAATAAACAATTTGGGGGATTTCATAAATATCATATTCATTCCTACCTTATGTCAGAGAAGTATTTATGACTTTTAGGCATTTATTATTTACGTCCATCCTTTGAAGATGATTTCTGATGTGAAAGTCCATCACATCTTAGTCAAACAATGCAGAGAGAATAGGGTGTTAGTACACCGTTACTATATGCCTTTGAGGTTTGTCACAGAAATCTTAGCTTCCTTCCTGAGGTAGAGGTATATGACGTCAGCTGTGGTGGATTCCAAAGCACGGTGTGTGTGTGGATGTTTTCTGTGCGCATTTCCCTCAGAGTAGAGAGCAGTGCTTGCCTGGAGAAGGAAGAATGAAAAGCACGGAGAGCTTAGGTAGATGAAGCCGGAGAGGCAGGCGGTGCTGAGATTCACACAGGTGTCTGGTCACGAACCAGTGTGTGCACCCCTCCTCCATCTGGAAGAATCCCAGTTTGTAATTGTGAAAGCAAAACAGAGGCAAGATGATACTGCTGTGTGCAGGATATACATGTATTGAATGTACTAATCCTCAAAGGCCCCACTGAGAGACTCCCGGGAGTCTTAACGAAAGCACTTTGGACAAAGTAGTAATAAGATTGGGGAACAGTAATGAGAGATGACATCTCAAGGTAGAGAGCTACTCCGAATGAATAATGTGTCCGATCAGTTAAAATCAAAAGGATTAATGAAACAAAATAGAAGTTCCAGCGATACATTCAAATCTTATAAGAGGTTTGATTTGGACAAATCAGTATAACATGGGAAAGAAAGAAATTTCAAGTAGTAAAGAAAATAGCAAACCTAAAACCCAGTGTCTTTCATTACATAGTTTTAAAATAATCTCTAAACATGTTGTAAGAGCGAGACTACAAATAAAAACATACAAGTAAACTGAATTACCAAAATGAAATATTATTTGCATATAAAGGATATTTAAAAAACTACTTTTATCAAGAGAAAATTAAGTTGGGGAAAAACAAAACACAACACAACTATAGAGAAAGTATTTAGCTTCGGTGAAGATCTAAAGGAAAAACTTTTGAGTATGTCTCATTGAGTGCTAGGAAAGCGCGACTGGGCAGATTTTCTTACTACAAAATGGGAAAGGATTTTTAAGATTATAAGCAGACATATTTCCTCATTTTTTTTTCTTTAATTAATTTAACAAACCTGTTTAGAATTACTGATATAGCTGTGGCGCCGCGGGCCCCACCCCTGCCGGGCACCTGAAGACTTCAGCTAGTCCCTCGAAGAGTCCGCACCAGGCTGCCCTGGAGCCATCCATGGCAGTGCTCACCATCACCTGCCTCTCGAATAACAAAGGATCCTGGGAAAATTGGAGAAGATAAAGTACATTCCCTGTCCAGATCAGGAGATTGACAGACCAGTATCTGTGAAGATCCCCCGTGTACTACCATGCTCTCATACATTTTGCAGAAACTTTTTGGAACATGTTCTTCAGACATCTGGTAACTTTTGCATATGGAGGCCTCTGCGAATTCCACTCCAGTGTCCTAACTGAAGAAGTATTATTGAAATTGCTTCAACTGGCATAGAATCCTTACCTGTAAACTTTGCATTACGAGCAATTATTGAAAAGTACCAGCAAGAAGACCACCCAGATGTTGTCACCTGCACTGAACACTACAGGCAACCATTAAATGTTTATGGTTTACTAGATAAGAAATTAGTTTGTGGCCATTGTCTTACTATAGGCCAACATCATGGCCATCCTATAGATGACCTTCAAAGTGCCTATCTGAAAGAAAAGGATACACACCTCAGAAGTTTTTGAGACAGTTAACCAACACACACTGGACAGACATCACTCGCCTCTTTGAAAAGCTTGAAGAACAGAAACATCATTCTGAGAAAATAGTTCAAGGTGATAAGGAAGTTGTTCTCCAGTATTTTAAGGAGCTTACTGATAACATTAGAACAGAAAAAAATATTTTTGGCAGTTCTTTATGATGTTGGCAAGATGATTAATCAAGAATACACTCCATAGATTCAAAGAATGAAGGAGATAAGGGAACAACTTGAGTTAATGACAGTAACGACATCTTTACAAGATGAGTCTCCACTTAAATTCCTGGAAAAATATTGATGATGTCCGCCAACGTGTGCAGATGTGGTAACTGTTGAAATTTATCCTTGAGTAAGCAGTGTATTAAAAGAAGAGTGGAGCAGAACAGAAATTGGACGTATTAAGAAAGCCGTTATTCCTGAAATGAGAGTTTCTTCAAAAAGAATGCCATGTTCCTGGCATTCTGATAATGATGAAAAAGAAATGGAACTTTTTACATTTTTAAACATTGCTATAGTTTCACTCATTTCAGCGATACTAATACTCCTTTTCAACCATCACACAATAACCATCTTAAATGAAATCACGTCAATATGCTTCTCTGAAGTCTTTCTCTCTGTTTACCAGAGTTTATCTAAGAATTTACATGACTTACACAGTACAGTGTGCTGCACTTTATATTTGCTAAAGGAATTGATGTGGAAAATAGTTTCTCGTTGAAAACCTAGAACTTCCAGTTTTAGGTGGGCTTCTTCTGTATAGCAGAGGCTAAGCCTTGACTGCTAGATGGAAAGTCAGGGTGGCATAAACAGCACTATATTGGTAGAAGTTCAATATATGTTATGACTTTAAAATGTCACAGGGAAACCCTCCAAGCACTAATGATTGGGGAATGGTTAGGTGGGAGAATATCGCACTGTTACTGATCTTGAAGAATGACCACAGATACAAATAAAACACAAACAGTGCCTTCAAAGAACAGAACTACTTGTATGAACACATTAGTCACAACTGTCTAAGAAATGTGTGTGTGTGTGTTCACGCGTGTTTGGGAGTGGCACTTGGGTAAAGGACTTACCATGCAAGCGTGCTGACCTGAGTTCTGATCCCAGGATTCGTGTGGTACCATATACAATAATGTGCAATATTGTATGGTACCAATACAATAATCCTAGAAGATGGAACATGAGAGGCAGGTAAGATGTGAAGAGGAGTGAGGATAATCCCCAGAAGCTCATGGGCCAGCTAGCCTGCTGTATGCAGTGGTGAACAGTGAGAGACCCTGAGGACCAACACTTGCGGTTGTCCTTTGACCTCCACACATGTGCTGGGGCACCTCCAACACTCTCACACATGAACATGCAGGCAAATACCTGCACATCCTATACATACAGCACACAAATATGTACACAGAGATGAAAAGAATTGCAGCCAAACAGTTTGGAAGTAGACATGTGACTAAGTATGTAGTTTACTTATGGGTAAAGAGTCTTGTGTGTGGGGGTGGGGGTGGGGGTGGGAGGTATATGCACACATGTTTGCATGTGTTCATATGCTCATTAATCTATGCATGTGTGCAGTTTGGATGCCAATGTCAGAAGCCTATTTGCCTATTGCTTTATACCTTATTTTTTGAGACTGGGTCTGCCATTGAACCTGGACCTCACAACTTTAGCTACCCAGCAAACCACCGGTCCCACTGTGTCTACTGCCCAGTGTTAGGATTATATAAATTTTGTCATGGACTTGTTTTATATAGGTGCTGGGGATATAATTGCATGTGCCCATGTTGTACCACAAACCGTTTACTGAATGGGCCACCTCCCCGGCTTCCACCTCCCACAGTGAGCCTTCTGTTTACTCTTCCTTTTATCCTTGCCATCATCTTTCCTTAGAATTCAGGTTTGGCTTTGTTTTGTTTGAGAAGGCACAGATACATACATTGAAACAAAGCCCGATGCAGTTCGCTTCCCGCACATTTTATTTCCCCTCTCAGTGTGTGGGTGGTTGGGATGAAAATTTGCAGAGATGATGAAACTGTTATAAGGGATGTATTTGGTCACAGACGCACAGGTCTAGTTCCCTGGGAGTTTCTAACTCCTTGCCCAAATGGAGTCTCTTTCTTAGGTCTTACTGCTTCCTCTCAAAGAGTACCTTACTTCTTTGGTCATGCAGCATCGGGGCTTCCCCCAAGCCCCCATTCCCTTGCCTTGTGCACTCTCTCAGATGCTTCTACCTGGATCTTATCTCTTATTTCCTTCCTCCCGTTCCTATGGGGGGAAACTTGCAGTGCCTTTGCCCAAAGCCGGCATCCCTTGGACCAGCACTCTGTCCTTGTGACAAAATGCCCAAGAGAGATCAATTAGAAGAGATCAGGTCTATTTTGGTTCACTACAGTTTAGAAGGTTTCAGATTGTGGTCCTTTGGACTTGTGACAGACAGATATCATGACAGGGAGAAGACAGAGGAGGGGAGATACTCACCTCATGGCAGAGAGCCCACATGTAGAGAGATGAGGGTCCTAATACCTACTTCAAGACCATGCCCCGAGGGACCTAACTTCCTTCCAGAAGGCCCCATCTGAAATTGTCACCGTGGGTTGGTGACTTGAGCGCTTGGGAACAAATAGGAGCTAAACTGTAGCACTCCATTACAGCTGCCATTCTGGTTTCTCTCCTTCCTTCTTCTGCGACTCGCCCTTTATATTTTCTATTGGCTCATTCTCCTAATCACCCATACGTGCTCTCTTATTCTTGCCATTCTGAGAAGAACTGTCTAGTCAGCTTTCTGTCATCATATTAAAATTTCTGAGATAAATCAACTTTTAAAAGGAGGTGAGAATTGCCTTCAGGGGTCACAGTCCATGGCCACTTGGTCCCCATTACATTGAGCTTGGAGGAGGCCCAGTACATGGGGGTGAAGTGGTGCATACAAGAGGATTAGCATTTGCCCTAGGACAGTCAGGAGGTAGAGTGAGAGAGTGGTCGTGGTCTCAGGACCTTCATCAGGACCATCCACCATGATGCATGTCCTTCTACTAGGTCTCACTTCCTTAAGACTCTACCACTCCCAATAACTCCACAGCCTATGATCAAGGTTGCAGCCATGGGCCCTTTGAGAGATTTTGAAGATCACCAAGCTGAGGCTTAAATTTGCCAGATATTCACTTAGGAAAAAAAATAAAAAAAAGAAGAGTTAAGTAGTGGCCATGACAATGTTTACTGAAAGATATAATCCTGAATGCCTACCAAAATTACATTTGTACTGGAAATTCATATTGAGAAGAATGCCATTTAAATCAAATATTTCAAGGTAATATGGAGAGAGGATTTTGAAAGCTACTGGCACAAAGAAATGACTATTACCTGAGATGTCAAAAGTGCCAGTCATACTGATCTGAGCAGTACAGAAAATCAGGACATAGTCTCACACTGAACCCCATAATATGTACAATTGTATCAAAGTTCTATAAAACAGAAAAAAAAATTAAAAGTGAACCAGTTCACAATGATCTGTTGCGCAGAGAAATATTAAACAAATTAATAATTATACATGGATGAGACATAATTACACATTTTTCCAGTAGTCATGTTTTCATTAATTAGCTTATAGACCTTTTAAAAAATTAAGATGATATGTATTCTCCATTCCTCATAAGCATAACCCCTCACAGTAAATACTATCCTGTATATTATGCTTATTTCAAATTATCTTTCAAAACCCAAAATGTACTTATTGCCTTACAATATCTCAACTGGATGTGGTGGCAGCATGTGCAAGCCCAGTGCCTGAGAGCCTGAAAGGATGGCTGAGAATGTGAGGCTAGCCTGAGCTACACAGTGAGTTCCAGGCCAGGCCAGCCTACACTAGAGTGAAGAGGCTAGGTTCTGTCTCAAAACCAAACCAAACCAAAACAAACCTCTAGTAATAGAGACACCGATAGTCAGGAATACCTAGTAAGAGACTCTGCATAAGAATAGGCACACACAGAATCTCTGTTTTATAAAATCGTATCCCTCCAATGGCACTGTAGAGAGTGCTTTGTACACTGAGTTAGAAACGAGTTAGAAACGGATAGGGCAAGGCCAAGCCATGGAGACACACCCCTGTAATCTCACTGGAAGGTCTGAGGCAGGAGGATTAAGAATTGAAACCCAGTCTCAGATCCAGTGAGATATGAGTCCCTGGGACAAACCCCACCCCTGACTTCCTAACTTGCCCCCTCCTGAGTGCCTGTCTGTTACTTGTGTCACCGCTGTTGAAACGTTTGCCCCAGAACAAGGAAAAAATATAGTGAAAAAAATCAAAGCCTACTGCCAGAATCCTCCCTTGTATTTTTTTTTTTTGTGCACTATAGCAAATGTTTGATTGGCAGTTAAAGTTTGCTTTGGGCTATGGGCAACAGGAAGGAGTGACCTGTAAGGAATTCCATTCTTCCCACCCACTTCTAAATGCTAAGGCTCACACTATTCTGCGATCACTCTGAAATGCCATCATTCTCCCTCCTTACCTAGGAAGTATGCAATATGAATCTAAGTCATTCTCCCTTGGGTAGTTGCTATCTAGTCTAGAAATTATAGTTCTGCAGGTTTCCCTACTATCACACCCAAAATCCCTGAATTCAGTTTAGTCCAGTTCTGTCTGCCAGTCAACAGACATTGATATTGTCTGGAGAAAAGAGGTATGGGAGCAGATGCCAGTAATCTCCCAGAAGGGCAGAGGCAGGAGGATTGTAGCAAGTTTGAGGTCATCCTAGTATACATAGAGTTGCAGGCTAGACCAGACAGGTCTACATAGTGAAACCCAAGGCAGGGATGGCTGACATCACAAATTGATTGAATATAAGTGCCAACAATTCATGGGGCACACACAGGCTTACTGCTTAAAAATATGGGTGAGGACAGGGCAGGGTCTCTGTGTTCTGAAATTTCTGATATTTTCTATGGTGGTAGAGAACGGCAAAGCTACACCCAGTGCGTTCTGAGCACTTAGCAAGTACCAGGAGCTGCAGAGCTTTTATCCTTGTGCTTTATTGAAACCTTGTAACCCAAGCTGCCCCTCTATTTATAGCAATCCTCCTGCCTCTGCCTTCTAATTGTTAGGTTTACTTATACTTTCCCTTAAGCCATCATTCATGCCTAGTTCATGCTTAATTTTTAACAGAAAATGTGTGTGTGTGTGCGCTCAGCGTGCTTGCCAGCCTCAGGTAATTTCCCAGCCTTTGAGTGACTGTGCCTTGCATGTCTTCTATTTCTATAAGTGGGTATCACATATGTGAGGGCACTGAAGTCGGGTGCAGAAAGGCAGAGTAAAGCCTGCGGGTATTCCTGGGCCATCTCATGGGTCTTTAAGAGGTTTAACGCTGCAATAATAAGCAGTCCAAATCTGACTCTGATTGGGTGTTCCAAGCATAATTTGATTATGTTGCCCAACAAGTATTCACATCTCTGTGAAAAATCATCCAAATAAATACACATTTCTAAAATAATTTTAAAACCAGCATTTTAATGACCATGGTCCAGACTGGTGACAGTGTACTCCAGTGCAAAGTTTTACAGACTGGCTTTACTGAAAACCTGTCTCAATTTTCCATATCCAGAATTAAACTCCACATCATTTAAAGGATGTCAGAGACTGAGGTCATGGTGTGGTATTAGAATAAGTACTGGAGTTTTTATAAATGGCTGCCAGATTAGAACACCATGGAATTGGTTCTCCCCATGAGAAACTAGAACCACCAATCATCTTAGCCCTGATTCTGGCAATTACTCAGAAACTAAATCTCATCCTGTCAGTCTTCTCCCATGCCCGTTCCTTCTATCTGGTCCCTTCCCTGCCCAAGGCAGGTCAAGGAAATTAGGGTTCTTCCTCCCCTGCCATGGGAACTCAACCCTCCCATGCTTGGAGCTGCAGACCATAAGAAAGTTTTCTCACATGCAGAACAAGACTGCTATTTCAGAAGGAGCAGGGGGTGGGACAATCTTAGGGACTAAGCCATGAAGCTCTGAATGTCCATCCAGTGTCACAAGGCACCTAGGTACAGCCAGTCAGCGATGGCTTACTGAACTAACTTCAGGGTCGTTGTATGGGGAAAACACATTTGGACTTATTTGACCTTGTTATGATTGAGACCATTGGACGAACTGCTTTGTTCCTGATGTCCAGTCCAGAAAGGCTATGCTCCACGCTCATCTTTCCAGTGTTTGGCACTGAATGCAGACTCTTGGCTGCAGAGGGAGCTAAGAATAAGTAACATTTGTGAGCTGCCATCCTAAACAAGACATTTACACTATCCCCTGTAAGGCTCTCTGAACGTTGTAAAGGGAGGGACAGAAAATTCCTCAGAGCCAGAATATAGGAGGAAGGGCTGTAAAATGCCATCTCTGGGCATGACACTTGCAGTCAGAAACCCACAGTAGCTGTGTATGAGAGAACTAGTTATACACAAGAACGGCTAGAGCTATAGCCAGGCATGAAGGCCAGAGGCACTCGAGGGCCCTACTCCTCCCTGGGGAATTATTTGCTATACATCGCCTCAGTTTCATACCCACCACTGACCTCACCAGGCTCTAGTCAATATTCCAAATCCAGTGGCCATGCAAACAGTCCTGCTTAAACCAAGTAGGCTACAAAACCAAACCAAAAGCCAGGAATCATGGGAAATGGACTGGTAGGGAGGAGGGGGAGGTGATTGTGGTGGGAGAGGTAAGATGGGGGAAGAAATCAAAATGTATTACATATATATGAAATGGTCAAAGGGCTATGTTGAAAAACAAAGTCTACATTGAATAGTATATATTTTTAAATCTTCATGTTTAATACCAACTTTAAAATCGTCCCATTATAGTTCATTTCTATGTTATGTTTTCTCTGGTAAATTTGTAACTAAGTCCATTAAGAGAGCATGGTTCTTCTTTAAGTGCAAGCTACTGGCATTGTGTGTGAAACAATATATGTATTCAGTAAGTGTTTGTGTTTACCATACTGTCTGAAATGCAGATTGGGAACCAGGGACATGGCTTTACTGGTAAAGACAGTTGCCACCAAACAGATGACCTAAATGTGATCCTTAGTATCCATATAGTAGAAGAAAACCAACTCCCAGAAGTAGGCTTCTAACTGTCACCCGTGGTGTGTGTGTGTGTGTGTAGGAGGTTGGATGTACAGCCTATGTGTGCTCATATGGAGGCCAGAGGTCATCAGGTGTCTTTTTTTATTGCTTTCCATCTTAGTTTCTGTGAGTGTCTTTCACTGAGCCCGAGGCTCAAAGGTTTGGCTAGACCACATGACCAATGAACTCCTGGAATTACAGTATCTCTCCCTGACTCTGAGGTTTTAGACACACATAGCCTTGCCCAACTCTTATATGGGTGCTTGGGATTTGAGCCTAGGTCCTGTTTTTCATACCAAGCTCAATTATCCACTGAGGTATCTCCCCAGCCTCACCTCACTTTTCTTCAGAATTGTTACTTGGTCGGATAGGGCTTCAGTGGGTATAACCAAAGGCTCTGTCAGGTCCTCAGGCTCTGGGCTCATCCATGTTGTAGAATTGAGAGAAGATGGTGGTGATGCTAGATAACAAAGTCAATTCAAAAATGATGTCAAGGGATTAGAAATCGATTACAATAATAAAAACTAGCATGAGAAACTTTTGTAGTGTGTACATCTAACTGTACATCTTCCACATTTCTCATATACCCACATGCTTTCCTCTGCTCCAGTTATACACCTTACTTGGCCGTGGAAAACGTCGCTTCTATGTGCAGTGCAGCTTGTGGAATTCTACACAGTGTGGGATCTATACAAGGATAGCTAGCACCTAGGAGGTTGAGGAGTCTGTCTTGCATGCAAAGACTGTCTAAAGGAGTCTCCTGCTCCACTATCCCCTGATCAGGAAATTCTGTGTGGTCCTCAGTCAAGAAGTGGAAAGCCTCATCAGTGGACAGGTCTGCCAGGCGATGGTGCTTGCCCCAGGTCTGACAGCTTACGTTAGATCTCTAGGACCCACGTGGTGGAAGAAGAGAACTGATCCCTACAATTTGCCCTGGACCTCCACACCATGTGCTATGCCCCAGCCCCCTTAAATAAATAAACGAATAATAAACATTTGAAAAGGAAGAAATGGCTTTACTAAATCTAGTAGTGAAAACATTCCTTGAGTTCTTTGCAATGGCAGGATGATTGGTCAGGGCAAGTGTCCCTTTCTGTGACTTCCTGTGCCCTTTTAGGGAATGTTGTCCAGCTACCTAGCACTCTCTGAATTTTAGTTTGCTTGATAATGCTTGGTTTTAGAGAAAAGGTTTCACTTTCTAGTGGAGGTTGAGGAACTCACTGGCAGCTCAGGCTGACCTTAACCTCACAGGAAGCTGTTTTGAATTGGTCTCAGGTGCTGGCTGGGATTATAGTCAGGAGCCACCACACCCAGTCCAGAGTCATTTCGGTTTTTTATTGCTTTCAGCTCCTGCTTTTCAGATGATGAGTTTAGCGCCTTTAATCGGCTTCAGGACTGTTGAGAAAGCAAGAACATTTTTATGATGCCCGCGTTGAAAAGAACGCTAGAATAAATATGAGAACTCCAGTTCTGAAGGTCACATGGCTCTGCTGCCATCCCCCGAGCTCCCCAGTTCTCTCTTGACAGTTTAAATGATTCATTCTGCTGCTTACCTGATCCTTCCCCAGAGGACTAATTATGCAATGTGGCTGAGGTGGTTGACTTGTGAGTAATCTTGTCTTCAAGCATGGCAGAGATGAATTTTCCAGCTTCTAGAAGCTGCAAATTATTTCTTCACTCTCATTGTTATCAAGTTTCTCAGGTAAGATATTCAAAGATTAAGAGACCTCTCAAAACCCAGTAGGTACAGCAACCATAACATATATTTTCATGGTGCTAGGATAAACATGCATCTAAGAAATTATGTGGTCAAAATAAATACCAGTCATTTTGTCAGTCTCTGCTAGGGTTAGACTCCAGGTCCCTCCTGTCTCCTGACCCTTGTCTCCTGCTCCAGTGTCACTGCTGGCCTTTTGATGTTTGTCTGTCTTAAGGGAAGTGAATAAAAACACTGTAGAAAGCTTTGCCAAGTTTTTTCCTATATGACATACTGTATGTACGATGTGCTTGTATGTACTGTATCTACAGTGTACCCGAATGTTACTGTATTACAGTCTGCCATTTTTGGGATTTACATTTTCAGTCATAATAGTTGGAAAGGTCGAGTGGACTGCATAGTGATTTTGTGAGCAGCAATTACGTAGTACCGTGGAAAGAGAAGTGTTTTATGGTTTTAGAGAGATGGCTTGGTGGTTACAAGTATTGGCTGCTCTACCAGAAGATCAGTTCCCAGGAACACAGAATATAGCTTCCAACTACATGGCATGCACACGACACACAGAGATATACGCAGTCAAAGCACCCATACACATACACTAAAAAGGGATAAAAGAGAAAGGATTTGTGTATGCCAACCTCTCCGAATGCAGACTCTTTCCCTATTTTATGACGTAGGAGAGTCCTACTATCTAGACCGTGTAGATTTGATCAAAGGTTGTCCACACGCCTGAGATACATGAGGCACATACCGACCTGTGGCAGAGATAATTGTGATGCTGAGGAGCAGAGAGAGAGAGAGAGTAGAAGAAAGGATATGGGAAATATTTTCTTCTGGCGACATCATTAGGCAAACAGTTGTTTGAAGACTCACAAGCCTAAAACAACCCAGTTTTTAATTTCAAAGTCAAAATATCCTGTAACTTCATTTAATTTTTGTTTTGACCAAGTGTCATGCAGCTGTGGCCTCAAACTCATTGTGTAGCCGAAGATGACCTTGAATTTATGATCATCTCTGTGCTTTGAGCTCTTACTGTTTGGGACTCTGGATGTCCTTGAGTCTAAAGACAAAGCAAGGAATTACGGTGTTAATAGGATGATTGATGAAGGCCACCAGGGGGAAACCGGATCGCTTCTCCACAATAGAAGATAAAGAGGAATGTGTCCAAAGAATAGGAGATGGGGTCCTGTAGGAATTACCATGTCGTGTGTCTAATGTCACTGGAAAACTACAACCCCATGCAGGAAGAATGATGAATAGCCCAAGCCCTTTAGTTATGAAAGTGTGGGTCACTCTTCCAGTAAAGAATCAAGACCCTCTGAAGAGCTTGCTGGGGAGAGAGGAAATATGGAATGAGTAGGAGAAGAGGGTAGTTATAAATACCAGCTAAGGCCATGCCAGTAGTTATAAAAATTGCAATTGTAATAGCCGTGTTTCTGTTTTGTTTTGTTCAGAATATTCTGTTCAGAACGTGCGTACACATTCATTAAGCCAATAAGTTTTGTTCCTCTATTTCTTTAAGATGCACTGCATCATTGATTGAGATACCAGTAGTTAAATGTTATAAATCTACATTGTGATACTTAAATTATGGGACACTGAAACATTTAAGTATTCTTCACGAGACTCCACTGTCTATTCTGGCTAAGGAGTAAAGTATTTGAGAATATACTCAGGACTGTCTTATCACGTTAGATGGAGTTATGATCTTGTGACCCCTGTGAGAGGGTCCTTACTTAGAGTCACAAGGGAGCCACAGTCCACAGGCTGAGAGCCACTGATGTAGATGAACACACCAACCTGTTTCCCTTGGTTCATTCCTCCTCCTTCCCCATCCTCCCTTCTCCTTCATCCTGCTGGGGACTGAACTCCGGGACCTTTGCTTGCTTAGCTGTAGTTTACCCTTAAACTATACTCCATGAATAACATTTATATTTAGAAACTCATTTTACTTTTTGCCTTTCAGTTTTGGGTGACCCTTTCAGAACCTGGAACTGCAAGCAGAGATGAGAAAAGTGTTTTCTGAGGCCAACGTGGAATAACTGTCACCCGTTCAGGTGGTGGCCATTTGCCTAGAAAACTTTATAGGGTTAGGTCAAAGGAACAGATGAGGGTCTGTCTTTGGCTTTCGAGGCAAAGCCTCATCCCATTTTCCATTATCTGTGTCCTGGAGATGGAGCATATGCTGGTTCATGTTACCATTGATCTTTCTGCTTATGAGGGAGAACAGAGGGCTCCTTGTTTCTCCTCTTAGTGTGTAACTGATAAGCCATCGAGATTGGAATGCTCTCTGATGGCGATCTGCGAAAAAGCATATGGGGTTGGTTAGTTTGCTGGCGTGGAGCTTCAACCCAGACCCTGTAGGTTCTAGGTGCGTTCTCATCAGATATATACCCTCAACAGAGCAATGCCTGCATGTGGTGTTTTAGGGCATCTTTCTTCTCCATGCCACGTTTTTAACCACTGTGAGGAAAATGGGATATTTCTTTTCAACGGGACTGAAACATGAGACTGTGAAACTTTTCCTTTGAAGGTCTGTTTTATTTCTCAGACCTTCCCAGAATTCATTCCTTTCACACTTTTTTAAAAAAGATAATACACTGAATTTAATTAGAGCTGCAACATGTCCACACGCATTGGGCATTTTACTGAATTGTGGGCCGCTTGCCAGCAACTCTAGCACTGAAGATAAATGGCTCTCTTTCCTCTTTTCACCATCTACACCAATAGCCCCTCAGGAGGAATGGTTTTCTTGTGCCCCCCCCCCAAACTCTGCCTGGAATGTTGTTGACCATCATTTGTGGGAGAGCCTTTTACAGGTGACATTAGCTGCTGTGACTTTCTGAGTGCAGTAGTAGAAGTCAGTGGTATAAGCATACATATGGCAGTTTGACAAGCCGTTTAGAGAACAACAATAGGTTCCCTACCCTCCTAATTACTTTCAGTTGTTGTATAAAAACTCCATGGCTGATAGCAACTTGAGGAGGAAAGGATTTTTTTTTTTCTTACTGTACACAATCATGAATGGAAGTCAGGACAGGAGCCTGGAGGCAGGAAGTAAAGTGGGAAGCATGGAAACATGCGGCTTACTGACTTTCTCCCCATGTTTGCTTTTCTATATAACCAGGACTATCTGTCCAGGGCTAGCCCCACCCACAGATCAATCACATCAATCAACTATCAAGAAGATGCCCCCAGAGACTTGTCCACAGTGCAATCTGATGGAGGCAATCTCTCACCTGAGGCTCACCTTCCCATGTGACTCCAGTTGTGTCAAATTGACAAAAGAAACACCACCCTTGCTAGAGCCCATGAGCTCCCCACTTATAGGCATTTGATCAGGTTTATAGCACTGGGCCTAGTCATAAGTTCCATCCTGTGAAGTGGCCCTCAAATGTAACGAGGAAGCCATTGGTTGTCTTCATTACATGCATGCCACTATTGCTCAACCTGGGCACACATTGCTTGGCAGGTTGGAAGAGATCAATTCTAACTTTGCTTCTTTACATTTTACAACCAAACTGAGTGGTGTGCTCAGCAATATGACTTACCAATGACAGTAGTCTATATTGCTTTTGGGGTCTCTCTGAACACAGTTTTGAGGAATCCCACTCCTAGTGTTGGAATTTTCATTTACGAAGCCATTTGCTTCAGGGAGCAGTATTATATACCTGTGCAAGTCAAGTAAGATGCCTACATTTAAACTCATTTCTCTCTCTCTCTCTCTCTCTCTCTCTCTCTCTCTCTCTCTCTCTCTCTCTCTCTCTCTCTCTCCCTCCCTCCCTCCCTCCCTCCCTCCCTCCCTCTCTCCCTCCCTCCCTATCAGGTTACTTATTACTTATTGTTGAGTGTGTGCATATATGTATGTACACCCTAGGTCTTTTATTTGCTTTGCTTGCACAGCTCAGTATATGCCTGCTTGATGTCTATGGAGGCCAGAAGAGGCTGTCATATCTCCTGAAATTGGAATTAAAGACAGTTGTAAGCCATTGTGTACTGCTGGAGATTGAACCCAGGTACTCTGCAACAGCAGCAAATACTGTATTATTGCTTAGCAACCTCTCTAGTCCCTTAATTCTGGTTTTATATTTAAAATTAAAACAGTAGTAGGTTATCATATGGCTTTTCAGACATCTTTCCTGTGGGTGACCTTCTCTTCCTCCAATCCCTACCTACACCTTTCTAATCATGGTATCTTCCTATCCCTTCTTCTTCTCCAGTCCTAAACCCACTCCACACTTAAACCTTTGACCACTGTTAACCTCTACTCTCAGGTCACATGTGTTCTAATACCTTCCTTCCCGCTCAAGACTCTTTCCCCTCCCATTTATGAGTTATTTCTAGCTTCCTGATCAGTACAAACATTCTAAATTAAATAGATGGATCTAAACATTCGACCATCGCATCCACATATGAGAGACAACAAGCAGCATTTGTCTTTCTGGGCCTGATTTGTTACTTTTTGGTTACTGTGATAAATACCCAGCAAAAGCAACTTAGAGAGAGAAGGCATTTATTTTAGCTTACGATTGGAGAGGAACAGAGACCATCATGGTGGGAAAGGCAAGTCAACCGGCAGAGAAGGGGAGACAGCAGGAGCAGAAGACTGGTTGGTCACCTTTTCGTCTGCATATAGGAACCAGAGAGAGCACGTAGTAGGACCAACTGTTAACACTCAAACCTTTCCCTAGTGACTTACTTTCTCCAACAAGGTTTCACCTCCAAAACGCCACCAACTGCATGCTGAGTGTTTAGATACTTGAGCCTCTTAGGAGCCATTTCATTCAAACCACCACATCGGGTTACCTCATTCAGTAGAATCGTTTCCATTTCTATGAGGCGATATCTCGTTCAAACTGGGTTACCTCATTGGGTACAATGTTTTCCATTTTTATGTTTTGTGGTGTAAATTCAGTTTTAAACATTTTTTAACAGTGAAGCATAACTCATGATACATTCGTGAGTTGATGGATAGCTAGGATGACTCTATTTCCTAACTGCCGTGACTATAAGCAGCACGAACATGGATCTACAAGCATTTCTGTTGTAGATCACAGTAATTCTACCCATTTACACCCCTCCATAACCTTATCTGTACTTGTGAGTCGACGTTTTTGCTTGACTTTTGTGGATAATTGGTTTCTTTTTGTTTTTTTTTGAAGATGCTCTCTGACTGAGGTTAAGTAGCCTCACTCTCACAGTGGGTTTCATTTGCATTTGCTTGATGGAGACTGGTGTTGAACAGTTTAATATATTTTAGCCGTTTGTATTTCTTCTTTTGAGAAATCTCTATCCAAATCTGTGACCCATGATTTGATTGGGTTGTTTTTTACTTTATTGAATAAGAATTGCTTACAGTTTTCGTGGAAATACTTTTGAGTTTTTTCCTCATGGAATACAATATTGGCTATAAATTTGCCAAATGTTGCCTTTATTATATTGAGATGTTTATTCTGAGTGTTTTCAGGACTTTTATCATGAAAGGATGTTGGATTTTGTAAACCCCCCATTTCTGCTTCTATCAAGATTACTGTGTGATTTCTGTCCTTGTCTAATTATGTACTTTATAACATTTGTTAATATACATGTATTGAACTGTCCCTTCCTCTTTTGAATAAACCCAACTTGAACATGGTGAATGTTGTTCTGGACATTCTCTTGAATTCAATTTATACTCTCATGTTATTTTATTTATATCAGGTTAAAAAACAGCACTGGCATCATATTTTTCTATCATGGCAAAACATCTTATATTTGTTTTCAGGAATATATAAAAACGAAAGTATATGGAATTCTAAATCCTGTTCTGTGGTCTCACTTGTAGCCTACTTCGCGCTGTTGAATTTGTGTTGATCTCTGTAATGTAAATACATATGATACAGTATGATAACATGCATTCTGTTATAGACACTTCACTGGCCAAACTAAAGGAAATATACTCTGATTTCTGTGCAGTCTACTTAGTCCTCACTATGAAACAAACTCAGAAAATGGTGGGCCAGATCATTGCTAGAGACTAGCTCCTTCCTGATGTCACCGAGATACAAATCATAGATAGACAATGTTAAATGCTAATCTCTCTGGGCTGCAGAAGCAGGCAGACACAGCTGGAGGAAGTCTTTGTCCGCATGGGCACAGGCCTCAGCTCTTTAACCCATAATCCTTGGCTACAGGGGTAGCAGCAATGATGCTACAGAGCTTAGCTCCAGGGTTTGAAAGCCTTGGCTCCGAACACTCAAAAAACCTTCTGGAACTCATGTGAAGACCAGAACCTGTGGATTCTCAATGGCTCCCCACAGATTTTCTTTCTTTTCAGCTTTTTCCATTTCTGTACTTCCACTTCCTGTTTTCCTGCTCTTCCATAACATGAGCTGTTCCGGTTTCCTTCAACCATGAGGCACGTGGCTGCATGGTGTCTTTCAGCCCTCAGTTGTCATTGCCAAAACCCAGTAAGCTATCAGGGGCTAGGCAACCTCTCAGGCTGGTTCATCCAGGTATGTATAGCCCAGAACGGTTTGCCATAGCTAACTAGATGAGGTTTCAGGAGGCACTGGGAAGTATTAGGCCCATGACAGTGCTGGGTTATATAAGACCTTCTTCATTTGATTCAGGACCCTGTACACTGCAGAAGTTGCCTACTAAAGCAGGAAATAGGGCGTGGTGGTGCACTCCTTTATTCCCAGTACTCAGGAGGCAGAGGCAGGTGGATTTCTGAGTTCGAGGCCAGCCTGGTCTACAAAGTGAGTTCCGGGACAGCCAGGGCTATTCAGAGAAACCCTGTCTTGAAAAACAAAACAAAACAAAACAAAACCAACCAACCAAACAAAAAAAAAAAGCAGGAAATACTAGTATCCATTCATGAGCCTAATGTAACCCCCACCCCCTTTCACTGTTATAAATCTTGCTGTGTTTCTTGCTACTTCTCTAGGCCCACTAGCAATAATGCGAGACATCACTGTAGAGCATCTATGTAACCTAAGGAGTGTTTGATCTAATCTCAGCCACTGGTGTGGCCAATCACAGGAGTCCCTCCGTTAGAGGATGTATTCCCCCCTGGTTAAGGTGGAAATGGTCCATCCATGCTAGTGCTTGTAAAAGAAGCAGGGAGCAAACTGATTTAACCAGGAACAAGGGCAGTTCGTGGGCTGCTGTCTTTTGGATGATGGGCTTACGGGATCTGTGATGAATTCAAGATAGCTGATGCTGGCTCGAATGCTGTCTTGCTATTTGACTGACAGTTCTTTTGCTCAGGCAATTTTGGGCCAGCAAGAGAGAATCCAGTAGCTACTTGTTAGGGAGTCAGAACGCCCCATTTCCTGTGTCTGTACATGTATTGGAAAATGAATATCAAGAAGGTGAGTAGAATGCAGAAAAGCTTTTAAAATTTATCTTGAGGCAGGTTCTTGCTATATAGCTTTGTCTTGCCTGGAACTTCCAGTGTAGACTAGGCTGGCCTTGAATGTGTTCTCATTCTCCTACCTCTGACTTCCCAGTGCAGGTGTGACCCCCTTCCCCATGTCTGTCCCAAAGCATTTATTGATATTAATAGCAGATTTTTACCAATACTCAATACCTGTCTGGTGCACGTGGAGGGGTGGGTCTCAGTGGTATCGTATACACACTGTACAGTGGAAGGCACAGATTCACAATAGTGTCCTTTTTAAACTTGGACCGGTCCAGAAGAGGAAAGAAAAGCAATGCGTAACGTCTTTCTCGTTACTTACATTTACTCTAAAACATTGATCTTTAATAATCTGCTGCTTCTCTTCCTGGCTCTGTTGTTATTCCACTCTATGCAGTGTTCATTTCCAAAGACCTGACAGAGGTGCAGTTTTGTAATTTGAGCTAGGTGAATGGACCAGTCCTCCTTGTTGGCTGTTTGTTGGCTTCTTGTTATTTAAGCTGAGGAGTGAATTATCTGAAATAGTGGTTTTTTCCAATGGAAAATAGTTGCATTAAAATGTGATATTTGGATTTCTTAGTTCACACAATCCAAGCCAGCTAACAGTTTGAAAAATGATTATCCAGTAGGACAACAACGATATCTGAGCACCTAGTATAATAGTTTGAATTGTTTGTAAGAGCAAGATTTGAGATTGCACTTTTTACATTCTCTCTGCAAGTGGCTACACTTAAATATATTTCTAATGACCATTTGGTCAAATATCCAGTATTAAAAAACCATATGTGGTTGTGTTGCCTACAATGTGTATCTGTGCATCATGTGTACGCCTGGTGCCTATAAAGCTAGAAGTGGTCAGATTCCCCGAAACTGGAGTTACAGACCGTCACGAGCTTCTATGTGGGTGTTGGGAAGTCGGGGTGAGTCCTCTGGAAGAGCAATGGAATTTTTAGCCGCTGAAACATCTCTATAGTCCCCCAGATATCCAGTATTTTAAGCACAGTGCTTACTGTTAGTAATATTATTGGAATACATTTCATTACCTTCCCAATCCATATTTATATCTGTACTGCATACAACAAAGGGACTTTTGCTTTGTGTATGGGGTATTGAAGACTAAATCTAGGCTTTGTACATACTAGGCAAGCACACTGCTGCTGAATGATCTCTGGCCCCAAAAAATAGTAAAATAATGAATGCTATCAGTTGCTGGTCATAATAGCATTAAACTGCTGTAGCTTTATATATATATATATATATATATATATATATATATATATATATATGCATGTATCATATATATATACATATATATGTGTGTGTGTATGTGTATATATATATATATATATATATGCATGGTTTTGAATTAGTGATGCCCTAGTTCTTTTTTTTTATCTTTTTTATGCTTTTTTTTTATAACGTATTTTCCTCAATTACATTTCCAATGCTATCCCAAAAGTCCCCCATACCCCCCCCCACTTCCCTACCCACCCATTTCCATTCTTTTGGCCCTGATGCCCTAGTTCTTATATAAGTAACTGGCCTTCTAATAATACATACTTTGTTTATAGCCTAATAATAATCTGATTAATGAGCCGCATCATGTTCTTTTTATGCCTTTCTGAGGTAATGAGTTCTCATTATTTCACTATAATCTTAGTGTTTGGGAGCCTGCATTCAAGTATTTGTTTATGGGCTACCCCTTGAGACAGGAGCCACAGTGATGGTGTCTTTTTTTTAAAAGTGCATACAGGCAGCTGTTTTAAAGTGATCATAAATAAGAAATAAAGGGCATCAAAGAATTGAGGACACACAGTAATGATTTGATATGAAGCCTGATGTTTAAACCCAAAATGTGAAAAGCCATAGCAATGGAATAATGTATGACTAATGGCTCATCAGAAAAAAGGGGGGGACTAAAATGGCAAATAATTAAGAAACTTGACAACCCAGGGTATTTGCTGGGTATATAAGAAAACCGTGGAAAGAAACTGCTTTCTGTAGAAGCTAAACAAACCTTTGGCCCTTTTAACCAGCCCTAATTGATTCATGTACTCTGCATTTCCATGGTAGCATGATGGCATCTGTAGATGTCTGTAGTTTAGTAGTTGCTAATGAGTTAAAATAAAAAGATCTTATCACAGAAATGTCAACTGCTGAGTTGAATCACATAACCTAGGAGACTTCTATTTCTTCTCCTCCCTTTTTGGATTCATTTTACATCCTGTTGCTTGACAGGGATTTTAGATAAATTTGTAATTCACCTTATGAGAAGAGAAATAATTTTATTACTGAACACCAGGGAAAACGTTACTTATAAATACTGAGTAAGTATAAATGTAGCCTCATTCACTAAGCTATATATACCTTTTTCAGATAATATTTCTGTGGTTGGTTACCATAGAGCATTTGCAGTCTTAGGTAATTTGGCTTTCTGCTCATTTTCTCTCATTATTCTTTCATCCTACTCTTGAAATAATATTAATTCATTATGTTCACAGTTATTTAGTTTTGTATCTATTTCATTATGAAAAATATGATGTTACATATTAGGTTAATCATTCATGGGAAATATAAATGTATAATAGACTATTTTCTATCTAAGTATTGATACCATGGTGAATTTTGAGGAGCTTGTTCACAGTGGCTGAGTCAATGCTATTGATAGGTGTCATTTGAAAATGTAAGATGCATTACCTTGTTATTCTTGTATCACCCACGATTCTTATAAAGGTAGAGGAAACAGGGCAAATGACTGGAGCTTTCATGAGGAACAGTTAGACTTTGTTTGTTTGTTTGTTTGTTTGTTTGGTTGGTTGGTTGGCTGGTTGGTTTTTGAGGTCTCTTAGTGTAGCCCTGGCTGGCCTAGGACTTTCTGTATAGCATAGAACTCAGAGCCCTTCTGTCCCTGCCTACCAAATGTTGGATTGTGTGTGCTGCCAAGCCCAGTCAGGACGACATGGAAAGTCTGTTTTCACTACTCATTTTTAACATGGTGCTGATGTCTTGGAACAATGAGTGAAGAGAAAGAAGGCTAAGTAGGAAAGGAAGCAGTTAAATTTTCTTTGTTTGTTGCTTATCTGTTGCCATGGTAAGCATCATGACCAAGACAACTTAGAGAAGAAAGTTAGTTTGGGCTTAAAGTACCAGAGTGTGTTAGAGCCCAGGGTAGTCACGAAGCATGGCAGCAAGTGGCAGACAGGATGGCTGGAAAAGGATGCTGGAATCTCACATCTTTGATCACAGCAATAAAGCTGAGAGGGCAACCTGGAAATGGCACAAGGCTTTTAATCTCAAAGCTCACCTCCAGTGACAGCCTTCCTCCAGGAAGGTCACATGACCCAAACCTTCCCAAACAGAAGACATCCCATTCAAAACACAACATTTCGATTTAGAAAAAGAACTTATAGAATGAATCTACATATACTAATGAGGACTTATTTCAGCAGCTTACAGGCTGTGGTCTGGTAGTCCACAATGGCTGTTTTCTGATAGAAAGTTTCAGCATCAGGTAGTTGTTTAGTTCATGAAGCTGGATGTTTCGATAGACTTACAGCCTGTGCTGGAATCCTGACCGGTTGTGTTCTGATGCCAGTGAAGGACACTTTAACAACAGGGTTGACGAACCTGCCATCATTCAGCGTGAGGGCAAGGGGGCAAAAAGGAAAAGCTGCTCTCTTCCATTTCCTCTGATGTAGGCTGCCATCAGGTGTGACCCAGATTTAGGGTGCATCTTCACATAATCTAAATTTAGGGAAGGTCTTCACACCTCAAATGACCCAATCACCCTTCACAACTATATCCTGCTATTTGGTTTTTAATGGATTCCAGAGTTAGTCAAGTTGACAACCAAGGTTAGCCATCACCGGTGTATCCTTGTCAGTGTTAACTTGACATACAATAATACCTCTTTATGCCACGATCAGATTGCAAATGAAACCAATAACCAGGTCATACTTATGCCTAACGTGATCTAACTACCAAATGTCCAGTAGTGAATGCCTTCTGTACTTAACCAGGCCATAATTATGCCTAACATGATGTAACTCTTCCACATAGAACTGCAAATGCATTATTTATTTTAGAACAGGTAGCAGTTTCTCCCGAGGGACATTATTTCAGTGCCTCTTAACTTAAATATGATGCTAATCACCAACATTATCTCAATTGACATTATTTTCCACAACAAAGGTAGGGAGAAAAGGACACACACATATCTGCTTAGTGTTTGTCTACATGTACAAAATATGATACACACATGTCAGTTTTAATCTTTGTTTCTGCAACTTGTCGTGTGACCTTATATGGTATTTATAACTACTACTTTCCCTAATATCCATCCTAAGTTTTCTTCACCCTTAGCAAGCGCCTCATAAGCCTTCTCCCCTTTTTCTTCCTGGAAAAGTGACTCATACCTTCATTGCTGAAAGGTCTGTGCCCTTTGTCATCCTGCATGGATTGGGTTGCTATAGTGTCCCATAGACTTTAATCAAAGGACATGGTATCAGCAAAAGACCCTCCAAAAATAAATCTCCTGGACCCTGAACAGAATCTGCCCCATCTCCATTGATAATCTGGATCTATCGCCCTCCTAGCACTGTTAGTCCCTTTCTTAGCCTGTTGGCTTAAGGGCATCAGGTTCCCAAAGTGGTCAGGAAGAACCCTGAGCTTCCAGTTCCAAGGAATACTGTTGTATTTCCAGGCAGGAGGACTCCTCCATCTGGAACCAAAACTTTTGGGCCAGCAGAAATTAAGATCAAGAGAACAAGAAGTGCAAACTTTCCTGGTGGGCGAGTAGGAATGAGAGTGAAGGGGACCATTCCTACTTCTGACTCCTGACTCCTGACTCATGAGTGGTGGTGGCTAAGGGAGAAACCATACCATCTATCGTACACTGAATTAAAGTGTGTACTGCTTTCTGGAGAATCGTGTTCTAGCTTCCCCTAGCGCTACCACCTAGTTGGCCCAATATCTGAATCTTCAAAAGGCAATTCCACTGTTTTATCAGGCCAGCAGGATTGTGGAGGATATGGTAAGACTAGTGGATTCCAAGAGTGTGAAGCCACGGTGGCTCTCCTCTGGCTGTGAAGTGAGTTCCTTAGTCAGAAGTGATGTGGTATGATATGGAATTCCATTGTAGTGGGTAAGACATTCTGCAAGTCCTCAGATGGTAGTTTTGGCAGATGAATCATTATGTTCAGGCAAAGCAAACCCATAACTAGAATAAGTATCTATTCTATTAAGGACAAAACATTGCTCATTCTAAAAAAAAGAAGTGGTCTAATGTTGAAAACCTACCACTACATCACTGACTGGTCAATCGGGAGAATGGCGTCCTATGGAAGTTCAGTGTCAGTTTTTTGTTTCTAGTTGCCATGGCACTCGGAAGCAGCTGGAGCAAGGTCAGTCTTGGTGAGTTGAAGTCCATGTGGTTGAGCCCATGCATAGCCTTCATCTCTACCACTATAGCTACTTTGTTCATAGTCCCATTGGCAATGATACGAGGGGCTAGCAAAATAGAGTGACTATACTTAAGACAGGTCACTTGCTCTAATTGACTATTGAAGTCCTCTTCTGATCAAGTCACCTTTTGATGACTATATCTTCACATCCTTCGCTCATTCAAAAAGATTTATTTCCATACTTCTTACACAAATGTCTTCTGCAAAAACTTTCAAATCATTCTGTTTCTAAGTCCCTGAACATCCTGCCTGTCCAAAGGTCTGAGCCCCAAATCAGTAAACAGTAGCCCATCTTACTGTTTCTCCTCCAAGTAAAATATATGTCAATGTGTATGGCCTGAAGTTCTGCCCACTGCAGTGATTTCCCTTTCTAGGTTGTCCCGGGAAGGGACTATAATGTTATGCTTCCCAATTCTGTGTGGTGCCTGAATATTGTGCAGAGCCACCAGAACCAGGCTCTAATCCTCTCTGCCTCAGTCAACCAAACATAGCGCACACCCATGAGGTTTGAGGTGCATGCTTGGGAGCAGATGACTTTGTAATAGGATAGAAAACAGAGGTTTGAGTAACTTCATGTAACTTGCTTGTGCCCTCAGACCTTGCTCGGGTCCAATTCTGTATATACATATGTGATTGCATATACACATATACACATACTCCTACTGATAATGGGTTGTTGCTGTACACATCCAAGTTTATGGCTCGATGGGACACATCATACCTAGCTCATGATGGGCAGTTTAAGTGGCATCTTAACTTGGTGGCCCATTGCAAAACGTTTAGTTTCCATTACCCTCTAGCAGGCTGATAATCAGAATCTAGATAGGCCCAGTAAGCACTGTGCTTCTTTCTTGGAGGTAGGACAGGCTAGATGCAATAAGTTAGTCTTCACCTTATAAGGAATATTTCAACATACCCATGCCACCACTGAACTCTTAGACATTACCCTGAGGTCAAAGGCTGAGTTTTGGTTAGACTATTTAGCATCTGCTAATGAACCATGTCAAAGTGTTTGCTCCCTCCTGATTATGTTGTCCTACTTTTAAAGAAGAGCCAATGCCAAGACTCCTCACAGTCGTCCACAAAATAGAAGCAAAAGGAAGATCGCCTAATTCTTATGAGGCCACAATTACTCTGCTATATAAACTACCCAAAGAAGGAAAGAAAATTACAGACCAACTTCCCTTATGAGCATATGCAAAATTTCTCAATACAATATATGCAAACTGAATACAGGAACACATTAAAAAGATCATCCACCATGATCAAGTCATTTCCCTCCCAGACATGTAGAGATAGCTCAACATACATAAATTAATTAATGTAATCCCTCATGTAAATAGACTGAAAGACAAAAGCCACATGTTCACCTCATTAGATGTAGAAAGGGCCTTGAAAAAAACACCCAACACACCTTCATGATGAAAGTCCTGGAGAAATTAGGGGTATCAGAGACATATTCAATATAACATATGTTATTTATAGCAAGCCCATAGATAACATCAAACTAAGCTTAGAGAATCTCAAAACATTTCCACTAAAGTTAGAAATCAGACTAGGTTGTCTTTCTCCTTACTCAGTCAGTATAGTGCTAGAAATCTTAGCTAGAGCAATAAGACAACTGAAGGAGATCCAGGAATATAAATATGAATAAGCATCAGCAAATGGTGCTGGTCAGGTTAGTTGGCTCTATGAAGAAGAATGCACATAGATCCATACTTAAGACACAGCACAAACCTTCAGATGAAAGAATGACTTCAATAAAAAAAGGCCAATATACACTAAATCTGAGAGAAGAGAAAGTGGAGAACCATCTTGAACTCCTTGGCCCAGGAAAAGACCTTCTGAACAGGACAGTGATAGCACAGGCACTAAGGACAATTAATACATGGGACCTCGTGGAAATGAAAAGCTTTTATACGAGGAAGGACACCACTGTTTAGACAAACTGGCAGGCTACAGAATGGGAAAAGATCTTTGCGGATTACCAATCCTATAGAGGGCTGATATCTTGTGTGTGTGTGTGTGTGTGTGTGTGTGTGTGTGTGTGTGTGCGTGTGTGTGTGTAAAAACAAACCAAAACAATTCCCCAAACAAACAAAAAAACAAAACAAATATAAACAACCCTCCAAATATGTGATGGAGATCTAAACGGTTCTCTAAAGAAGAAACTCAAATGGCTGAAAAGCACTTAAGGAAATGTTCAATAACCTTAGTCATGAGGGGAATACAGATCAAAACTACTTTGTGTTTCTATCTTACGCCAGTCAGAAAGGCATGATCAATAACACAAATGACAGCTCATGCTGATGAGGCTGTGCAGAACGCTCATCCATTGCTGGTGGGAATGCAAACTTGGACAGCCACTGTTGAAATCGGTTCCTCAGGAAGCTTGGAATAGATTCACTTCAAGACCCACTCTTAGGTATGTGCCCAAAGGATGCTTCATTCTACTTCAGAGAGACTTGCTCAACATTGCTGCTGTATTCATAATAGGCAGAAACTGGAAATGGCCTAGATTTCTGTCATCAGATGAATTAACAAAGAGAACGTGGCACAACACAGTGGAATACGCCCAGAGCTCGTGTCTCTAGCTGCATATGTAGCAGAAGATGGCCTAGTCAGCCATCATTGGGAAAAGAGTCCCCTTGGTCTTGTAAACTTTATATGCCCTAGTACAGGGGAATGCCAGGGCCAAGAAGTGGGAGTGGGTGGGTAGGGGAGCAGGGCTGGGATAGGGTATAAGGAACTTTCGGGATAGCATTTGAAATGTAAATGAAGAAAATATCTAGTAAAAAAAGAAAGAAAGAAACAAACAAACAAGAAATTGTCTTAGGCAGCTGGCAGGGCTCCAACTTGGAGGTCATAGTCTTGCCAGTGCTACCATAGACTTCCCACTTTCTTGTCTCCAGTTGAGGCCACGGCTGTTACTGAAGCTCTAGACCGTGACATGGCACGTGACATCTCCACCTATACCACCACAGTCACAAACCCCAACTCCTGTCACCATTCCTTGAACCATTGAGTTACCTTGGCACCTAAAAGTCCTCAGACCAATCAGTGAGAACAGCTGTGAGAGCTCCCTCCTTGCTGTGGATCATAATTCTATGGATGCTATGAGGGGGGCTGGATGAAGGAGCTCAGAGTTATAGCTGACAGGCTCTGCATCACTAACTGCTGCTATAGAAACATCCTGGTGGAGTTTCACGACCTAGAAATATTCAGACAAACTCAATGGAGTCCCACGTACAAATGACCCCACAACTTGATAGGCACAGGCCATGGAAAAGTGTGCCTTCTACTGCAACCCTGCCTTCCCCAGGAATACAATCAAATGACAAGAACCAGTGAGTGCCACTTAGGCATGCTTCCTGATATGGTCTATGAGGATACCACACCTTAGACGTGACTTGCTGTCTTAATCAGGGTTTCTATTCCTGCACAAAGCATCATGACCAAGAAGGAAGTTGGGGAGGAAAGGGTTTATTCAGTTTACATTTCCACACTGCTGTTCATCACCAAAGAAAGTCAGGGCAGGAACTCACACAGAGCAGGAATTTGAAGGCAGGAGCTGATGCAGAGGCCATGGAGGGGTGCTGCTTACTGGATTGTTTCCCCTGGCTTGCTCAGCTTGCTTTCTTATAGAACCCAAGACTACCAGCCCAGGGATGGTACGACCCACCATGTGCTAGGCGTTCCCCCCTTGAACACTAATTGAGACAATGCCTTATACCTGGTTCTCATGGAGGCATTTTCATAAGGGAGACTCCTTTCTCTGTGATAACTCCAGCTTGTGTCAATTTGACACACAAAACCAGCCAGAACACTTAGCCTCTCAGTTTTAATATGGAGTTCGAAATCAGCGATGGAGAAAGAAGAGATTTATTAAATGTGACCATACTGGGAAATAGAACAAAGTACTCTCACGTTCATTTTTGCTGCACTGATTTATGCTCTCAGTTTAAATTAGGGGATGGGGCAAGCAGTGTACATAGCAAAGTGGGATCTTCTTGGCCATTGTTTTCACGTCTTGTTCTGGGGTGATCTAAAGAAGCCCCTTTTCATTTTGTCCGTGCCTTGAGGGCCTCAAACTGGAGAGAGCTCTGTTCTTAAGGTTTATTCTTCCTGAAATTCAAGGTGACTCCTTAAGAAAGGTTAGAGACAGTGATTTATCACTGCGCCTCCAGCTTGAGTACGGAAGACAGGCAGTCAGTTACAAAATCGTGGTAGAGATGCTAAAGCTTTCCTTTATCTTGTGGATCCAAGCGAAAGGTTAATGATTTTAGCAGAGGCAACTTCTAAGCCCCTGTTTCTTAGTAGTGTAGTGTATTTTAAATTTCTATTTTAAAGTTGCTCTAGTATGTAGACATACAACAATATACTCGAACGGTGTTTTAGCTTTTTCTTTTTTCTTTCTTTCTTTTTTTTTTAATGGCTCTTATTATTCCCAGGCTGTCTGAACCTGACCTCAAGTAATCAATCCTTTTTCCTAGCTTCCTGAGTAGTGGGTTAAAGGTACACTTGACCATGCCAGCCTTTGTTCTTCTCTTCTTTTTAAAGGGAAGCATCCCTGCTAAACTCTAATCCCAATACTATTGCTAGGCGTGGCGCGCTGCATGCTTAGTCTCCTGGGACTGTGGAGGAGGACTCTGAGTTCAAGGCCATGGAGATGCAAGGTCCCCCTGGTCCACAGGATCCGAGCCTGTTTTAAAAACAAAACATTTAAACAAAACAACATCAGGGCCCCGTGTTACAAACGTATGATCCTGGCACTTGGAAGTGTGAAACCTGAGAATTAGCAAGAGTTAAACACTAGGGTGGGCTCCGCTGGGAGATCTGATCTCACAATCCAGTAAAGGAATCCAACCAAACCCAGTGATGTCACCAAAGAGAGCTGCTTGGTGTTTACCTGTACCACACCCACAAACACGCTTGGGATGGCGAAGAAAAGAAGATTAGAAAGAAGAGTACTAATATGATTATATGTTTGCAGCACAATTTTTATCTTACAAAATTTGTGATTTTGTCATCTATAATAATAAATGATTTTTTTTCTTTCTAGATTACAAAAATGTTTTCTTGTTTTTGGTGTACTGGCTAGGACTTTTCCCATTGAGAAGTAAAATATCGTTTATGCTTCATTTGTCCTTGCTGGCTCGTAACACACGTTAATCGGCTTATGCTAAATCTTATATTTGTTATGTATTTTTAATAGTCCTTTTATATCTTAAGTGGATTTAAAAATCGTGAATAGATATTGAATTTTCATCTAGCACATCACATTATCTATTTTTATAAATGTATTTTTTCCAGATCTTAATAATGCTTTGGTTACATTCCTTGTTGCTGTGGGGGAAATTCCAACAAGTTCCAATTTTCAGAGTGTAGGGTAGTTACAGTGTATTCTGCTGGTTTACAGTTTAAAGGGAGGGTATCATTATGGTGGGGAAGATATGGCAGCAGGCAGAGATGATATCATGACAGGAGGAGGATGCCAGGTGGCCACACTGCATCCACAGTCAGGTCCAGGGACTTAAGAGGAGATAGAGTAGGGCTCTAAGGCCTCAAGGCTCACCCCTAGTGATACACCTCGTCCAGTGAGGCTCTCATTCTGAAAAAGTTTTCAGTGTTGACAACTGGAAGTATTTCACACTCAAACCACTTGAAGTAATGAAAGATATTGTTCTGGGGTATTAAACTGATATTAATATGCTTTGATATTTATGTGTATATGTCTATACATATGTATGTGTGTATAGATATATACATGTATTTATAAACATATGTATATACACACATATATATAGTGCTAGGGATCAATCCCAGAGCCTTGTGCATTCAAGCTGAACACCCTTCTGTTGATCCACTAAACCAAACTACAGTAAGTTTTTCTGTAGTGATACAGTTCTCAATTTGTTTGTCCTTAGGTTTTAGATTAAAAAAAAAATCTTTATTATTATTTAAGTCTTATGTTGGCCTACTCTGGGTGAACATGTCAAGAACTTTGAAGGGTCTGAGATTTCATTCTCTGTAGAAATCAGAAAACGAATCTGCTATAGTTTCATGGCTATTGGTAAAAGTCAAAGGCTTTTTGTACTTGTTTCCTGTGCCCCAATTCCCATAGAAATCATGTTTGCATCACAGGGAGTTGAATTGTAATGGAAAAGCTCAAATAATCCTCTCCTTTTTTTTTTCTTTTTTTGAGACAGTATCTCATTATGTCATCCTAGCTGGGATGGAATTTACTATGTAGACGAGACTTTCTTTGAATTTGACATCGTCCTTCTGCCTCTGCACACTACTAAGCCTGGCCCATAAAAACAAAACAAAACAAAACAACAAACAACAAACAACAAACAAAAACAGAACAGTTTTATTGGTGTTTAAAGCACAATAAATAAACCTATTCTAAGCAGGAAAGATATAGTGTCTGAATCATGAAGGCTATTTTTTAAAAATACTTTTGGTTCTGGAAAGAGATAACTTGCTCTCTCTTAACAGGCCATTTTCTGTACTAACATTTTTTTTCAGGAGGGGAGGGGAGGGAAGAGAGGAAGAGGGGAGAGAGAGAGAGAGAGAGCACAAATGTCTTAGTTCCATTTCTACTCTTGTGATAAAACTCTGTGCATGGCCAAAAGCCATCTGTAGAGGAAAGGGTTTATTTTATCTTGCACTTGTATGTAGCAGTCCTTCTCTGAGGGAAATCAAGGCAGGCACTGAAGCAGAGGTCATGGGGGAATCTGCTTACTGGCTTGTTCCTAGGATTGCTCAGCCTGCTTTCTTATAGTGCCCTGGAGTGGCACTGCCCCCAGTGGGTGGGGCTCTCCCAGATTCATTAAGAAAATCCTTATAGACTTTTCTATAGCCCAGTCTTTTAGAGGCATTTTCTCCATTGAACCCCTCTTCCCAGACAACCCCAGCTTGTGTCAGTTTGACAAAATGAATCATCACCACATCCATATGATGATTGAATCCGTTGAACCGGCTGTCATTAAAGTAGCATCAACAGTTAACTCAGGCATGAGCAGCTGGGAATGATCCATCTGTGAGCCTGGGTATCCCAGCAGTAAGAATAGTCCCACAAGTGTGGTCTCCCATTGGGGAGATGTAAAGTGGTCATTAAATAGTCCATGAGGATGAGTGTATCCTTGGTCTCAATCTGGCGCTCAGAACCCGGAAGGTTCCTGAGAGCTGCTGGTCCTAGCCAACAATGGGGATGCTGAAAATCCTGTTTGTGCTATCTGTGGATGAATCAACACCAGAAGTGATGGTGTAAACAGATCAAGAGAGAAGGCTAGTGAGCACCAGGCACATAGTCAGGCTTCGTCCCTGCCCTATTTATCTGGGTGATAGCCAAAAGTGCCTCCCAGTCTTGGGATGAATCTTCCTGGGTCAGTTAAGTAAGCCATCAGGACAGTTTCCCAGGAAGGGCTCCCTACTCGGTTGATTCTCATTTGTGACAAGCTGACATCAAAGTCAGCAGTTACGCTAGCCAATACCATTAACTGAGATATGTAGCCTTTTTCTGAAATTATATTAGTATGCAATCACTTGTTCGTTGTCTCCTGGAACTAATGGCATGGAGGCATCTAGAGGCGAAGCTTTGCTTATGGGAATAATTCTTTAACATTCATACAGATTTTTTTTTAATTTTTAATATTTTTTTATTACATATTTTCCTCAATTACATTTCCAATGCTATCCCAAAAGTCCCCCATAGCGCCCCCCACTTCCCTACCCACCCATTCCCATTCTTTTGGCCCTGGCATTCCCCTATATTGGGGCATATAAAGTTTGCAAGTCCAATGGGCCTCTCTTTCCAGTGATGGCCGACTAGGCCATCTTTCCATACATATGCAGCTAGAGACAAGAGCTCCGGGGTACTGGTTAGTTCATCATGTTGTTCCAACTATAGGGTTGCAGATCCCTTTAGCTCCTTGGGTACTTTCTCTAGCTTCTCCATTGGGAGCCCTGTGATACATCCAATAGCTGACTGTGAGCATCCACTCCTGTGTTTGCTAGGCCCCTGCATAGTCTCACAAGAGACAGCTATATTTGGGTCCTTTTAGCAAAATCTTGCTAGTGTATGCAATGGTGTCCGCGTTAAGAAGCTGATTATGGGATGGATCCCTGGATACGGCAGTCTCTAGATGGTCCATCCTTTCATCACAGCTCCAAACTTTGTCTCTGTACCTCCTTCCATGGGTGTTTTGTTCCCAATTCTAAGAAGGGGCACAGTGTCCTTGGATTGCTAGAAACTTTCTATTTTCCCTGATCCCTTCCTGCATCCGTGTCTTATATCATCCATTTGAGATCGTTATCTGTATGATAGGAACTTTGAGCACTCTACTTTAGGCCTTTTACAATTGTTGAAATAGTTCCCCCCCCTCCTTTTGGCTTATATAGGGCAGGGACAAAGCCTGACTATGTGCCTGATGCTCACTAGCCTTCTCTCTTGCTCTGTTTACACCATCACTTCTGGTGTTGATTCATCCACAGATAGCACAACCAGGATTTTCAGCATCCCCTGGCTAGGTTCTCAGTGATTTTTCTTAGTCTTGCCAAGATAGCTCAGGGGCTCATCCCTTGAAAAGTCAGTATTTTGGATTTGGCAGATGGCAGGAAGCTTGGTCAGGGAGGCTAACAATCTCGATAAGGTGGAAGACCTTCCTATTTCACAGAGCCACCTTGAGGTGGCTCTGGACCACAGGGGAGGAGCTGACAAGGAGGTAGAGACATGAAGCTTATGAGTGAAACACTCCTGGCATCCTTGCCACCCAGCTCACTCTACTTCTTCTTCCTTCACCTCTTCCTGCTCTGCTTCCTCTATACTTCTTCCTTCCTTCCTTCCTTCCTTCCTTCCTTCCTTCCTTCTCTCTCTCCTTCCTTCCTTCCTTCCTTCCTTCCTTCCTTCCTTCCTTCCTTCCTTCCTTCCTTCCTTCCTTCTCTCTCTCCTTCCTTCCTTCCTTCCTTCCTTCCTTCCTTCCTTCCTTCCTTCTCTCTCTCCTTCCTTCCTTCTCTCCTCCTTCCCTTCCCTTCCCTTCTTTCCCTCCCTCCCTCCCTCCCTCCTTCCCTCCCTCCCTCCCTCCCTCCCTCCCTCCCTCCCTCCCTCCCCCCCTCTTTCTTTCTTTCTTTCTTTCTTTCTTTCTTTCTTTCTTTCTTTCTTTCTTTCTTTCTTTCTTTCTTTCTTTCTTTCGAGTTAGGGGTGTTGAAAAAAACCAGTGGTTGCCAAACCACCCCAGGGCACTATTCTTTTCTCTACTGAACTTGAAGAACTACAATTGGGTAGTGAGATCCAGAAAGGATTTTTATTACAGGTGACAGGTTAAGTAAGAGAAATGAAGCAAGCAGAGCTCCTTTATTGCGGAAGTCTCTCCAAGACAGGGTCCCACTCCAGGGTTACCAATATAGGTTGTGGCACGGGGTCGGATGTCAGTCAGTCCAGCTGTCATGCTTTGGAGGTATTCATGCACCTCTTCATCTGTGCTTATTAGTTTTTGTCAGATTAACACAAACCCAAATGTATCTGGAAAGAAGAGTTCAATTTTTTGGGACTCATGTGGTGGAAATGACTTCCCTGTGCGTGTTGTATATGTGTAGGTGTATAACAGCACACACACACACACAATTTCAGTGAGAGAGATCATACCCAGGCAAATGCTGATAATAATTATATAATGCTTTGCCAGGAGCTATTTGAAACTCTAAAATGTTAATTTTGTAGTCACCCCTAGGGATTGTTTTTTTTTTTTTCTAACAACTTGACTCCTCTGGGACAGGCAGTTTGTGCTGTATGTAGGTCCTAGCATACTTGGAAGTTGCCTAACATCTCTTGAGAGCGTCTCAAGCCTTATTAGAAAAAGGCAAGAGCTGGATTCTCAGGTGTGCTGGCAACCTGGTAACAGTGGACACCTAGCTCTTTAGAAGAATAACGATATAGCAGCCAGTCGATCCTAACTGCACCAAGGGTCCCCTTCCCTTAGACCCTGTGTCCTTTTATTAAGGTTCCCTCTCTAGAGATGAGGGTGCACTGGTTTTGAAAACGATCTCAGGCCATCATAATCCCCGGACTAGAGGCATTATTATGAGAAGGTGGCTTCTGCACTTCTCAGAAGCTAATTAGTGGCTGCATGGCTTATCATGCTGAGATACCGCTGTGATTCATGGGTATTTGTCTATCACAACGGGCTCTCCTAATGCTGTTTGGCTATGAAATTGCTTATACTTCTGACTCAGGCCTTTTAAAAGGCTTCCAGCAGTTTGTGGAAGGCAGCTTCTCTGTATCCTGTCTATGTGGGTGGCGAGTCAACTTGCTCTCGTGGATGCTCTGGCACAGCGGTGTCCCAGGTGCGCTTTCCTGGCAATGCTTCTCAAGTCAAGGCTGATGACAAGCTTTCTTGGTATAACCTCATTTTTAAAAGACTTTAAACTTCGAACATCAGGAAATAACGCCAGCATGGGTTTCTATGGTTATGTTTACTCTAGACAGCTATTAATATTTGTACCACTAATTCTTTATGGTGACCTCATAAGTTTCATTTTGACTATTAAAGTTCACATGAATTGGGGGTTGGGGCTGGGAAGATGGTTTGGTTAGTGAAGTGCATTCTATGTAAGCTCGAGGAGCCAAATTTAGATTCCTGGCACTTACGCAAAAGAGCTGTGTGTGGCAGTGCATACCCCGTAATCCTAGGACAGAGAAGGCAGAGACAGGGTGATTCTAGAGGCTCACCATCCCATCAGTCTAGTCAAATCAGCGAGCTTTAGATCAAGTAAGAAGCTCTGGTTCAAAACACTGTGAAGAGCTCTAAAGGAAGAGACTGACACCTGGCATTAGTCTCTGCTTTTCTTATGTGCACACACATGAACATGTGCACACATATGAACTGAGTATGTGCACACATATGAACATGTGCACACACATGAACTGAGTATGTGCACACACATGAACTGAGTATGTGCACACACATGAGCATGTGCACACATGAACATGTATGTGAGCAAACAGTAAGTATATAAACACACAGAATAAAATTTGATATTTTATTAGACACGGATTCTATGTAGTTAGTGATTAAAATAGAGGGAAATAAAGCCTTTCATAGAATCCTCTTAAAACTTATACCTCATTCACATACACACTTGAAACATCTAACTATTAATTCTGAGAGTCATCGGCTAGCATCTTTGGTTGGTATCAGGACAGAAATATGAGTCTCAATACATTGTCTTTACAAAAGATATTGTGTGCATAATAAAGTCCTTGCTTGCTTATTTGAGTGCTCTCGTGGTTTATTTAAACCTATAACCGAGTTAAACAAACACTTGATAGTGATTTAAAACACACTATCACATTTGCTGGCTTTACTTAGCGATCATTTATCAGGACAGAGAAATTGAGATGTGGACATATTTCTATTGATTTCTGAAGAGTGGAAAGGAGGTTTAGGATAACTTAATAATAACTTAACGTCCAGGGCTTCTCAGAGCTGGGCTTGGCCACTTAGGCATCCATGAATCAACTGCTTGCATGAGTTGTTCTCATTAATAGCTGGCTGTTGATTAGCGGGGCTTGTGCATGATGGATGCACATTTGAACACCGTGAGTGGAGGGAACACCAGGTTCCTTCTTCGGCTTCATACAGCAGCTGCATGGACATTAATTTGTCTAGCTCATGAGAGCACAATTCGGTGTATTCTGTTCCCATTATTCTTAAAGGCTGACCGAATCAAGATGCCTGTTCCCAGGACCTCACACAGCCAGGAGTAGGTGTGGGGAAGAGAGAAGACCTTCAGTTAAGGGGTCCAGAGACTGAGAACCTCAGTCTCTGAGATATTTCCTAAGGCCTATGTTCTAAGCAGAGGTGTGTCCCTTGGTGCTTGGATAGCATTTAACAAAATTGAGGACAGGAGCCTCCAAAACCACTTTGACATTAACATCTGGGGCATTTTCTGAAGCAAAGCCGAGCTTTGTGACTGTCTTTACAGCTTGGTGTCTTTGCTTTCCATTTTCTACATTCCTGTGGATATAGTGACATTTAGGACTGGCCTGTGGTATTCAAGGGACAGGCAGGTTCTCATGTAGAGTTCACCTTCTCACTTTTCATGCACAGTGCACTAAACACAGGTTTGTTCTTTCCTTCTTCGTGATGTGGCTTTCAGCATTCTTCTCAAAATGCAACTTTTGAGTCTGAGTGTGACACGTTGCTGTAGTCCCGTGATGCACTGCCGTAGTGTACAGTTTCCACTGTTGACCTTTGAGCCCTAAATATTTGTGTGACTTTCAAGCCTTTCCTGTCCTTGTCTCAGTTTGAAATTGCATTTAAACAACTGCTGTCCAACAACTGAAAGGCATCTGATGTCACTGAAAATCAGTCCTGGCCTTGAACGGAGGACTTATTATTAGTTCTTATAATCTGTCACCAACCACACCCACCCTCAAAGCTGAGTCCCTGGGTTTGCATTTTCCCCCATCACATCCCAAGCACCTTACTTAAAACCTTCTGTCCTTTTTCATCTGAATTTGTCTCCACAAATCAGAATTATTTTGCCCTTGTATATTTTTCTCCCCCAGTGACCCTTTTTTTTTTTTTTTTTTTTTTTTTTTGGTCTACAATGATGATCACATAAAACCTAAGCTGACAAGGCCAAATTCTCCCACAAGGGATAAAAAATGGTAAATGGCTAGTAGTTTTGGCAAACTCTGAGTCAAGTAGGAGAGGATGCTGGGAACACTACATGTAGTTAACCTTTAACCCCAGCGTATTCAGGAGACACTACTTCTCACCTGCTGCATCTCACAGGCCACTTCTGGGTCATTTCTGGTTTTATCTTGCACTTGAATTTACTACTACTACTGACTTCTTCTTTTCCTCTTCCTTCTAGTTCCTCCTCTTCTTCTCCTCTTCTTTATCCATCTCCCTCCCCTTTCCCTCTTCCTCTTCCTATTATTATCATGTTTTTCAAGACAGTGTTTCTCTGTGTGGCCTTGGCTGTTCTGTAACTAGCTCTGTAGGTCAAACTGGCCTCAAACTCACAGAGATCTACCTGCCTCTACCTCTCTTGGGTGCTAGGATTAAAGGCGTGCACCACTAAGTAGTCCCTGTTTTATTCAGATTACCTAGTACAACCTTAGTTGTAGGCACTGAATCGTCATCATCAACTTTTTTCCTCCCATCACCTGTCATTTATTCATCTAATCCTTGGTAGTTAGCATCCTAACTACAGAACTCTCATCTCTCTCGCTCTTTCTCTCTATATCCTTCTACAGGCATTGCTCCCTTACAATCACATTTCTCTACTCCAGCTAGAATTTAAGAACTCACACAATATGTATTCACTGATAAGTGGATATTAGCCCAGAAATTTAGAATACCCAAGATATAAGATACAATTTGTTAAACACATGAAACTCAAGAAGAAGGAAGACCAAAGTGTGGACACTTTGCCCCTTCTTAGAATTGGGAACAAAACAACCATGGAAGGAGTTACAGAGACAAAGTTTGGAGCCGAGATGAAAGGATGGAACATCTAGTGATTGCCATATCCGGGGATCCATCCTATAATCAGCTTCCAAACGCTGACACCATTGCATATACTAGCAAGATTTTGCTGAAAGGACCCAGATATGGCTGTCTTTTGTGAGACTAGGCTGGGGCCTGGCAAACACAGAAGTGGATGCTCACAGACAGCTATTGGATGTATCACAGGGGCCCCAATGGAGGAGCTAGAGAAAATACCCAAGGAGCTGAAGGGCTCTGCAATCCTATAGGTGGAACAACAATATGAACTAACCAATAACCCCCGGAGCTCGTGTCTCTAGCTGCATATGAATCAGGAGACGGCCTACTCGGCCATCAGTGGAAAGAGAGGCCCACTGGTCGTGCAAACTTTATATGCCTCAGTACAGGGGAATGCCAGGGCCAAGAAGTGGGAGTGGGTGGGTAGGGGAGTGGGTGGGGGAGCGTGTGTGGGACTTTTGGGATAGCATTGGAAATGTAAATGAAATAAATACCCAATTTAAAAAAAAAAGAAGAGTGGAAAAATATTTAAAAAAAAAAACTGTAAATCTGGGCCAGGGGTATATCTCAGATGGTTTTTGCATTTGCCTGGTAGTGTGCACGAAGTTCCACGTTCCATCGTCAGTACCACATAAGCTTGGTGTGGTGGCACAGACCTGTAATAGCAGTGCTGTGGCGATATGAGGCAGAAGGATCAGAAATGGAGTACATTTTCAGGTATATAGCAAGTTTGAGGGACATGCCCAGATGTAAATCTGATGAAGGATTTTCCTCTTGTGTGCTATTCAAAGACTTCTAAGTACCAATCCTTTGATTCAGTCGCTGACGTTTTTATTGGTTGCTACGTATCTCACTCTGAGCAGTCTTCTGCAGTTGGTTGTGCTTCTAAGAATTTGTCTAAAGTTCTAGTCCCCAGCTCTTCCTGGATCTCAGCTTCAATAGGAATTCTTTATTTTGAGTTTCAGACTGGCTAATCCCATTGCTACAGCCTCTAAGCCCCATATGAACCGTGATTATATCTCCTGTGGCAGCCTCTGGTCCAGATGTCACAGACGTGCCTTGATTGATGTGTGTGTGTGTGTGTGTGTGTGTGTGTCTTTCTATTCTCTGCATTTCATTTCTTCACATGCTCTCCACACACTTAATAATTAATGGATTTTTTTTAAAACCTTGCTATTTCATGCTGTCTTAGTCTTAAGCTCACTGAGACGAGTTGTCTGTCCAGCCAGTTGTAGGTCCCGAGTCAGAATCATCATGCAGGAACAGTTAGCATCACAAACAGGAACCCAGGGAATGTCTTATAACCACCATACCATGTCATGTTGGAATCATTTATTTGATTACATGTATTTGTAAGTGGGTTTGTGCTTAGCTTCATTCAAATGAATGGGCTCAATTTTGTTTATTTTTGCTCACAGTATTGGCACACTATGCAGGTTGAACTGAATCCAAAGACTGAGAGACTTCCTATCTAGAGATAACAGCAACAGTGATAGTGGCTGGTGTTGAGTCCATTCTGTATTGAGGTGCTTTCCTCTGCAAACTCACTGACATTTCTCGACCTCTTTGAAGGAGTTTTAATCTTTCCATTCCATAGATGAGGAATTGGAGACGTGGAAAGGTCAAATAACTTGTTCTGGCTTACCCAGCTTGTAACTGATACGGTGCGTATCGAAACGTGTGGTCCCTGAGCCGACTGTCATCTGTGGTGATGATCCAGTTTAATGTGTGGCATTTACACTGGCTTCTGGCATCTGTTAGGTTCTTTGGCTTACTACCTGCCCTGGGATAATGTCCTCTGTGAAGTGGGGCAATTGCATGCTCTCTGTAGAGATGTGCTGAGGGTTAGAGCTGTAATTGTTACATAGAAAATACCTAACTAACAAAATGAGGCAGTTTTAACAGCAGCACTAAATCAGTATTGACACCCACTGGACAGAATTTGGCAGCTCTTTTCAGCTCTACTTAACAATGGCCTAGAGATTTCTAGCTCTCCAATCTTATTTCTCGGCCATCAACTGTTACCTTCAATGCACTGGGATCTGTTTTAAACCACCAAGCTTTCTAAAGGCCCGAGGACATGCCTACATTTCTTATCATGTGAAATCTGTGGTTTGGGGGCAAGCGTATATTGCTTAAACATGTGGTTCTGATTTTCCATATTCTGTGGTTTAGGCAGATGAAGGCAGATCTTTGGCTAAGAGAGAAATGGAAATGAATGCTTGTACCTAGCCCAGTATAGAAAAAAAAATCCAAATCATAAATTAGTACTTGTTTGTGAAATTTTATTGAGATGGTCACATAGTCAAGGAAGTGAGGAAGATATACAAGTAACTTGTTAATATTTGTTAAAATCTTTATTTCCATGTTCCAGAGAAGGCTTTTTAGGGTGGTCTCTCCTGTACTAATGCTGCACTAAAATGAGGCTCTTTCTGCTTATGCTGTGAAAATCATAAAATAATAAACTTTTCTGCATATGCTGGCAGGCACTACAGGGGCAAGGAGTTACCAGTAAAACTTAATGGCTTACAGGTTTGCCTTAAACCAGTGAATTTCCAGTTATTTTTTTTTATTTAGTTGCCTAACTCAAAGATGGAGAAGGATAATTAAAATGTGACCAAAGATACAAACGGTAAAATATCAAATGATAGTGGCCTTGGCAATGAGTTTTGTGGAGTTCAAAACAGTAGGCCGAAGTGGATCTAGAGATGGAAGGAAATGAGAGTCAGAAGTCCAGGGAGCAATTGGTGGGCATGTGGTACTTAGATGAGAGAGAGAGAGCTATGACAGTAGGGATCAACAAACAATTGGTGGTGAATTGAGTGGATAACTTAGGGGTAGTGCCCAGCCTGCATGAGTCCTGGGCCCAATCTCTATCATGCAAGTGTTGCTTTCGCTCAGTGCTGACAGCTGTTGCTGAATGTGGATGGGAAGAAAGCATCTGAAACACAAGGGCCCCAGGCCAGCAAACATTGACTCGGGTATCTAGGTGCATTATTCAGTACAAAGCAGTCCCTTAAATGCAGTTGAACGTGGGTCTGTTGTGCAGTCCTGGTGTTCTACTTAATCTAGGGATTGATCTATAACACTTACATATGTAAAGATTTAAGTTCTATAAATAACCACATGAACACACTTTTCTGACATCCCCGAGCCCCATACAACTTCTCAGTCCGAGATCATCTGTTTTTAGGACCTGTAGATTCTTACAAGTTGTGTGATTATAAACTATCTGTGAAATATACATCTGGGCAACTGAATGGTACAAGCTAATGAGACATTAAAGGGTTTGGTGTATCTTTTCCAGATAATGACTATGAATAGTTGATATAAACTATTATAGTATTAACAATATCTAATTCTCACTATTATCTGACTACATTTCCATATAGACTAAAATAATTTAGCAATTATATTGTTCTTTTTTGTATTTTATTTTATTCTTTATTTTTTTATTAGATATTTTCTTTATTTTCAATTTTAAATGTTATTCCCTTTCCTGGTTTCCCCTCCGGAAACCCCCTATCCCTTCCTCCCTCCCCCTGCTTCTATGAGGATGCTTTACCCCCCTGCCCACCCACTCTTGCCTCCCCACCCTGGCATTCTCCTACACTGGGGCATGGAGCCTTCCCAGGACCAAGGGCCTCTCCTCTCATTGATGTCTGACAAGGCCATTCTCTGCTACATATGCAGCTGGAGCCATGGGTCCCACCATGTATACTCTGTGGTTGGTGGTTTAGTTCCTGGGAGCTCTGGGGGGTCTGGTTGGTTGATATTGTTGTTCATCCTATGGGGTTGCAAACCCCTTCAGTTCCTTCAGTCCTTTCTCTAACTCCTCCATTGGGTACCTCATGCTCAGTCCAATGGTTGGCTGTGAGCTTCAGCCTCTGTATTTGCCAGGCTCTGAAATTGCCTCTCAGGAGACAGTTATATCAGGCTCCTGTCAGCAAGCACTTCTTGGCATCTGCAATAGTGTCTGGATTTGGTGTCTTTATTATGGGATGGATCTTCTTTTTTTTTAAATGTGTATTTATTTATTATATATATGAGTACATTGTCGCTGTCTTCAGACACACCAGAGGAGGGCATCAGATCCCATGACAGATGGTTGTGTACCACCATGTGGTTGCTGGGAATTGAACTCAGGACCTCTGGAAGAGTAGTCAGTGCTCTTAACCACTGAGCCATCTCTCCAGTCCCATACATTGTTCTTTCTAGAGCATAGTTTTATATCTTTAGCCTGTAAGGTTAGAAAGCATACTTGTGCCATTAATGTCCTTGTAGGACTGTTGGGTTTTTCCATATATGGGCTTTTAAATGGCAGCGTGAGCCAAGCATTAGGAGGTAGAGGAAGAAGGATATGAAGTTCAAGGTCATTCTTATAAACCCATTGTGTTCATGACCCCACTAAATAAAATTTAAAAATGAATTAGTTTAAAAATGAATAATCGTCTAAGAACTATTCAGAGAGCAGAACTTCACATATTGCTTCACCTACGGGCCATAGTGTCTTACCACCAGTCACAAACAGAATCTTAAGTATATGATAACCTATGCTCATAGTAAGGGTGAAAGGTCATACTTGAATGCATGTGTTAGCCTTTCGTGAGTACGTATACTGACCTGTTTACTTAACTATTCAATGCAGGCATCGCATCCATGACCGTGCCTGTGTACATCGCGGAGGTTTCTCCACCCAACCTGAGAGGTCGCCTGGTCACCATCAACACCCTCTTCATCACAGGTGGACAGTTCTTTGCAAGTGTTGTCGATGGCGCCTTCAGTTACCTGCAGAAGGATGGATGGAGGTTTGTAAATAGTTCTTTTCTGGAATGCAGATAAGCTATGACTTCGAGGCGCTACAAGAACGGAAGATTATTTTCAGGCATTGTCATTTATAAGTAGGTGGCATTCAGCAAAATTGAAGGTAGTCAAGAAATATGTATTTATCTTAAATGATAGACAAGAAACATCCCATTAAGAAGTGATACTTGCAGAAGAATGTTTTTTCCCCTAAACATTTAACTGCATACAATCTTTTGTACATATAATCACGCAATGAATATGTGTATCATTCTTGAGATACTTAAGTGACTGGCAAGCTGTTTGTAAACTGCAGGCGTAGCTTCCTTTCGGGTGTAGGAGGCTCCATTCTTATCTTAAATAAACAATATTTGAAGAAACAAATTTAATTACATAAAACGTATGTATGTAAAATTAAAACAAAAACATTCCTTGATCATAATTTGAATCAAAATAAATGATAATGATAATATGATGATAAACATTAAAATTGAATAGATGAAATATATTTATAAACAACAGATTTGTATTAAGGCTTAAAGGTGGGGCACAGCATATTTATCCATTGATTTATAATGCTTGAAACATCAGACTCACGTAATTATTTCAGGAAATTGTTACTAAAAGTCACATCAGGCTATGAAATATTGCCCAACTTATTTTTATGTCAGTGTTTTTTATATTATATATAATATAGATATATGTTATAACAAATGCTTTTTCAGTGTTGACCATTTAAGCTCTGTAAGGATGGTGACTGAGTGGCTCAGGCCCTTGCTTCTACAGCTTTTGCAATGCTGAAACAGCTCAAGGAGATGTTTCTAGTATGGTGGAGACAGAGAGACCTGAGCTGCTATGCAAGTCATACCATAAGCCATGTGACTTGGTACAAGCTTTGAAGAGGCTTTATGGGAAATCAGATGAAGTCAACGAGAGCCCAGATATACAGTTGGAATGAAAGTTTGCTGCCTAGCTCTCTCCTGGAGGAGTCAGTGTCTACAGACTTAGAGACTGCTGGGAAACTGGAGGAGTCAGTGTCTACAGACTTAGAGACTGCTGGGAAACTGGAGGAGTCAGTGTCTACAGACTTAGAGACTGCTGGGAGACTGAAGTAGAAGCGAAGTAGAAGATTCAGTCTTTCCTTCCTACCGTGAACATGAAAAGAAAGGATGCTTGCTGATATTACAAGTTCAATCCGCTACCTTGAATATTTGAAGCTTAAGAGAAGTCAGGGCTTACGTGCACATACACAACTTTAAGAAAATCCAAGTCACCTGTTACATTTTGGTAATTTTTTATTGGGATTAATAGATATTATATATATTATAGTATAAATATAATAGGAATATATAAATATATGATATATAGGACTACTAAACATGTTAAATGGTTAGCCTTTCAGTGGGAATGTGGCTTAAATACTGTATATAGTATAAATATATATGTATGTATACATATATGTGCATATATGCATATATATTGTACATAGTATATATATATATATACACATATATATACTGTACACACTGTACAGTATTTAAACCACATTCCCCCTGAAACGCTAACAATCTAACATTTTTAGTAGTGGTTAGGACAGCAAGGACGACCATAAAGGAAAGAGTTTATGAGTTTGGTGCACCTCTGTAACGGTGGAGTTGCTGGAGCAAGGCTTTGTCCCCGTAAAGGTTGGTGACAAAAATCTCAGCTCCAAACACAAATCTCCCTTCTACTGTGTGTTCGTTACTTCCAGATCTCCGAGGTTAACTTCTTCCCCAAAATGTGGAAGTAAAAACAAAATAAATAAATGTAATCTTGTGAGATCATTGTAGAAACTAAAATATCTTGTGCATAAAATCACCCTGATATCCAGCCCAGTGTTTGGTCAACAGCAACCACTTCATGAATGAGGTCCATAGTTATGCCATGCTCTGATCAGTGTTGAGTGCCATGGGCGGTGGCTTGCGAGAGAAGCTAAAAGAATATGAACATTCTGCGGTTTGCATTTGCTTCATGCCAAGGATGGGGTGTAGGGTGATAAGGCAACCCCCCCTCAGAGAGAAAAAAGCACTGTAGCCGTTATGGGTGCACAAGGTCGCAAATACTAGAGAGATCTGTTGAATTCTGTGTATCTAGATATGCAGCCCAATGTGTGGAGTCATCGCTTTTCAACAGAATAAAGGTAGATGAGCTATCATTGTCTTTTTTATCAGATAGTTTACTTATTTACATTTCAAATGTTATCCCCTTTCTTGGTTTCCCCTCCGCAAACCCCCAATCCCATCTTCTCTCCCCCTGCTTCTATGAGGCTGCTCCCCCACCCACCTACCCACTCCCACCTCACTGCCCTAGCATTCCCTGCACTGGGGCATCAAGCCTTCACAGGATCAAGGCCTCTCCTCCCATTGATGCCCGACAAGGCCATCCTCTGCTACATATGCAGCTGAAGCCATGAGTATTTTTTTATAATAGTTTTTATGTTTTGAGATTATAATACAGTCACATCATTTCTCCCTTCTCTTTCCCCCTTCCAAATGTTCTCATAGACCCCTGCATGCTCTCTTTCAAATTTGTGACCTCATTTTTTTTCATAAATTGTTCTTACATACGTGTGCATGTATACATTACTAAATACATAAATACAACCTGCTCAGTCTATATAATGTTACTTGTACATATGTTTTCATAGTTGATCTGATCATTTAATATTAAGTAACTCAGTGGAGTCTCTTCCCCAGAGAAGACTATTTTCCTGCTCATCAACGTTGCTGAGTTGCCTGGGTTTAGGTTTTTTTTTTTTGTTTTTTTTTACTTAGGATTGTGTCTTCGCTTCTTGAGCTTTCTCCATCCACATTCGCACGTCTGCTTGTGCCGTCCTTCTGCAGCGCAGGTTGTGGAGGTCAAGTGATACTTTGTAACTTCTGACATTCCCAGGAGATACAATCTCACAGCCCACTCCCTGTTCCTCAGGCTCTTACCATTTTCCTACTCCACCTTCAGCAATGATTCCCTGAGCCTCAGAGAAAGGAACTGGGTGGTAGATGTATCAGTTGGGATGAGATTCCACAGCTCTGCATTTTGGGTGATTGTGATTTTTCTGCAATGGTTTTCATCTATTACCAAGAGAGGTTGGTTTCCTTGATGATGGGTGAAGACTATACGTACCTGATAGTATAAGGACGGATGTTTAGAATAGAGTTAGGAACAGTGCTGGTTTAGTAATGTGTCAGGTGTAAGTTCTCCTCCAAGATCCAGGAATTCTTTGGCCCTGTTTCAATAGCTAGGTTTCCAGTATCAGGCATGGTTTCCCTCCTGTTGAGTGGGTCCTAAGTCCAGTTACAGAGTTGATGGTTACCAATATGATATGTGTGTCACTGCTGCATCCTGGGAGTTATTGTGCCATACTGGCCATTGTTATAGCTCATAGCTGTATGCTCATATATCTCATAGCTGGCTAGGACTGTTGGTTGCTTCTCTCCCTTCTGATTCCATGAAAGTTAGTCATCTGGGAGGAAGCTTTCAGCTCAGGCGAAGCTTGGGTCCTTTAGAGCCTGTGTCTGAAATGCATAGTGTCTTCAACAATAGGGCTTTACTTGCCTTCTACCACTGGAAGCAACCAAGATCAATAACAATAGCCTCCTCTTCCTCCTCCTCCTCCTCCTCCTCTTCTCCTTCTCCTTCTCCTTCTCCTTCTCCTTCTCCTTCTCCTTCTCCTTCTCCTTCTCCTCCTCCTCCTTCTTCTTTTCCTTCTCCTTCTTCTTCTTCTTCTTCTTCTTCTTCTTCTTCTTCTTCTTCTTCTTCTTCTTCTTCTTCTTCTTCTTCTTCTTCTTCTTCTTTTCTTCTTCTTCTTCTTCTTCTTCTTCTTCTTCTTCTTCTTCTTCTTCTTCTTCTTCTTCTTCCTCTTCTTTCTCCTCCTTCTCCTTCTTCTTCCTTCTCCTTCTTCTTCTTCCTCTTCTTTCTCCTCCTTCTCCTTCTTCTTCCTTCTCCTTATCCTTCTTCTCTTTCTCCTCCTCCTCCTCCTTCTCCTTCTTTCCATCTGAATTATCCTTAGCTACCTCTCAAAAGAGGACTTCTTATGGCTGCTGGCATTGGGGTTTTTGTTATATGGTCTTTGGCTTTTGGAGGGAACATTGTGTACCCAAATGGAAAAATGTCATTTACACTATATAAACCCCTGTCAGTCAGAGCCAGTCGCATCTGACCAAAAAGCTGGAGCAGCTAAGGAAAGAGCTTCCACAGCCTGGGAATTTAGTAGGGGCGGTAGCAAGGTTAGCTGGCCTTCAGGGCGGATAGAACTTCAAATCCTTAGTGGGATAGCTCTTTCTTTCTTTTTTTAAGTTAAATAGTCATCCATTGCTCTAAGAGCACAGTAAGTTTGTGTTTGCAAGTCTTAGACAATTTTTAACTTATTTTTATTATTCTATTTCATGTGTACGAGTATTTGCATGAATGTGTGTTTGTGCACCGCATCCATTCCTGGGGTCCACAGAGGCCAGAAGGTGGTGTTGGATTCATGGGAACTGGAGACATAGATGGCTGTAAGCTGCCATATGGGTGCTAAGAATTGAATGTCGGTCCTCTGGAAGAGTGGTCACTGCTTTTAACCTCAGACTCATCTCTCCAGTCCCTTAAAGAATGTTTTTTTTTAAAATAAAAAACAAAAACAAAAATCAAAACTAATTGAATTGTTGAAATGGTGAACTTTCCTCTCCAGGAATCAGTTAGAATTTTAAAGTTTTAAAAGCATCATCAGCAAGATGTTATTTGATTGTTAATTGAAAGAATGTTATTTGACAGTCATTTGAAAGGTAATGTTTTCTGAAAACAAATTTATGTTCGCAAAATGGTCTCAAAATTAGTGATAACTAGTAATGACTGACTATATCCAAAATAATAGAATGTGGGTTAATCTCTGTCTTAAAATCACTACACTACCATTTTAATCAAAATGAATTTGGAACACACATATTAATTAGAGGTTAATAGCTTGATGGAAATTACAAAGCGTTGAAGAGATCTGTAATATGCTATTACTAGAATCAAGATGTAGAACTTATAGTAATAATATTCTAGTGCAACAGGGAGTGTCATCGAAGGCTTATTTCCATGGTGTGAGTTGATTCGTCTGAGGTCTTATATCCTCATGTCGGTGATACTTCAGCAGTGGTGATGTTGTGTGGATTGAATACGTGAATGGCTATGAAAATTCTTAAGAACCCTTAAATGATACCAGATATTGCTTGTCATTACTTTCAGAAAGCATTAGCTTCAGCCTCTATAGCCATTTAACCCTGCTAATAAAAATCACTCTCTTCTTCAGCATTCTGAGATTCCCCCAGTGAAAAGAAAATGCAGGTTGCCCATGGCAAGAGAGGTTTGTCTGAGGCAGATCTCTCCGAGGTCACGCCATACCATGAGCAGAATTTTAAAAAATCTGTTAATGACCAGGCATGGAGGATCTCTAGTGAAAACAACTCTGTACAATATTATCATGGTAGATCTACTTCTATACACCCGCCCAAACTCATGGACCGCAGTATCTCAGGAATGAACTATGGGTAATGTAGTCCATATGGCTACAGACTCATCATATAATGTGCCACATTGGTCAGGGATGCTGATACCAGGGATGGAAGGGTGTGTGGGCAACCTCTGCACCTTCTTTTCCAGTGTAAGACGCCAATAGGAAAGTCAGGGCATTGAATGGAATTGTGTGTTTGTGGTTTGCACATTAGTGTGTGCTAGACTGACAGAGGACTCCTTCTTTTTCCCCTCAAACAGCCACTAGAGTATTTTAAAAGAGACAGTTAAGAAGCCATTATAATAATAAATATAGAATAGCTGAGATACTTTCATGTGGTAAGGAAATGTAAGGTGGTAAAGACACAGGGGTAAATAACAGATGGGCAGATGGAGAGCCCATAGCTAAACAATGCAGGTAAAATGTAGCTCTAGCAACTGTTGCATTAAATGTTAAAGCATAGAGAGAGGATAAAAATGATCACCATATACCATATTACATCCGAATATATCTTGTCTAGAAGAGGTGTTTTTGTGCTTTAGATAAACGGAAAGTAAGAAGATGGGACAATAAAAATAAGCGTGAGGTGCTGGGCTGTTAGTAGTCAGAGTGGACTTAAAGTCGTGTCAGTCAATATGAGAACGGCTCACAAGATCAAAGAGCCCGTTCGCCAGAAGGAACCGTGAAGATAAAAATGTGGAATATGAGATCAAAGCGTCCAAACAGAGACATCAAAAGGCAGTGGGTGCTGATGACCTAACACTGTGCGTGTACACGCTGGGATAGATAGAGCCGGACACTTCAAAATGGCACAGAAAGAAATGTCTTATCACAATAAAAATTAGCAGAATGGGAAAGAAACTAGAAAAATGGCAAGTGTGATGGTGCACACCTTTGATCCCAGGGCTGAGAAGGGGAGGTAGTGGAGCCCTAATCATCTCGGGCTAGGTCTGCAAGGGGAGTTCCAGACCTCAGTGAGAGCCTATCCAAGGATGAGGAGGAGTAGTGGGAGGAGGAGGAGGAGAAAAGGGGCGGACTGAGCCAGGAAAAGGGGGGAAAAGGGGAGGAGGGGCAAGAAGGAGGAGGAAGAAGAGGAAGAAGAGGAGGAGGAAGAGGAGGAAGAGGAGGAGAGGAAGAGGAAGAGGAGGAGGGAGGAGGAGGAACAGGAGGAGGGGCAAGAAGGAGGAGGATGAAGAAGAAGAGGAGGAAGAAGAGGATGAGGAGGAGAGGAGGAGGAAGAGGAGGAGGGGGAGGAGGAAGAGAAGGAGGAAGAGGAGGAGGGGGAGGAGGAAGAGGAGAAGGAGGAGAAGGAGGAGGAGCAGGAGGAGGAAGTTTCTCTCAGGGAAATCCAGACCACAGCGAGACTCTATCCAAGGATGAGGAGGAGTGGTGGGAGGAGGAGGAGGAGGAAAAGGAGGAGAAGGGAGGAAGGATAATTGTGGAAGTTGTTAAACTCAAATGTATGGACTGGAACAATAAAACAAATAGAAGGTACAATAATAGAAAGACAGATTTGATTCTGTGAGAAGATTAATAAAACTAATGTAGTAAGCCGGGCGTGGTGGCATACGCCTTTAACCCCAGCACTCGGGAGGCAGAGGCAGGCGGATTTCTGAGTTCGAGGCCAGCCTGGTTTACAAAGTGAGTTCCAGGACAGCCATATAGAGAAACCCTGTCTTGGAAAAAAAAAAAACAAAAACAAAAACAAAAAAAAAACCCAAAAACTAATGTAGTGGCTATGACTCATTATAACAAGTAAAAAAGATAAAAGCTTGTATTATTAATACCAGGAGTAAAAGAGGGTGTGCCGTTTCTCTGGAAAGTATAATCCCATTAACATTTTATAAACAGTAACTTTAACAGGCATGTTGCTTAACAGTCACATTTTACTAGAAATGCATAGCAAAGTAAATTGAAGAATGCAAAATCTTTTACATTTCTAAATAAATGGAAGCAGGGCTCTTCACCCACGAGCCAGAGAATTTCATCGGCAAGTTCTAGGAAGGAGGCGTATCTCTCACTCAGGGTCTGCAGGTAGGCACACGATCCTTTGCTGAACTGTATCTCTCCCCCTCCCCCCCGAGCCCATGTTAGTGAAGAGTAAGACGAGCTGCCTAAAGGAAGACAGACACAAAGAGCCTATGTTCTAGGGTTCCCTGTGAAGTTCATTAGCAAGCAAGCTAAAGCACAGGCACAGGACTCTTATCAGCCTCTGACCCTGGCTGTGACGATCAACTGGAAAGGGGTCAGTAGAAAGGAAATGTCTTGAATGGTAGACATATCCGTGTCTGGGCTGGTGGTTGGTAACAGAGTGCATGCATTCCCTGGTAACACATAGAATGCTTTGCCTCTCTGCCATAGGTTTGATGTCCAGTACTGGAAGAATTTACCATGAACTTCCTATTGGTTCCCTCACACAGTTCCATTTCTACACTGGCCACAGAATTTATTTATTTTTCTTTCTGAGACAGGGTCTCCTGTAACTGTGGACAGCCTCGAGCTTACTATGTGCTGAGATGGGCTCTGAATTCAATCCTGCCTCCACCTCTCAACCTCTGGAATTACAGATTTGTGCCCCAATGCCTGACTTTCCCGGGAAAACAGCCCCCGTTGAAATAAGTCTCCTGACACTTGTCTTTTTAAAAGAGCTCCTATCATTGTGGAATTAAATAACCTTGCTTTGTTCAAAATGTCTGATGCGTAGGCTCTAAGAGGCAAGGGGTACTTGTTCATGACTGCATCCCTATAATCTCCAGTTTAAAACTTTGCATGGAAGATTCTCTGAGAATCTAGGGGTCATAATCAAACAATGTCTCGGTCTCTGTGTGTCTCTGTTTCTCTCTCTCACCTACACACACATACCTGAGTGAGTGAGCGAGAGAGAGAGCTGTTATAGAAACTATCGTATGAATTTAGTATAAGACTTAATTTACTTTGCAATTTAGATTAAAACTAACATGAACAGACTGCCTCATTGATTTAAACAGTGTTCATCTCTTTCTGCTAAAATATGTCCTTTTTCTACCATAACCATAAGACCCTAAGTAGCATTTTTCAAGCCACTAAACACAGATATAAAATAACTTTTAGGGTTTTTTTTTTCCTATAAACTGACCAGACCGAGTCAGTATTTGGTGACATTTGCTTATTTAGTGGATTTTATTCCTAAGTTTGCCCCGAGTCTTTTTTGAGGTGGCACAGAAGTCACTTATTTGCTGATCATAAATCAGTAGAGTAAACTAAGATACTCAAAGTGTGACACATCGGAGTGACTTCTTCTTCTTCTTCTTCTTCTTCTTCTTCTTCTTCTTCTTCTTCTTCTTCTTCTTCTTCTTCTTCTTCTTCTTCTTCCTCGTCCTCCTCCTCCTCCTTCTTCTTTTAAACCGGCCCTTGCCAACCGTGTGTCCTGTTTAACTAACATGGTTATTGGATGTTTAAATGACCAGTGCTGGTCTGCATGGTCTTTGAGGACAAGGAAGCATTGAAGTTAATGTGCCAAAATCTCAATTTGGCAATTATATTATCTTAAAATGTGTTACTTATTTTTTAATTATGTGTGTATGTGTATGTGTGTTTGTGTGTCTCTGTGTGTGTGCGTGCGCACGCGCGCACACACATGTGTGCATGTAGGCCAGAAGTGTGTGAACCTCCTGATGAAGGTATGAAAACCAAACGCAGGGCCTCTGGAAGAACAGGAAGCCTTCCTAACCACTCTGTCACGTCTTTAGCTCAGTGTTTCTTATTAAACTGCTTACTGTTAAAATGGAGTTCAATTTAAAAACACATGGTCAAGTAAGTAACTTGCTGTTATGGATAGTAGACCAGGTGACCAACGCCAGAGCTACTTTCTTGACAGTATTATTGTGTCGGTGTTTCTTTAGTCCACAGATCGTTCGTTCATACAGTTACAGCCTAAGGGTGTAAGAAGTAGATGAAAGCCCACAGCCCCAGGAACGCTGAGGGACCAGCTCTGCATGCAGGCTGCAGGAACAGGATTCCAGGGTGTGGTGTGAGGGATCTGGGGTTACTGCATTCTGTTTTCATTAGCATCCTGAGCTAGAAGGTTTATTTTCAGATCTACGCAACATGGCTCCATCTCTCATTAAAGTTGTTTGTTAGGCGTGGGTATGAACCTAGTTCTTAGTCTTTCTTATACATTCAGAAGATTTTTATTTTTGTCAGATAAACAGCTGAATGTTGACTCAGAGAGAATGTTAGAAACCCTGGCACAGCATTCTAAGCCAACATAAATCTTCATTCAGTGGCTTTCAGAGAATCCACTGACTCTGATAGCAGACTCTTTTTTTTTTTTTTTTTAATTTCAATGAAAGGGAAAAGAATTTACTTTATTTGTGAAGGCCTGCTGGTTTGGAAGCGAACAGGCTCACGGGTAGTGTGTGAACTTACATGTAATACCATGAAATCCACAAAACGAAGGCATTTTTGAGAATAAAACATAGATGGCATCTCAGTATTTATAATACTCTTTTCATTTACTTGAGCTGTTCAGAGTGATGTAGTGTTGACTCATTTTATTAATTAGAAAGGGATGGGTATAAACACAGGGTAGAAATGGAAGAATTATAACTACAAATCTAGTTCTGTTACTCGGTTTTTATATAAACAGTACTGGCTATTATTAGACAGTCTTCCTTAAGTCTCAGCTATACTCAAGGCACACTTGCAAAGACTGTCCCTTTAGATCAACTTAGCATGGCCCAAAACGTCAAGATTTCCTGTGGCTGTGAAAATATACAGTGGATATTTAGTGTTCGGGACTTTAGAGAGTATTTCTTGAGCACGCGTGTCTTAGTCAGGGTTTCTATTCCTGCACAAACATCATGACCAAGAAGCAAGTTGGGGAGGAAAGGGTTTATTCAGCTTACACTTCCACATTGCAGTTCATCACCAAAGGAAGTCAGGACTGGAACTCAGGCAGGTTAGGAAGCAGGAGCGGATGCAGAGGCCATGGAGGGATGTTTCTTACTGGCTTGCTTCCCCTGGCTTGCTCAGCCTGCTCTCTATAAGAACCCAAGACTACCAGCCCAGAGATGGTCCCACCCACCCTGATCACTAATGGAGAAAATGCCTTACAGCTGGATCTCATGGAGGCATTTCCTCAAGGGAGGCTCCCGTCTCTGTGATAACTCCGGCTTGTGTCAAGTTGACTTACAAAACCAAGCAGTACATCACAGTTCCAGGGCAAGGAATTATGGGAACCTGGGTGTAGACCTGCAGCAACTGGAGCTTGAGTCTGTCAAAATGCAATTGCCGAAGAGAAACAGAGAGGCTTAGACTAGAGTCTGAGGCTAGGCCGATCCTCTGTTTCTATCTACCAGCACAGTCTCACAAAAATCCCACAGATAGCCCCCCCCCCATCTTCCATGACCAGTGCCACCCTCTGGCTAGGCCGATCCTCTGTTTCTATCTACCAGCACAGTCTCACAAAAATCCCACAGATAGCCCCCCCCCCATCTTCCATGACCAGTGCCACCCACTTCATCTTCAAACTGTCTCATTCTGCCTTTGGCTTCTATAGGCCCACATCTGTTGCAAAATGTGCAAATACACTCATTGGACTTTAAAAGTTCCTATAGTCTTAGAGTCCCAGTATTGTTCAAAAAATAATATGGTTTATGTGGTTTAAGATTCTAGAAAATCTGGCTTTATGTCCCTTGCTCTAAAACAAACAAACAAACAAACAAACAAACAAACAAAGACGGTTGCATATTTCCAACATACAATGATACAGATAAAGCTGCCCATTCAAAAAAGGCAGAATGGGAAGTGTTGGGACTTAGGAATGACAAATTCTGCAGGGTGAGTGTCTAGCCATGCATGTAGCACCATGTTGGTATCTGAGGATTGTTGTACACCTTCTGGGTTCCAGTTTCCTTCAGTAACATCACCCCTGGGGGCCTGTGGCATATGTGACCACTCCCTTGAGCTGTCTAGACTCTGTGCATGCAGCTTTCTTCTGTGAGTATATCTTGTATTAGCATTTCCAATAGCCCAAGGCTCTACTGCAATGTAGACTCTACCTTCTCTGCTTCATTCAGTGGCCTCTCAGAGTCTCCTTGTATGGAATCCAGCTTGCCACACACGGCCTGACCTTGGGGGAAACAAGGCATAAGCCATCTTGTATAACCGGGTCATGCTTTTAACTTCCATACAATACAATACTATGCAGACAACTCCAGTTTCCACTGCCAACTTCAGATATAGTCTGGCCTCTTCTACCAAAGCCATACTGGCCTCTGGTCACCTACCTGGCTAAACCTAAGAAAGTATTTCCTTAGGTGCTGAAGCAGCAGTATATACTGGAAACTTTTCTCCAAATGACTTTCATTTTTCTATGCTCAAGCCTTCCTTGGGTGTGCTCTTGCCTCTGTGGCACACTTCTTAGTGCCCAGTAAAGAGAAGTGTAGTTTTGACAAACAGAGTTTGGAAAACACATGGAGTTGTTGCTTGAACTGAATCTTCCTGCTTTCAAGGTCAGTAGGGTAATGGGCCAAGTGGCTATGGCATTTGAATGCTTTTGTTTCAAGTGGACAATGACTCCTTTCCTTAGTAGAAGAGAGTCCTTCGAAAGCTATGAAACTATTTACATACAAATCAATTTAACTATATGTTGCAATGAAGTTCTTTAGCTATGATGGCTTTCCATATCACCTTGACTTATAGTTAAAAATGCATAGAGCTGTGGAGTCCCATTCTTTCCACATCATTCGAGGGTTTGAGAGAGAAGAGTGGAAGAGGAGAAGAGAGTTAGATTTGAATGCAGAATGTAACTCTGTGCAATTTCTTCTGAAGGGTTAAGGCTGGGGGAGAATTTTGTCAGGCTCAGGTTGCAAAATCAAATATAGATAAAGACTATTTCTTATTTATCATGTCTGTCATGTGTAACATCCTTTTGCTCCCAGTGATACTTTTTAAAAATATCTATTGTTATTTCCGTTGTTTCCTATGTAATTGAAAGAGAAATAATTCTGGCAACTGAAGTAGGAGGTTGCAAATTCGAGGCCTGCTTAGGCTCTGGAGTGGGACCCTGTGTCAAAGAAACAAAGATTCTTTTAACTGGTGGCTGTGTTTCCTGTGCTGTGGTAGTACAGTCAGGAGTTTCTAGTTTAATAGAGGTAGGCCATTGCTTGAATAACGTGATATTGTTTCTTCCCAGCTGTTCTGCTCCTGCTGGCTTGCAGTTATCCAGCCCGATGGGTGCATCTATGCTACATACACACTGCTGAAGAATATTTAGAGCTCTAGCCCCTCTTTGCTTTATGATTTTGCTGTATGGCTTTATGTGCATAGATATGAGTAAGTCCCATGTTACCCAAAAGAATTTCAGAATTGTTTTAACCATGAAGTGAAGGTGAAATAATGAACTCATTTTTAATGAGTTCAGCATAGTCAATTACTTGATAATTACTGAATATTTACCATAGGTTGGCTCATAGTAAACATGTATAGGGGCCAGACTGACTGGATATCATTGGTATCTTTTACTCCTTCTAAAGTATGCATCTCCTTTGTGTTTCATTTCTTAATCAATAAAGTGAGATTGATAATGCTATCCACCTCCTAGGGTTGTCATGAAGGTGGTAGGTGTCCTGCATCTTGGAGGGTTTTCTGAACAGTGTTGGGCACATAGCTGGTGTCCTTTGTTAGATCTTAATAGCTGTTCTAAGTGTTCTGTGAACCACCTGAGCCTGTCTGTACACTCAATTAGATTTCCATGTATTTGGGACCGACAAAGACTGTGTAACATGGTAATTAACCCACAGCCTAGTTGGCAGAGGCCAGTGGTTGCTGCAGACTGCAGAAATCTGCCTTAAACCGTCTCCTGTCAGAAGATTCTGAATGTGCACACGTAGAAGTAATGTGAGAGAGCCTGTAATATAATAGTGGCTGTAGCATATCTAATCGGCTGAGCCACTCTAGGGCATCCAGGGGCCCAGCAGTGAAGGATTTGGGCTTCTCAGCAAATCAGTTTTGGGGAACTGAGAAGTAAACTTACCCTGAGCAATGAGGAGATCTTGTCCTAGGCTGACAACATCTGAAAGGATTGCAGGCCCAGAGAGTGCTGTATCCTTCAGTCTCTGGTGGACAGGTTGTAGAGACAGGTGAACTGCTAGCTGTGACCTTCTTCGTATCAAGGTTGATGTATTTTAGACGATGTCTTGCCATGATGCTCAGAATGTTTTGAAGAGTTTCAGAACTTGTCAGTTCTCCCTTTTTTTTTTCTTCTAGAGTCGGCTTGTTTCCCCTTCTTAGCCTGTTGCTTCTTTGTACCTTCAAAAGACAAATGTCTTTTCCTTGAAATTTTGGAGGTTTGTTGTTCACTGTTACCACAGGGAGTTTTAAATGTTTGGATCTGTGGTTCTTGGCCTCAACTGCATATTAGCACCACCCCGGAGAGCTCTTAATGAAATAGAATCCTTTGGGCTCAGAGCCCAGACCAATTAATCACAACCCCTAGGGAAGGTGGGGCTTAGACACTGGTGTATTTAAAGCACCCTCTGGGAGACCCACAAGTGAATACAGGATTCAGAGCCCTTTCTTTAGCTTATAATAATGAAGTCTCCTGCTCCCCAGGGCCTCCTACCTTAGTGTATCACACACTTAGGGCTGCTTGCCATTCATCTGGTTCCTGACTTCGGCGCATCTGGAAGACTGACATCCTCTGAAGACTTTAGCTAAGCTTGTGATGTCCTGCTTTTTTTTTTTTTTTTTTTTTTATCTTAGGTTGAATTGTTCACCAGCATAACAGCAATCCTTCCCACTTTACCAGTATACAGGTCTTCAAAAGGGAGAATTTTCTCCCAAAGAATGATACTGGATAGTTCTACCCGCTGGAGACTGGTGGGGAGGGGGGATATACAGATATAGCAGATCTGTATGGGACTGCTCACAAGGTCAGCCATCCCAAGGAGGTGAAATAGAGGCCGAGCCTTCTCTCTGCCAAGTTAACTAGGACTTGCTCGTCACACACGGCTCGTCGCAGTGCTAGAGAATAGATACGGCATAGATAAGTAACTTGCACATAGACAACCTTCGCAGTGTACCCGGACCCGAACTATGTTAATCAGTCTGCAGGGGTGGTTGAGACAGTTAACTTAAAAGGAGAAATGGTTTTGGAGATCTCAGCTCACCATTTCCTGGCCTTTTGCTTTTTGGGGGGTGGAATGGGACAGAAAGTGATGGTGGGAACCGTGTAGTGGCACATGGCAGAGACAGAAGCTGACCTCATGGGAGTGGAGAAGCACACAGACAAGAGGCAGCCCTTTTGACGACATGTCTCTAGGATTTGCCTGTTGCCGGGAATAAGGTCCTGCAGCCTCCAGAACTTCCTTGCCTGTTGAAGGTTCTATCACCAGCCACTAGTACAACTGCTAAGCAAGGTTTAGATACATGGCTTAGGGGGACACAACAAAACTACAGGATGAAGTAGGATTCAGTCTGTTCTTGCTCTTTATGTATTGCAGCTATGTGCAGTGGGGTTTCTACAAAGCTATGCATTTCCTTCTGTCAGAATGTATGTTATCAGTGGTGATAATTAAAGTAGACTAAATAATTGATTTGTTTCTTTATGTAGCAGTGGGGGATGAGGAACTGGGAGTAGCCACTAGAAAGTCCGAGACACCAGGGAAGAGAGGTTCCCAGGACCCAATGAGAATCACTTTAGACTAAATGCACAGTGAAGGGGAGATAGAACCTTTAGAGACCACCTCCAGTAGAGAGGTGCCGCCCTGATTTGAGGGATGGGGCCACCACCAATCTCAAAATTTTTAACCAGAAATGTTCCTGTCCAAAGGAAAGATAAGGACAAAAAATAGAACAGAGACTGAAGGAAAGGCCATCCAGAGACCATACCACCTAGGGATCCATCCCATCTGCAGACACCAAACCCTGACACTATTGCTGTTGTCAAGAAGCGCTTGCTGACAAGAACCTGGTATGGCTTTTCTATCAGCACCTGACAAATACAGATGCAGATACTCACAGCCAACCATCAGACTGAGCCCAGAGACCCCAATGGAAGAGCTAGGGGAAGGACTGAAGACACTGAAGCAGATTGCAATCCCATGGGAAGAACAATAATATCAACTAACTGGACACCTCCCCCACCAGAGCTCCCAGAGACTAAACCACCAACCAAAGAATATACATGGAGGGATCTATGGCTCCAGATACATATGTAGCAGAGGATGGCCTTATCTGACATAAGTGGGAGGGGAGGCCCTTGGTCCTGTGGAGGTCTGATGCACTAGCACAGGGGGATGCTAGAGCAGTGAGGTGGGAGTGGGTGGGTAGGTGGAGGAGCACCCTCATAGGGGCAAAGGGGAGGAGGGAGAGGGCAGATGGGATGGGGTGGGTTGTATGGGGGGTAACCTGGAAGAGGGACATCACTTGAAATGTAAACAAATAAAGTGATTAATAAAAAAAGAAAGTAAGTGTCCAGTATGAGTGTACATGATATTTTTAGTTTTACAGACTAGTCTTAACAAAGAGAAAGATTGGTCGAAGGTTCAAAGTTTTCTCCTACTGCTGTGCAGGCTTAGGAGTTTGAGACCTAGGGTCTTGAGATGTCCCGTTGCAAAGGGCTCTGGGTCTAAAGCATTCTGGCTTCCAGAGCCCACATGTGCATGGCTCCCTGTTAAGTTTGCATTTCCCTTTTTTTCCTCTCTTTCTTTTCTTCTGTTTCTTTTAATTTCATAAAAATACTCTGTTGGACCTGGAGGGCATCATCCTGAGTGAGGTAACCCAATCACAAAGGAACTCCCACAATATGTACTCACTGATAAGTGGATATTAGCCCAGAAACTTAGGATACCCAAGATATAAGATACAATTTGCTAAACGCATGAAATTCAAGAAGAATGAAGACCAAAGTGTGGACACTTTGCCCCTTCCTAGAAATGGGAACAAAACACCCATGGAAGGAGTTACAGAGACAAAATTTGGAGCTGTGAGGAAAGGATGGACCATCTAGTGATTGCCATATGCAGGGATCCATCCCATAATCAGCTTCCAAATGCTGACACCATTGCATACACTAGCAAGATTTTGCTGAAAGGACCCAGATATAGCTGTCTCTTGTGAGACTATGCCGGGGCCTAGCAAACACAGAAGTGGATGATCACAGTCAGCTATTGGATGGATCACACGTTGTAGGTCTTATTAACGAGTAGCAAAGAACAAAGAAACATGTGTAGATTTGGGGGATCTGAAAATGATGTGGTTTCTGTATTTCTTTGTGCAGCTCTTGAAAGTTTTCATCTACGGGGTTAAGCTTATCTCATTCCTAATCCATTATATTGAACACATAATATAAGGTATACACCTGAAATACTGCTCTGTGAGTGTAAACATAGTTCCTCTCTATGTGATGACACAGAAGGTTTCAGAGCGTGGCTGTTGTCCTTTTGTGTCATAAAATATTTACTAGATGCCAGCTATGTGCAAGAGCTTCACCAGGTGCTCAGCTAGGGAGTGGGAGTGAAAACTCAGATACAATGGCAGACTCTGAGGTTGAGAAGCAATGCTCAAATTGTGAAGGAACAATCTGTCCCCTGTGCGCTGCACTGAGGGATTAAATGTTCAACATAGGCATAGAAGTCTAAATTATCTCTTCTGTCTCTCATTCATAAATACTTTGTTCACTCTCCAAATCTCACTTTTACCGATTCTTCCTGTAGGTTTACTGTGCAGTTTATAGTAATCGGAATTTGTTTGTTTGTTTGTTTGTTTGTTTGTTTGTTTGTTTTTTGAGACAGGGTTTGTCTGTGTAGCCCTGGATGTCCTGGAACTCACTTTGTAGACCAGGCTGGCCTTGAACTCAGAAATTCGCCTGCCTCTGCCTCCTGAGTGCTGGGATTAAAGGCGTGCACCACCACACCCGGCGTAATTGGTATTTTAATGCCCAAATCATCATAATATTTTTCCTCTTTTGTTTTTAGAATTAAAACACAGTTGCTTAGAAAGTAGTTGCCTTATGTCATGAGCTCGATCTCTGGGAGCCTTTACATTGCTTTATTCTAGGGTTAGCATAACTTAAAAGATAGACTAGCTTTGCAAAGCATATCCAATTAGGGTCATCATTTGTTTACAATGATTTGTTTCCACCTCCTTCTTCTCTGCTATGAGCCATGGCTGCTTAATCATGGTGAACCTGTTGCTTCATGGCAAAATGAAACAGGAAGTTACTTTTTAAAAACTAATCATTCCGTCTGGAGAGATGGCTCAGCAGTTGAGAGCACTGACTGCTCTTCCAGAGGTCCTGAGTTCAATTCCCAGCAGCCACATGGTGGCTCACAACCATCTGTAATGGAACCCAATGGAAGACAGCTACAGTGTACTCATATAAATAAAATAAATAAATAAATCAAAAAAACCTAATCATTCAAAGAAACAAAATAGCTATTAATAAACAAATTGTTGCAAGACATGCTGGTGTATCTCTGTAATCCCTAGCTCTCGTGAGACAGATGGAGGACTACATAGTGCAGATCAATAAAGCTACTTATTAGCAAGACCACATTTCAGACAAGAAAGCAAAACCAAAAATCTGCCAACAAAACACAGAAGAAGCAATTTCAGGCCCTTAGTAGCATGAGAAGTATATCTTGTATCAGATAGTCCTCTTAGTCCTGGGTTACTCTCTGCTTCTGTTAAAACAGCATAGCTGACCTACTCTACACTTCAGCAGGAAGGGATGTTTTGGCTAAAGGTTTTTGAGTCAAGGCAGGAAGGACATCATGATAGCAGTTCAACATGAAGGGAATCAATCACCTCGTGTGTGCTATAGGCCAAAGGCAAGAGGAAAGGTCCCAGTATCGCCTTTCAGAGAATGCCCAGTCACCAAACTTCCTCCCACTAGCAACATAAGCTGGCACATAAGGCTTTAGCATGTGTGCCTTTAAGAGACGCTTACCAAGACCACAGAAGCCCTACATTCATGTGCACTGGAAGATATGCATGGAGTCTGTAGCAGTAGGAGACAACAGAGAGGTATGGCAAACCACAGTTCTGTTGTGCCTATTAGTGTCAGACCTATTAGATATGCAGAGCTTGGCATGATTTGTTCAGAGTGTGGAAATACCATTATGGCATTTGCCTGCCATCGTGAAAGTATAATTCCTATGAGAGAAATAAGTATTAGATTGTTCTCATTTTCAATTTCAGTACAACATAAAAATAACTTTTCAGGGGGATAAAATCTGATTAATTAGCGATCAGATGTGGCTGTGGTCCACATAGACATCAAATCCGGTAGTGAGTATACACTCAATGCTGTTGGCTCTGTAGCGAGTGTGCGTTCAGTCTTGCTAAACTCTAGGGAGTGCTCATTCAGTGATTTTAGACCATGGGAGGTATGGGTCTGCTCACTGCTGTTAGACTCTGTGGTGAGTACGCACTCAGTGCCCTTGGGCTCTGTGCACTCACTGAGCATGCACTCAGTCCTGTAGGCACTGGGGACTGTATACCCTTTGTATACTCTGGTGAATGAGTGTGCACTTAGAGCAGTTAGACTCTGGGAGTGTGCGCACAGTGCTTTAGACTGTATGGCGAACGACTGGGTATGGCGTGCTGTTAGGCTGTGTGGTGTGTACACAGAGCTGTTAGCATCTGAGGAGTGCACGCTCTGTTTTCAGACTAAGGCGAGTGTGCCCTCAGGTATGTCCGACCCCCGAGGAGTACACACCAAGTGATGTTGGACTCCGCAGTAAGTAAGAACTCACTAGGACTCTTAGGATCCATGGCGAGTGTGAATCCAGTCCTGTTAGACTTTGTTGTAAGTGTGTCCTCAGCGCTGCTAGACCCCAGGGAGTGCACACTCACTGTTTATGTATTCTCATGACTCAATTATCTGAGATTCTATGATGAGTATGGACTCCATGCTGTCAGACATGGTTGTGTGTATTCAGTGTTGTCAGAGTCTGGGCTGTGTGCACACTCAGTGTTTCCATACTCTTGTGAATAGTGTGCACTCAGTGCTGTTACACTCTGGGAAGTGCGTGCCCTTTATATGTAGAGTCTGTGTTCCATGAGTGTGCACTCAGTACTGTTACACTCCACCATGTATATATGCGCAGTGCTCTCAGAACAATCTCACAGTATCACTGAATTTCTTATTGCAGGTACATGTTGGGACTTGCGGCCATTCCAGCCGTTATACAGTTTCTTGGATTCCTCTTTTTGCCCGAAAGCCCTCGGTGGCTGATCCAGAAGGGACAGACTCAGAAGGCCCGCCGAATTTTGTCCCAGATGCGTGGCAATCAGACCATTGATGAGGAGTATGACAGCATCAGGAACAGCATCGAGGAGGAGGAAAAGGAAGCCACCGCAGGTATGTGCCCGTGCCACTGCGTGAGACAGAGAGCCACACGGTGGCTGTGTTCAGAAACTAAATCACTTTAGGATTATTGAACATGGCCTTATGATGCAACCAAACAAAAATAAAGATATTTAACTTTAATATAAAGGGTGATTGAGATACATTTTCCAACAGTAACAGTTATCATCCTCAATTCACCCAGTTTCCAAATTCGCATTTAAAAATGTCTCAATTTTGATTTCAACCTGTACTAACTGGCTGTTCATATGGGGACACATCCTATTTTTTTTCAACCCCTATGAAGGTGTCGGTTTTTGTCAAACACAAGTGTTGGCTGTCTTCAGCCCCTTTTGCTGCCAGTTTCAATAGAGCCAAAGGCTACTCTTTTTTCCTACAGTGTCCATTGTGCATAGGCACCAGGGCGAGTATGCTGTGACTTATCACTGCAGGTGTGCGAAGCACAGTTATCTACTGATACAACCCTCTTGGTCAGACTAGAGACCCAGCTACGGAGGCATTCGTTTTTGAACCCATGGCAAGCATCTCTTGCATGTGTGGCCATGCTGGCGTCTCTAAGGAAACACCTTGGTGCAAAGCAAGGAGGCTTCGCCTTCACAAAATCACGTCCTTCAACTGTGTTCATCATTGTGTTCGTTTTAAAAGGCACTATTCTAATATATCTATTTAAATTGCAAATCGCTTCTTTTTTTCCCCCCTCCAATCTGAACTCGTCCCCGTAGTGCCTTAAATGAAATATCTGTTTCGTTGGTACTGATCAGTCCTCTTGAAACCTACGTTCTAATTATGTGTGATTGGAGTGGAAAACTCAGAGTCTTAGGGCCATTGCGTGCAATGCTGTACAGAATTCATGTGCTGATTAACTAAGAGAGACTTATCTAAATGCAAGATGGCTGCACTTTCACTATAAACTATTAAGCACAAATCTTTTATTTTTATTTTTTTAAATTTTGGTCCTGTTTTGTTTTTTGTTTTTGTTTTAATACATGGCCTTGCACAGCACATGATGGTCTAGAACTCATCATGTAGCCAAGGATGACCTTGAACCTAGTAAGCTGCCATTGAACTCCTGATCTTCCTGCACACACCTCTTGGGTGGTGGGAACGGAGGTGTGTGCCCCCCTCTCTGCCCACCTTGCACACAGCTTCATTTTGATTACCTGCAAATATATTTGCTTGAGCTGTACAGTTGCTGACAGTGCAACTAATTGGGGTTCATGACTGCTGAGAATTTCTAACCAATTAGTCTCTGTGGAAGCCGGAGTCTCCTGTGATTCCAGTTATTTTTGTGTCCTTTCGTTTTTATCACTGCTTCCTAGGAGCCAAAGACAGCATCATCTGGAGGGAATAGATATATTTTCTATTTCCCATGTATATTTGGTCATGTGTATATTTAACACTATAATATACTTGAGGCTTATTTCATGTTCGAATCTTCCAAACATTGGAAGCAATGCCATTAGCCCATCTCTAGATTTGTAGTATGTGACATACATCCTCTTGCTTAATTTAAAAGTTTAGCCTATTTTTTTTTAAGGTACAGGTTAAAGACCATTATAGAGTAAGTTCACAGGGGTAGATTTCACAGAACTGGGCCTTGCCTCCGTGATTAAGAAGTAGGGAGTCTGTATGTGGTGGTGATGGATGTAGCGCCATAATAGTAGGAAGGTCAGGACAAAAAGATTGTTGAACCCAGGAATTCAAGACCCCTCTAGGTAACATGGAGACTCACCTGAAGAAATTAGGGCGAAAAGTAATCAGTGGGCAGAGACAGAATGTTTGTTCCCATCTTTGCAGTCCCCAGAGGGTATATGCAGCGAAATGCCACAGTTATCTCTTGGCTATATACCATGTGTGTTTTCTGTATTAGCCACAGATCAAGGAGGAAGAACTTGAGCAGGACAAGCCTGTCTCTCTGCACAAAAGCAATAGCACTGTAATAGCGAGGCACACAATTCAAGGTCATTGGACTTGGGAAGTGGTGACCAGGGCAATGACTTAGCAAACCTTAGGCTTGACCCCCTGTTTCTGCACATTCAAGAATAAAAGACTGGATGCACAGAAGAAATAACAGCCAACTTGAAAGTAATAAATCTGCCCTGGCACAGAGATGACTCACTAGTGTGTTAGGACGTGGCCCGTTCATCTGTCCATGGAACTGGGGAGGGGAAGTGTGAACTGTGGCTTCAAGCTGGAAAGGCCATGAGTCATAGAACATAGCCTGCTGGAAGATGGAGCTTGGACACTGCTATAAATAAATCAGATATTCCAGGATAGGAAGATTCCAGGATGGTGAGATATCTTAAGTTTTTTAAAGAGGAATTTTTCTTTGGAGATAGGAGCTTAGTTTACGTGGTACCTGGTAGCTCAATTATATTTAGGTTTGATTCCAGATCATTTTTCTTTTCTTGGTCACCTGAACTTAAACTTAACCTTTAGGATGAGCTAATAGCACAAAGAAAGTGCATGTACCCAGCACACGGATGACTCTGGCTTATATCTACAATATTCAGCCCCTCAAGAAAAAAACAAGACTTCTCCAAATCAAAAGTATAACTTTTTGAGAAAAGCGTGCATAGGTACTGTTCAGCACACCCACTTATTTTGTGGCTGTGTGGCGGGACGAGAACAGAAACATTTCCTCTGGCTAAAACACAGTGATACAGACCTGGCTAGCATTGTGTCCCCGGCACATTTGGGCTTCCAAGTCACCGAGAAATAGGACTGGATTATAGCAGAGTCTCCTCTCTTCTCCACATGATGAAACTGGTCAACTTCCTTTCCTGGGTTCACTGTCTACGGTCTGAATGCACCACCTGTCAATCAAAGCTGATTGGCCTATAGCTGAGGCAGGAAATAGAAGGTGGGACATCCCATAGGAGAAAGGATCTCTGGGATAGAACCAGGAGTGGGAAGATTGGGCCTTTAGAAACCTGACAGAGGACATGCATTATGGAACCTGAGCAGAGGTTTCCTGCCATGTGGCAGAACTTATGTGATAGTTGGGGAATAGCCAAGGGAATGCTTTCTGTTTATTCGAAAAATGCTATGAAGCTAATGTCCATTCAAAAGGTTTTACTAAATGACAGGGGAAATATAGGTGTGGCAGTAGACAGAACAGGCAAAGTTGTTGTCTATTTCTCCTGCTGAGTCAAATGATAAATAAAAGGACAACTACTGGTTAAGTACAAATTATGTAACTCTTTAAGGGAAATAAGCACTGTACTAAAATAGTAATAGAGGCACTGTAAGGACATTAGGTCAGATGGTTGGGACAAGCCTCTGAAGGTGTACCTTTGGAGAAGAGAGGGCTCTGAGCATCTGCACCATGAAATGAACCAGATTTATAGTAGCTCTAAAGTAGAGCTAAGTGTTCAGACTCTCGGGGAGGGTCTGACTGTGCCTCTATCCCAGAATGCTTTGCATCAACTCGGACGTAGTAAAGACATGATAATGCTTTTAGAGTCTAAAGCAAATCGGAATACAAATCAACTGTCGGGAATCACCTCCTCATTTTTGTTGGACATCTCTTATGCTTTGCTTTCCTAGTTTGTTTCACTGCACAGATGTATACCAAGCCATGAGTTCAATACACAACTGACATAGGACCTGCAGAGAGATCAGGTCAGTTGCTTCAAGTAGTGCTCGGCAGACTGTTCACTTACCTTCAAAGTTACAGAAAGGAAGGCATGCAGGGCCTGAGTATGATATTGAAAGGGGCAGCTATGTGAAGTTCACATTTTATTTGAACTTTTGTCCGTTTGACTTAAGAAGTTAACAGACGTTTTCACTCTGCTCTGCAATATAACTTTTTATGTCATGGTTTGAATTCAGTTTTGTAAATACTAATCACACCTTTTAGTAGACTCTGTGTGCTTCCAGACCCATCTGTGCCTCCCAGGCATGACTTGAAGACTTGCAGTTTCTCGTTTGGGATTTTAGAAATAGACTGCGACCTCATCACTGGCCATGAGTGGGGTGTGTGAGGCTTTAGTTTACAAGCTAATCCCTTTCTCTCATGACCAGGAAAACACAAGCAGCCAACAAGAGACAGAATTCCTTGGAAGGCAGTCTTTTTAAAAATCACATTTATCTATGTGTGTATTTATTTAGTGTATGCATGCATTTGAGTATGTGTGTGTCATGGTGTGTGTGTGTGTGTGTGTGTGTGTGATAGAAAGAGGTATGTGTGTGGGAGGGGCAACAAGTAGGAATCCATTCTCCTTTTCTACCTTGTTTGTCCCAGGGATCAAATGCCCAATGAAGTGCTTTTACCATTGAATCATCTTGGCGACCTGCAAGGCAGTTTAGGGAAGACTCTTGAGTGCTGACGCTGTCTGTTACCTTGTCTGATGGGCTCAGGTGTTTTTCTAAATTCCTCTCCCTGTCTTTCCCCATCTAATAAAACATGTATCTCCGGGAGGTGGAGAAAGGAACACAGAGGCGCCCATTGCCATTCTGTGACCACTGATGCCTATGCACTCTTCTGCAAAAGCCACTGGTGCTCATAGAGAGTCTCACAGGAAAGCCTGTCTCTCCACCGACTTGTCCAGAGATTGAGACAGGGGGTGTCAAGGTGGTATCAGAGGTGGAATAAGGGTGTGTGTTAGGAAAGGCTTCCTTTTCTGCAGGAACATACACTGTGTGATGGGCATATAGGAAGCCAGGAAAGGGTGTGAGTGTGGAACAAGGTGGTCATCAGAACAAGCTTCAAAACTGGAAAGAGGGAGGAGAGGGGCCAGGTTGGGGACCTCACACATGAGGTAGTGCTCACCAGAATCACTCGGGACACAAGTTCAGTCTTCAGTATGTAAAATAAGGACCCCCAGAGTGAAAGAAATACATAAACTTTCTTTTACATCTAAGATTTTTCTGCTCATCTAGATCCTAGATACTTTCATAATAAACGTACTAAATAGAATGCAAGCCAGGAAATTAGCCTTGTATTTTGAACGCTAAAATATTAATGTAAGTAAGTATATTAGCTTACTGTGTTTATATTTTATATATTTAATAAGTATGTCTTTGCATTTGTTTGTTTGTTTATTTGCAGTCTTAGAGAAGGAACTCAAAGCCTCACACAGGGTAGCTACAGGCTTTACCACTGAGCCAAAACCTTAATATCATTGTCTGTGGGAAGGAACCCTTCAGGGTCCCTCTTCCTGGATGAAATATCGTGCAGGCTCCCCTAGTCCCTGTTGCAGGCAATCAAGTGATGCTGTGTCCAGCTTACCCCCAAAACATTCAGGCCAGCAAGATTTTGACATTATCAGTTTGTGAACTCATTGACATGGCCTAACATTGTCTCTGTGTCTTTCTTTCTGGTTGGGGAGAGTTTAGTCTCTGGCCTAGAAAATAAGAGTGTTTGGCATGTAGAGCTAAGAGACATTTATCCAACATCTCCCCGTGAGTTCATTTGGACTTCTCTCTAGCATTTTTGGGGTCATGATTATCGTGTCAGGAACAGATGGCTGCCTCAACCCTTATTTTTTTTCTCCTTTGGTAATTTTGCAGTTAGGTCATAAGTCTTCCTGTAAGTCATTTTCTTTTTCAGTGAATTGATGTTGTGCATGGCCAATTTTTGCAAATCACATCTTGCAGAGAGGTATTTGTAGGGAGGGCCGATATCATCATAGCTTGATAGAAATATTTCTGTAGCTTCTTTAGAAATCCAATCCTGAGTGGCGACCTTGCAGTGAAAGGCTTCTTGCTGTTGGCATCTGCTGCCCTGAGAGTGGAGTGCGCCCCCCTGCAAAACAGTCATAGGTCGCATGCATTACATGAAATTGAAATAAATGTTGACAGCTTGTTAGGAAGGTGACCCATGACTTTCTACATATTGGTAGTGATGACAGTTCTGTATCTAAAATTCTAAAGATTGTTGCAGAATTCTCTGAACTGTCAAAGCTCGGGCTGTTCTATGACCCCATCGTGGTAGAGCATGCACTGACCCAGAAGGCCATTCATAAACAGAAGGCCACTGCCCTCTGTCACTGAAGGACACTGGATAGGGCATGGAGTTTTAGCAAATTGGCTTTCTCAGACATGTTGACTGACTTAAGCTGTTTCATTCAGCACTGCTTTAAATAAATGTTGCATTGATTTTCTAAACCCCAAAGGGCTTTTAACCCCTTATAAAGACAGGAATAGTTCTTAATTTTACATTAAAACGTCACTGACTCCTCTGTTCTGTGGGATGAAGAGCCACAGAGATTTTTCACCTTCATACTTATGGTAGGAAACCCTTCTGATTGCCGTGGGCTTTCTTTCTAGCCACCTCTCTTCATTTGTATTTAAACTCAGAGTGTTTCAGTGTGTGCGCAGGTAATTCCTAAGGGCTGCAGATCTCTGTTTTCTTGCTACACTGTGTATAAATCTACATCTCATAAGAAGAAAATCCGTGCTAAAACAGCTTAGTGTCAACCCCCATTCACACATCAGTTCGTTGTGATGCTCATACTGTCTTTAAATTGTCTGCATTCAAACCAATGAAAAGGTGAAGCTCAGAGGGCAGGTCTTTCAAAAGAGAGCTCTGCTTCAGGGTTATTTCTTTACAGGTTTGCTTAAAAACATTCAGTGCAGCTAATAGTCTACTTTATAAATACATATCTATTGCATATCTGATATATATAATGCATGATATGTGATATATGGTATATGGTATGTGATATGTAACATATAACATATAACACACACACACACACATCCTCAAGATGACTTAAATTGCTGTGTCTTTTAAAGACTATCCAGTGTGTACAGGTTGGAGAGGACTATAAGGAATGCTAATCTGTTGCCACTGCCACCAATATTCTGCCAGAATCGGGATCTTCTGTGCTATGGGAGGAAGTCCAGCTGTTCTTTAGTGTCTGCTATTATCCAATGTTTCTCAAAAAAATGAAAGAGAAAAGAAGGAAGTCAGAAAGGGAGAGGGGGAGACAGGAAGGGAAGAAAAGGGAAACCCATCCATCCCTTCCCGCTTTAGACTCACTTTGTGCTTCAGGTCAAGGCCTTCAGGTGCTCTCACTTTTATCACCCTCTGATTATGCTTCCCAAGGCCTCTCTGACCTCTTGGTCTACAGGAGCAGCATCCTCCATTTCTCTCCCCCTGGGAGGCCCCGCCACAGCTTCCTGCTTCGCTTCAGTTGCTCATCACTACCTCTATTCCTTGAAGTGTTTAAAAGTGAGCTATGTACTTGCTGGGATGAGGAGAAAGTTAGGTTTAAGAAGCTAAAACTACAATCGCTTGCTGGAGAGACTGTTTCCAAAATGCTTTTATGAAAATGGTTTCCACTGCACATCTCTTAAATAAAATACCTGCAAGCCTCTTCATTTCAGAGAACTGAATATGAGCACTCTTTCTCCAGTGGTGTGACGAACCGCAGGAACTTTCAAAGAAAGTTATGATGTTAGCATTATTATCATGGATATTGTTATCACCATCATCATCATCTTTACTTTGAGGCAGCTCAAATGGTTGCCGTGTAGCTCAAACTCTTCTCAAGCTTGTAATGTTTCACCTCAGCCTCCATAGAGCTAGGGTTACAGGCATGCACTGCCACACCTTTGAAAACTAAACTATGCTAAAGCCAGGTCTTTTGTAGTATTGTCTATCATTCATTATTCATAACTTAGAGGTTCTAGTGTTAAGCTGGTAATAACTATTTTGTATTTAGTAATCTGTTTAGTAATTGTCTGCTTCTGTAAATGCAGCACACATTTTGTCTTGGTCTACAATTCTCATTTAAATAAAAAATACCTAAAAATTAGACATCATCCCACATGTTATGTTGAAAAATTAGAGATGGGTCTGACTGAGCCCTGCCTCCCCCCTCTAGTCTCCACTGCCTACTTTTCTTACTATAAGGAAGGATTGAAAGAAAACCAGCAAGTTGATGGAGCTTAGAACATACGGATTCCTTCAGGGTGTCCTTTCCTAAAAGGAAGGATCCCAAATGGCTTTAGCAAGCAGCAATACCAGAAGGCAGTCCTCTTCTATGTCAGTGGACCGTATGACTCAGCTCAGTTGTTCTTCCCTCTGACTCTTCTCTCTGCCTTTTCTATTATTAGGGGTTAGATCTCTGAAATCACAGACACCAGTGTCTTCATGTTGCTTCTGGGGTCTTCCTCTCCATCTAGTTTCCTTCATGGCTGTCAGAGTTGGCAAGCCAATACACGGAGTAGACCCTCCCACACACTCATTGTGAGACATCTCTTGTGAGCTTATTAGTAAAATCTTTTCACAGTCTGCCTTTGATTTCCCAGGCTGGTTTTGCTAGAGAAATGGATTGCTTCTTGGTGCTTATGGAGAGGGAAGTGTGCAGCATCAACCCGAGGCTGTGGGGAAGGCACAGGAGAACCTACAAGGTAGCATTGCAGAGAAGGCTCTGGATAATTGAACCTATAGACGGCAGGTGACTGATTGGACACACTGCATTCTCAAAGAGTGGACCAGCTCATGTCTGTACTGTAATGTTATGGACAAAAGATACTTTGTGGATTATTTTTATTTTAAAGTGATTTTCTTTGGTAGTGTATTTAAAATAAAAACCCTTATGTTCATGTCTTGATAGGCACTGTTGTTAAGAGAGCAGTACTTCCTAAATGATTTCTCAGTTCAGCAAAATCCTTATCAAAATGTCAGTCTTTATTTCACAAAACTTAATGAGTTGGACCCTGATATTTTATGTTTAAGTGTATAGGATTCAGAATAGCTAGGACAGTCTTAAAAAGAGAAGCAGCAGAGTTTAAAATTAATACTTCTTACTACATGAGAAGATTTACAAAGGTACGGAATAAAAACTGTGTGGTCTTGACATTAGGAGAGCTTTTATAGATTAATCAGATGCAATCGAGAATCCTGGAATACACTTCAAAGCCCCTGGTCAATGGTTTATAAACCAGGATGGCAAACACTTCCGAGGATAAAGAAAGGTTTTCAACAAATTGCTCAGGGGCAACCAAGTAACCAGGTGTGTTAGCGAGGTTTTGTTTATTTGCTTTCTTGGTTTTGTCATCTTGACTTAATACTCAGTCATCTTGGAAGAGGGAACTTCAATTGGGAAATTATCTCCAACAGAATGGACAAGAGGCATTTTCTTGATTGATGGGGGATGGCCTAGCCCCTTGTGGGCGATGGCTCCCCTGGAGTTGGCAATCCAGGGTTGAGAATGCAGGCTGAGCAAATTCTATGGAGCAGCACTCTTTCATGCTTCTGCTTCAGTGTTTGCCTCCACATCCCTGTCCTGACTTTTCTTTATGATGGTCGGAAACCTAGAAGATGAAACAAGCCCTTTCTTCTCCAAGTTGCCTTTGGTCATGGTGTTTGTCACAGCAACTGAAAAATTAATAGATCATGTAAAATGTATCTGGCTTCTAATACTATATTCAAAATTGACTGTAGGTAGGAGCTAGCACTATAGCTCTTTAAAAAAAGAGAACAACATCCAAGCCAGTGTATTTGATGATGACTTCATGGTCATATAATACCAAAATCACAAGATCCACCATGGGTCTGTAACAAAAGTTATGATCTTTATGCCAAAGAATATTAGTAAAATATGAAAGACTACCTGTAGAAGGATAATAGAAAAGGTGGGCAAAGGATTTAGTATGGTGTGGAAAACCAAGGCAGATACAAGAACCACCAGCAGAACACATAAAAAATGGCCAGCATTGGTTCACTGTAAGAAAATGCAATAAGAACTGTAATGAATACCATTCATAATAAGAGGAACATTAACAGACACACGTGCTGCTGAGGACGGGGAGGAGCCATAACTGCAAACATTGCGGCTGAACACAGCATGCCGGGAAGACAACTTGGTGGTTTCTTCAAAGTGAAGAGCACTTTGACATTATCAAACTTTCCTGCCCCTGCATTCAGACCCACCGGAATTAGAACATAGGGCAACACAAAATGTCTGCTTGCATGTTCATAACAACGATACTTGTAATTAAAAAAAAAATCAAAGACAACAGATGTGTTTGCCAGCTAAGGGATAAGACAACAGGGTGCCAACACCACCAGAATGAACATTCTGATACTGCAGTGCTGTATGACTAGACTTAGAAAGGGGCTGGGCTGACAGAAAGGACCCAGAACCAAAAGGGCATGTTTTAATGATAACATTGATAAAGTCCCCAGAATAGGCCAATTGGGAGAAGCAAAATATGGATTAGTGGTGATATGGAACTTTAGTGGAAGGTGGTTAAGAATGGAAATATCTTTGGTGAGTGACAATATTCTAGAATTGCATAATAATAAATCTCACAAAGCTTTGTAAATGCAGGACAGCTTCTGAGAATTAGTGTATAAGTTTACACCACTGACATTCGTTGTATCTAAGTTATGTGTTACTAATGAAAAAAAAGCAGTTTCCTGTTGGTTGTATCAAGTTGGGGTCTAAGAGGAATTCCTTGCATGCGGTATTCAGCCCAGTGAGTACACAGAGGAGACGTTTCTCTGCCTGTAGAGAAGGTGGATTAACATCTTGATATTAGGCCTACTAAGGAATGGAGGGTAGCTCCTGGTTGTACGGAATTAGCATTTTATTATGTTAGCAATGTTTACATGGGGTCTGGAGAGATGACTCAGCGGTTAGGAGCACTGACGGCTCTTTTAGAGTTCCTGAGTTCAATTCCCAGCAACCACATGGTGGCTCACAACCATCTGTAATGAGATCTGATGCCCTCTTCTGATGTGTCTGAGGACAGCAACAGTATACTCACATACATGAAATAAATTTTAAAAAATCTTGAAAGAAAGAGAAAAGTTTACATGGACACCATTTATAAAACAGTCATTCTGATTTATCTTTGATTTTTATGTACACACTGGGGTGACATTGTCTTTGCCTCTGAAGGGATTTATTTTAGTTGATTCACTCAAAGAGGTTTGCTAAACAGATGAGGCTTCAAAATGTGTGATATAACAGGCTCGGCTTGTTATACATTTAAACAATGCCATCATTGAGGATTTTTTAAAATTTTATTTTATTTTTAATTTATTTTTTACATTCCATATTCCATTCCCCACCCCACACCTCCTCCTTAACCCCCTGTCTCCATGTGGATGCCCCTACCCACATCCCACCTGACCTCTAGACTCCCTGGGGCCTCCAGTCTCTTGAGGGTTAGGTGCATCATCTCTGAATGAACACAGACCTGGCAGTCCTCTACTGTATGTGTGTTTGGGGTCTCATATCAGCTGGTGTATGTTATCTGTTTGGTGGTCCAGTGTTTGAAAGATCTCAGGGGTCCAGATTAATTGAGACTGCTGGTTGGTCCTCCTACAGGATCACCCTTCTCCTCAGCTTCTTTCAGCCTTCCCTAATTCAACAACAGGGGTCAGCTGCTTCTGTCCATTGTTTGGGTGCAAATATCTGCATCTGACTCTTTCAGCTGCTTGCTGAGTCTTTTGGAGGACAGTCATGATAGATCCCTTTTTGTGAGTGGTCCATAGCCTCAGTGATAGTGTCAGGCCCTGGGACCTCCCCTTGAGCTGGATCCCACTTTGGACCTGTCGCTGGACCTTCTTTTCCTCAGGCTCCTCTCCATTCCCACCCCTGTAATTCTTTCAGACAGGAACAATTATGGGTCAGAGTTGTGACTGTGGGATAGTTTCTTCTCCCTCATCTCCTTCCATGTTGTCCTACTCATACAACTTCATGCCTTCTTTCTCCTTTCACAGAAAAAAAAAGAGGCAAATAAAAAATATAAGCCAGAATAAAGCAAAACAAACAAACAGGAAAAAGATCACAGGAAACGTATACACTGAGAGACTCAAATGCATATGGACACTAACAATGTCCATAAAACACAAAATTGTAGACCATAGTAGAGAATCAAAAGACCAGCAATGTAAAAAAAAAAATCCAAAATAAAGCAATATGACACAAATAAAATATTTCAGATTGCCATTGTATTTATGTTGTGTTGGCCATCTACTGCTGAATATTGGATCTGCCCTTAAGTGTGGTTTATATACCAAGGGAGACTCCATTGGGAAAAAAAAACACACACACAATTTTTTCTTTGTGAGTGGTTGAAAATTAGAAATAGCTTTTGGGTTAGGAATGGGGCCTCATGTTTACTTCCCCATCTTAGCATTGGGACCCCACCTGGCTTGGACCTACAGAAGCCCTGTGCATGTTGTCACAGTCTCTGTGAGTACATATGTATATCAGTCCTGTTGTGTCTGGAATATACTGTTTCTTTGGTGTCATCTATCTCATTACAGAAATTGAAAAGACAGTTTTCAGCTTCATAGAAACACACAACACAGAGAGAAGGGGGGAGGAGGGAGGGGGGAGGGGGGAGAGGGAGAGGGAGAGGGAGAGAGAGAGAGAGAGAGAGAGCGAGCTAAAGCCATCTGAATAATAAAAGAACTTCTCGAGGTGACACCATCCCTATCTCAATCTCTGCTACCTAGCTATAGTACAAAAACAGCAAGGTATTGACATAAAAACAGACATACTGATCACGAAACAGAATTGAAGATGCAAACATAAGTCCAGAAACTTATCAACATCTGCTCTTTTTTTTAACAAAGCTAGAAATACACATCCGCACACACACACACACACACACACACACACACTCTTCAACAAATGGTTCTGGTTAAACTGGTTGTCTCTATGTAGAAGGCAAATAGATCCATTCTTATCACCCTGCAGTAAACTCAACTGCAGATGGATTGAAGACACACTAAATCTGACAGAAGAGAAAGTAGGGGGCAGTGTTGAGCCCACTGGCACAGGAAAAGACTTTCTGAACAGGACACAAATAGCCCAGGCACAAAGATCACCATTAATAAAACATTTAATTCATGAAACCTTTTAATTCACACCAAGATTGCTTTAGTAATTTGGCTACTATGAATACTACTACATAAACCATGAGAGTGGCAATGTCTTCTCATCACATGGACTTCTGTTTCTGTGGTCATATAACCCAGTCATGGGACCACTGAATATTATGTATTATAACTACCTTTAGTGTATCTTTTTAAAAGAAATTTCATATTGTTTACTATACTGGGATATTACTTGTCCAATAATAATTTATAAATTTCCCTTTCTTCATATCTTGGCAGGCATTTATTTTATGCATTAAGTCAATTCCATGATATCCCTTCTGACAGGTACAAGGCGATGCCTCATTGTGGTTATAATTTTCATTTTCCTTATGGTTAGTGATTTTGAGCTCCTTTTAAAACTATGCACTTTCTGTCCATTTATCTTTTTAAGATATGTCTCTTAGGTCATCTGCCCATTTTCTATGACATGTCTGTTGTTCAGTTGAACTTACACTCCTTTTCCCTTGGCAGAAGCGTAATATGCAGTTGCTCTACCTCATTCTGTAAATGGTCTCTGCATTCTGTTACCTTTGTTCTGTAGGAGCTTTTAAGGCCACGGAATGGGGATCTCCTTTCATTCTTTTGTCCAGTCAGGACTAATTTCCTATTGCTGCTGATTAAAAACATCAACTTGTCTCAAGTACAAGTTCTTCCCTCAGAGTCAGTTGGCTTGAATACATGGATTGATTTATTTATATCTGGATTCTCTTCTCTCTTCTGTAGAGATCTGTGTCTCTAGCTTGGTTGTATGTTTGAAGTTGGTAGTGATAGCCTCCAGGGTAGTTCTTGTTTCCTTTACCTCAAGAGCCACCTCAGCTACTCTGGGATCTTCTGTATTCCATAAAACTTACAAGAGTATTTTTTTCTGTTTCTTTGAAATCATCTTTGGAATTTTGGTAGGGGTTTTATTAAATCTGTAAGCTGCTTTCGGAAGTATGGTTTTTTTTTGTTTGTTTGTTTGTTTGTTTGTTTTAGCAATTTGTGATTCATGGACATGGGATAGATACTTTTCATCTTTTGGTGTCTGGATTTTCTGTCATTAATGTTTTGTAGTTTTTCTTGATTTCTTTTCTATTTGGTTATGTGTGTGCATGTATTCATGTGTGTGTGCTACATTCTCTATATATGAGTTTATTTTGTATATGTAACAATAACCCCCTTGGAATGAGCATTATAGAAATGTTTTTCCCTCTTGAGTAGTCTACTGAAAGTTTTTTCTAATAGTTTTAAGTACCCACATACAACATTATTTGTTTATAGTCATACTAATAAATCATAGTTAATAAATAGATGGTGCTATAAAAACCTGTTAAAGAGTATCCTGTGTACTTTATTATCTGGCAAATGATACCATCAACAGTATAAACATTTGCCTACAAGTTGTGTGTTTAATTTAGTCTTGGAGAACATACCTATTAGTTAATTCAATCGACATAAATAGTCTTTCCTCCTGAAGCAAAACTATTTGCATAAAAGTTTATTCACAGCTGGGCAGTGGTGGCGCACGCCTTTAATCCCAGCACTTGGGAGGTAGAGGCAGGTGAATTTCTGAGTTCGAGACCAGCCTGGTCTACAGAGTGAGTTCCACTACGACAGCCAGGGCTAGAGAGAAACCCTGTCTTGAAAAAAACAAACAAACAAACAAATAAACAAACAAAAACAAGACAAAACAAAACAAAAGTTTATTGTAATTTCTAAAAAAAAAAAAACATTCTGGATGTAATCTAATATTGATCTTACTTTACATGTGAAGGGGGTAATTTGAAAACATCTTTTATAGGGTGTGATATATAAAACCTTTAAATCACTGAATGGGTTCATTTGTTACAATTCATAAATTTCTCCCCTTTTTAATAGAGATCAATGGTTTACACAATTTCCCCTTTTAAATAGGGATCAGCAGTTTCCATGCTAGGTCTGGTGCTGCCCACAAATATTAGCTTTGTACTCCACAGTTAACTGACTTATTAGCTTAGCAGACACAGTGTGGTTTGGTTTTCCCACCTCTGGTCCAAGCATGTAGTATCTATCCATCATTTAGCCCTCGTTTATGTGCAGTTTATATTAGAATATTTTGTAACAATAATATTAAAAACATTTCCCCTCTTTGGTTCTTTTCATGATTTGCTAGATATGAGCAAGCCCTTAAAGAAGAAAACAGGAGCTGATACTATGTAGTGTTCCCAGGACAGACATGTTCTAGATAGATGGGAATTTATCTGTATTGGCTCTGTTCTTTCCTCTTGAAAATATGCAGTTTTGTTACTGTTGGGGGAAATAATAAAAGGGTGGTGCCGTCCTGCACTATACCCAGCTATTCTCTGCCTGCGGTCTCGCTGCCTCTAGGCTAGCCCCATGCAGTGTCCAATCATGTTTCTCTTGCTGTGGAGGATTCTGCTCACATTCCCAGCCATCCACCATTCCCAGCCATTTGTGGTCAGTGGTCCCAAATCCCAGTAACCAGGTAAAATCAAAACTCTATAAGCTTAAAATAATCATTCAGATTTATATATCAATAAATTCTCAATTCACAAGATGACCACACAATAATTCCAGAGCCACCTGACAGTGATACATGCTGCCCACCTAGATTAGACAATTTATTCCAAGTATTCTATCCTTTATGATATTCATAGCTACCTGTGGCTAAAGCCACACAGAATCGGAAACATCTTCCTCTTGCTCCATCTTCCTTCCTTCTCCTCCATCCCAGGCTCTCCAACTCTTGGCTCTGCCTCCCTTTTCCCTGATCCAATCACAAGCTTCTTGTTGTATTAATATTTAAATTGATTGGACAGGGAGAATTCAGCTACATGTCATCATATAACTTTGAACAATCTTTGTAAAGATATTATTTAGTTTCCTTGTGTTTCTTTATCTATTAAATCAGATGAAAACTTTCAGATCTTCAAAGGGTATGATATGAGAGTAATATGTAGCTATAATATGCAGTATAAAATATATAATACATAATATATAACACATAGTAATATATAATATACAGTGCATATGGTTTTGCTCAGGAAGATAGCCTTAAAGGTAGACTTCTCATCTTTTGCTTCATGCATTAGTTATGTATACCTCAAATAAAATTAAAAGTGACCTTCTCTTTATTGTGACTTATACACACACACACATATATGTATGTGTACATATACATATGTATGTGTGTGTATATATATATATATATATATTATATTATATTTAATGACCATTGTCAGTGCATGATTGTGACTCCTTGTAGCTTAATGGAGTCAGAACTATCCTAATGTCCTTTTAGACAGGGAGAAGAAGTTGTAAACAAGGTCCTTGATTTAAAGATACAATCTGTCCACTTCCTTCCAGAATTTTACAACCTTTAGACTTCACTCAAGTCTTTGTAGAACACTATTGAAGAAAAAACAACTGGTGGTGTTGTAAGCCCTCTTTACCAATGGTTTTTAGAAAATGTCTTCCATCTATGTTTTGATACATTAATAATTAATAATAATAAACATACATACCATTGCATATTTCTTTACATTTTCCTTATACCTGAACACTTTCACAGGGGATTTTTTTTCCTATCCACATTTACACTTAGGAATGTGCAGATGTGGCATTAGAAGTGACCAGACTCCTGTCTTCACTGACTGCTCATTTCTGAGTTGTGCCGTGTCTCACCTGCCCATGCTTGACTTCCAGCGTCATTGCCAATTCTGAGGTGTGAGATTGGATCCCAATCTTTGCTCGTGAGGTGTGATTTGTTTTGACCTTTCCTTGTTTCTTGAAGACGCTTTACCACATAGCCATTATTGCTTGAATGTTTTACATTCCGAAGACTGCTGCTGGCCACAGTACAGGCAAAAAAACAGAGTATCAAAGCAGGATGCTGGGTAGCAGGCAGGACTGAACTGAAGACAGGCCATAGGTAGGTTTTAGCTTGCTTATGGTCTCACAGACACACAGGAGAAGAGCAGGGAGTTTACATCTTGAAGCAATACAGATTCTGAATTTCATGGAAGTACTATATCTCCCTTGATAATCCGGGAGATAATGGCCATTTTTGCACCTGTTGTTTAAAGCTTTTGGCAAGGAGAAAGAGTGATTCAGAGAACTAATCAAGTGCCAATTACTGAGAAAATGGTTCTGTTTCCAAAAGGCAAAAGAGCATCATTAATACCTTCTCTGCATTCCAAAACAGTTGACAGATGCTACCAATAGGAGAGGATAATCTCTCGTTGTTGTTTTTAATAAAACACGTTATTATTTCATAGTTCTAAAATTTGAATCATCAATCTAACTAGATAGCTTTCCGTTGACAAAGTCCATTTTTTTTAAAAATGGGGTAAGTTTATTCACAATTGTATACAAACTTTTTTTTGATAAGTATTAGAATTATCAGGGAAGATGTGGGAACATGAAATAGTAAAATTTCTCTGTCAAGTTAACAGATTCCCGTGAGCCTCAGATTAATGAGAAGAATTGCCTACTCCTTCCTCCCCTGTCACAGGGTGACTTCTGGGACTAGCTTCCTGCTTCTGTGACTTCTACAGTTAATTATGTTCTTGATTTAATTTTCTTCCGTTGCAGCCTGAGATTCTTAACTGCGCTGCAAAGTATATAAATTTAATACAAGTTTTACATGACACTGGAAACTTCATAAATTAAGACCCCAAAATGGCGAATCATATTTATGGGCAGATATCTATTACGAAGATGTTATGATAAGTTTTTATAAGCTACAGCAACTCTACCGTGGCTGTTCAGATTCCCTGACACCTTCCTGTGTGACATCTGCCCTGTGAATCTTTAGGGGAGAAAGTAGAGAAAGGTTTTCTTAGGTTTTGTGGTCTGTTCTGGGGACAATAGAGGAAGAAAATCTCAGAGAGCTCCCTGCAACGGCCCTTGTCTCAAACACCGTTTCGTCATGCTTTCAATTGGCTGCGATGGGTGAATGGAAGGCTACTCTATAATTAGAGCATGCATACCACCCTAGGAAAGGCATTGATTAGCCTGATGCCATGAAATCCCAGGGGCAGGTTTAGCATCAACATGAAGCAACAGCACGGTCACATCAGCTAGTACACAGAGTCCAAGGCACGCTAGATAGCCCCAAGTCTGCTGATCACCACCAACAATGTGAAACTCTCTTGAGCTCCTTAAGGAGAATGTGTGCCAGTGTTCCTTATTTTATGTCAGGCATGCACTCCACTGCAATCTACCTCCCACCTCCTTCTCTCTTCCTCCCCTCCTTCCTTCTTTGAGATTAAAAAATAATAATGTTTTGTTACTTTATTTGTCTGTCCTACCTACAATATGTTTTCTATGCAGGCAGACATTTACCATATATGTAGAATATAAGGTATATGTAGACTTGCTGTGTGTTATAGCTGCAGGGTAAGGCTTGGGTCCCAGTTTCTCTGAACCCTATGTGGCAGTGTGTGAGAGACGTCAGGCTGGTGGTTTTATACCCATTGTGCTTATGGTTTATCGCCATTCCTTGGTGACCTGCACCAGTGTGAAATGGGCGGTGGTTTTGATTTTGGCGTGCACGATGATGTAGGTAGGAAAACATCTGTATGATTGAAACTCATGAATGAAAACTCGTTTCAGCATAGTCATCTTTCCATCCTTTACTGTGTCTACAATGTGGTTTCATCTTTTCACTGAGATTAAATTTTTTTTTCCTCTGCTGGAACTGAACATCCATTGCTAAGCCCAGGCTCTATGCTGAGCTATGATTCCCTGTATTGAAACTCCTAAGAAACAGCAAACTAGGCCAAGGTTATGGAAGCGGGGCATGTTTTACCTCAACATTTTCTATTTCAGAATTGACTTTTTATGCTAACTGGTTTTTCTTTTCATTTTGCTTTGCCATTACTATTATCTGTTTATTAAATTATGGACTTACTTGGTCTTGGAAATTGGAAGCTCTCTGAATGCTTCACAGATACATAATGTCGATGGTCTGACGATGGCGCCTTTCTCAGCTTGTTTCCTAAATGGCAGGGTGTGTGATCATTGTCAATGAACACAGTGTTTGTTAAAAAGTCCATTATGAACAAGAGGCCTGTGTTTTAATTTGGCCTTTGGACCCGATAACTTCGTTCCCAGTCTGGGATGTTAGCAGATGACTTATGTGAATTTCAGAGAAAGCAATAAAGATTCATGATAGACCTAAAGAAATCCCATGAGCCTGAACTCATAGAAGAATCCAGCAAAGTTTACTAACAACCAAAAGTTCCTGGTAGCCATACTCAAGTGGATCTTAACTAGGAGCAACGTTGCCCCCTAGTGGACACTTAGCAATGTTTGGTGCCCTTTTTTGGCTGTCCCTTGTCAGGAAAGGGCATTGTTGCAATCTTCTGGGTAAGGTTGCAAATGTGCCAATCAGCCCACAACAAAGAACTTCCCTCCACAGAATGCCAATGATGGCGTAGCCAGTAACTGCCTCCCTCACTCTCTGCTTCCTACCTGTAGATGCGGTGTGACCGCGTGGCCTCCCATTCCCAACACAAATGCAGTCTTCCATGTCAGTGAAAGTTTCACTGCCATGGAAGACTGCATTATCCTCTCTCTCTCTCTTAGGGTAAAAGCAGAATAAACCTTTGTGTGCATGTGTGTGCAGTGTGTGTGTGTGTGTGTGTGTGTGTGTGTGTGTGTGTAAACAAAACAAAGAAGTAGAAAAAGTACAAATTGCATATCCAAAATAATTAGAAATCTAAAATGCTTCAAAATGAAAGCTTGCATTGTTTATATTTTATTGGGTTACATAAGGCAATTTTCACGAAAGTTCAAGACTATACTAAATGGGTTCCCTCCCATTTCTCAACCTTCCCCTTTCCATTCATTTCCTTTGTTCCCTTGGTCAGTTTTGTCTCTACTGTCAATGCCATCTATATAGCTGTGGTTTTGTGAGTTTAGAGTAAACACAAGAACCCACAAATGAGAGAAGATATCCAGTATTTGTCAGTGTGAGGCTAACTCAACTTTACTTGACATAATTTTCTCTGGTTGCCCCTGTTTTCCTTCAAACAGTGTAAAACTGTATTCCTTGATGGCTGAAAAAAAAAATTCATTATGTGTATAGACTACCTTTTCTCTATCCCGGCCTCTGTGGTTAGATATCAAGGTTGGTTCCTTTTGTGCCTTTTGCAAGTGTGTTGAGAGGAACAATGGTGTGTTGTACCTCAGTCATACGTACTGATATGTTGAACTGGCTTCCTGTGGATAAGTAGCCAGGACTGGCTTAGTTGGGCCACATAGTAGGTCCATTTAAGAAGATGTGTTTATTTATATTTTCTGTGGATGCATGTTTTGCCTGCCTGAATATATGCAGACTCTGGGCATTCCTGGTGCCCATGGAGGCCAGAAGAAGGCATCAGATCCTTTGGAACTGGAGTTACAGACAGTCATGAGTTGCCACGTGGGTGCTGGGAACAGAATGCAGCCTCTCTGTGCCCATATCTTCAAAGCTTTTCCCCATTTCTCCTCTATAAGTTCCAGTGTCTCTGGTTTTATGTGGAGTTCTTTTATCCACTTAGACTTGAGCTTTGTACAAGGAGATAAGAATGAATCAATTCACATTCTTCTACATGATACCCGCCAGTTGTGCCAGCACCATTTGTTGAAAATGCTGTCTTTTTCCCACTGGATGGTTTTAGCTCCTTTGTTAAAGATCAAGTGACCATAGGTGTGTAGGTTCATTTCTGGGTCTTCAGTTCTATTCCATTGATCTACCTGCCTGTCACTGCACCAATACCATGAAGTTCTTTATCACAATTGCTCTGTAGTACAGCCAGCTTGAGGTCAGGGATGGTGATTCCCCCAGAGGTTCTTTTATTGTTGAGAATAGTTTTTGCTATTCTACGGTTTTTTTTGTTATCCCAGATGAATTTGCAAATTGCCCTTTCTAACTCAGTGAAGAATTGAGTTGGAATTTTGATGGGGATTGCATTGAATCTGTAGATTGATTTCGGCAAGATAGCCATTTTCACTATATTAATCCTGCCAATCCATGAGCATGGGAGATCTTTCCATCGTTTGAAATCTTCTTAGATTTCTTTCTTCAGAGACTTGAAGTTCTTATCATACAGATCTTTCACTTCCTTAGTTAGAGTCACGCCAAGGTATTTTATATTATTTGTGACTATTGTGAAGGGTGTTGTTTCCCTAATTTCTTTCTCAGCCTGTTTATCCTTTGTGTAGAGAAAGGCCACTGATTTGTTTGAGTTAATTTTATATCCAGCTACTGCACTGAAGCTGTTTATCAGGTTTAGGAGTTCTCTGGTGGAATTTTTAGGGTCACTTATATATACTATCATAACACTTGCAAATAATGATATTTTCACTTCTTCCTTTCCAATTTGTATCCCATTGATCTTTTGTTGTCAAATTGCTCTGGCTAAGACTTCAAGTGCTATATTGAATAGGTAGGGAGAAAGTGGGCAGCCTTGTCTAGTCCTTGATTTTAGTGGGATTGCTTCAAGTTTCTCTCCATTTAGTTTGATGTTGGCTACTGGTTTGCTGTATATTGCTTTTATTATGTGTAGGTATGGGCCTGGAATTCCTGGTCTTTCCAAGACTTTTATTATGAATGGATGTTGAATTTTGTCAAATGCTTTCTCAGCATCTAAGGAGATGATCATGTGGTTTTTGTCTTTGAGTTTGTTTATATAGTTGATTACATTGATGGATTTCTGTTTATTAAACCATCCCTGCATCCCTGGGATGAAGTCTACTTGATCATGATGGATGACCATTTTTGATATGTTCTTGTATTCGGTTTTTGAGAATTTAATTGAGTATTGTACCCCCTAAAGCTTGTGTGTCTACTTGCATATGTAGCAGAGGATGGCCTAGTTGGCCATCAATGGGAGGAGAGGCCCTTGGTCTTGTGAAGATTATATGTTCCAGTACAGGGGAATGCCAGGGCCAGGAAGTGGGAGTGGGTGGTTTGGGGAGCAGGGTGGGGAGGGGTTAATAGGGGACTTTCGGAGACAAAACTAGGAAAGGGGATTGCATTCAAAATGTACATGTAGAAAATATCTAATAAAAATTAACATTAAAAAAATAATAAGATCCCTCTGCAAAAGCAGTGTTCCTATCTGCTGAGCCATCTCTCCAGCCCTGAACCCCATAATGGCTGGACTAATTGGCATGCACAGCAGCGCCATTCAAGGCTTCTCTCTGTTCATGTTCTTGCCAGCATTTGTCGTTCATCTCTTAATGACTGTCATTTTGGGTGGGGTCAAAGTGCAATTTTTTTCATCATCAAAAAACTTTTGATGATCATTTCCTCGATGGGTGCTGAGGTCGAAGGGTTTTTCGGGTCTTGATTGACCATTTGTGCTGTATCCTTTGAGAGCTCATCTGTACATCCTGTGCTTTTTCAAATGTACTCCGTTCGATTGTTCTGCCTGTTGACTAGTGTTGGTTCAGCCATAGATGCCAATTGGCTTCATATTTACTTTGAATGTAGTCCATCAGACCTCACGTGTTACCAGTGTACTGGTCCCAAATGTCCTACCTTAAAATAGCCTTAGAAGTATAGAAAAATAACAAACCTAGAATAGCACAAAGAATTCCCATTTGTCCCTTATCCATCTTCCTTTGTCACTACCAGCCTCCATTAACAAGGTAGGTTTGTTACAGTTAATGAACTGAAACGGATGCATCATTAACTCAACGGCATAGCTCAACTCGCCTTGCCTTGGCTTGTACCTAGTGATTCCTTCTGTCCCAAGATTCTATTGAAGATACTATGCTCCATTTACTCATAGTAGCACCTTAGGCTTTGCTGAGTTGTGACGGTTTTCAGATGTTTTGTGACTCTGACGATCTTGACCCGTGTGATGAGAACTGGTCAGATGGTTTATGAGAAGGCTCTCTACCGGGATGCACTCAAGTTTTGTCTTGTGATTGGGGTGGGGTAATTGGTGTAGCAGAAGAAGTCCTTGGTGATAAAACAGGGTATACACTCTACAGCGTGGTGCTTATTAAACGCCACTTTAGTCTTATGGGCCCCACGTCTCTGCTTATGTTCCTTCTCAGCTTTGAGGGGCCACCTGCATTCCTGGGTGTGTGGTCACCCACTTCAGGCTTGCAAAGCAATAAGGGCTGGGTGACGTTTTACCCCTGGACACTCTGCTTGACTTCTGCCTCTGCTTCTTTACTTGCCTTGGGCTGAACGTGGGTCCTCTGTCCTCATGTTCTGCTTTAGGGTCAGATGGCTGGATTGCACACAGGCTATCTAAGCTCATCTCCCTTTGTAAAGGTTCCAAGTCTGACTCACATCTGGAAAAATCCCCTTCCCTAGATAATGTAAGAAGAAGCTGAGAAATGACACATAATACAATAAAGATGGCCAACAGATAAAGGCTCCTGAGGTTGCAACCTGGAAATCCTTAGATGGAGAGGCTATGCTTTCTTTAGTATATCACAGGATATCCTAGACTTCCAAACTCTACTATTGCATGAATCACGGCAGTTACTCCTGAGGTCCTCTACAGTACCTAGAGGCCATTGTCTTCTTGAACCTCCTCTACAAGGCCTACACCCTGCTGTTGAACCCAGGTCAGTGCCTACAAGCTTTCTTCCCTTAGAGTAGGAATTGTATTTGAGAGTTACTATTTCCTATCCTTGTTTCTCTCAGGCGGCCTGCTGGACTGCTGTAAAAACATTCCTGAGAGTGGGTTTCCTGACAGTCATCCAGTCAGGGGGTTCTAGTGCCCATGAGTCCATGGAGTTTCCAAGGAGTTTCTTGGAATCTTCAGCTTTGTTTCCTCTGTCTTTAGGAATCAGCTGTTTATGGCAGGGACAAAGACTTACCTGAGGAATGACAAATCAATGACTGTATAAACAGTAACCCAAGATACGGAGATCAGCATGGAGATAGGGTATAGGCATGCTTTCAGGAGTCTGGTACTTCTGTTGAGAACCTGAATGACACTATGGTTTATGTAACCTGTTTTCAGTCAGTCTCCTCATCCAGATGCATCCTGGCATTGAGACTTCAGTTAGTAGGTATCTGGATGGCTTAAAAACAGTACTAAACACCACGTAGTAGTCAAATAATAGAGAATTATTTGTTATTGCCACCTAAGTGTAAAGAATAGGGTATGGATATCTTATCTCTCAGGAGTGGGTGTCCAGGGATAAAATACTACTGAGTTGCCAAACTGGGAGCTTTTTAAAGGATTTAGGACAGAAAGTGGGAGGAAGAATTGGAGGATGTGCTTCTCAGTGCCGTTGGCACAACACTCCCTTGTTGTGTGTAGCTTCCTAGCAGGGTCAGGAATAGAAAACAAGAAGTCAGGAAAGAGAACTATTCTCTGGTGTCTGGGCCTCCCAGTTACTGGTTCCAGCACTGCCTAACCAATTCTATCTACTGTTCACATCAATTGTGCTTTTTAAAACAATTAACTCTGTTTCTTACTGCATGATTTTTTTTTAATCGGTGGATTTATTTAGTTATTTGGCTCAGGTGAGAGTGGGCCAGATAACTAATTCAGGTTTGCCAGCTCATGTTGTGCTTGCTTCATCTGTCAGTGGTTGGGGTGGGATAGGACATGGAGAGTGAGCACTCCCTGTGGTGGTTTTAATAGGTTTTGGCCCCAAATAGACTACTGTGTTTGAATGCTTGGCCTACAGGGGTGACACTTCTTGGGGGTGTGGCCTTGCTGGAGTAGGTGTGGCCTTGTTGGAGGAAGTATGTAACTGTGGAGTAGGCTTTGAGGTGTTCTATGCTTAAGTTCCACCCAGTGTGGAATTCCAGTCTCCTCCTGGCTGCTTGCAGAAAACAGTCTCCTTCTGGCTGCCTTTAGATTAAGATGTAGAACTCTCAGCTCCTTCTCCAGTATCATGTCTGCCTGCAGGCTGCCATGATTCCTGCCATGATGATAACGGACTAAACCTCTGAAACTGTAAGCCATCCCCAATTAAATGTTTTCTTTTATAAGGGTTGTCTTGGTCACGGTGTCTCTTCACAGCAATACAACCCTAACTAAGACATTCCCTTCCCATGAAACATGAAAGATTGTTATTAATAGTGCCCAGTTTATGTTCTGAACAACTGTACTTTTCCATTACAATTGGAATCTCATGTGGTGTATTGATACTCTTCTCAGTTCCCCAATAGAGGAACGGCGTCTTTTTCCTCCATTAAATTGTTGTGTGCGTTTTTATATTTTTATAAATATTGCCTCAGTAATATCTGATCTAGTTTATTTTGAGATATTCAGTTTTTGGAAAAGTTCTTGCTGCAAGATACTTCTTACACTGTACTTGATCACCACAGCCTCAGGAGCCTGGGGGGACAGGGATTACACCTATACTGATGTAAATGTTGAATAATTATTGAGTTCTTCTAACTTATGTCAAGTTCGTTGAAAATTTTTTTTCATAAAAAGTCTAGAACCTCTTTGTAAATTCTATGAGACAGAAATGTTTCTAACATTGTATCTGCCCCGTAGAAAGCTGTTTCCTCTAACTGTGCATAAGTTACTTCCACTGCAATAATCTGGAATTGTTCCTGCAGATCATCTCACTGGAAAATAATTTTTGATTATAGTTATTTGTATTTTTACCACCAGAAAAGTCTAGCATAGTCTCATTTGGGAACATTAATAATATCTGGTTTTATATTGCCAGGGTGTTATTGTTTGTGCCTCATTGAACATCATGTTAATAAAATACTATTAAAATTGCTGCATAGACTGATGGCAAAAAAAGTGTAACAAGAGTCAGAATTAGGGTGTTTTAAATAAATATTGGGGATATATCCACTAAAAAAGTCACAGAACTACTTGTATTTAAAATATAATGGCACTTCTGCAGAATTTCCAAAGAAACATGTAAGTATTCTTATACGGAAGAATACTTGAACATATAATTAATATCATTTGTAAGTTGCAAGTATATTAGCTGCTTTTTAAAACTTAATTTCTTTTTTTTAAAATGAAGACTGATTAAAATAATAGAAATTATCATAGTCCCTTTTCTATTGCTGTAGAGAGACACCATGATCAAGGCAACTTATAAAAGAAAACATTTAATTGAGGGCTCACTTGCATTTTCAGAGGGTGAGTCCATGACCAAATTGTAGCAGTCGTTGGCTATACCACTTTTGGCTCCCAGATGGTCCCATGAGCTCACTGCCCAGAAAGTATCTGGATTTATGAGTGAAAGACACACACACACACACCATTTACATTTTGATATGTGACTAGCTCAAAGGTTGGGCACTCCTAAACCCTGCCCTGTTAGCAAATGCTCCCCTCTGGTACTCCCGAGACTCCTAAGCCTTACCCTGCTACCCCAGGCCCAACCGTCGAAATGGCCAGTGGTCACTTACATGAATTCCTACACAGCTAGTTGGCTTTCTCTCCTGCTGCTCTTTCATCCCATCCTTCTCCCCCAAGTCATGGCGATTCTCTCTTTTCCTTTCTCCCAGTTCCTAGCCTAGACAAATCTAAAGGTCCTGTCTCATTCTACCTACCCAGCCATTGGCTGTTGGCTCTTTATTGATCAATCAAAAACCAACTGGAGACAAGGGCCTCAGAATTTGTATATGCAGATTACCAATTTTTGGAGCCAGATTGATTCAAAGCATTGGAACCAACACCTAACACCAAATGGTGAAGGATGCGATGGCAGGCAGGCAGGCATGGGGCTGGGGCATTAGCTAAGAGCCTTGTTCCTCAAGCAGGAGGCAGAAAGAGAACATAACTAGATCTGGCATGAGTGTTTGAAACCCCAAAGCCCACTCCTAGCCCTAGTGACACACCTTTTTCAGCAGGCAAAGCCACACTTAAGAATCCTTCCAAAATAGTTCCACTAACTAGGAAGCAAACATTCGAATATATGAGCTTATGGGGCAGGGGGACATGTATTATCATTCAAACCACCACATTCCACCTCCTATCATCATTAAGATAGATTTATATCATAGTGCAAAATGCATCTAGTCCAATTTCAAAAGTCTCCATAGTCTTTCAAAGTCTTAACAGTGTTTAAATTAAAATCCAAAGTCTCCTCTGAGACGTGAGGCAATCTCTGAGTTGTAAACCCCTGCAAAATGAAAAGAGCAGATTACATACTTCCAACACACAGTGACACAGACTATATATTACCATTCTAAAAGGGAGGAACGGGAGCAGTGAGGAAATACAAGACCAAAACCAAAACCAAATGAAACTCAGCAGACCAGACTCCAAATTCTGTAACTCTATGTAGGATATCAAGGGCTTACTGGATGACCTTTCAGAACTCCTACTCCTGGCATTGTTTATTACAGTATACTTTCTCTCTTGGGCTTGTATCTTACCCTGTCCTTAGCAAGTATCTCATGACTCCAGCATCTCCAACATCTTGAGATGCCTAACTCTAGGTTTCACCTTCAGAGCTTCACACAGTTTGCTCTCCAGACCTCTGTGCTGGATTCTTTTGCTACAAGTCACATGTCCGACCTGAGCATCTTTCCTTAATCTTGTAGAAAGATTCCACAAGCCCTTACTTCTATATCCTTGACAGTAAAGCCATAACCACTTGGAGAACCGTGTGGCTGAGGTTGCCAAGTTCCTCTGCTTTCCCAGGATGGAACCTGGCCCTCAGAAGCTTTCCTTTGTTGTGGCTCTTCAGGAACAGATAATTCCTCAGGCCTGTTCTTCTCACAAGATGCAGGAGTAGCTGGGAGAGTTCTTCCCCTGAGGGTAGCAGTCCTTTTATTTCATTTAGAATCAGGCCTTATTATACCTCTCATCTCCTCTCCTTGGGCACTGGACTTGGCTCCAACATTAAATTCTGGGTGTTCTTTTTCTCCTCTAACTATACATTTTGTATTCTTTTGGTTCACTGCCTCATTTTCACTGTGGCTCTGCCTCAGGGTGATCGGTGATAACTACATGACACAGTCAATATTAAGTTGCCTTAAAATCTCCTCAGCTAACGCAGTTAGTTAGTCTCAAACGTTTCTCTTCAGCCTCCAGCAAATTCTTATAAGAAGAGCAAAAAGCAGCCACAATCTATGACAAAATACCACAAGAATGGGTTTTAGCCTGGTTGAGTCAATAGTTCCCTTCTGAAACCTCTTAAAGTGGGCCTCAGTAGTCCACATTGTTCTCAGCATTACTACCCTCCATGCTTCCACTAGGGTGGTCTGTTAAATCCCCCTTACAGCATTCATCTACTTTCCTAATCCAGAGTCTGAAGGTCTACATTTCACTAACAAGCAGCACGGTCAGCAATATGTCATGGTCTCGAACCAGCTTCTGTCTTAGTGACTTTTCTATTGCTGTGAAGAGACACCATGACCAAATCTGGGAAATAAAGTATTTAATGGGAGGGCTTGCTTATAGTTTCAGAGGGTAAGTTCATGGCCAATGTGATAAGGAAGGTGATGGCAGGCAGGCAAGAGTGCCACTGGAACAGCAGTTGGGAGATTACATCTGTTCCACAAAGAGGCAAGAGAGGGGTGGGGAGAGAGAGAGAGGGAGAGACAGAGAGACAGAGACAGACAGAGACATACTAGACTTGGCATGGGCTTTTGGAACCTCAAAGCCCACTGACACACCTCCTTCCCCAAGGCCATGCCTTCTAATCCTTTCAAAACAGTTCAAGGAGCTAGGAACCAAACTTTGGATGCTTGAGCCTATAGGAGCCATTCTTATTCAGACTTGTTAAAGAAGAAAATAGCAAACACCAAACCCACAAATCCTTCTTTGCTTCTCAGTGGGGTGTGAAAAACCTTCCAGAAATGTTGCTTTCAAAAATAAAATACAAAGGTTTACTTTTTGAGAGTACAGCTCTAGTTCAAGGACCCCTGTTACTTTTAAGGCTGGGTATTTTATCAAAATGTCACGTGTCTAAGCTCAACAGACATGCTTTGCCACTAAGTCCATCTCATTCAGGTAGGAGAGATGTGTCCCACAAACCTGTGTTTTATTTCACAGGAAACAAACCTTTCTAACCAGTGGAAAGTGCATGGTAGTGGACACAGATAAGGAGCCATTGTGATTTCTGTATTATTTTTATTGAAAGTGTTTCAGTGTATAAATTGTTCAAAATTCCTCCCAATATAGTTTCATTAGCTAGAACAAACTAAAGGTAGATGACTACATTGATGTGAAGGTGTCAAGCTAAGCAGCTTCGAGAATCAATGGCCATTTAACTGGTAGTCTGTCTCATTCTTAAATATATCTCTTTGAACACTCAGCATCCAGGTTCTATGGTAAAGAAACCACGGAAATAACTTACTCCGGTCTATAGACGACAATGTTTACTGGATTGAGACTATAAACAGCAATCCGTTGCTATAGTATCAAATGAAATATAAAACATAAAATGCCGATGCAGAAAACCAGAAACATACACATGCCTCATTTCTTAATAATACTGCCTTTTTAGAGCAGGGTAGAAAAGCAGAATTTATCTTACCAATAAAAGTGATTGGATGAGCTCTAGACATTGAGACACACCTGTGAATGAGAACAATGGTCTATGTAAAAGTTTTGGGGTGTGTGTGTGTCTGCAAGAGAGGATGAAATATGAGTGTCAAATTTTGTTTCTCTTGGTTCTCTGTTTTTTGTGAAACCATTTTCCACTGATACTGGCCCTCTCTCTCTTCCATCAAACTGGCCAGAAGCTCAGAGATCCTCCTGCCTTCATTTCTCCAGCGCTGGGATGTTAGGCATATACCACTATGTCTGGCCTTTCAACATGGTCACTGAAAATCCTAACTCACATCCTCGCGCTTGCATGGCAAGCACTTTATTGACTGATTTATCTCCTCCAGTCCAAAACTTTCTTAGTTAATACTAAAAAAAGAAAAAAAGAAACCAATTAATTTAAAATAAGAAATATCCTTCGAAGATGTCTGGCCCTGGGCTTTCTCCTCTTCGTCTAAACTCCATTTTCTGCTCAGGTTCACCTGTCTTCTCAAATACAATCAGTAAAATGGAAGGGTGTGACCTACAGGGCCCTGTGCCCTTCTTCTGACACTGTGGTACTTCACCGTGGCTCATTCTCTGTGTACAGCATTCCCTGTTGATGGAGAAATCATGATTGATGGCAACAGCAAACTGCTGTTTATTAGTGTCTCTGAGAAACACTTCAGCCTGTTGGTAGGAAGTCGGGAGCATCCAGAAAGGACTTAGACATATATACAGACCCACTTAGAGCTCAGATATGCCAGATTTTACCCTAGGTAACCGGCTATGCTCTTGGCTGTTGAGGAAGCATTAGTAGGTTCCTTGAAAAGGAATTAACTTAGACAAGCATACTGCTTAACATATGTAGATATGAAATGAATAGTTCATGTGAAAAGACAGTAGTGTCCCAAAACATTTCTGAGGTCATTAGTGCTATATGCTATAGCAACTTTCTTATCTAAACCTTGTATAATTATATAAGCTATAATTGGCTTCAGGTTTCTTTTATGTATATTGATAACCTCCTCAGGCAGTTAGCTTTAGCACAGAACTGGTAGTCAAACCAGTGTTTCATTGTTTAGTACACTATTAGTTTAGTGGAAGGTGATGAATCCTTTATAAGGTGAGGTCTAGTTTGTTGTTGTTGTAAAATCTCAAATGCTTAATTTTACCAGTAAAGTCTCAGGAGCCAGATGCTGGGGTGAAAGCTTGCTAGCTCAGAGAGGCAGAGAAAGCACCCAGCTGACCTTCCTCCTCAGCTGATGTCCCAAAGGGAAGGTCTTCACACCATTTCAAAAAACCTCAAACTGAATGTCTCTCCCTTCTGCTTCCTGTCCATCTCTCTATCCATCCTCTGGGCTCCCTTTTACTCTCTGTTTTTTCCCTATGTTCACACCCTGTCATCTGGTTGCTTGCTCTGTCTCTTGACTCTTGACCTATGGTTGATTTTCTTTAATCCTGTTTATAATAAACAGAAAGCTCTTAGATTACAGGTGTGTGCTAGGGCTGAGCCGTACGTACCACAACTAGAAACAGGTTTTGCCAGGAAGAGACATAATCTTTGGGTTCACAGTGCGATCCAATATCCTGCAACACTAGTTGAAACAAATCTGGTCATTGAAAACATGTTCTTAAAGGGGTTTTTGTCATTCTGGCCACATCTGTCTCTGCACGTTAGCCACCATGAGGTGGGCAGCCTTGATCTACCAAGGTCTCCCCACCATGACATCCTGCCTTGCCGTAGCTCCAGAAACAATGGGACCAGTCAACAGTGGGATTAATCCCTTGATATTGAGAAGGGAAACAAACCCAAACTCACCTTCAGTGTTTTGTCACAGTGGTGGAAGGCCGACACTGTTGCATGCCATATCTAGATGCTTTTGTCAGTACTAAGCTATGTATACAGTGGTGGGCCTCAGATTATAGCTGAGCTGTGGATGTCATTCACTGGTAGTGTTCATGCAGTGTCTGTGTGTGTGTGTGTGTGTGTGTGTGTGTGTGTGTGTGTGTGTGTGTGTTTGGGTGAGGGCTAAGGCAAAGATGGAAGATTCTGTTGCCTATTAATTTTGTGGCTGTTGTAAAGTCACAGTGTAATATACTGTGAGCATGCCCTGATGTTGTAGCTTTATCATGTTTTACAGCACCTAAATGTCATGTCCGCGGAGGTAGAGGAAGTTACTTGTTTAAGTATTTACGACACCTTTCCTTGGTGTTTTAGAGAATGTTGCATGTAGCACGGAAGAGCTTGCTGTGATACCACAGGTATGCTAGCACAGCAGCACGATGCAGCTCACATCGCCACTTCTTTGGATGTGGATTGGTTTTTGTGTTTGACTTACTCTTTTGTTACTCTGTTCATCATGGCCCCATAAACATTCACATGGAGGCTTCTTTTCATGCGTAATTGTTTCTTGGGCTTGACTTAATCCTTTCTCACTCCTTTCCTCAAAGCTCTGTGAACATATACCAGGTGGCCTTGATGTCTAGCAGGTTATACCTTGTAGGTTTTTATAAGTATATTCCATGCTATTTGCAGACATAAAATTGCTAAACTCCACGATGCTCAGAATCTCTCTCTCATGAGTCCATGACTGTAGTTTTAAAACTCCTTTAACTGCCTTTGTGTGAGAGGCTAAGTACTGTAGTCAAGTCTGTGCTTAGCATCAAGCCAGTGGCACCTATTAACTGAATAAATTAATTCTCCCTGCCCATGTGTATCTCTGTGTGTTTATGTAACAAGGTAGATGGAAATACGTAAAACTGTCTTCTTCTTAAAGCAAGGTTTCTTAGACTTTGTATACATGTAACCCCTCTTCTCTCAAGAAATATTTGCATGACTTTGGATATGCATACATAAAAACACGTACATGAAACAAATATGTACTGATGATAAATAATTGAAGGATGTATTTTAAGGCAATTCATTATTATAAATATGATTTTAAACCGAGTTTGCATACTCATGAGTGGAGTGACTTATCTTTACAGAGAGAACCAAATCTTGGCTGACATTTGATTCTGCTGATCCGGAGCATCTGTGACATATTTTGGAGTTCATCAATATTTTAACTTTGTCATCCATACTGAGACTCCTTTGTCACCTAAATATGTAGCACAACTCGGCAGAAGTGTCTTTATTTGAGAAATTGTCGACATTAACCCCCCTAGCCAGAATACATTGATCATTTTTTTCATGAAACTCAACAATTCAGACACATTTAAAATAAAATTTTCTAACTTGACACATCCCAAAGAATGATAGTAGGGAAATATCCAAAAGCTTTGTTTCCTGTAAATTAAACCATTCATGTTTGTATGAGAGAGCATCACTTTGTATAAACAACAAAACCACTAAAATTCATAACATACAATAATCTTGAATCTGAGCCAAGGTCTTTCTGGAAGCATTCATTAACATTGTATGGCATGATGAAGGGAAGCATGCAGATGTTTTGTGCTTAGTTAAACTCTCAGGGATGCATCTGGGAGTTACATCTCCAAATGCATCATGAACAAGCATTGCCAGAAACAACTTGGGTTCATTGAAGTTTTTATTTTGATTAAAATTCCTGGTCATTGTATATTCAGAAACCTTTTACTATTTCCAGTCTCCCCATGACCTCAACATTTAGTTGTACAACACCCTATGGGATGTTTTTGGTTTAGGTTCCCAGTTTAAGAAGCTGAGGTCTAAACGATGCTGACAGCCAGGAGAAAGGGGGAAACATGACCATGACATCAGTGATGTCCAGTAAGAATAAGTTTGTTTCTTTAGAAAGAATTGAGGCTTTTCCTAATTGTGGCCCTTGAGGATGAGTTTGTCTAACTAGTGCACTTGAATGAGACGTGAAATAGCCTGTGGATTTACAAACATATTCTTGGAGGACTAGAGAGATGGCTCAACAGTTAAGAACACCGACTGCTCTTCCAGAGGTCCTGAGTTCAATTTCCAGCAACCACATTGGTGGCTCAGAACCATCTACAATGGGATCTGATGCCCTCTTCTGATCTGTCTGAAGAGAAGAGAGTGATGGTATACTCATATACATAGAACAAATAAATAAATCTAAAAAAAAAAGAATAGGACACAAATATATTCTTGAATAATAAACCTGAATCCTCTGTATTTAATTATTCTTAAAGCTGCTTCAAAAGTACAGTATTTTGAGTAAAATTCCAGGTGGTGTACAATCTATTTGCTCTTACTGATACTTTTTACTCAAGGTTTAACTCTCTTCATGAGTTCCCTTTCTGACCTGTGATGTGTCTATGACTTTTCTTACAGCTGTGATAGGCCGCCTGCCATCAATAGCGCACAAGGAGGAAAGCTTACTTTCTTGGGTTCAAGAGACTCAGGCCATAATGACAGTGAAGGTGAGGGTAGTTTCCATCATGATAGAGAGGAAGCAGCAAGGAGTACTGTCAGAAAGGACCAATGCAGCTATAGCCTCTAAGAACATGCTGCCAGGAACCCCCTAGTAGGCCCCATGCTTTATGCTTCCATCTCTTAATAGTCTGCTCAGGTTTTTAGTCCAACAGTTGATTAAACTATTCATCAGATCAGGTGCCCTCATGATCTGCTTGTCTCCAGACGTGACCTCACATAAGCACTTAGTTAGGACTACGTTATCATAGGGTGGGAGTTTACTTGAGAGTTACATACTTGGTCTTATTTAATTTTGGCTCATTGGCGATTGAACTTTTGCCTGAAAACGTATCAATACGTCACTGACTTTGAGGGAAAAAGGTAGGAGTCAGCCTTTGTAAAATCAGTGTCTTTTCTTGGATAGGATTCGGAACCCCGTAGATCTCTGAGCTAACCTTTGTCATCACTCATATAATCACTGATGCTTTTTCATGGTCACTTCCCTCTGTGGACTTTGAAGCCATCAAGGGAGTGGATCCTTCACGCTTATTCTTACCTTCATGGATACAGAGGAGGGGCTAGCCTTTGACAAGTGCTCATTGGTTTTGCTACATAAAAGATATAGTGATGATTGCTTGTCTAAGACTTTTCAAGGAAATCCCATTATCACATTTGTTTCATGTTAGCGAGTACGTACTGTTCCGAAAATTTGCTTCCTTTTTGGATGCCACTTTCCCTTGTATCCTGGCCTGCCACCACTTGTCAGAAGCACTAATTAATTCTTTGTTTTGGGGATAGCAGTAACAGAGTAGAAAGAAGCAGGGAGTGAGTTACAGATCGACCGCATTCTCAGAACTTATTTATTTTGGTTTTATATGTATGGGTGTTTTGCTTGCATGTGTGTAAATACATGCACATAGTGCCTGTGGAAGCCAAAAGAACATGTCAGATCTCCAGGGCATGAAGTGACATACAGTTTCGAGTCACTATGTGGGTACTAAGTCTGGGCCCTTTGAAAGAACAGAGAGTGCTTTTTTGTATTGAATGACATCGCTTGCACCTCAATATTCTAAGTGTGGGCTTGGGAGAATGTTACTTAAGTTTATTTTTGTTTGTCCTTTGTGAAAAATAGCACTTATTACGTTGCATAAGCTTGACAGTTGCGTGAGAGAGTACAGCAGGGTTTCATTGTAGTTAGTCAACAAGGCTGCTTTCTTTAACCTGGCCACTTCGAAGTCTTGTCCTGTTAACATCAGCTGACTGGGGTCCTTTTCTTAGACTTTGATGGCAGTCACATGGAGACAAGGAGAACCTCTTAGATGCTGGCCCTTGTCAAATCTGTCAGCGTTTAACAAATAAGCAGGCCCTTGAGCTTTTGAGGCAAACATTACCTGCTGAGCCATCTCGCTGGTCCAGCGTTTGGAGTTTAATAATGCAGTTTCAGTAAATGCCAAATGACTTCCTGAGGACAGCTGTACACCCCAGGGTTCATCTTCTATTGCACGAGGAGGAGAGCTTGTGTTCCCGCTGGCAAGTTGACGTTAGTGAGCACTGACATCATTTACCTAGAACGCCTGTGCTTTCCTGCCCTGTCTTTGTGAGAAGCCTTGGGCTGCCTGTGTATAGAACTGGTAGAATGGTGAACCCTCTTTAGTCCTTAGTGTTTTGCTGAGACAGAGCAGGGAATGGAGCTTTCTGGGCTAAAGAAGCCCATGTGTACCTTAAAAAGGTTATTGTATTTGAAAATGGGACCTTTCAGCAAGTTATGAGGGATAATGAGGTCATATGTGTGAGTCATCAGGTGGGGTGCCAGTGCCTCACAAGAAGAAGACACCGAGGCGCACTGCTGAGGCACATGCACAGAGAAAGGACTGTGTCAGGACACAGCAGCAGAGCAGCCATCCACAGGCTTCTGTAGAAACCAAACCTGCAAATGTCTGGTCCTCAACTTCCAGCCTCCAGAGCTGTTATTCACAGTACTCAGTCTGTAGCCTTTGTGATAATAGCCCTGGATAGCTTAAACACGGGGACTCTAGATGCTCTGAACCCTCCAAGTGCAAATACTGGCTTCTTTCCTTCCCTTTAATCTTCAGGTACCTAAACTGAGTGGGTATTTTTATTGTAGCACGCACATCGGAGGCTTGAAAGCTAATATCCACATAAATATTTGCCTTTTGGGGTCAGGGATACCTCCCTTAGGATGATGGTTTTCCAACTCCATCCATTTACTTATGGATTTCATACTTTTTTCCTAAAGAGCTGAATAGCACCCCACTGTGTAAACATACCCCACTTTCATTTTCCATTCATCAGTTGGTGGACACGTAGGCTCTTTCTAATTTCTAGCTCTTATGAGAAGGGCAACAGTGGTCACGGATGAACAAGTGTCTCTGTAGTATGTGATGTAGTCCTTTGGCATATGTCCAAGCATGGTATAGCTGGATCTTGATGTAGATTGATTTCCAGATTTCTGAAGAACACAACCTGTTTTGTTTTGTTTTGTTTTGTTTTGTTTTGTTTTGTTTTGTTTTGTTTTGTTTTAATATAACCCAGAGTCACTTTCCTTGAGGGGCTACCACCTAAAGCTGGTTGAGCCCACCCACTCCCTCATCCATCATGAGTCAAGGCAATTCTCCGCAGACTTGCTTACTGCCCATCTTATGGAGGCATCCTCTCAATTAAGATTCCCTCTTCCCTGATAAATCTAGGTTTGTCTCAAGTTGACAGAAAGCAACCAGCAGATTGATAATGTTTACCTCTCATTTCACTGGGAACCAAAATCTATTAAGGTTCTTAGATAAACCTTAATGATTAACATTAAGTAATGTCTTCAACCTCACGGAGAAAACAAGAGTTTAGTAAGGTTACGTGGTAGTCTTCAGATTAAGCTAGCCCAGTGTTTAGGAGGCCTCATACTGGATCTCTGACTTGCATGTTGCCTAGCAACTGACGCATACATTACAGATGCTGAAGTAAAGCCATTAGGGACTTGTTCTGAATAGTATCTGAGAAGTGATAATGAAACCATGGTGTCTCTCTTCATGATTTCTACGAATAGCTTGCCCTTTATGTTTATTAGCCTCTAAAATAGGTCGGCTTTAAAAGATTAGCATGAAAAATTGAGTAGTAGTGATAAAATATTAAAGTCAAATCATTAGAGATTTTTATCACTAGTCATATTTCTTGAGTATCTTGAGCTGTCTTGAACTTGATTGGGACCAAAAGATGGAACGGATTCTGTTTTAAAGAATTAGCTTGTCTTTTTTTTTTTAATGAAGTCACCTCTTTATAGATGCCTTGGAACTTGATAGTTAAATAAATGCTTCATCTTCCCTTAACTTTCTTTAAAGGACGCAAAGGGACCACAAGTACCCATAGGTATAGCCACACCTGCATTTGTAGATTTCAGGACTTTAGACTAGCAAATGTTAAAATGCTTGTGTGTGGTTAATTTTGGTATGTGATTTTTCTTATAATGCTTTTTTTATACTATAATAAAGATTTAAAAATAAAATATGCTTTCTGAGATATTCGGTTTCCCTCTAAAATAGCAACTTAGCCCCAGTATCTTTTTATATAAGGGTAGTATTTGGTATCAGTGATAGTTTATTTTGAAATTCAAAGTTTGAATTTATAATATATACATATATAATTACAGATTTAATGTATAGAAATATGTAAGAAGTATTTGTTTTCATTTAATCTTACTTCTTAAGTTTGATGTCATGTATAGAAGTGACTCCCTATTCCCGCTCCTGTGAATTAGTCTGATGTGAAGCTTGTCTGCGCTAAGCTGCTAGAGACCCTGCATGGTTTCTCCCACCCTTGACTCACTGTGCTGTTGGCTGTAATTGACACAAGGAAAGTGGATGGGAAAGGAAGGGGACATAGTGCCGATGTAGTGGAGACAGGGACCATAAAGAGTGGGGGGAACTGAGTGGTAGAACCTGGCCAGGCTGCTGCATCTTCCTCCCCATCGCTCCTATAGGATTCACATTCCATTCTCCTCCTCTCTGCTATTGACTTTGTTAGTCAGAGTGGCACCGGCCATTGAGAACTGATGCTGTCCACGGAATATGCAGAGTGAAGATGCATGTACACACTTACCTAGATTCTGATGTTTAAACTGAACAAGTTTCTTCCTGTGTTCGAAGAAGGCTTGGAGTAGATCAAGGCTTTCCTAAAAGTCCATATATATACCGGAGCTGGTCCACAGAGCCTCTTCCTTTCATTACATCTAACTTAGAAAACAAGTTGCTGCTGTTTAATTGGATTCCTGGATAGGCTTCCTTTCATAGAGTTCACTATGAAAGATTTTACCTTCTACCTACTGTACAGCTTTGCTTTCTCGAGCATTCTCTCCATAGGTAGTAGACATCTCGGGTTCTGTTCCACAGTCAGTAAGCCCCTTTGTTTTAAAACCAGTTAGGCCAGCTCCCCAAGCACTGCTAGTCACACTGGGGTGAAGGGAGATCTTCGTGTCTTTTCTAAGAGGAAGGTGCCTATAGGTGTGTTCCTGGACCTTGGCTGGAGCAATCCCCACCCCATCCACACCCACAACCCTCACACAGACCCTACCCACACCCCACACCCCAGACCCACATCCCACACTCCACCCACACTCACAAACACACCCCACATCACACATCCCATACCCCAGACCCACACCGCACACCCATACCTGCCCACATTCCACCACAGCCTTCTTTGCTTTATTGTTTCTCGTACTGTGTCATCAGAACAACCCTTCTCCAGGCTCCAGGCAACAGGCCACACACAAAGGCCTTGCCCAGAAGCTGAAAGAGACATACATGAACCATAGGCACCGTGCTACTTGTACTCATGATGTTATGTAGAGGAGTTCCTAATTGGAAAATGATGAACTGGTCAAGCGGGCCCTAGAAATGAGTCTGTATTTTTTAAACAAGGCATCTGACTTTATGGTGATCTATGTGTCTGACACTTTTCTTAGTCTACAGAAAGAAAGAAAAAAATCCTTCTCTATGTTCATTTCAATTTCATTTTTCACATTCCTATTTTCTGTGAGAAAATAGGTAGAACCTGCTCTGTTAGAAGAAACACATTTTCTATGGGAAACAGGGAGAGCTAATAAACGTGTGATGTGTTTGCGGCCACTGCCAGTCAGGACATAATGACTGGAATCTCAGCTGTAATAGAATAGATTCACCTTTGGGGGAAAAAAAAACCTGGTAAATTGTGTTCTTATACCTCTGCCTCCCTTCCAACCTTTATTCCATCCTAATCCCTTCTAATCCCCAACACTAGGTAGAAGAGAAAGAAGGTTTGATGGAAAGCAGGCATAGCAGGAATGGCTTTAGGCCATGTCCTATTGATTAGGGGTGTAGAGTTCCTTGGGGTGTAGAGTTCCAGTCATCCTGGGGTATCTCCAACTTCTTCTCATCAAACCATAACAGCAACCAGGAGTAGCAGTGGGGAGCCTCCTCCTCTTCCCCCTCCTCCTCCTTCTCTTTGTTCTCCTCCCCCTCCTCCTCCTCCTCTTTTTCCCACTCCCTTTCCCATCCCTATCCTCCTCCCCCTCCTCCTCCTTGGTGCCTCCCAGCTCCTATTTATAAAATAAGACCTATCATTCCAACAGAGAAATGGAACTGAGACTTTATGGCAAGAAAAAGAGAAACAGAAATGAATATTGAAGCAGCAACAGGCAAGGTGGTGCCTGGGCACAGGGACCTGGGATATTACATAGGAACGTGGTGGACCTCCATCAGTTTCTTACTTGTGAAATATGACAATTATCTTCTTTTCTATACCCTCTTATCCTAGATGAGGGGGTTTTCTGGGGCTACTCACAGCTAGGACAATGGTTATCTTCCAAACAACGCATTTTTAGGCTGCAAAACTTTGTGGGGAGGATTGTGCAGAGAGCAGTGGTATTACCGGGTGCTAGACAAACTTGAACTTTCTTTGAAGCTTGTTTCAGTGCCAACTGAGTCCTTCTGAGGACATTCCTCTTAACCAGCCAGAGCTAGCTCCCATCCCATCTGTATTTACTCATCCATTCACAATATGTGTGTCGAATGTGTGTTACCTAGCAGGCACCTTACTGAGCAGTTAGAGGCAGTGGCTGTGAGCACAGCAGGAAATCTCATTAAAGCTTTGTTTCTCATGGGGAGAGGTGATGCATGAACTCAAAGCATGGGTAGAAAGAAGCCTATTGCCCATGGTGATGGTGGATGATTGTGGGGAGTGAGGGTTGCCATCACTCTTTAGGTTGGTCCATGCAGTTCAGAGAGGAGATGGTGGTGAGGAGACTACACTAGGGGAGGATGAGCCATTGGGCTGAAGCAGAATGATGTGGACAGTTTTAGGAGCAAGGATGGAAGAGCAGATTGTGCAGGGCCCATCATGAGTTGCCATTTATCCCAGTGTCAGAAAGGAAGGCCCAGAAGGGTTACAAACTGAGCAGACAGACTGGTACCACCCATATATTCAGAGTACACTGAAACAAACCAATGGTTCAATCAGGTCTATTGTACTAGAGGCCACTGGAATGATTATAATGCAGGAAAGAGATGGTGTTGGTGGCTGTGGACACTTAGGCCGAGTGGTGGCTCTGCAGTCCTGGAAGAAGCTGAGCATAGAGTTATGATATTTGTTGGTGCATGGGTCGTAAACTTGATAACATCATTTCTGTCTTTCCTTTTGGTGTCTTCTACCTTTTATTTTGGTCTTAAAACCAAAATAAACAGTAAAATAGGTCTAGCTCAGTCACTGAACTGCTTTCCACAAACATATGAGGTCCTGTGTTTGATCCTCAGAACCCATATACGTGTATACCCTCCTTTCCCATGTTCTCTCCTTAGACACAGACATGCACACACTCAAACACACACACAAAACCAAACGTATAAATGTACAAAGCTTATGATTCCAAATGTCATCTGTACATAATGGATTTCTGGATTTACAGTTGTTGCCTTGAGTTTGTTGAAGGCTTGGTAGCTATGAATTGAGGGAGACTGTAGGGAAGGGAGTATTATTATTTGGGGAAAGATAGCCAAGAGTTGGTTTTGACACATTTCCTTTTGAAATGCCTTTCAGGCATCAAAGTGAACATACATTGCATCGATACTTCGGGTGAGCAAGTTTTCTGTTCAGGAGACCAGCAAATTGGAGGAGAGGCACTCAGGAATTAGCAGTGTGCAGATAACCCAGGGTCTTTATCCAGGGTTCACTCATAGCGTGGACTTCATCAGCTTGTCATTCTTTGGTGATTTATCTGTCTGTCTGCACTAAGGTCCTGGAATCCAGAGACAACATCGTACTTGACATTTTACTATTTGGCTCATGGCAGCCTGACCATGTGTAGAGTTGTTTTCTGTGTGGGTGTAAGCAACTGGGCTTAATTAGTGCCTTGCCAGAGAAAGTCATTTTTCCTTAAAACCAAAAGGTTAAAAGTTTAGAAGCTTTCAGAGAGGAGACAGGTTGTTTAAATATACAGCTTATCATCAAAGCTGAAGATTTATCATCTCTAGGTATTTAATTCCCGCACCCAATTGCTTTTTATCACTGTGTCTCTAGGAAATGCATGCCTTTTTTTAATGGCCTGACTCACCACAAAGTAATAATTCAGATGTACATGGCAGTATTTTTTAAAAATAAAGATATTTCATTTTGAGTTTTGCATATTTGCATGTCTAGTATACCACATGCTTGCTGATGTGTGCATGTGAATACAGGTCCCCAAGGAGGCCAGAAGAAGGTCCCCTAGAGCTAGAGTTATAGGCATTTGTGAGCCAACTGCTATAACTGTGGTGAACCAAACTCAGGTCCTCTGCAAGAGCAGAAAGTACTCTTAGTGTTGAGCCATCTCTCCAGGCCAAGAGGAACTCTTTATCTCATTTCCATATAATGACCTTTGGATGGAGAGAGAACATCGAAGCATTCAAAGAACTTCACAATTACAGATATTATATGAAGCTGAAGGTTCTGTGAAGATTTTATTGAGTGAGCTGTCAGTCTTCTCAATTCTGACATTCTTGTGGTTAGAATACAATAGAAAAGTGGCCTCAGTTATCTGTGGTTTTCCTGTCTGATATTTTACTTGTCTACAGTTAACCCTGGTCTAAGAGTACTCAATGGAAAATTAGAGAGTGAGATCATGTATATTAGTTTTTGTGAAGTAGTGTTAGAATTACTCTATTTCCTTATCAGTCAATATCAGTACCGTTTTCCTACTTTATTATTATTTTAAGGTTTATTTTTATTTATTTAGTGAATAGAATTGCCCTGTTTTTATGCACACCAGAAGAGGGAATCAGATGCCATTACAGATGGTTATGAGCTACCACGTGGTTGCTGGAAATTGAACTCATAACCTCTGAAAGAGCAGCCAGTGTTCTTATCCACTGAGTCATCTCTCCCGTCCTCTGCTTCAGTATTTAACCCCACTTTTTAATGAGTTTAGTATAGCTCTGTATGTAAGTATAAGAAAAACTGTAGTGTAGATAGGTATTTGGGATTGAATGAGAAAGGATCACGTGTTTGACTAATTTGTCTGCACTTAGTGGCTCTGGGAAGGTTATGGAACTTTCTGCACACTTGCCCTTGCTCGAGGAAGCATTCACAGAGACATGCTTTACGGGCTCACGGCCTCAGCAGCTTCCTGCTCACTCTCTCTGCTCCTTGTATGTGATTAAACACGTGTGTCAAGGGTGGTTTTCCCAAGGAATTTTGGTTCTTTCCTCTTTAGAATGAAACTTCTCATATGTTTAACAGTAACTGTGCATCTTTTTATAATGAGTTATTGTGTGGCCCCACTACATGGAGGTATGGGTACCTAAGGGATCAGAGAAGAGAGAGGTAAGCATAGGCACGTGAAAATAATTGTCAAACTCCCTTTTGACAAGATGAAATCACCATCTTCATGAACATTATGGTGAAAATGTATGTTAGTTAGCGAGAATGCGGAATCTTGTCTTGGGGCTGTCTGGTTTCGCCCTAGAATGTTGACAGACCATCTTTAAACCCCATAGAATGTTCTTAGCTTTTAGTTAGCAAGGGCATGAGCCACTTGAGTGAACTCAAACTACATGTTATCTTTTGTGTAACATCATCAAATAAATGAAAGGTTCTAATTACTCTGTAATCACTTAAAAATTAAGCAGGGAGACCAGAGAGATGTATCCATACTGACTCATCTTCCAGAGGACTGATGATCAGGGTTCAATTCTCAGCATCTATATGCCAGCTCAGAACATCCAACTCCAGTTCCAGGAGATCTGACACCCTCTTCTAGCTTCAGTGGACACAGCATGCTTGTGGTACACAGACATGCATGCAGTCAACACACTCATATCCATAAAATAATAAAATAAGATTTAATAAAATAGTAGGAACTATCGGATTGAGTTTTTGATCCAAATTTTCTTCCTTCTGCCTCATATTTAGGGACAGCAATGCCTTTGTATTAATACCTTACTCTCTCTGTATTTATCACACGAATTGTTGGATCCTCTTATCTGGTGATGAAAATTTACATTTAATTTGGATCACAACTAAAGTATGGCATTTACTTCTGAATTGTTCTCACTTTATAAGCTGCTTGCTTACAGAAAATTGTTTTCTTAATTGCTACATTATCATGTTCATTGTCAATATATTAAGTAAATATTGTGACTCCAAACATAAGAGTTGGTTCCTCGTCTAGCCAAGAACTACCTTCTTCTCTCCTTTGGGGCCCATAGTGTCCTTTAGTGGTGCTACCATTTGCTGCTCAGAGGGAGTCTGTGGTTTTGGCATTAGCTTGACAGCTCTTTCTGAATCACAAAGGGATCTGTTCTCTTCAAGAGCTCATTAAAAAATCATTAGCTACTGCATAATGTTTTCATGGGGCAGGATGAAGGGTAAGGAGCATTGGGGTTTACTGTCAGACATTGACTGGCAAGAGCAAATTTTGTGCAGGTTCAATGGGAAAGCTGGTACTGCTGTCTCTGACAATTCCTGAAGACAAACTTTTTTCCACTGTATGATTTTGCCTTCTTTGCCAAAAATTAAGTGTCCATATGTGTGTAAGTTTGTTTCTCTGTCTTCAATTTGATTTCATTGATCAACTTGCATGTTTCTATACCAATACTTTCCAGTATTTCTACTGTTCTGTAATATAGCTTGAGGCTATTGATGGTGATGCCTCTGGAAATTCTTTTATTTCTCAGGATTGTTTTAGTTATCCTATTGTTCCCCCACCCCCACCCATGAAGTGGAGAATTGCTCTGTCAAGCTGTAAAGAATTGTATTGGAATTTTAATGGAAATTGCATTGAATCTGTAAATTGCCTTTGGTGAGATGCCCAGTTTCACATTGTTTATCCTAACAATCTAACAGCATCTTTCCATATTCTGATATCTTCCTCCATTTCCTTCTTCCTGGACTGTAAGTTCTTGTCATATGGGTCTTTTACTTGCTTGGTTAGAGTTAGTCATACCAAGATATTTTATGTTATTAGTGACTATTGTAAGGGGTCTTATTTTGCTGATTTCTTTCTTGGCCCATTTGTCATTTGTATCAAGGAGAGCTATTGAATTCTTTGAAGTAATTTTGTATCTATCCACTTTGCTGAAGGTGTTTAGCAGCAGTAGGAGTTCTCTGGTAGAATTTTGTGAGGGTTGCTTACATATACTATCATATCATCTGCAAATAGCGATACATTGACTTCTTTCTTTCCAATTTGTATCCCATTGATCTCCTTTAGTTGTCTTATTGCTTTGGCTAGAATATCAAGTACTATATTGAATAGATAGGGAGAGAGTGGGAAATCCTGACTTGATTTTAGTGGGATTGCTTTGATTTTTTTTCCATTTAGTTTGATGTTGGCTTTTGGCTTAAGTATGTGCCTTGTAACTCTGATCTCTCTAATACTTTTAACATGAAAGGATGTTGAGTTTTATCAAAGATCTTTTCAGCATCTAAATATATGATCATGTGATTTTTTTTCTTTCAATTATATGGTGGATTACACTGATGGATTTTCATATATCAAGCCATCCCTGCATCCCTAGAATGAAGCCTACTTGATCATGGTGGATGATGTTTTTGATGTGTTCTTGGATTTTGTTTGCAAGTATTTTATTGAGTATATTGCATCAATGTTCATAAGAGAAATTGGTCTCAAGTTCTCTTTCTTTGTTCAGTATTTGTGTGGTTTAGGTATCAGTGTAACTGTGGATTCATAGAATGAGCTTGGCAATGCTCCTTCTATTTCTATTTTATGGAATAGTTTGAGGAGTATTGGCATTAGTTCTTCTTTGAATGTCTGGTAGAATCCTGCACTAAAACCACGTGGTCCTGTTTCTTTTTGTTGTTGTTGTTGTTGGGAGACTTTTGATGACTGCTTCTATTTCCTTAGGGGTTGAAGGATATTTAAATAGTTTTTCTGGTCTTCATTTAACTTTGGTAAGTGGTATCCATCTAGAAATATCATTGATTTCATGAAAATTTTCAAATTTTGTGGAGTACGGGGATTTGAAGTAAAACCTAATGATTCTTTGAATTTCCTCAGTGTCATTTGTTATGTCTCCCTTTTCATTTCTGATTTGGTTAGTTTGGCTAAGGGTTTGTCTATCTTGTTGATTTTCTCAGAAAACCAGCTCATGGTTTCATTGATTCTTTGTATTGTTTTCTTTGTTTCTAACTGATTTCAGTCCTGATTTTGATTATTTCCTGCCTTCTATCCCTCTTCGGTGTATTTGATTCTTTTTGTTCTAGAACTTATCAGGTGTACTTTTAAATTGCTGGTATGAGAACTTTCTGATTTCTGTATGGAGGCACTTAGTACTATGAACTTTCCTCTTAACACTGCTTTCATTGTGCCTCATGATTTGGATATGTTATGTCTTTGAATTCTAGTAAGTCTTTAATTTCTTTATTTCTTCCCTGACCCAGAAATCATTGAGTATACAGTTGTTCTTTCTTTTGCGGGGGAGGTGGGGGTTTCAAGACAGGGTTTCTCTGTATAGCCCTGGCTGTCCTGGAACTCACTTTGTAGACCAGGCTGGCCTCAAACTCAGAAATCTGCCTGCCTCTGTCTCCTGAGTGCTGGGATTAAAGGCGTGTGCCACCACGCCTGCCTGTGTAGGGTTTCAGGTGCTTCTGTTGTTGAAGTCCAGCTTTAAGCCACCATGGTCAGATAAGATACAAGACATTTCAATTTTCTTGTATCTGTTTGAAGCTTGCTTTGTGATCAAATATATGATGAGTTTTGGAGAAGGATCCATGAGGCTCTGAAAAGAATGCATATTCTTTTGTGTTTGGGTGAAATATTCTATAGATGTCTGTTAGTCTATTTAACCCATACTGTCTATAAATTTCATTATTTCACTTCTTAGTTTTTGTCTGGATGAGTTGTCAATTGGGGAGAGTGGGGTATTGCAGTCTCCCACTATTTATTAATGTGTGGGGTTCAATGTGTGATTTAAGCTTTAGCAATTTTTTTCACAAGTGTGAGTGCTCTTGTGTTTAGGGCATATATGTTAAGAACTGAGATATCATCTTCAATAATTGTTCCTTTGATGAATTTGAAGTATTCTTCCCTGTCTGTTTTGATTAATTTTGATTGAAAGTCTATTTTATTAGATATTAGAATGGCTCTCCACCTTCCTTCTTGGGTCCTTTTCTTGGAAAATTTTTCCAGCCCTTTACTCTGAGGTAATGTCTATCTTTGTTGCTTAGGTGTGTTTCCTGTATGCAGCAGAATAATAGATCCTATTTTCCCATCTGTTCTGTTAGGTTGTGTCTTTTTATTGGAGAATTGAGTGCATTGATGTTGAGAAATATTAATGACTAGAGATTGTTAATTCCTGTTACTTTGATGGTTGATGGTGGTGGTGTGTGAGTGTGTATGTTCCTTGTTTTAGAATTACCTATTTCCTGTGTTTTCTTGTGGTTATCCTCCTTTGGTTGGAGTTTTCCTTCTATATTTCTGTATGACTGGACTGTTTGAATTTGGATTTGTCTTGAAATATCTTGTTTTTTCTATCGATAGTGATTAATTTTGAGAGTTTTGCTGGTTATACTAGTCTTGGTTGGTATCTGTGAATTTTCAGAGGTTGGAAGATATCTGACCAGGCCTTTCTAGCTTTTAGAATATGTGGGGAGAAGCTGGGTGTCATTCTGATAAGTTTGTCTTTGCATTTTACCTGGCCTTTTTCCCTTGCTGTTTTTAATATTCTTTCTTTGTTCTATAGGTTTTGTGTTTTGATTATTATGTGTCAGGAAGATTTTCTTCTCTGGTCTATTCTAATTGTTATTCTATAAGCTTGTATGTTTATAGGCATCTCTATCTTCCTGTTGGAAAAGTTTTCTATGATTTTGTTGGAAATATTTTCTGGGCCTTGGAGCTAAGACTCTTTACCTTTTTCTATTCCTATTATTCTTAGGTTTGATCTTTTCATGGTACCCCTGATTTCCTGGATGTTTTGTGTTAGGAATTTTTTAGTTTTAACATTTTCTTTGACCAATGTATTAATTTCTTCCATTGTATCTTCTCTGCCTGAGATTCTCTCCTCCATCTGCTCTATTCTGTTGGTGATGCTTGTATCTGTTTTTCCTGTTCCCTTCGCTAGGTTTTCCATCTCAGTTTGCATTTTCTTTATTGCTACTACTTCCACTTCCAGGTCTTATACAGTCTTATTTATTTATTTCACTTGCTTAATTGTATTTTTCTGTATTTATTTAAGAGATTTATTTGTTTCCTCTTTAAAGATCTATACCTGTTTGATTGTATTTTCCTATATTTCTTTAAAAGAGTTATCAATTTCCTCTTTAAATGTCTTCATCACCTTTATAAGATTGTATTTAAGGTCCTATTCTTGTGCTTTGGTTGTGTTAGGATATCCAGGGCTTACTGTAGAGTGGTAGCTGTGCTCTGGAGGTGTCATATTGCCCTGGCCTTGTAATTATATTCTCTTGAGGGCCTTTAGCCATGTGGATGCCTTTGGTCCTGGGATGTTCCTTTTGTAGTAGGTATATGGTGGGAGTTACAGGTAGTAGGTATGTGAGTTCATGTGCTCATATGCACATGTGTGTTTACACTATACAAGTGATCACATTTTAAAGTATTACTGATGCTTGAATAATCTCATTTTGGTTATAAGTAACATTCACTAATTAATTCTACTCTTAAACTTGAGGGATATTAACTGATTAATGTTTGGTGATATGTTTACCTGTTCTTTCCCCATAGGAAGATGTTGTGGGAAATATTAAAAAAAACAAAACAAAAAAAAAAAACTGCAAGAACCTGCTCTCTGCCCCAGCAACCTGGCCGGCCATGTACTGGTGGGCAATGGGTGACCTGTTTTTATCCCCTTGAGACTCTGACTCAGAACTCTACCCAGCTCTCTAGGTTCCCTCTGGAGGGTCATTACCATGCCAACCCTCAGCTTTAAAATCCCCATGACCTTTGTGGTGCACATCAGGCAAACCCATGCTTTGCCTCTGTACCTTTCCCTCTTGAACCCAGATGAGCCACTGTGTGAAGGAAAACACAACACAAACTTAGCTCAGAATTAATGGTAATTCAATCGCTGGGCACAACAACTAAAACCCTAATCTTGTAAACCTTATTAAATCTAAATCCTCCAGTGGTGAATCCATCAGGAGACACTTGGAGTTACATCTTGTCCTCAAGCTATTCCTGTCCAAAAAGGGCCTAACTCTCTCCTGCTTCCTCTCTTCCTCTGTCCATCCCCAAAGTCCCACCTACTCGCCCAGTGATTGACTCCTTGTGCATTAGGGGATGGTTAACAAGAAGTCACCTGAGTAACTCATTTGTTTTCAACCCTTCCCAGGAGAGACGAATTAGCATCAAAATGCAAGCAGCCCAGGGCTATTCAAAACAGGAAGATATAAGCTAATTTTCCAAGGCAGAATTGTGACTATGAGATAAAGTTGATGGGCATTTTTTAATTTTTCTAAATTAAATATAAGAAAGAATGCAAGCCAAGAGTGAATTTCAAATGAGATTAAATCAAATTTTTATTGGCCACTGAGCTATCATGGTAAGTAGCAGAAGTCTCTGTCTTCTTCTTGTGGGCTCTGCATGGTCTATGGAATATATATTTATTCCTTTGCAAACACTTGTCTTAGCTAAGTGTGTGTAGCGTCTCCTTTACATGGTGTTTTGAAATATGAAATGAAAAATTAGCTTCACTGTTTTTACAAAAATAAAAAGGAACAGATAATAATTATTTCTGTCCCTCGTAAACAACACAGACTGAACATTTGGCTTCCCAGGGCCTCAGCTTTTTATCTAGAGTGCAGGTGGGTAGACTTCCTTCAAAACAATGGTAGAAGGACTTGTAAGCTGACTGGCCTATGCTTCCAAAGAAATAAGACATACCTAGAAAATGGGAATTAGGTGAGATATAAGTCCCTTAAGACCAAGAAGAGGACTGTAATTTAGAACCTTGCAGAAGATATTGGGAAAGTATTCTTCCTTTGTGCTTTCTCAGACTCTGCTTATTTAAATAAAACTTTTGATTTAAAGATTTCCTTAATAGATGGACCAGTAATATGGCTCAGCGGGCAAGAGAGCTTAACCTCAACTCTCATGACTTGGGTTCCATTCCTGGAAACCAGATAATGCTCCTGCATGTTGTCCTCTTACCTGTACATGACACGTGCCCGGCACCCATACACAATAAACACATACATGTCAACATAGTCTCAGTTTAAAGGATCTGTAGCCAATGGCTTTGTGCACTCTAGACACATACTATGTTTAACATAATGCATTCAGTGTTAGACTACAAGGCAATGAACTTATCTTCTAGTTTATAAAGTGAATTTGAAGGAAATGCACAAGAATATAATCTACTTTTTCCATTTCTTTTTAAATGTAATTTAATCTTGTCAGAAATTTCTATCCTATCTTGATTAAAACATGTCTTTAAAAAAAATCTTCTAGTATTGTTAACAAAAGTGAAACCCAAGTGTTCTCAGTTATTTTTGAAGAAAAATGCTGAAGCAAGTAACTGAAATACTTCTAGAAATAAAGTTGAGACCCAATTAGTCAGGAATTATCTAAAATATTAGATGCCAAACTTGTATTAGAAAATGATGGCTTCTTCTTACATTATTAAATTTACATTAAATGAAATGTCAATTAAACCCATATGGAGTTTTAAATCACTACATGTAGTCAAAGGTATATAACTTTGAAAAAAGAATCCTGATTTATAATTTCAAAAGTACTTTGTATATAATTCTTATATATGTAAATGAAGATGTAGGATCAGCGATATGGTTCAGCAGGCCTGATAACCTGAGTTTGGTCCTCAGATCCTACATGGTGGATACAAGAACTGATAATGGTAGGTTGTCCTCTGACCTACATATGTGTGCTTTGTGCAGAAGTGTGCCTCCACATAAAAGAAATAAACCCAGTTTATAAAAGGAAAGATCGAAAGTGCCAACAATAGCCTGTTTAACAGTAATTTCACTTTAGATTTTAGATAGATAGATAGATAGTACACTTATTTTCTGTGATGTTATTGTAAAACTAAGTTTAAAGTAAGAGAATTATTGAATGCTACCTTCTGTCAGTTCTGTGCAATATTGGATCTACAGTGAGTACTGAGTTCACAGAGCTTCAGGGTAGTGCCAGTCCTAGCATCACTGTCTTTGGACAGTAGTCATAAGACCCTAGAGAGTAGAAATGCATCCTCATGAAGGGTAGTAACTCAGCTGAGAGATGACGAGGCATATAAGGAATGCTAGTGTCATGGGCATTTTGTCAGGGGAAGCATACAAAGTAGCAGCTCAGCCCTGACTAAGCAGTGGCTTGGCCTAGTGTGTGCTTTATTGGCATCCTTTCTGTTTTGTTTGAAATGTTCTTGCTCATCTAAATAATCCCCGTTAGAATAAGGTTTGCTTCCGGATGCCCACACTGCCAAATCCGAGCTATACTTAGAAAAGAAGAAGGCTTGCAAGCCACGAGGGCGTCCGGAGCAAAGCACTGCTGGGGCGGTGGTGCTGGAACAATTACAGATGTAATGGGAGGTGGAGCACAGTTGTTAAAATGATGTTGACCTTCCCCTTGAGATGAGTCTGCAGAACACAGGTTTATTCATTCCGACCCAGTTTTCCCAAAATTTGCCGTGTTATTTAACCACTCCTGATATAGCCAGGGTAGAAGCATCTCTGCCTCTTGGAAGAGGTTCGGACCATTGATTTTTCTCCTCCCTGGCTGAGAGCTGAGGATGGCAGTGGCATTCAGGATAATGGAGAAAACTGGTCTGTTTAGCCAGTTCCTTGAGTCTGCAGGAAATTAGTCTGACATGTATGTGGAAAGGAGAGGGACTGTGGGGCTGGAGGTCATGAGAGCAGTCATTGCTGCATACTTGCTTTGTTCTTTATAAAGAAATACATAGCGGCTTTGAGCCTTTATCCCCTCTTCTACCTCTAAGACAGACCTTTTCGGAGGAAGGGCAGTTGGTTTACATTGCTCGAGTCTCCTAGGGTGGAATGAATGCGAGTTCATGATTAGCCTCCTCTTTTTGACCTTCTTGTTTCCTTCCTTTACCCCAGCTGTCCAACTGAAACATAGTCAGTCACTTAGCTAAAATTACATGCACTGTTTCCATGGTCTCAAGGCTCACATCAGTAAATAGCCCCAGACCAATCAAGGAAACAGTAAAGTCCTGTCTCAAAGTGCAAATATACACACATGCATATGTGCATATATATATATATATATATATATATATACACACATATATATACATACATACATATATATATACATACATACACACATATGCATATATACGTATATATGTATATACGTATATACGTATATACATATATACAGATAGATAGATAGATAGATAGATAGATAGATAGATAGATAGATAGATAGATAGATAGATATAGCTATAGCGGGGTGTGGTGGCACACGCTTTTAATCCCAGCATTCGGGAGGCAGAGGCAGGCAGATTTCGAGGCCAGCCTGGTCTATAAAGAGAGTTCCAGGACAGCCAGGGCTATACAGAGAAACCCTGTCTTGAAAAACCAATATATATATTTATAATTTTTAGAAAATAACGTGGTATACTGTATGCAGTCTCAATGCTTGTGCTAGAAAGACAGCATTGCTTTCTCCATAAGTGGATGTTATTTTCTAACACTAAGACCAGAAAGCATTAAGAGACACTAGTTAAATCTCCTGGCAGGCACGAATTTGGATTTGGTAGGGTAGAAAGTACGCAGTGAGAATATCTTAGCTAAAATGCTGCATTCACGTTTTTACTGTAGTTTAAAACCATTCCAGATTAGAAGCACTGACTTACTTTTTTATGAAAGCTCATGACTGGCCTCCGTGAGTCATGGAATTGGTAGATGCTTTTCCTGTGGTGCACTTGAGCAAAAATGTGTTGCTAGGCTCTCAGGTGATGACTTCCGGCCCGGGGTGGTTCTCGTCATGGTCCGCCTGATGAGCAGTGTCTGCCATAGAGACTCATGGAAGGCAAGTCTTGCCTAATTTCTCTGAGTCTACCAATCTGCGTAGATACCTGATGATGGTCATAAATTATATTTGGTAAAACCTGGAGGGATGGCAGTGTGTGATGATGGGAAGCAGCACCACTCCCTCCCTCCCTCTTCTCAGATGCTTCATACGGGGGCAGATATGTCCCTGGACTGGTTCATTGCTGTCGTAAGAGGAATCTGGGGCGCGTCTTTAACAATGCAGCTATTTCAGGTTCTGAGTTCAGCCCTATTAGAAGACAAAAGTGAGCTCCCAAGTAAAGTTGACATTCTGACAGCAGGGCTTTTTACTGTGACTCACATTTCTTAAGGTGGTGTCACCATTGAAGCAAGAGCTATTGTGCTTTGTAACCTTAGCGCGGTAGGAAGCACAGTGCTTCTATCACACGCTAACGACCCAGTGCTTGCACGTAACAATGCGGTGTGACATTTATTTGCAACTCAACATCATAGGCACATGTGCATCGCTGAGCATTTACTTCTGACCTAGTTTGCTTCTCTGTTGCTGTGATGAACGCCGTGGCCATAAGCAACAGAAGAAAGAAGAAAGGGTTTGTTTAAATACTACAGTTCATTGCAAGGGAAGCCAGTAGGGGTGACGCTTCCAGGCCTGTAACCACTTGATCTGTCTCTCTCTCTCTCTCTCTCTCTCTCTCTCTCTCTCTCTCTCTCTCTCTCTCTCTCTCCTTCCTCCACCCCTCTGGTTTTTTGAGACAGGATTTCTCTGTATAGCCCTGGATGCCCTGGAACTCACTCTAGACCAGGCTGGCCTTGAACTCAGAAATCTACCTGCCTCTGCCTCCTAAGTGCTGGAATTAAAGGCGAGCGCCACCACTGCCTGACCCACTTGATTTCTCTATACTTACATCTCAAATAAGTGGTATCTTCTAGAGTAAGGTCCTAATATCAGGTCCTTGAGGGTATCAAGGAAGAGGGCCAATAGACTTTGGGATCCCCATTCTCTATTAACTCAAATGAAGTAACATGCTCATGGTACCAAAGTACTTTGTTTTATTGAATGGGGAATGTTTAGTGTCTAGTTGGAGTATAATTATATAATATATAATTATAGTATAATTATATTTAAATTTTTAATGTATATATAAATGTATGCAAATAAATTTAATTCTTGTTCCATTATAGCCTATATTATCCCTTAAAATGCTGCATTCTCTCTCCCTTTTCTTGAGCCTCCTACCTCAATGGTTGTCACTCGCCTCTAAGTATTTGAAATGAAACACACACACCTAAAATGGTAATATCCACCTCTGAATGTAAATGCACCTCATTTTCATCATCCACTCATCAATTTATGGGCACTGAGGCTCTTTTTACTCCCTGACTATTGTTCCTAGAGCAGCAGTGGACATGGATGAGCAGATATCTCTGGAATCAGTTATAGAGTCTTGGGTGTATGCCCAGGAGTGATATGGCTGCATCCTATGGCCGATATATTTCCATTTTTCTGAGGAACCTCTGGGCCGATTTCCATAGAGGCTACACCAGTTTGTCCTCCTGCTAATTGTGAATAAGCGTTCTCCGTTTCCCCTCATCCATGCCAGCAGCTCTCCTGCTTTATTTTTTCTTGATTGTAGCTACTCTGAGTCTGATAGGATGGAATCTTCATTTCCATTTTCGTGATGGCTAACCATGTTGGACATTAAACAAATGTTTCTCAGGTATTTGTGTTCATCTTTTGAGAGTTCTGTTTGCTTCCATTTTTAAAATTTGTTCTCTTGATGTTTGTATTTTGAGGATTTGTATATTCACCACCTTACTCCACAGGACTGTTGAAAATATGGCTATGAAGTAAATTCCAATTTCTTTCTTTTTTTAAACAAGCTAGCTCATTTTTTAAAGATCTGTTTATTTATTTTATGTATATGAGTATAGCGTCACTCTTTTCAAGCACACCAGAAGAGGACAAAAGATCCCATTACAGATGGTTATAAGCTACCATGTGGCTGCTGGGAATTGAGCTCAGGACCTCTTCACCACTGAGCCATCTCTCTAGTCCCATAAATTCTAATTTATAATGCCAATGGGGAAGGAGCCATTCCTTCATCCCTTTCGCATGTATTATCATTGCTCATTCTTATTTAAAGCTTTCACCCCCTTGTTTGTCTCCATCTTATGTAATTTTGTTTCTTCTCTAACATTTCTTTGCTCCATTTTAGGGACTGTGGCTGGATCCTTTTCTTGTGATAGCCTTAAATGCAGGCATTCTCCAAGGATATCCATACTCCCAAGTCCCTGGGTTATGACCATTCCCTCTGTACTCCAACTGTTGTGACAAGTCAGCCTCTTCCAGTCTGGATCTGGATTCGGTCTTTTTATGTCCACAGAAAACCCTGCTCCTTAAACAGTTACCTATTCTTCCACACAGAGGTCACCTTCTCATATCTATTGGACCCTCTTGATTAGCATATAATTTAAGGGAAATAAACAGAGACGTAAGGTGGGAGGGAGGAGGGTATGAGAGGGATTATTTCACTCACAGTTAAATTAAAACTGTCAAGTCAACATTTAAAACTCCACATCACTTTATCTAGTTCACACCTAATGTTCCTGTGGTAGGTCATGGAAAATCCACCTCAAAGTTCCAGTCCCTTTTGTTTCTGTCACCACCTGAGCTCCCTTCCCAGTCAGAGTAGCCCATGTGTCTGTAAGCTGATAAGAATGGCTCGTGTCAAGATTTCCTGGCACTAGCCCTTTGCAAACACACTGAGTATCGCTCTGCTACATTGCCTAACAGAGAACAGTCTGAGAACCAGTAGTTCATATGTTTTCTACCCGCTTCTCCCTCCCTCTCAATCTTAATCTCTTCCCTTCCCTCTCCCCTTCCGTTCTTCATCTCTCTTTCCCTTCCGTTCTCTCCTCCCTACCTCCAGCTACCTCAGTACTTTCTCCTGATTTGACTTCTGAATCAACAGCTGCCTCTGATCCATCTCCTTTGCTGATGCAGCACTTTCTTTCCTGGTCTCCAAACCATGGGGTGCCCCAGGGCTATCCCTTTCCTTACCCAACGGGCCCATGAACGGAATGTCCATGGTGGCGAAGATCCAGTTATGCATGGGCTCAACAACATGGATTCCAAATCCCCAGGGGTGACCTGGCTACAGCTACTGCTGAGTGCCAAATTTTCCAACATCAGAAACCAATACTGAGCTCCAGATATGGCACCATTCATGGGGGCTTGGGGGTGGGGACAGGGACCACCCAGTAACCTGTTGGCAGGTTGACTACACTGGACCACTTCCTCTGTAGAAAGAATAGTGCTTTGTCCTTAGTGGAGTAGATATTTATTCTGGTTTTGGATGTTTCCATTCCTTTGTGTAATACAACACTAAACAATTACTAGATTCTTGAAACTTCTGTTGGTAGGCAGTCACTGTTAGATTAGCTGGATCACAGCCAGTAAGCCATTCTAATAAAACCCCTTTCCATATGTGTATCTGTATCTGTATCTCTACCTCTATCTCTATCTGTATTTCTATCTGGACCTCTATCTCTATCTGTCCATCTATCTCTCTGTCTGTCTGTCTGTCTATATAGATAGATTCATTCTCTAAATTTATTCCTCTAGGGAACCCTAACTAATATACCTTGAGCATATTAAATGTTAGTTCTTTATTTTGTTAAAACCAAATTTGATTCCTTGGTCTTTGTAACACTATTCAACTCCCTCAGACATCATTTTCATCAGTTCCTTCCTTCCCCCTTTGCATTGAAACAAACCAAATGGGCACACACAGATATAGTAAATGGACTTTACAACAGTGATCTAAATAGAATATTTATGAATAGTGCTTTTTAGGAAAGTGTTAGAAAAATTGTTCGTCACTATTTTCTGAAAACATTTATAGTAACTTGGTGAATAATGAGTGGAAGTTATTTAGAATAGCCATGCTTCATAAGCTCCTACATACCAGACATGTTGTGTCTGTTTTATATAAGTATCCCTATATTTTAAATATATATATATATATATATATATATATATATATATATATATCACTAAGCTTTTCATTCAATAGGCATAGAATTCTGGTGTTTGGAAGGACTTTGGAGGACAGATATTTTGGATATGGGAGGTACTTAGTCACTACTTCAGTTCTTTGTAAACTGTAGAGACAAATGATCATAAGAGACTAATTAGATTATGAGCTGGACTCAATTACAGTATATGTAAGTTGTGAACAAATAGGACAGGAAAGTGAATAACTTATCATCTCTGGTAAAATATAGCTGTTAAATATCTCATGCATGCACACATACATCCATTACAAGGATGTAATCAATGAAAATGCTTAAAATTCATTTCATTATATATTTTACAGTGGTCAGGTTGGATTTTTACAAGTCAAAATAAGATTTAACATTCATAAAAATCTGTTCCAGAGCATTTGAGTGGAAACTCCAATTTTAGTCGGTATTTTAAATAGACACATCCTGACTCCCTTCACAGATTGCCATTGGCCATATGGTAGCTGCAGACATGCCCCAAAATAAAACTGCCATATGCAGATTCTAAAATACTGACCTCATCCCTAGAGAGCCATATTTATCTAGAAGTGCAGTGCAAACCATATCAAGTAAAATTATGTTTTGTGCCATGCCTGGGAGATGAAAATAAAATCCCTAATGAAAAGCAATAAAAAAATTAAAAATGCGAAGGAAATAACATTAGATACCCACAGACATTTAAGGTAGAGGCATCTGGTAGAGTAGCTTAGGAATTCTTATTCTTGATTGGTTACAGTACAATGACATACTAAAGCAGTGATGGGTATAGCCTGTGCTATGCTATCAAAGTTGATTTAGTAAGAATGCTGAATGAATCATCAATAGGGATGCTTGACATGGAAGCCTGTTCTCCACTGAGGTTCTACTAGTTTGATTTTTGTTTGTTTTGAATTTAGATATCCAGGCTTGTTCACGCAGTAGTATTCATTTGCTCCATGATGAACTGTTTCAGATGCAATGATACCTCTTAGGTATCATTAGTTCACCTTAAATCTTTTGGTATGATCCTGAAGGAAATGAATGAGTCTCCTCGACCAGGAACTCTGAGCATTGCCCTGAGAGTGCAAAGACCACTGAAACTCTTCACAGTTATTTGCATTGCTTTGTGTTAAACCTAAACCTGTTTTTTTTTTTTTTTTTGGCAAAACATTGAGCCTCGGTCATGTCCGCCATTAGCTCTTTTAGTCAGACTTTGTCAAAATCTATTTTCGAAATTAACTTTTTATTGAGTGGATAAATTGTAAAAATTGTTGTATTCCCGTGTAGAATCACGGAGAGTTTAAGAGATTATCTGGAATGGATTGGCATTGACCAGACTCTCACATGGCTATCTTTGTACTTTTCAGTATTACACAATGTTAACAAGATGAGTCTTTAACCAGATGAATCTAGTAAAAAGGATCAATTCTTTGCATTAAAAACAGCATCCTAATGAAAGCTAAAACTAATGCACTCGCTTATTGATGTGAGAAAACTGCATTTGGATATTGATTTATCTGAAGTATTGCTCTCTGGAGAAGGCCTACTTAAGCCAAGTGCTTCGGACCATAAAATGTTTGGAGAGGAGATGCAATAGCGAGGAGGGAGTTCACATCAGATGGCAGAGAACTTAACTTTAGAAAAGAAAGAATTCTACTGATTAAAAGAAAAATGCCAGCGACTATTGAGCTGCAGTTTGGGGGGACTGTGAGGGGTGGAGTGTGGGGTGGGTGTAGCACACATTAGAGTAAAAACTTCCACATCTGAATTAGCTCTACCACTGTGGAAAGACCTTAAATTTGCTTTCCAGTTCATGCCACTGTAAACTCTGTGGTGATCATCTTAATTTGGTGTGTAATGTTTATTATGTGAACCTTGACCATAAATAATGACAGTTAAAAACATTTGACCCAAATGTGGCTGTTCCATCGCCTACATTCCCAGGCCTGGCACCAGACTCACAGCTCATGCCCAGGCTTTTCTTGGTAAGTTTGCTCAGAACCAAACCTGTTTGTGATATCTGCATACTCCTAAGCCTAGCATTAGCTAGTCATCAACCAGGCAGCCTGAGGCAGCTCAGACCCTTACATCAGATACACAAACAGGAAAAGAATCCATGTGCCCAGGTCAATCAGAAAAGCAGACATCTTATGAGAGGACAAGATAGTATGACACCCTGCCCCCAACTCATGGGTCCTATAAAAATGTTATCTTCTGAAAATTATCCATAGGAACTCTGAGACATAGAATGTTAAAGAAAGAACCATACATTTGACCAAAGAATTCAAGAAATTTAAAGAAGACATGAATAAACAACTAAATGAACTTAAAAAGAATACTAAGCCTATTAATAATAACCTCAGTGTACCTAAAATGTGTCTATATTGCACTAATGAGGGAAAATGTAAAGTGCGTCCCCCCTTGGAGTACTTCTATCATCAGCAAATCCAGATTTGTGCTCTCTGCTTCTCTCCCCGGGCCTTCCATTGTCTCTCGTCTGTTGTATGAGCGGGAATCTGCACCTGCCTGATTCCTGTCTTGTGAATCTGTCCCTATAGCTATGTATCTGTGCCCCTGGGTGTCTGCATGTCCTTAACAAAGGGCGTTTGCTTTGTATTAAGCTAGCAGCATAGAAAGCCTCACATGGGAGAATGAATGAAGGATTCCTTACAGAAGCCTTTAACAGGGTGTTCCAAGAGAATTAAACTTCACTGACTGAAACTGATACAGGTAACAAGAAAGTAGATGCCATTGAGTAATATTCAAATGCTGCTTTCACCATTTATGATTGTTACTTGTTTTATAAGGTTGCTGCTTAATACTTGTTGCTTTCAACAAATGACTACCACAACAAACACAAGCACGCACGCAAGCATGTACACACACACACATGCGTGCACACATGCATGCACACAGGTGGCTCAAGAGCATGGAAAAATATATAACTTAGGGTTACACCTATGTATTAGCTTAAGTTGTAAAAACTGACGACGTGGGAAATTCAAGACATGGAATGTTCATTGTTATGTTCTCTTAAAGACAGGTTAGGCAAACAGGCTCGAAACATTGTAGGATAGCAACCTTAAGTCTTACATGGCCTCAAGATAATGTTACTAATTTTGGTTGTGAGGGACAGCAAAGGTCCCAGTCTCTTAGAATGTATGACATATTTTCACAATAATGTAGCACCACAATATCTAACAAAAGACAAGCATGTATCTGAATGAAATGATGAAGACAAATCAGGATTTGAAAACACAGTTCAGTAAAAAGATAGAAATACTGAAGAGGAAATTCAAGCTGAAATGAAGACATAATTGAAAAAAAAAACTGTTTAAAAAATTCAATTAGAAAACTCTGGGAAAGCCTTACAAGTAGAATGAATTACGTAGAAAATAGAATATCAGAACTTCCATATAAAGTAAAAGACTTCACCACTCAAGCAATGAATATGAAAAATACTTTTAAGAGCACAAGATAGATATATGCAGGAATTGTTAGACACCATGAAAAGACCAAGTCTTTGAGTTACAGTCATTGAAGGTGAAGAATCCAAGTCAGTGGCGTAGACCTGACCTTCAGCACGATCATGGAAATATCTCCATGTTAAGGAAAGACTTGCATAGACCTTCAAGAAGTACACAGAGCACCAAGTAGACAGTAGTGAAAAAGAAACTCCCCATAGCATATAGTTACAACTCTAAATGTATAGAAGAAAGAGAGGTTAGTGAAAGCTTCAAAAGAAAAAGCACAAAGTCATATATATAAAGGAAAACCCATTAGAGTAACATTTAATTTCTCAGGGGAAACTCTAAAAGACAGAAGAGCATAAGGAAGCGAACTTCAAGTTCTAAGACAACACAGATGCCAAACTAGATCACTGCGCCAAGTCAAACTATTGGCCATGTTTGAAGGAGAAAGAAAAACTTTCAAGGATATAAACAGACCCAAACAATCCATGTCCACCATCCCAATAGAGAATACCAGAAGCAGTCCTTCAGACCGAAGAGAGGAAGTGCCAGAGGCCAGCCCCAGCTATTCTTCTTCCTCTTGAGACAGTGGAAGGGGACGTGTGTCAGTGGGGCTAAGACTCACAAGATATTAGGGTTACTGTACAATAATATAGTGTTTACCTAATTTAAGTCTAAGTCACTTCGCTTCTGTAAGCTGACCTTCCTGTCTGGATTTCTCTAAGGCCTGAAGCTGCACCTCATAGTAAAACAGGAGAGGAGGGGGATTAAATAGCCTTTGTTCTTTCTCTCTCTGCAGGAACTGCATGTCTTTAACTCCCAGCCTACTAGGTGACATTACAGAAAGAAAAAGGGACACCTTGAAAAGTGATTTTAGCCTTTACTTCTAAGTTCTTCAGTTCTCCTAAAAGTTTCTACAAAAGTTCTCCTCCAAAAAGTTCTCTCTAAAAAGTTCTCCAGAAAGTTCTGTAAGAGTTCTGTAAAGTTCTTTCCTGTTCTCTTAAAATGTACTCTCTGCTCTCTTCTCACTGTTTACTTCTGCTTACAATGTAACAATATGTAACAATATGTAACAATATGTAACAATAATATTTACTTAATGCCTTTTCTCCCAACGCTTTTTCTCCCAATTCCTTTACTTCTAAATTCTTCCAGTGTTCAGCTCTGTCTAAAAAGTTTTCCTCTCTCTCTTTGTCCTCAGCACTTATACATATTTCAGAATACATGATCACATGCTAAAAAGATCACTACAAGTTTACACATAAATTCAAATTATAAAATTGACTAAGAAGTTTGCAACAGAGAATGTTTACATGTGTATCCACTGAAAGCAATTATCTGGCTAAACATTCATCCTCTTTTACCACCTCTACAGGTTCATGGAGAGTTATAAACCATAATTTTTGTGACTAAGTTATTAGTGAAGTTTTGTATAGATAAACCCAGTCAATATTTTATCTTCTATCCTTGCACCTATAGTAAATCCTTAGTTCCCTTTTTATGACCTTTGGTTAATTATTTTATAACTTCTTGAAATGTGCTCTGGGTTGTAGATGCCTGCTTGCTATCTCAGAAGCAACTAACTCCTGACACTTGAAGACTGGAAGAGTTCTCATTGCAGTTTTGACATCAGAAAGGACTTAATAGCAGTCCTATTATAAAAGAGCTTAGTAATTACTAATATAATTTTAGGAACTCTCACAGGATCAGCATTAAGAATTAAGAAATTATCAATTTGGCTATGTAGCCTCTCTATAACACAGTACATCTTTGTTGTTCTTCAGAGACCTGCTCATAAGTGTATGCTAATACATACATATACTAATAATAGATAATTACTCTTAATGGATATGCATAGCATATTCCTGCTATTAATATGCTTTTCCTATGTGTAGAAATCTTTCCTAAAATGAAATCCTCCTTAAAAATCCATCATTAACTTTAGTCCATGGCAGAACCATCTCAGGAAGATCAATTGCTAGTTTTTAGCTTCTCCTTGATGGCTCCCAGCAAGGACTAAGCCTAGCCAAGAGACTATAGGAAAAAAAAGATGAACAAACAAACAAAACAAATGAAGCCATAATTATGGAAACACAAAATAGGACCACGGACACAAACATCAAAGAAAAGGATAGAAATGAATATATATCTTTCAATAACTTTAGCTATTAGTAGGCTCATTGCCTTAATAAAAAAACACAGGCTATTTGAATAAAGAAAAAAATCTCTTTCTGTGGTCTTTAAAAGTTTTATCTTACCTTCAAAAAAAGCAACACTTTAAAGTGAAATGAAAGTATTCCAAGCCAGCAGAACCAGAGAGCAATCCAGTGTTGTTGTGCTAAAATCTGATGAAATAGACTTTTGAAACTAAACTCAATTTGAATAGATGAGCAACTACACATAATTTAGGTCTAATCAAAGAAATAATTAACCAAGGAGACATTACTATTCTAAGCATATAAGCACCAAACTCTTATGCACTCAAGTTCATAAGAGGGTTAATAAAGAACTTAAAGTCTCAGATTAAATTCAACCCCAGTAATAGTAAAGACCGATAGACAGAAAGTTAAAAGAAAAATGTTTCAAAATTAAGTGACATTGTATATCAAATGGTCTTAAGAGGTATTGGCAAACAATTCTACCTGATGTATATTCTCCTTGGGAGTACATGGAAAACTTTCTTAAATAGATTTCATACCATAACACAAAATAAACCTTCACATATTCAAAAATACTAACCACAATCCAATAAAGTTTAGAATCACCAATGAAATCAAATCTCCACTAATTACATAAACTCACAGAGACAATGCATTACTAAATGATGAATAGGTTAAAGAAGAAATTAAGAAAGAAAAAAATTTAAATCCTGTAATTAAATAAAGATGGAAAACAACAAAATCTTTGAGATACATTAAAAATAGTCCTAAGAGGGAAACTTTGACTCAAACAAAACAAAAGAAAACGACAACAAAAAACCCAGAAAGAGTACAAATAAAGGACTTAATGAGGCATTTTGAGAGTTTTTCAAAACAAGATAAACCAAAGCCACATCCAGTAGACAGGAATGAATAACAAAAATCAGAACATAAATTAATTAAAAAAAAAAACTCAGAGAATCACAAATATTGGAACTGGTTCCTTAAGAAGATAAATAGGATTGAATGACTGTTGGGCCGACTAACTAAAGAAAGAAAAAGAGAACCCAAACTAACAGAATCATAAATTAAACTCTAGTTCTCAGAATAGATCTAAACCAGTCGTTGGCCAAAGGCCCCATGGGAAATGTTCATCAACCCAGGCTATTGCCAAAGCTATTGGTTGTTCTTCACAAACTAACTGTAAGGTCCTATAGCTGAAGACAACACCTAGAGAATACATTGAACACGGAGACGTTGAACTGGTGCCTATATAGATAGAGCCTTCATCCCTACTGACTAACGTTCATGTTACTGGATGGTACGGACTTTGCACACTCCCAAAGGGGGAAGACAAGCATCAACCTAGCTCCAAATCCTTCGAACTACAGTGATGACCTGGCAGCGAGATGCACCAGTCCAATAGTGGCACCAAGATTGTATGAGGAATCAACCAAAATCTTGTTATATTTAAGGTCCACCCCATAAGAAAGACCTCATGGTCGACACTGATTGGGGTGGACAAGAACCTGAGATAAGATAGGCCGGGAACCTAGGGTATAAACCAAATATTCCACTAAAGGAACAGAACCATAAACTTAAGAGCAACTTTCTCTTGCAGTAGATGGGAACAAATACAGAGACCCACAGCTAGACAACAACGTGCAGACAAGAGATCTTAGAACATTCGATTCAGTGACATGTCACTATCAGACCCCTCCACTCGGGACTCAGGGCATCCTGGAGAAGAGTAGGTATGGATTGTAAAACCTTGAGGGGATGAAAGACACCAAGGAAACAAGGTCTTCTAAACACATCAGAACCAATACACAATGAATTCACAGAGACCATGCACTGGGCCTTTAAGGGTCTGCAGCAGATAGGGTTCCTGTGCTGAGAGAAAGAGTAAACCCAAGTTCCCATCCCTAACCCAGAAGCTATCTCCAACTGATGAGTGCTTTCAAAGAGAAACTTAATTTATTCCAATGGAGTCACGTTGGGTATCTCATGCCCAGCAGAAGATAACAACACAAAAGAAACACGACTGCACTTTTGTTGGTTCTTTGCATCCTAATACTTTGTCAGGACATTTCTTCCCCTTACAGATATTTTGTGCATGCATTATGGTTTCCAGTTTTGTGTTTTTATGGGATTTCTCTGTGTGCAAACATGTGTCTCTGCATCTATATGTATGTTTCTTGTATATCCTCTCCAGAAGTTATCACTCCCATTTTAATGTTCACTGAGAGCAAGCAAACTAATGAATCGAACAATGACTTCACAACAGTGGCAGTCAATAGGTTCAGGGAACACAAAGAGGTTATGAACCGATGCCTGAATCAGGACTGAAAAAAAACACAGACGGACAGTTGAATGGAATCATAAAATGAATAAAGAGAATCTCTGAAGAAAACCCAAAATGAAATAAAACCCAAAACAAATATATATATATACATATATATATATCAGGAAGTTAAACAAGGAGCTCAGAGGAAAATATCAACAGAGGCTCATGTAGAAAAGAGAATTTAGATTTGGAAGACAGGGTAGTGGAAAGTTAAATATAAGAAGAAAAGGTAGAAAACCAAGCAAGGATGGAACATAAAATCTGTGGCACCAAGTAAAGACCAAACCTATGAATACTAGATAAATAAGGAGAAGATGCCTATGGAAATCCATGGAAAGAATGTGAAAAACTTTCATCAAAATGATAGTAGAAAAATCCTCAAATCTTAAGAAAGAGATGCTTATCAAGGTGCAAGTAGCACACAGAACACCAAATAGAATGGACCAGGAAAAAAAACACCTCTCTATATCACATAGTAACCAAATATTAAATGTACAGTGCAAAGAATGAATACTGAGATCAAAAAGAAAGAAAGATCTTGTCACATACAAAGACAGACCTATCAGAATAACACCTTACTTTTCAATAGAATCTTTGAAAGAAAGAGGGACTGTGCTAGCTAGATTTATGCCAACTTGACACAAACTATAGTCATCTGAGGGGAGGAAAAAAAAAAAGCTTCAACTGAGAAATTGCCTATCTAAGATCAGGCTGTTGGCAAGCCTATAGAATGTTTTCTTAATTAGTAATGGATGGGGAAGGCCCAGCCCACTGTGGGTGGTTCCATCCCTTGCCTGGTAGTCCTGTGTTCTATGAGAAAGGAAGCTGAGCAGGTCACATGGGTCAACCTAATAAGTAGCAGCCATGCCTCTACAGCATCCACCTCTATGTTCCTGCCCTGTTTGAATTCTTGTCCTGGCTTCTTTCAGTGATGAACTATAGTATGGAAATGTAAGCAGTATAAGCCCCCTGTCTCCCAAAAACCCTTTCCTCCCCAATTTGCTTTCTAGTCATGGTCTTTTGTTGTAGCAATAGAAGCCCTAACTAAGACAGGACCCTAAATTAATGCCCCACAATTTCTAAATATCCACAGATGCCAACCCAAACTTTTATACCCATTGTCGTAGGGATTTTGTTACTGTGAGAGGACACCATGACCATGGCAACTCTTAGAGAGGAGAACATTTAATTGGGACTGGCTTCAGTTTCAGAGGTTCATTTTATTATTCTCAGGGTAAGGAGCATGGCACCATGGAGGCAGACATGGTCCTGGAGAAACATACTCAAGATTTGAGAACTATATAATTCGGAAGAGTTCACCAAAAGAAGTCTAAGAAAAACAAAGCAAAAATAAAAATTAAAAAAAGGAATTTTAAAAATGTTACTCAGTAATAACTCTCAATATTAGTGTTCTCAATTAGCTTCAACAAAAAGACACAGCCTAACAGGTTGGATAAGAAAATCAGATCTCTTTTTGCTGCATCTTGGAAATAATACTTCTCATCATCAATGATAGCCAATACAAGGTAAACTAACGGGAAAAAAATATTCCAAGCAATTGGACAAAGAAACAAGCAGATGTAGTTATTAGAATATCTGGCAAAATAGACCTCAAACCAAAAGTCACCAGGAGAGCTAAGGGAAGGATACTTGTTAAAAGAATGCCCATCAGGAAGATGACAGCCCTAAACACAGGAGCACCCACTTTTTAAAAAATATTTTTATTAGGTATTTTCCTCATTTACATTTCCAATGCTATTCCAAAATTCCCCCATACCCTCTCCCCCACTCCCCTACCCACCCACTCCCACTTTTGGGCCCTGGCGTTCCCCTGTACTGGGGCATATGAAGTTTGCAAGACCAAGGGGCCTCTCTTTCCAATGATGGCCGACTAGGCCATCTTCTGCTACATATGCAGCTAGAGTCAAGAGCTCCGGGGTACTGGTTAGTTCATAATTTTGTTCCACCTATAGGGTTGCAGATCATCCTAAGTGAGGTAACCCAATCACAAAGGAACTCACACAATATGTACTCACTGATAAGTGGATATTAGCCCAGAAACTTAGGATACCCAAGGTATAAGATACAATTTGCTAAACGCATGAAACTCAAGAATAACTAAGACCAAAGTGTGGACACTTTTCCCCTTCTTAGAACTGGGAACAAAACACCCATGGAAGGAGTTACAGAGACAAAGTTTGGAGCTGTGACAAAAGGATGGACCATCTAGAGACTGACATATCCAGGGATCCATCCCATAATCAGCTTCCAAATTGCATACACTAACAAGATTTTGCTGAAAGGACCCAGATATAGCTGTCTCTTGTGAGACTATGCCGGGGCCTAGCAAACATAGAAGTGGATGCTCACAGTCAGCTATTGGATGGATCACAGGGCCCCCAATGGAGGAGCTAGAGAAAGTACCCACTTTCATAAAACAAGTTAGATCTAAAATCACAGATCAATTCTAACAGTGATAGTGGCTGAATCCAATACCTTACACTCACCAATAAACATGTTATTCAGACAAAAACTAATTAGATATACTCTGGAGTTTCTCTATTTCCTCAATGCCATAAATCAAATGGATCTAACAGACATCTACTGAATCCCTCCCAAAAGAAAAAGGGAGGGGAAGAGGGAGAGAGGAAAGGAGAGAGAGACAGAGAGAGAGAGAGAGACAGAGAGAGAGAGAGAAATTGAGAGATTTTTTTTCTCAATGTGCCATGGGAACTTTTTTCAAAAATGACCATGTACAAAGCAAGTTTGTACAAATTTACACAAAACAAGTTTCAACTAATTAAGGGAAATTGAAATAGCCTCCTTTATCATGTCTGACCAAAAAATGACGGTAGTGATCAAGAACAGTAAACATCAAGGGCAGCACAGGAAGTCATGGAAGCTAAACAGCACAGCAGTGAATGGAAATTGAGCCGGGGAGGGGGGGTGGCGGAGAATCAGGAAGCAATTGAAAATGTTCCTAGAATGTAGGGAGCAAATGAAGTCCTAAGTTAATGTGTGTTATTGAAAGGATCGGGGCTGGGTAAAGGACCAAGACCTCAGACCCAGGGCAGTGCCAAAGTCTACCCCTGGTCCAAGCACAAATGTTCACTTATGTGCATACATTATCAGTGGTAGCTTGTTCCTCCCAAGTGACAGCAACCTGAGATGCTTCCCTACAGAGGTCTTCTGTTAGAATTAGCTAATCCCCTGCCTCCTCCTAGGTAGTGTAGATAATGCATGCTGAGTTTTCAAGTTGCTATTACTTGCCTGCATCTCCATCAAAACATAACAAACATAATCCCAGCTTTTCTCTGGGATTTCTTTTATGTGTCTATCCTTTCTTCATCCCCTCTGAGAAGATGGCAGGCCCACAGTTTCTTTGCATGCTCCCTGACACCAACCAGAGAAATTCATGCACCGCCCACCCAGTTAGGGGTGGTTGAAGCCTCTCTGCCCTTTTGTTAGTGGCTGACCCTGATTGTCTACCAGCATTGACTCATCAACAGGTAGTCCAAGTGTTTTTAGTATGCCAAGCTCTGTTTGTTCACACATTCACAGTATTAGCCTTTATCTTTATCATGGAAAAGAGTTATATTGATCACAGCCACCAAGAAGAACCTACCATCATTTATAGTCATATCATTTCTATATACTTGTCTATGGAGTCATCTCAGATGGTCTCCTAGGTTGAAGTGCCTTGTTAGGAGCCAGCCTTACTTTCAGTTGAGCATGGTACAATTAGGTGCATTAGAAGCAAAAGTATATGAAAAGACCCCAGTGTGCTTTGGGGAAACAGTTGGCCTACTGTTACTGGCCCAGAACCTTGCTCTTCTTCTTGACTAATCGGATTGGCTGTCTCATGCCTACAGCAAGCTTCTCTTCTTCCCATTCCTGATGACCCTGGCCTCACATCTTTATCTCTAGCTTTCTTTTTAATACTTAAGTCTTTTTTTTTACTATAACATATGTGAGCTGTGTTAATCCTTCAGATGAGAAGAGAAAAGGCCACCAAACCAAATTGTCATGGCCATATAGATTAAAGCAAGCAATTAATTAAAGAAATCTTTTTTTTAAAAAAAAATTCATATACATGGACTGTCTTTTCCTAAATGTGGAGTTCAAAAGATCAGCCTTGGACATGGGTTAGATAAGGGTTTTTATAATTCAGGAGTAAGGGGTTTCTAAATAGGTGAATCGGTTGGTTACAGAAGCAGAACATAAGTATAAGAAATTGGTCGTAACAAAATCTTGAAACAGAGACATGGTTGCAATGTGACCATAACAAGCTTGTTATAACAATGTAGTCATAAGAACTTAGCCATAACAGGTGGACACGGTAACCTTTCGAAACAAAGATGTGGTTGCTGTTTCCTAGAATAGTCTGTACAGAGCCATTTGTAGTTAAGGTTACAGATGGGGCATAGCCCAGTCCTTGAGAGACAGACTGAATCATAAACAGGAATGAACCTAGTTTGTCTTTGATATAAGATGGCTCTCCAGCATAAGATGGAGGCAGACTGGTTCATCAGCTACTTATAATTTTCACTTGACTCTTTTCTCTTGCTCCTTATGAAGGTCCTGCTTCTGCACCATTAACTTTTCTATTTTTAGACTTAGGCTTTTTAAGTAAGAGATGAGAGAATACCCCAAAACTGATTAGTAGAATCAGCTCTTGTTTTCCATGATATAATGTTCTACTAACTTTTGTAGTATGGTGAATCGGCATGTGCGCCCTTTCAGTGATGATCTCTGGTTTTTACTTTGTGTTGAATGATGAACACTGCTATGTTTTGAAAAATAAAAATGTATGAATTTTCCTGGGGAGACATGAAAAAAATGCCTATTCATTTCAGTTAGAGTACCAATAACTGGACAAAGTAATTCCACCCAAATCTAGCCTAGAGCAGTAAATATCTTGGAGTTACTCATAAGAGTATGCAAAATAATTTGTATATGGAGTTATGGGTGACTCAAAGGTAGCTGCATCACCAAAAAGCCTACCCTAGTACAGTGATGACTCACACAAAATCTCCATCCAAGGAGCTTGAGGGGATTGGAGGTTCTGTCCTATGCAGCTGTCACTACTTAGACAACATTAGAAGAGCCTTGTGAATCTTGTAGTCTTCAGGAACATCCTGAGCCTTATAAGGTTGTTAAATTGATTACATCTATTTATTTTCCATTTGTGTGCATAGGTGCAGATGCATTTGTGTGCATGGGTGTGTATGTGTGAACATGAGTGTGGGTACATGTTTATGGGGACACACATGCTAAACCATGAGATTGAGGTCAAGGGACAACTTGCAGGAGTCACAGTTAGTTCTCTTCTTCTACAATGTGGTAATGAACTGGGGTCACCAGGCTTGGTATTTAGCAGGAAATTCCTTTACTGGGTGGGTCATCAGGACAGCTCACCTTCTAAGTTTTAACTTCTTTCACTGATTCCAGTTTTATGAGCTGGTGGCCTTCCTCCAGGAGATAATATTTCCTTTGGGAGGGCACAGCAGTAGAACAGTAAGGGGCCATGTTGTACTACTGCTGTTTGGCAGAGCTGGAGGCAAGCCCAGAGCCTTGCCCATGCAAGAGAAGCCTCTTCCACAGAGCTGCACTCCTTGCCCTGAATCCTTGGCCTCTCTTTCCCCTTCCCTCTTCCCTTTGCTCTCTTCTTTTCTTTCTTTCTTTTCCCCCTTGCCAGAGAGAAGAGGAGTTGGGGAAAAGAATTGGGTCAGGAAAAGACCTGCTTTTGAATTGGAGGATTCATTTATAGTTTCATGTGTTTAGCTCATTTTTATATCTGTTCTTGAGTATTTTCAGAATAATTATGATTTTTTTCCAAGAACCATGTGAGCAGAAAACAGCATTCTTTAAGGTGTTAGATTTCAAGCTGCTCCATGCGTTTGTGGCATTCTTTTATTCATAAGTAAGTGGGACAGTAGCTTTTTCTTTTTCTTTTTTTTTTCTTTTCCTTCTTCTTCATTTTAATGTATTCCACCCCACCATGAGATAATAGGATATCCTGTTACTTTTATTCATGGTAACCATCTTATATAAAGCTCAGTATGCAATAGTCACAGTTGTTGCATTTTCTAGATAAAATCCTCAATAGTGTGTGTTAAGTGATTTAATCTTTAGCACAAAGAAAGAAATATTTATCAGATGTCCAGATCATATTCCAACTATGAGCATGGAATTTCTTAAACTAAAACAGTTTTATGTATAGAAACATAGTTTATATATCTCAAAATATTTAGGGGGCAGCTACACTTTATCTGAAAATATCAATGCTGTCTGAATTATATCAATGAATTAACTGGAACTGATTCTTTATAGTGTCTGACACAAATCCTATTAATTTATCATCTATTTTTTATTTTATAGTTTTTTTTAGTATTTTTGTTTAGTTGTATGATTTTAAATATAAAATCCATGTTGTTATTTATATTTAATTGCTTTTTTAAACAGTTCTTAGAATTGAATATAAGGCATCAGGCACACTGGGCAAGCCCTTTATAAATAAGCTATATCCCTGGCCCTTCATTTTTTTAGATTTTATCTTGAGAGCAAGTCTTACTCCCCATAACCTTATATTCAACTTGTTCTTCAAACTCATGAAATTGTTTATTTTATTTCTTAGGATCTCTAAAAGTAGAGTTGTTTATTTGCTAACAGGGAAGGGAAACATGTACTTTTTTTTCATCTTGTTTTATTTTTGACCCCCCCCCCCCCACACACACATACACACCTATCTGTGAAATAGGAATTATCACCTAGGAGGTACATGGAGTTCCAAGAATGTGGGCCCATCCCATAGATACTGAAGAGCCAAGATAGGGTCAATCCTCCTTTTCCTTGAGCTTTCACCATTCAACCCTGCCATGGTTGTGTATTGTTGGCAAATCTAAGTCAAGTATAGTCTTGTTTCCTAGCATGTGATATCATATTTTTTAAAATTGGACAGATTAAAAAATGTTTACCTTATTACTGAGAATGATAGTTCGTGAAAATAGTATCAAAATCATAGCTGGTTGAAAATATCTGGCTTTTCATTTAAAAGTGGCTGAGTCTATATACTGTTAACATAAAAATTTCTACTCTTTTAAGAAGGTTACTTATTTGAAAAATGGTGGTTTCTTTGCTCAAGAATGGTTTTCTGGAGCGGTTGTTCTCCATACATCTTTTCCTCGGTAGCACACCAGCTCCCTGTAGCTGATAAAAATTCTGAAGTTTTACATGGGAAAACTACTAGGATGTAGACTAAATTTATGGCCATGTCATTTATGTAGGTGCCCCTGACTAAGCAAGTATTTTAAAATTTAGAAAGAATTCTTGATAGTAATAATGTAAGCTTCCTGGAAAATGGTAGTTCAGTAGTAGTAAGCCTTGTCATTATATGTCCTCACAAGTACCAAAAAATATTTCCTTTATCAACCTGGAATAATAATGTGTAGGTTAACACAGAGGCTGCATTTGGGCCCAAGTTTATAGTGATTTACTTGCAAGGATGCACTTATAGACAACTGGCCCATTCCAGCATCTTGGTAAATTGATCGCTTTGCAGGATTTCAAAATGCATTGGCATAAATGCCAGACTGTGAGGGAATGATCACACCACATGGGTTGGATTTATCAATAGCAGCAGCGTATTATTCCAAAAAGAGTGTGTGCCAGGTACCAGCTTGTAATGACAAACATCATCTGCTCCTGTTGAGGAAAAGAACAGCATGGGTGGACTCAAGACTTCGTGGTGCCTGTAATCAACCACAACACCATTTAGCAGCTAGGAATGTGTTAAGATCTCGTCATCCACAAGTTCTCAGCAAAACTATCTGCCTGGAGGATTTTTGGTTTTGTGTGAGTCTGCGTGTGTGTGTGTGTGTGTGTGTGTGTGTGTGTGTGTGTGTGTGTGTGTGTTTTCCTCTCCCTTTCTTCCTTCCTCATATTCACTAAGCAAATACTTACTGTGATCCATATGCCTGATTCTGGTCTAAAAGTTCAGGAATAAGCAAAATGATCAAGCAAGGGCAAAATCTGAAGGATACACCCATGAAATTCAATATGGATAAGAGATAAGGAATGTAATCTACAAAATCTAGGATCAAGAGCCTAGAAATGGCCAGCCATCTGAAATCTGAACAGTCCCCGGCAGAATAAAACATTTTAAGGTCAGTTATGGAGACATATGGCTTATTTTGGTAGCACAGATTGTCTAACAGTGGTCGGACCATCGTGTGATAGAGGACAGGTATGTAAAATAGATTTAAAGGGTAGTGTGCCCCTCATGAAGTGCTCTAGTGGATCTGTTTATCCAGAGACTTCAGCAGGTTAGAGTGGATCAACCTCATCAGTGGGTCACCAGCTGTGGCAATAGTGTGTAGGTGCTGGCGGTACCTGAAGAACATCCAGACAGAGAAACTGTGTGTGAAGCTCATGACTAATATACAATGTGGCCCTGAAATATTATTCTTTCTAATACTCATAATAGGAATCTTTCACTACAGTAGAGAGAGGGACTCATGGTGGGGCTGTTCTTTGAGCACTGTGTGACATGGACACTTTAAACTGTGTACTGTCACTTGGTGCAGATAGATTAATGGACCCCTGGTCCAGCAATACAGAGAAGGACATGGAAGGCACAGGTGCAGAACAAGAGCAATCCTGGTGTTTTATAGAGGATTAGAAATAAATGTAGTTAATACTTGACATTTAGATCTAGAAAGTAGGAATGGAGAATGAATGGGAAAAACTATAGTCCTTGGGTTTTACTGATACTTAGGTAATTCAAGGAAAGAACAAGGTTGAGGTAAGAAATGATGACTTTTGTGTGCAGGTGGCATGTTTGTGTATGTGTGTGTGTGTATGTATGTATGAGTATGTGCACTGTGCGTTTATGTGTTTATATGTGTGTGTGTATATATATATGTATGTGTGTGTATATATATATGTATATAGATACATACACACATGTATATGTGTATACACAGTTATGGGTATATATGCATATTATTATATATCAATATGTGCCTTGATCTCAGCATACTATCTATGAAGCTCTTAGGATGCTATGGCCATTGTGTCTATCACAAACACCAGGATTGCTCTTGTCAGCCTGTGTCAAGTTGACACAAAACTAGCCAGTACATCTCCCATTGATGCAAGTACAAGAATTCATCCAGCAGTACCAAGGGCCTGCTCAGTAAGAATTTGTCATAGAGTCGTGATGGATCATTTTTTTAATTTTCTTGAGACATGCTCAACTCTCTCTGGATGCAGGAATGAACTAATGAAGGCTGACTCTCAGGGTAGAGAGGGGCAACAGGATGGGGTAGGCAGACTTATCGCGTTGACGTGGGTACAGAATATGATTCATCCTGGTGCTTGGAAGGGCTCTGATTTTACAATTCTTATTCAGAATGTTGATAACTTGTTCATTTTCTTCATGTCTAGACAATGAGCTGATCCAAGTATACCTTTTAAAATGTCTTGTCCCAGTGACTAATGCACACTCTACACTGAATTCTGTCTGTTGTGATCCTGGGAGAACCACTGTTAAAGTCCAGGCAAGGAAGTTACAGACAGCCATGTTTAAGAGGCCAAATTAAAGACCTTTCTTAGCCAGCCAGTGAGACCGGGCTCTTTCCCAAGAGAACTGTTGCCACTGAAGCTCTGGTGTAAAGCATTTATAAAGAAAAAACCAAAACAAAAAGCCAAATACCAGCATAACATCAGATGTTGTCAGATGCAGGCTTGGGGAGCCTGGTACCATTTATTTTGGCAGAGCACAGCTAGCTCTTTTGGTTTTGTTTCTGGGTCATGGTCTGGGTCAGGAAATGTCTTGAGTGTGTTGCTGAGGTGGACATGACTGTTCAGGGGAGTGAGGAGATTTCAAAACCCAACCATGTGAGCAGAGAAACAATAGATTCAGGTTAAGACAGGGCAAGGATGTGCTACCTTGCTCACTTCTTGACTTGCCTTTGTTGTTCTTAGGTTTCCTCATTTCTGTTGCGATGCTGTGCGTCCTTTCTGTGTGATATGCTTATGATGACAAAGTGGTTGTGACGTCATGAAGAGATGTCAAAGTGTGATGTCATCCGAAAGTGTCAGTGTTTACTATTCCTGGTGGTTAATAATCATAAGTGAGTGTGCTTGCCTCTGAAGTGTGGTGATGATTGCCAGGTACATGTCAAGATAGTGAGCTTTCTTGCCAACCAACAGGAACACAGACAAGACTTTGAAATGCTCAAGGCTGTCTTGGTTCCCACCTGATCATCCTCACCTGATAACACCTGTCAGAGAGCAAGAACGGCCTGGCCACACTGCTGTTCTGAGCTGAGTATGGTATTGGGGGAACTTGCTTGTTTGATGGAAGGCAAATCACAGGCACCTAAGTTGGCGAGTGAGGAGATTAATGTTTAAAGTGAGCGATGAGTACCTTGCTCTCACCACAACGCTGCTATAACAAACAGTTTTGTCTGTGAGAAGAGTATCTAGTGGGGAGCCTTCTCCACCTCACCTCTTGGAATTTGTTCATCATAAAGTGCCCACTTAGTCATTTGTTTAGTGTGTGATAAAGTCTCTAAGTACATGGAACCAACAGGGAGATGTATGCTGAGGAGAATGCTACAGTTGTAATGGCTGTGCATTCCCGGCAGTTCTTCCTGTGTATTCCTGAACCGGCTGGGTCTGCTCAGGCAATAAATACTCTAGTTACTAATTAACAGAGGCCTGTGCCTCTTGTAAGCAGAGGGAATGAATGTGGCCTTGGGATATCACTATCCATTTCACCATGTTGGTTTTCCTGACGCCTAAAATCTTTTCTGTTGGTGAAGTTCTCATTATTTTTAAAGAGTCCACTGGCGTATAATTTATATACAACAAGTAGGACATGTTTAATGAAAGTAATTTGACAAATTACAGCATATGTGAAATATCGTCTAACCATCCGAATGAACAAGAGATTGAAATTCCTCTGATTCACAAACCCTTTCTGTGGAGCTCTTGGCAGCCTCTCCCTCAAGCCAGCTTGGACTAAAAGTCAAGCTATATCTCTCGATGTGTGTGTGTGAGTATGTATGTGTGTGTGCACGGGTGTGTTTATGTGTGTATAAATCTGTGTCTGTGTGTACATGTGTATATTTATATGTGTGTGTGTATGTGTGTGTAAATACAATTATGTGTGTATGCATATATTGTGTGTCTATATGTGTCTGTGTTAGTGTGTATGAGTTTCTGTGTCTGTGTGAGTGTATTACATATATGTGACTACCCACAGAGGCCAGAGGAGAATGTCCAATTCCATGGAGCTACTTGACACGGTGACAGGAAATGGACTCAGGTTCTATGGAAGAGTGGCAAGTGCTCTTAACACTGTGCTGTCTTCCTCCCCTCCAAAATGTTTAATAAATAGTTTTCTTTATAACTTGTAATTCTGACTACTCAACTCTTCAGGCCCTCTCTGACCATGAAGTTTTCATATTTTGGAGAATCTGTCTGTTGTTTTAAGATGACCAATTTAGTGACATCAAATCATTTCTGATACTTTCTTAATTTCTTACTATTTCAAGTGCAGTTCTTTTATTTCTGATACTGATCATTTATGTCTTCTCTCGTGTTTTTCCGTATATTAGTGTGCAGTGGTTGCTGTAATAAATTCCCCAAAAGTTGGTAGTTTAAAAAGTGTATCTCAACCTGCCAGTGACCGTTATTAAAGGTGAATTAGAGATTCAAGACCAGGGCTCTTTGGGCACTGGTGTGGTTGCTTCACTGACATTCTGTGCAGCGATTATTCCAAGATAGCTCAGGGTTCAGAACAGGGACAGAGAAACAATGAAAAACATATGAGCATTTATCATGACCACTGGATATGCTCAGAATACAGACATCTCAAGGCAAATGGGAGCTGTTTGCATAATGCCCTTTAGCTCACTAGGCTTCATTGTTCAAGGGAGGATTGGAATCATTTTGCCTATGACATTTCTTGGGTGGGTAGATGCATTCCTCTCAGGGGAGTAAATTCTAAGGGCACAGGGTACTGTTCCTACTGCAAGATACTATAAGAAAACCTATTCTGTGCAGACTGTAAAAGTTGAGATTTTGAGCTGGCAGAACAGCTCATTGGGCAAAGGCCTGTCACCAAGCTTGTGTCTAACAACTGGAGTTTAATCTCCAGAACCCACGTGGTAGAAGGAAAGAACCAACTGCTGCCAAGATTTCTCTGATCTCCACGCATGGCATGGCATAGAGTTGTCATGTATGTCCATACATACATGCATCCATCCATACAATTCAAAAGTTATTTTCAGTAGAAATTTATCTCACAGTTCTGGTGAATGCAACTAGCAAATCATTTTAATTGGGTTGAAGTGAAGGCGTGTGTGTGTGTGTTTATGTGTAAATGTGTGTATATTGTTATTTGTGTATATGCATATATTGTGAGTCTATATGTCTGTAAATGTGCCACTGTGTGTTCCATAGCCTATTTCTAGGTCAAGTTAGCCCCTGACGTTTCTCCTCTGTTGACCATTGCACCTTCCCATAGTGCTCCCTGCAGACAGGCCATGTAATCTAGTGCAATCTCACCTTGAACCCATATGCATGCAGTCTTTAGACATTTTAGGGCAAAGCTCGGGACCAGGATATTTTCACAAGCATCCTCATTGGGCTTCCACAATCTAGCTGGAAACTTCCAGATTTATTCATCTTTTCTAGGACCCAGCTCTGGTTTCAATGGTTCATGTTAACTGTCCTTTTTGCTATTTTGTGGATTTTGCTATTGTGTTTAGCCTGTGCTCCTGTGGGATTCCTTGGACTTTTTTGGTTTCTTGAGATTGAAGCTAAAGGTTTTAGCTCTGTTTCATATATTTTAGATGGTGGATTTTAGTAGACTTTGACATTTTCCACACCGTCACTTGCTTCTTAGAATTATCCTCTAGCATTGGAAGTTGTTTTCTAGGTACCCTTCAGCTGACTTCTAAACAGCATTATAGTCAAAGAACATTTTCAGTGTACCAGCTTGAACACTTTTGAACTGAGATTGCTTTTTAGAGATTAAGGATCTGTTTCAAGACATTAGAGCTGGTTTGTTGTCTGTCCTCACAGGTCAGGGTTTGGATAGCTGTACCTGTACACAAGGGGTCATAGTGTAGAAACTGCTGCAATGGCCGCTAGGGAGAAGGTTTTTATTGTGCATAAAAAGTGTGAAAATATCCAGAGGCTCTGGTAGAGTCCAGAGCAGAGAAAACAAACAAACAAACAAACAAACAAAGAATACTGGACATGACCAGTGATATCTGAGAGTAGTGAGAGAGGCTGAGGCTGATAGGGGCTGTTGGGGATTGGGGGTGATATAGAGATAGCAAGAAATGGAGACTAGTGAGGGGAGGTGGGACAGGGGGCAGCAGGCATACAGAGAGTAGGGATCTGAGGTGACAAGGGCCAGGGGCCTACTGTGGGAGCTTTGGGCTTTGATAGGCTGATAGGTGCCACAGATGAAAGTCAGTGGAGAGCTCTATGTCTCTTTTGCCAGAGGCAAGGGAAAGGACTCCTTTAGGTGGGACAGAAAAAAATCTGTTTCACAAGTTTCTGAAGAATTCTGGATATTTATCTAAATTATCAAAATCCTTCTGTAAGCCCAGTTTGAGCTCAGTTCTGGATATATGAACTTTGCTGAGACCTAACCACACCCAAGTTGGACAGCTCATAACCACCTGCCATTCAGGATCCTGGTGTTCTGACCTTCTTCTCACCGCCATGGCATTCACACACATGGTATACACCCACAGGGACAAATACATACACACAAAGAGAGATTAAAACAAATCTTAAACAAAAACACCCTTTCCCAAAGTTATCCCCCGGGACAGATAGTTTATTGATGGAGTCCTTCATGTACTTTGCTTCCCATGATGGTCTTGCCTGAGTCGCTCTGTTCCTCCCAGAAGCTGTGTCAGTGGTTCTGGCGTTTTGATAGTGTCAGTACATCCATCCACTTTAGGATTGGAATGTTCTCCCGACAAACTGGATTTCATTACCCGTTGTAATTACCTAAAGCTATGGTTTTAGATTTTGTTGCTATTACGCATCTCCTTCCTCTTGCTCTTGATCTGTGCAGTGGGATGCTTTTCATCCTTGTTTTCAAGTTGTTTTCGGGGCTGAGTGTGACCACTAGAGGCTGACCTAGGACACTTAAGACCCAGAGTTGGGTTCCCCCAACATTCCCTAGACCAGAAGCATTGCACGCAAGCCTGTACTTCCTGCCACTTGGGAGGATGGATCACGAGGACCATGAACTCAAGATTGTCTGTAGCCTGAGCTAGACCCTTCCTGGCTCCAGGAAACCTCGTCTCAAAAACCACCACCATTACAACAGACAATATAGATCAAAGTTTTTCTTAAGCCTTTTTAGATGATACCCAGGTCTCTATAGAGCTGAATTTGAACTAATATTAAGGAAAGGCCATCTGAGGTTTTGTTTTTGTTTGTTTGTTTGGGGTTTTTGGTGCGGTCGGGGGCAGTTCAGTTTCAAACCTTGTAAAAGTTTCATGTAAGACCATGACTGCTTTTCACTCTGGTCGTTAGGGGCTGCTGCTCTCACTGGCCCTAGATAAGTCCTGGAGCATTGTCTCTAAGTCTCTTGTGATTCTTTCCTCCCTAGTGGAGGCTCTTTTCACACATCCACTGACCAGTACTCCAAATTCTCTATCCTTCTCTAAATCTCCCTCATTCCTAGTCCTAGGCTCGCTGCAGCCTGCATGGCATCCACTTCTGTATTCTGACTACCTTTCCACCTCACTAGGGACAATCTGCCTGCTCTCCCTCCCTGGGCTTAGCTTGGATTGTTTTCTGAGACACCACCAGGAGCATAGAAAGACAGATCCCACATCACTTGTTTCCCCCAGACTCGGGGGTTGCTTCCTGTCCTGACCATTGCCCTGCAGCATAAAGGCCTCTCGCTTGTGGACTTTTTGCCTAGAGCTTGCATTTGCAGAAGTAAAGCTGATAAACCCTCATTCCATCTTAGCTGCAAGGATCAGTCCTAAGTTGAGGTTTTAGGCAGTACAAACAGGGTCCTAGTATATTTTCCAGCCCTCGGATAACCATCAGCAGGCGAAGGTCACACCAGCTCGTGCAGCCACGGGAAGGGCTGCTGGTAAGACTCTCTTTTATCCGAGCTGCAGAGCCCATGGCAAACCTGGGCATCAGACAGGTTATGCGGCTGTGTCGTCTGAGATGTTTAAAATGAAGGAACAGAGCAAAGCTTGCTGCTCCTTCAGCATCTTCATTACTGGAGAGTATATGTGAGAGGCCTCATTCTCTGACCTTGGCAAGCTGGCCAGAAGCTTTAACGCTCACACGGAAGTCTCTGTGCTTCGAGATGCAAATGTCTGAAACAAGTAAGCATAAACTTCTTGAATAAACAAATTGTATTTAAATTACAAAAACTAAATCTATTCTCGTGTTAGAGAAGCTGCTCCTGTGAAATAAAGATTCATGTTTCGCTCATCTAGCCAGTCCTGGTGCCGTAGAAAACGAGGTTTTCTAGGAAATTCTTGATTTTGTTTATGCACAATCCTATGTGCAGCTGTCTAACCAATTTTTTTTTGATGAAAGACATCTAGTAGAATAAGGGAACTCGTATTGCTTATGGTTTAGAAAGTTCAAGCCAAAAGAAAATAGAAACTGTAAATTCTATAAAGAGCTAGAGAAGAAATATGTGCTAGTCAACCGCTTCATATTAAGTCGAGGGAAACTTTGATGCTAATTTCTTATAATTTGTTTTCCCTATGACCTTACCGGTCTATCAGTTCCTGATACAATGCAATAGCGGAAGTACTCACAACACTTTGAATATTGTGATAAACGTCATGAACAAAGAGAAGGGAGTCTTTGACCTGTGAAAGGCCAAGATAAGGTCTGTGTAGTTTGATTTGGCTGTCATTAAAATTGATTACCAATCAACAGAGTAAGTGTTACTTTATGCACAGGTTTTGACTTTGGGGGGAAAGTGGGTGTCTATGTAGAGCTGTCCACAACCCTTCCTTTACAGTGCATTTAGAGAAATTTATGTTTGCACAGAAGCCCACCATCCCTGAGACAATTGATCCATTTATATTTCATCACGGCCACAATAAGATAACTGACCTTTGCATGTTTCACACAGCTTCTCTGATGGAGTGAATTGTTCTCTGTCAGTTTTATAGATGGCATTGGCTCAGACTACTTTTTAAATGAGTTGTCATTTTGCTGAGCGTCGAGCAACGAACAATGCTCCTCAAGGCTGATTTTGATGTCTTAACATGGACGGACAGAAATATTTTCAGTATGTCAAGTTTTGAGATCTTAATTGCATGCTTGTGGCGTCAGAATAGGCTTAGCCCCATAGCATTCAGTTCTAATTAATACTCTGGCTCGACATCCCATATTAACACTTGTTATTAAGACAATACACATCATTTCTGCAAACTAAATCTGTGACTCTCAGAAATAATGAGATTTGCTTGAAATTTAATTCTCTTCCCTTAGTTTAGGGTTTGGTGATGAAGCACGACCTTCAGGGAAAGTGCTTTAATTAATCAGTTGGCATCTTGGGAATCACAGGCCATCTCTTCTTTTTTTTTTTCTTTTTTTTTTTTGGTTTTTCGAGACAGGGTTTCTCTGTATAGCCCTGGCTGTCCTGGAACTCACGCTGTAGACCAGGCTGGCCTCGAACTCAGAAATCCGCCTGCCTCTGCCTCCGAAGTGCTGGGATTAAAGGCGTGCACCACCACCGCCCGGCAGGCCATCTCTTCTAACAGCAGGGATGTCCTGGATCCTGTGAGGCATCTCTAGCCCAGCAAGGATGCCATATACATAATGTGTCAGCTAGCACTTGAAGCAGGCCCTTCTGACAATAGAAAGTGTGCTCCGTGTCACCTTGCGAGATGCCTCAGCCATTTTAATGTCACAGCTATCCAAATCTCATCTAGACTGAGTCAAATCCAAATTATATTTTATTGCATTTACTTATTTGGGAGTGTGTATGTGTGTGTACATTTGTGTGTGCTCGCACATACATGTGTACTTGTGTGTGGTGTAGTATGCATGCAGAGGTCAGAGGGCAATGTGGAGGCACTCTCTCTTTCCTTTTGTCATGTAGGTCCTCAGGATGGACTGGGGTCATCAGACTTGTCACCAAGTGCCTTTACCAGTTAAGGCATCTCACTAGCCTTTGCTTTAGTATTTGAAAATAATCATTGAATGCCTCTTTAGGACAAACTCAGTTTTTAAACACTTCCACACATATGTGTGCATATGCACAATAGGTATTATTTTTAATTACATTTTGATAATACTCAGTGTATCCATCACCAGAATATCAAGCCTAAATTCCTTGATGTCAGAATGGAGTGGGATGATTCCTTCCTTCCTTCCTTCCTTCCTTCCTTCCTTCCTTCCTTCCTTCCTTCCTTCCTTCCTCCCTCCCTTCCTTCCTTCCTCCCTCCCTCCCCTCCCTCCCTTTCTTCTTCTTCTTCTTCTTCTTCTTCTTCTTCTTCTTCTTCTTCTTCTTCTTCTTCTTCTTCTTCTTCTTCTTCTTCTTCTTCTTCTTCTTCTCCTCCTCTTCCTCCTCCTCCTCCTCCTCCTTCTTCTTCTTCTTCTTCTCTCTCTCTCTCTCTCCTCCTTTTGTAAGAAATGCTATTTCATGTGGTTGCTTTTGCCAAGGGGGCCTTTTACTTTGTAAAGGGCCCCGCATGAATATATTTTAACTCCTATTTAATTGTGGAAAAAGTAGAAAAGCAAAAGGCATAATTAATAATTGTAACTGGAAAGAATTCAAGGAAGAATAATTGTATGACGGATTCAGTTATGTGTGTCTAAATAGTACCCACGAGTTGCTATCAGAATTCTCTGGTGTTACTTTTGAAATTACAACTAAAAACTGTGGATTTTTGAAGGAATGCATTGTTCCTATTTTTCTTTAAAAGTCGTATTTCAAAATGTCCAGTGGTATTAATTTCACAGAGATTTTCTATGAGGGCTAAAAGTAATGGCTATGTCTTTCTCTCTTTCTTTTCTAAAAAAAAAAATCCAAACAGCTGGACCTATAATCTGCAGAATGCTGAGTTACCCCCCAACTCGCCGAGCGTTAGTTGTGGGATGTGGCTTACAGATGTTCCAGCAGCTCTCGGGCATCAACACTATCATGTACGTATTCCTGTTGGCTTTCTCTTGAAAAGACCATGAAGGAAGTATCTGCACGGGAAGGCAAAAGAGATCTCTCGATGCTTTGTCACAATTAGATGCAAAGATTTCTCCTTTGAGTATGTCTTTTGTTGTTGGTGGTGGTGGGTTTTTTTGTTTGTTTGTTTGTTTGGTTGGTTGGTTGGTTGGTTTTTTGTTTTTTGTTTTTCGAGACAGGGTTTCTCTGTGAACCCTGGCTGTCCTGGAACTCACTCTGTAGACCAGGCTGGCCTTGAACTCAGAAATCCGCCTGCCTCTGACTCCCAAAACCCAGCACTTGGAATTTAGAGGTAGTTTTATTGTTACTATATGCTTCATTTGATTTGTAACTATTCAACCTGGTCCTTTTTAAAGAGTCCAAGCTAATATTTGCGACTTTGTTTATTATTGTCACGGGGCACATTTCTATGCACCTGTGCAACGATTTAGGAGCACATTCTTTCCTCGGATCCACTGCATTCCTTTCTTGACCATATTCCCTTGTTTTCCAGACAGCTTTGGGTCTACTTTCGTTTCATCTGTATGTATTTGATTTAATGTACCTATATAAAATTTAGGACTCACAAATGGGGAAATAATGTGATATTTGTCTTTCTGAGATTCAGTTAATTCACTTAATATGATAATCTCTGATCGTATTCATTTTCCTGCAAACAATATAATCTCATTATTCTTATGGCTGAACAAATTCCATTGTGTATATAAATGATGTCTTATTTATCCATTCCTCTGTTGATGAACATCCGGGATAGTTACATAGCCTAGCTGTTGTCCATAGTGCAATCCAGTAAACATTGCTGTAAGGTAACTGTGCGGCGTATTGACTTATAGTTCTGGGGGAGTGGTATAGTTGCGTCCTATTGTAAGTTTCGGTAAAACCTCAATGCTGACTTCTGTGATGGTGGCTGGAGTAGCTCACATTTCTCCCAGCTGTATGCAAGGGTTTTCTCATTATTGTTGTTTTTCTCATGATTGCAATTTCAATTGTGATGTCAGGAAGTGCATTCCTCTGGCTGGTAAAGTTGAGACTCTTTTCATATGTGTTGGCCATTTGTATTTCACTTTTTGAAAATTTCTGTTCATATCATCATCCCATTTGTGATTGGTCTGTTCTCCTCCTCCTCCTTCCCTCTCCTCCATTTCCTTCTTTCCCTTCCCCTTCCCCTTCTTCTTCCTCCTCCTCATTTCCCTTCCCCTTCTTCCTCCTCCTCTTTCTCCTCCTCTACTTCTTCCTTTTCTTCCTCCTCCTCCTCTTCTTCAGTTTTCTTAATTCGTTGTATATGCTAGATGCTAGTTCTTTGTCAGATATACAACTAGCAAAGCTCCTCTCCAATTCTGTATGTTCTCCCTGCACCGAACTGTTTTCTTTCCAGTGTAGAGCTTTTTAACATCATCGGGTCTCATTTGTCTACTGTACGTCTTTCTTCTTGAGCAACTGGCCCCCACAAAGTGCTCGCCTGTGCAGATACTGCCAAGCATTTCCCATACTTTTTCCTCTAGCAGTTTACAGAGAAATGATCGTGTGATTTCTGTCCTTGAGTCCATTTGTGTGATTCGTCATGTATTTACTTGAACGTATTGAACCATCCATGTATCTCTGGGATGAAACTGGCCTGATTATGGGGAAATTTTTGATGTGTACTTGAATGCTTTTTGTAAGTACTGTATTGGTTATTTTTGAATCACTATAAATCAGGACAATTGTTCTGTAATTTTCTTTTCTTTTTTTTCTGTCATGTCAAATTCTGAATTTGGTACTTGGGCAATACTGGCTTTGTAGAAGTGGTTTAGCGTGTCCTTTTCCTTTCTCTTTCAGAGAATAAATAGCTTTTGAATCATTATTGTCAATTATCCTATAAAGATCTGGTTGAATTTAGCAGTAGGCATTTTTTTAGTTGGGAAACTTTTCTTATTCTTCAATCTTGTTACTTTGAGACCTTCTTGAATTGTATATTTTGTGATTATTTAATTTTGGCAAATCTAGAAATGCATCCTTTTACATTTTCCAATTTAATGAAATATAAGCTTTCAAAATATACTCTAATGGTTTTCTGAATTTTACTGGCTCTGTTGTCATGTCTCCCTTGACAGCCCTTACTTTGTGAATGCAAGCTTTCTGATTCTTTGCTCATTTGACTAAACATTGCTGACCTTGTTTATCTTATTGAAGAACCAACTCCTTTTCTCATTGACTCATGTATTTTGTCTGGTTCTTTCACTCCTTCATTCATTCATTCATGCATTCATTCAATTCATTCATTTCTGCCCTAATGTTTATTTCTTTCCATTGTCTAATTTGAGTTTTGGTTTGTTCTTGCTTTTTAAGTTCAGAAGATATATTGCTAAGCAATTTATTTAAGCTCTCTGATTTTTTTTCCATACAGGTCCCCATAGCTATGAACTTATTATTATTATCTTAATATTGTTCTTACTTTATTCCATAAGGCTTGGAAGGTTGTGCTTTCATTTTCACTCAATTCTAGGGATATTCTAGTACCTGTTAATTCCTCTGACCTATGGTTCACTGATATTATTCATTCTGCAAGTTTGTCCATAGCCTGTCATTTCTCTGTTTCGTTTCTAGCTGCATTCTCTTGTAATGTCAGGTACGATATAAGAAACTGTTTCAGCCATCTTGAGGATCATAAAACTTTCTATGGAACCTATGATGTGCCCATTTTTGCATTAGTTAATGTATTTATTTTTTTGCTTTATATCCTGATCACTGCCCCACTCCCAATCCCCTCTCACATAGTCCATCCTCCACCCCCATCCCCTTCTCCTCTGAGAGGCTGGAGGATTTTCTTGGGTATTCCCCCACCCCCAGCAATGATGTACCCATTTTTACATTTTTAATTTTTTTGTTATTTTACATGTATAGGTATTTTGCCTGCATGTGTGCCTATGCCCCACTTACGTGTATGGAGCCCTCAGAGACCAGAAGAGTGTGTTAAATCCCCTGCAACTGCTGTTACAGATGGTTATGAACCACCATATATGTGCTGGGAATCAAACGTAAATCCCTAGATGGCCATCCAGTGCTCTTAACTGCTGAGTCCTCTCTAAAACCATTGGGTAGGCCCCTCCTGCAAATAGTACACTATCCAACTGAAAAGCAGCGGCCCCTTTAACACTAGTAACTCTTGCAAGATAAAAAGAAAAGGATAATATGGAATATGGTGCATGCTAGATAGAGTATTAGTTGCAGAGATTAAGGATGGGAGGGAAGTAGATCAACTGAGAAAAAATCAGGGTGGAGAAGATGTGTGAGAAGAGAAGGCTGGGATACTGTCTGCATCGGCAAACCTTAGAGAGTGAGAAGTCAAAGCAGAAGGTAGAGGGAAAGAGAAGAAGAAAAAGAGCTAGGAACCGAAGGGAGAAGCTGTGAACTGTGCGTAGTAATAACAGAGAGGACACAACAGCAAACTGGGTGAAGAAGCCCCAGAACTGGACAAGGGAGCCAAGCATGGCTGAGTAACCGGGCCAGGGATTATGGGAAAGTTTACACAGCCGGGGATTATGGGAAAGCTTATACTGCCGGGGATTATGGGAAAGCGTTTGCTGCCGTCTTTTCAGGGCTGTGCATTATCATGCAATACAAGGTCACCAATAAGATACAATATAATGGCCGTGCACATGGGGCCAGGATATAAAGGAGAAGGGATCATCTGGAGATGCAGGAAAGACAAAAACGTCCCTATTTATTACTTTTGACTACATATGTGTTGAGGGATAAGTGGACTGAATCTGCAGGCCATTTGGTGTGCTTCATTCATTGTTAAGAACCATTTTAGACCTGGGCATCCTGCCCTGGTCTCTGAATTCATATGCCCATCAGTTCTGCTAACACACAGATCCCTGAGTACTGAAGGACTCCATAGGGGGTGGGGTTGTTGTTGTTTGTGTGTATGTATGTGTTGTTTCATTTTGTTTAGGTTTGTTTTTTGTTTGTTTTGGTATTTTGGTTTTCAATTTATTTTATTTTATTATTTGTTTTGAGGGGGTTAGAGTGGGAGAGAGAAAGAGAGAGAGAGAGAGAGAGCTCATGAAGTTTGTTTGGGAGGATCAGGGAGGAATTGGAGGAGGGGGAAACATGGTCAAAATATATTGTATGATAAAAAATGTAAGTAGAAAAAAAGAACTGTTTTGTCACAAATGTCTATAAAGGCCAATGTAAATTCACATTAAACACACTCACAGTTAAGTACAAAAGCATTCACCACATCATCACAGAGTGATCTCACAGACAGAGAATACAGTCCTGTTTTCAGGGATATAGATCTTTTTAAAAGTCATGTCGTGGAAGTTTTTCTTCCAGCTACTTAGAGTTGATCAGTGGAAAAATAGGTATTTTCTACAGTAAAATTTAGTCACAGTATTTCTGTTTGAAACGGATGATATTATTCTTTAAAGTTACTTACTATGCTTAGGTATTTAGTAATAATCTGAGAAGAGTGTAATGATTGAGATGGTTTTTAATAACAAAGATTAGCGGGGCTGGCAGGATAGCTCAATGTGTAGAGGCATTTGCTGAAGAAACCAAGGAAGCCATATAAAGGAAGGAGAAGATCAGTCCCACTGAGTTACCCACCCACCATATACACCTCAGCATGTATGTGCCCAGCCACCCCAAAACACCCCCCAACACACACACACACACACACACACTTTTTAATTTAAACAAAAATTAGGACCCAGGTTCCTAGTAGATGGCAGCCTTCACATTCTTCACGAACTTGGCATTAATTGGCCACACCTGTCAGACTGCAACTTCCTTTGTTTTCGGTATTTCCTTCCGCCAACATTACTTTCTTTTTTTTCTTTTTTCTTTTTTCTTTTTTCTTTTTTTTTTCTGGCCTTTTTGATCCTCTGAAGGGCCACTCAGAGCCTCGTGTCTGGGTGTGTTCGGATTTCACTCCTCCAGCCTGCCTTCGTGCTGAGATATATCTTTCTTCCTACACGGTGTTTGTACAGCCTAGGGCTGCAACAAAGCAAACCCCAGAGTTTCACATAACACAGAGGCAGTTAACAGCCCAGTATGAATATCCTACATGATTCCACCACCACCCTTTATTCCCTATCTATAAACATCTGTTTATTAATCTGGACAAGATTAACAGCACAGAAAGCAAGGGAACGTGTTCCCTTTTTCGGTAGTTCTGTTAAGTAGAACTCACAGAGGCAATTCTAATGGATGGGTTTCCACTTATGCCAGTGTGCCTCCAAACGCTGGACGTAATGACTGTCTTCATCCATTTGCAATATCCAGTGTAAATTGTGCTGACAATTGTGTTTGCAGTCTTTAATTATACATTTGTTTTTCTAAATCCCTTGTCTTTTCTTAGAGACGAAGGGCTATTGCTGTCCTGGTTCTCCCTGAGATTTATGAGTGCCATTAATACTCACAATGCGGTTCACTCACCCTTAACTCTACGTGATAAACTCGATTATATGCCACGGAATGTATTTGACTCTTAATCCTGAAAAATAACAATATTTTTACATTACTTTAAGCAATGGTTTAAACCATTTTAAGTGATGGTTGAACTTAGACCATATTCACTGCATGTGAAGCAGCTACTCAGATTCTTGAAGATGCTACTAAGATGTCCCTAGCTAGCAGCTAGAGATTTGGACACGAAAACAGTACAATAGAGCTAATAACTGGAGATTCTCTATATACTTCTGACACTTCTATTTGGAGCCCAGGCAACTTGTAAGTCAGCGCTGTGATGATTGATGACTGTAGTGCAGAGTGTCCTCCATGATAAGTCAGCCACTCTCATGCTGTGTGTTTTCTCCTGCACTTTCTAACCTTGTGTGTGTGTGTGTGTAGTGTGTGTGTGTGTGTGTGTATAAATTGTGTATATGCTTTCTAACATCACTGTGTGTGTCTGTGTGTATAGTATGTGTGTGTGTGTACATGTGTGTATGAAGTGTATATGTGTGTGTGTATTGTGTGTGTGTATGTGCTTTCTCACATCAGTTTGTGTGTCTGTGTAGAGTGTGTGTGTTTGTGTTTGAGTATGTGTGTGTGTACCTATGTGAATATGTACCAGTGTGTATATCTATGTGTATGTATGTATGTGTACCTGTGCATGTACATGCATATACATATGCACATGTATGTATGCATGTGTATGTGTATTACTGTGCGTGCACATGTGGATGTGTAATGTGTGTGTGCAGTATGTTTGAGTAAATGTGTGTGTGCCTGTGTGTGCATGTGGGTATGTGCATGTATATGTGCCTCTGTGTGTGCATTTGTGTTCATCTGTATGTGTGTTTGGTATATATGGCAGTGTGTGTGTGTGTGTGTGTGTGTGTGTATTTTTTCACAGTATCCGTAAGATTTAGTATATTCCATAAACTTTATTTCCAGTTTAAAATAATCTCTGAAATGTAGCTCAATAATTAAGCTTTGTGAAATTTAGCTAGAAATATTAATTATATTCCCCCTTGTTTTAAATGAAATTTTTTATTAATTCAGGGTTCAGTTTCATGGATATTTCATTATTATTTTCCCCTCTGGTTTCTCTCTTCCACATGAGAAGTAAAGTAGGTTTTGCACTTCAGCAGTTGAGCCCAAACTTAATAAAATATAGAAGTTGACATTTCTTTTTTACAAGTTTTAACTTCACCCTGAAGTCTTTGTGAATTTAAAATTTAAAATAATTTCTTTCTAACCAAGAAAAGGTCACAAAACTCAAATGGGGGAGAATACAGAAAGTTCTCCCACCAGTTTTGAACACAAGCTTAGTAACATGTTTTCTTATGTTGTTTTCTGTTTCTTCTCTCTCATGGGATGCATTATTTCTACCTCTTCACCTGATAATTATCCTACCTCAGTCATGGAGTTAATTTCCTTCTGGAAACCATCTGTCATCTCTGCTGTTTGTACTCATGTCTGTGTGTTGGTCTGAATATCTGACTTACATGATAGGGTGCTTTCTTTTATCCTAAAGCATATTTTCTCATCTTTAACTCTTTTGAACAGAGGACTTCTTGTTTCTCTGAACTTTAGACCTGATGTTTAACTTTGGGAAGAACCAGTTTTCTAGTATCATCTGATTATGTAATAAGTTCAAGCATGGATATTCAAAAATGCATGTAGACTATTCTCCTCTAATCACAGAAGAAGAGGAACAGCGGAACACAGTCCTGGCTTCGCCACTGTAGCAGAGCTATGGACTCCGTCTCATAAGCCAATGAGCTGTCTCACATGTCTTGGAAGCTAAACGGAGAACACAATGCGGAAAGTGATTAGTGCAACAAAGTATGACACACCTACAGTGCTGAGAGACCTTTTGGGTTCAGACCCCATCTTAGAAAACCTGACCTAACGTTGAACTCAAGTTAACAGACCAGTACCTAGCAGTTTTCAGGTTACCCTACAACAAGACCTTAGTCTAACACCAGTTTCCAGGTTATTTCTCACCAAATCTGTACCCCCAGGTTACAAGCCTGCCCCTGACACTTCACTTCCCAACAACCACCAATCAGGAGGAGAACAGAAGTTAAGTTTATGGTCTGACTGCCAGCAGCAGCCAATTATGTTAAAGGCCATAATGGCCCCCCAGTCAGCTATGTGCCAGGCTAGATACCCTCTTTTTGTCTCTATAAATGCTTGCCTTAAACTAAGCTTAGGGCTGCCCCCCCATCCTGCTGTGTCAGAGATGGTAATGTGGCCCGAGCTCGAGCTTGTAATAAGGAGAGCGTTGGAATTGGTCCCTTGGTCTTTGGAGTTCACGAATGGTTCCTGGCACAACAGTGTAATGATGCTGGTGATTTTCGTCTTAGAGATTTTACGTATGACAATCGGTAAAGGAGCCACCCCTACCTACCACAAAGGCAGACATGTTCTTGTATGAATGCATCTGCCATTGAGGAAGAAGGCAGGTGGTAGAGAGGTATGCCATGTTCTGTGTGGGTTTGTTAATAGCTTGATCCTTCTAAAGAATAACAATCTACATTTTGAAGTGCTTATATGAACATAATCAGTCCATCTCAGACACTGGAAGGTGGGAGGGTTTGTTTTTCTCCTTAAGAAGACAGAAAATTGCTCAATCCAAAATTTTAACCTTTGAATATGCTATAAGGGAAAGAGAAATCCTCTGTGGGGAAACTTACTTGGATTCATTGTCTTATGCATGTGTGTACGTAGATGTGTATGCATGCACATGTGTTTGTGTGTGTGTTATGTGATGTGTGTATGTGGGGGGGGGATGCACTTGCCTTTATAAGACAGTGAGTGTTGGATGTGTTGCTCAATCGCATCTTGCATTTGAGACAGAGTGTCTCAGTGAACCGGGAGCTCCCTGTTTCAGCTGGACTGGCCAACAGTGGGTCTCCAGAACCAACCTGTCTCCATCTTCCAGCACTAAGGCTAGAAACGAATGAGAGCATGCCCAGCTTTTAATTGTTGTGGTTCTGGAGGTAGCTGCTCAAGTCTCCATGTTTGTGTAGTCCCCACTGAACCATCTCTGAAGCCCCCTGTCTTCCATCGCAGCTGCATCTCCCCCCTTGCTCTTCTGTTATCTAGTGAGAGAAGACAGTGGGTTGGAGTGAGTAGCCACACTGAGTGAGCAGGTTTGGGTTGCCTCCATAGCTGTCCTACCTTCATCTGAAAGAGAGCTGTCTTCTTTGGATTTCCAAGAGATGATTGAGACCTTTAGGAAACATGCTGTGGTAACACAAGGGTTAACAGAAAGCACTTACTAAGTATCAGCTGCCAGGTAATACTCTAGTGTGTATTAACTTGACAAATACCTGCAGATACAGTATCCCTCATTCAAATCGCTTGAGACCCAAGGTTTTTATTTTTCTTTGCATTTCATTTGAATTTTGGGGTATGTTCACATAAATAAAATAAGACATGTTAGGGATAGGACCCAAATCTAAACATGAACTTCATCTTTTGTGCACACTTTGAACACAGCCTACAGTTATTTTTTTTTTGAGATAGTAGTAATTATGTTTTCACTACAACATGTTAAGTGGTGTCTAGAATTTTCCACCTGTGGGGGCAAGTTGTGGGTTTCTTAGCATTTCAGATTTCAAACGTTTGAGCTGGGAATATTCAACCAGTACTAAAACTGCATGCATCTCGAGTATCATATGTTGCAGACATAAAATTCTTACGTTTTCAAACACAGTGTTGAGGCTGAGACCTTTGCCTTATGACCTGATCTAGAGTGAAGCCAAAGCAGCTTGTGGTTCAAACGAGTCATTTATATTAGTTAATCACATTTAATTAATTGAATTTTTAAGTGAAATATTTCTGGACCTGTTCCAGTTTTGATTTATTTTCAGCAAGCTCTCCTAGTATTAAAAACAAAACAAAACAAAAGCCATAGTCAAGAAACATGACCAAAGAAGCAGAGCCAGATAGTGGTCCATGTGGAGAAAACTAAAGGAAAGGAAGAAAAGAAAGAACATTTGTACATCCCAGGTTGCTGATTTGAAGTGGGGTGAGCTTCTCTCTACTGTTTCTGGCAGGCAGGGTGAATGGGGGAAAGCCCCTGTCTCTAAATAGCACTCTAACACTAACAGACAAGGAGATGAGCATCATTCTTGGTGTCATGATTGAAAATGTCTCTTTATCCCAGGTTTGTGAGACCGACCCATGAGGCTCTTGCATCCTCCTCAGGCATGCCTGCTGTGAGGAAAGGCACCAGGCCTGTGGCCATCACATGATGGCTCACAACAGAAGGGCTTCACTGCGGGATCACCAAAGTGTCCCCATCACTTCCTGTTTCCTGTGCACATGCTGTGCACTTGTTCAGGTTCTAAAAGCAGACCTCTCTGGCCAGTTTGAGGTGGGCATCTGAAAAACACCCTAGCCACTTAGAATCGGACAAAGGCAGGAAGTGAAAATGGTCTTGGGGAAAGTGGAAAGGGAAGCTGGAGAGGCGCTTGCCCCACCTCTGGGTCCTGTGACGTGGTGCCCTCCCTTCCATGGCTGTGCGTGCATTATCATTGGGGAGCCTGGTGTGCTTTAGCTCATACTTGGCCACAGTGCCACCACAACCTTGAAAATATTCTTAGTCAGAGCCTCTACAATAGGCTGACTGTCTGACGGCCATCTAACTGTAGAAAATTCTCTCAGGGATACTGATCCTTACACTTATTTAAAATTGTTTTAAAAACAATTCTTTTATATTTTGTGGTTCAATTATAATTACATAATTTCGCCCTTCCTTTTCTTTTCTCCAAACCCTCTTGTTCTTTTTCAAATTTCTGGCCTCTTTTTCATTAAATGACGTTACACACACCACACACACACACTCACCTAAATACATATGTACAATTTGCTGAGTATGTATAACATTAATTGTATGTATGTTTTCAGGACTGACTATTTGGCATTGAGTAGCCAATTGGTTTGCTTTCCCCTGGGGAAGACCATGTCTCCTGCTCTTGGCAATGGTTAATTACTGGTAGTTCTTTGTGTAGAGTGGAGGCCTCCTAGACTCAACACCCACCTCCATGGTATCCGTCAGTTCCTGTTGTCCTTGTCTAACTAAGGTTTGGGCTCCTGTCTAGTCATGTTGGTGAACTTCATGGGTATAGCATCTAAGCTTCCTAGGAGACATAATCTCACAGTAAGCTCCTTGTGCCTCTGGCTTTTACAATCTTTCCATCTTCTCTTACCTCTTCCACAGTGCTCCCTGAGCCTAAGGCATGGGGTTGTATTGCAGCACCCTCTTGTTAAAACATTCCCAAAGTCATACCTCTTGGCTCCTTCCTTCTCGGGACTTCCAAACAGCTTCCAAGTCAGCCTTTCAGGTTCATGATTATGCTTCCTGTGCTGATAGAATTTCAGGATTCCAGGTGTTATTAAGCTGTTCTTCACTGAGAAACACAGCCCAATAACATGTCATCCACAGCAGGGAGAAGGCGAAGAGTGACTCTTGTTAGAACACCATTCATTCTGGGGAATTTATAGTTCAGTGGATGGATTAAAATAGAGAGAAGCAAATATAAAGGAATTCAGTTTCTACTTATTGAGAAATCCCAAGTGCCAGAAGAATAGAAATCTTACAGTCTATTAAGTGTACAGCTTTAACTTTAGCTTTTTGCGTAGAACTAGTGACTTTCTCCTCTAGATTTCTTCATAGATCCCCCACCCCAGTTTAAGGCTACCCTCGAACTCCTGTTCAGAGGAAGTTTAATGGATCTAACCAGTTATTGAAGGCTGTTTCAAGGATGGAATTTGACCCGTGTGCATGTTTTCTCTAGAGTTTGTTGACTTCCACATTAATGTTCAGATTCCAAGAGTGAGCATTGTGTTTTGGAGCTGGTGTGAATCCCTTCTCATTCCCACGATCCCTGCTGCTGTCTATGGCCTGTTTCCCTTTGTCCTTTCATTTGTGCCACTGTCCTGAGTAATCAACTTGTAGTGAATATTCTACTTAGAACTTGCTCTATGTTCTGTCGACAGCCGGCTTGAGGTAAGCATTGACAGTAAGATTTTAGGATTTAGGATTGGGACTTTAGGATTGGGAGTAGGGTTCTGTTGTAATGACAGTAGCTATGGACAATCATAATTGTTTTTCACCACTCAGTACCATCCCTTCATTTAAAAAGAAGTCACTGGGGCTAAAAGGATGAGGCTGTCATTCTGACACCTCCCAAGCACTCTTTGCTCTTCACCTTGGGATATCACTCTACAGCCCAGCATGGCCAAGAATTCATGGAAAGTCTCCTGCCTTAAGCCCCTTAGTGTTGGTATTACATAATATAACCAGCGTATTTGTTGATTTCAATGCACAAATAATAAACTCCAAGCCACCAATAATGTGTCGATGTCACATTAAAGAAAAAAAAATCAAGACGCTCTTCTTGGTGTCATTTAACTAAGATTGAGCCCAGATTTAAATTCTATTCTTCATGCTCAATGTCTCCTGTCCTCTGTGTATTATATGAGTTGGAATCTGTACCTACCTTATGAGTGGAGAGAGGGAGAGAGAGAGAGAGAGAGAGAGAGAGAGAGAGAGAGAGAGAGAGAGAGAGAGAGAGAGAATAAAAAGGAAGACATGACCGCTGCTCGCATGGTGAAGGAGAAAGTTTATGGTAAATGCCACAGGCAGAGACATCTTCGAGGATCCAGAGTAGACGTGAAAAGCAGACTAAGCTGGGCCGTATGAGAAGGGGAAGGGAGAGGGAAGAACCAGGAAACCAAGAGGCCAAAGGGACAAAAGTCCATAGCCAAAATGGCTGGATTATATAGGGAAGAGTCATTGCAGGAAGAGAAACCAGGCTCCTGGACTGGAGAAGTTTCTGGTAGGGAGTGGGGTGTGCCATTCAGGACTGTGTAACAGGCAGGGACTGAGGGATGCTGGGAGAACCTAGTGGCCAGCATCTACTTTGATATGGCAATAGGCATCTCAGACATTTGTCCTGGGTTTGAGGACTAACACCTGGATGCTGTCTTAGAAGTGTGTTCCTGTGTCTGCCTCTGTCCATGTGACTGTATGTGGGTTATGTAACTGTGTGTCTGTGCAAAGAGCTTTGCCCTCTCCTTGATTCACAGTACAGATATCACACATGGAAAGAATGAGGGATACTTGACAGGAATCTTAACAGAGCTCTATAAGGAATTAACTCATTGACCTTGACTGACCCCCCACTGACCCAGATTACAGATATCATTGTTTATCAGTCAGTGTTCAATGTTGCATTCGAAGCTTAAAGTGGATATTAATTTTTAAAGATTGCTCCCAATGTCTGTATTTGCTGCTTTTAGTAAACGATACATGGTTTTTTCCTGGGACAGGCATGGCTGAGACCATAATTTTAAAATTACAGCAGTACATTAATTTAGGATGTAAAGGTTGATTACATGGGAAGTTCAAGGCAAGTAAGGTTAATTGTTTTCTTATTGACAGGTTAGGGTGGATACATACTAGGACAGCAGTCTTAATGGACCTCAAGCTGCATTATTTTCTTTGACTGTGAAGTCCAGTAAAAGTTACAATCTTAGAACCTAAGAGTCGTTTTCATAATATTGCTTTGTCACACCCACTTTAATAACCATTTGTAGCTAAACATGGGGTTGCCTGATAATATCTTAGTTGTACCTGAGGCATGTTTAATGTACCCTAGTGTGTACTCTAGTGTCCTGGAATATCGCCAGCTATACTGTGATTTCATGAGGCAATAGAGAGACCTAGACAGGGTCAAACTTCATCTTGTTTACTGATGAGTTAATTACACACCTGGAGCAGATGTCTTGTCCACTCTTTTTTTTATTAGATATTTTCTTTATTTACATTTCAAATGCTATCCCAAAAGTTTCCTATACCCTCCCCCCCCCCCCGCTCCCCTACCCACCCACTCCCACTTCTTGGCCCTGGCGTTCCCCTGTACTGGGGCATTTAAAGTTTGCAAGACCTAGGGGCCTCTCTTCCCAATGATGGCCGACTAGGCCATCTTCTGCTACACACTCTTAACACTCAAGTTTATGTGCCGCTGTTTGTAGAACATTTAAGTTCCGGTAGAAAGGGACAGGGAACCAACTAGAGTCATTGAGAAAGAAGTCAATCTTTCCAGGCAGGAAGAACAGAGGGGAAAAGAGAATGAAGCCCTTGAGGGTGGTCATGGTGATGGAAATGGAGGGGGTCAAGGAGGAGATGATTCGGTGCACTACGCAGTATTGGGCTAATTTAAAGTTTGTACTAGCGGGCTATGTTCTTCTTGATGGTTTAAAGACACCATCTAGTTTCTCTGTGCATATTGACTTAGAAAGGACACATACAGAAAAGAGAAAACATCTGGAAGCCAGCCAACTAGAGGAGACAGGAGAGGAGGCAGAGGCCTTGCAGGCATGGGTTGGTTGGAGCGGTAAAGATCTAGAAATAAAAAAAAGGGGGTATATCCTAAATGTCTGGAATTAACTGTTGCTGCCTCACTGGGATTGACCTGTTTGTGAATATGTTCATTAGTTCTCAGAGCAGGACTTTTCAACCACACTGCTGATCTCTGTCCACACACTGTGGATGGTCAGGATAGCCCATGTCTAACACACACTGTGGATGGTCAGGATGGCCCATGTCTAACACACACTGTGGATGGTCAGTCAGGAAACGCCAGTGCAGCCAGCACAGCTCCCTTCTGTTTCTGTTTCCTGTAAGCAGATGTCTTTGGTCACCTCCAATGGCTGATTTTGTTTTCTTTTTATGTATGGTAAGATTTTGCAGAGATTTTAGAAGATAGGAATTGAAGTGTTTGGAAGGTCATTTTAAATACTGCCTCTGTTAATTTTCAAATTGTTTTGGTCATTAAAGAATGTGTGCTCATACTGCATTATCCCTTTACTTAGCAGCCCGACTTTATTCCGTCCTCAGTAAACTGATTTACAACTGAGATAAATTCCTTCTCTACGGAAGTAATACAAGGGGAAATCTGTATCATACTTGCGTACTATTCATCGTCCTGAACTGTTAAATTGAAAGCAAGATGGAAGAAAGGGTGGAAATTGCCTTTTGGTCTATTCTGTTGTTTTGTACAGAAAGAGAACAAATGGGATTGCTGACCTGCATTGCACACGGACTGTTTTTAGTTTATAAGAAAATACAACTTTGTCACAATTGGTAAAGATCACGTAGGATAGCTACATGAGTGACAAAGTAAAGCCTGGATCCATAGACCTGAGTAAAATGGACATATTTCATGTATAATAAACTTAAGCTCTCATAATGTTTTAGTAATTAGTATAAAATACAAACGAACAAACATATAAGAATTTAAAATTGTGGATATTCTAAAAATTGTTGTGGGAGAGTTATCTTACCCTAATTGTTACAGTCTGCCCTTAACCTACTGATTGACTATTTGGGAGAGTATCTTACCCTAATTTTAAGAGTCTGCTCCCAACCAATTAATTGGCTATTTTGTAATAGACTTAAAGAACTGGGTTCCAAATCGAGTTGGGAATTGAGAACCTTTTGCCAGTAAGAATGGCATGGCTCTCTCAAGATGACAAGAGGAGATATTCTTCAAAGATAGAACTCAGCATTCAACCTGTATTTTCTTCTCATGCCAGAGCTCCTTAGTACATGTACCAGAGCCTAGCCACGAGTAAGTGGACATTATTAGTAGGATGGCACCAACGGTGACATCAGCAAGCACACTGTGTTGTAGTCATGAGGACCCTGATCATATGTGGTCATTTGCTCTCGGGAGGGAAAATGGGTTAGATACTGCTTAAAGTAGTCCTGATAGCATAGACCTGCTCCTCTTGGTCTCATCATGATTCTCTGTATATGTTGTGTGACATGGTTTCTGAGGAGACGTGGGCAAATACTATTCAGATAGGGAGATGATGGCAGACTGAAGTGCAGATGCCACCAAAGGTCCCAGTCACTGAACCGATGAGGTTTTGTGTGTGTGTGTGTGTGTGTAACTATTTTTATTAGATATTTTCTTTATATACATTTCAAATTTCAAATGCTATCCTGAAAGTTCCCCATACCCTCCCCCCCACACACACTCCCCTACCCACCCACTCCCACTTTTTGGCCCTGGCGTTCCCCTGTACTGGGGCATATAAAGTTTGTGTGTCCAATGGGCCTCTCTTCCCAGTGATGGCCGACTAGGCCATCTTCTGATACATATGCAGCTAGAGACACAAGCTCCGGGGGGTACTGGTTAGTTCGTATTGTTGCTCCACCTATAGGGTTGCAGATCCCTTGAGCTCCTTGGGTACTTTCTCTAGCTCCTCCATTGGGGGCCCTGTGATCCATTCAATAGCTGACTGTGAGCATCCACTTCTGTGTTTGCTAGGCCCCGGCATAGCCTCACAAGAGACAGCTATATCAGGGTCCTTTCAGCAAAATCTTGCTAGCATATGCAATGGTGTCAGCGTTTGGAGGCTGATTGTGGGATGGATCCCCGGGTATGGCAGTCTCTAGATGGTCCATCCTTTCGTCTCAGCTCCAAACTTTGTCTCTGTAACTCCTTCCATGGGTGTTTTGTCCCCAATTCTAAGGATGGGCATAGTGTCCACATTTTGGTCTTCGTTCTTCTTGAGTTTCATGTGTTTTGGAGATGAGTTTTAATGGGGTTACTTGGAGGAATGTGGGTGAGGAGTTACTTACAAGAACAGAAACGGTGACAGCTATGCCACCAAAGCCTGCCTCAGCAGAGGTGACAGCTCAGGAAAGCTGGGAACTGGGAGAGCACTGAGCAGTCTTCAGGCAGATCAACAATGGGATCCCTCTCAGGTGACTCAGTTGGTCAAAACCCTCCCAGGCAGTTCAGCTTGTATCTGCTTTTTATTCCAAGCTGCTTGGCTTGTCTGAAGTTTTTTTCTAGACAACTTGAATTGCTTGAGAGTGATTTTCTGCACTTTTCATTGCTTTTATCTACCTGTGGAGGAGGAGAAGCCTAGTGAATTTGACCAGTTTAATGGACTTCCTAAATTTAAGAAGCTTGCCTGCATAAAAGAATGTTACACACACACACACACACACACACACACACACACACGCACATGCACACACACATAATTTAAAACACTCTACTCTTTTACCTACACACACACATCTACACATCAACACATCATTTAAAAACCTTGCCAGTTTTACTTATACACACATCAACACATCATTTGAAAACCTTGTTGTTTTACCTACACACACACACACACACACACACACCAACACATCATTTAAAAACCTTGGTGTTTTACCTACACACACACACACACACACACACACTAACACATTTAAAACACCCTGCTGTTTTACCTACACACACATACACATCGACATATCATTTACAAACGTTGTTGTTTTATCTACACACACACACACACATCATTTGAAACACCCTGCTGTTTGACCTCCCTTCTCATTCGCCATGTTTTAAGGTATTTACCTCCTTGCTAGAAGGTTCTAATTTTGGAGAAAACTGCTACACAGCAATACATAAATAACTTCTGCCATGAATATATTTCAAACTCCAGGTAATTCCTAAATCAGAAACACTGATGTAACCATTGCTTCCTATAATGGCTCATATAGAATATAGAAATGCAGTGTCTCTTAAGACACGCTAGCGAGAAGGCCCGAGGTGAACTGTTGTTTATTTGAGTTCTGTTACCAGCTCAGGTTATGTGGGGCCAGCTACTTGTTTTGATGCTAGTGTATGCTCAGATCAGTCGGGGACCTGAGGATTTATCTACCAAGATGTAAGGAAGCAAGTTTGCCTAAGTGTGTCTGTGTAGTTACGTGTGTTGGTTGTATGACTACCCATGTTCTTGTTTTTATTACAGTCACACAAGTCCAGCGACTGTGATCTTACTCTCGAAAGCAGCAACCCTGCCCCTTCATTTCAAATGATTTCTCCAGATTCACGTTCCGCCTTCCACAGGGCATTTGCTTTTATTTCGTAATTAACATTTCTTTCATCGTCAGCGTCTTTATTTGTTAAATCAATAGCATTTCTAGCTAGGTTGTTCTCTCCCTTTGACGTTCTATATTTTCAGTCATAGGTGACACACTTTGAGCACCTCCCATTCACATGTTTATCGGACCCTCCTAAAGTTGCTTCTCAAGCTTTAGGTGGTGGTAACTAAGGTGATGACTGTCTTTATTGCTGTAGCTATGGAATGATTGCTCAACGGAACGTCTTTGTGCAGTGGTTCACCAGGTGCCCAGTGTCTGCTCTCCTTCTCTTCAAAACCTGTGCACCTTCTCACCTCCCCACCACACCGCCTTCCTGCCCCCCACAGGCTGGCCTGTCAGCTGCTGACAGATTCTCTGGACATTTTCTTCTCTTCTGTAGAGTCACCACATTCTGAAAATTCCTCGGTATTGGACATGTCTCATGCTAATTCCTTCTGTACATGGACTGACTGCTCAGGCTTCAGCCTTCTCTGAGGTCCAGCCTAAGGAGAAGCTGAATGTAGGACTTCAGGAAACTGTCCAGAGAATTCAATGGTTAGCCCATCCCTTTGCCTGGAGGCCATTTTTTATTTCCTTTTTTTTTTAAATTATTAGATATTTTCTTTATTACATTTCAAATTTTATCCCCGTTCCTCATTTCCTCTAAAAAAAAAAGCTATCCCATCCCTCCTCACTCTGCTCACCAACCCACCCACTCCTGTTTCCCTGTCCTGACATTCCCCTACACTGGGGAATCGTGCCTTCACAGGACCGAGGGCCTCACCTCTCATTGATGTCCCACAAGGCCATCCTCTGCAGAGTCTTGAGTCCCTCCATATGTATTCTTTGGTTGGTGGTTTAGTCCCTGGGAGTTCTGGGGTTACTGGTTATTTCATATTGATGTTCCTCCTATGGGGCTGCAAACCCCTTCATCTCCTTGGGTCCTTTCTCTACCTCCTCTCCATTGGTGACCCTGTGCTCAGTCCAATGGATGGCTGTGAGCATCCTCTTCTGTATTTGTCAGGCACTGGTAGAGCCTCTCAGGAGACAGCTACATCAGGCTCCTGTCAGCAAGCACTTGTTGGCATCCACAATAGTGTCTGGGTTTGGTAACTGTATATGAGATGGATCCCCGGATGGGACAGTCACTGTATAGCCTTTCTTGCCTGGTGGATGCCATTCTTGAGTGCTCATCTCTCCTGTTGTCTGCTGTGCTGAGGTCCTTCCCTTTGACCACTATGACAATTCTCTTGATACCTTTCCTGTTAGGTTCCCTGTTTGCTGGATGCTAATTTCTCTTAAAAGGTTTTAACTTTTATCTTTTTAGTGTTTCTAAATTTTCTCATATAACTCTGCTCTCATCATATGAGCCTATAGACTTGGTCTTTAAATATGTACATAGGAAACCTGTGTATTCCCAGGATATGGGAAAGGGGTATTAGTAACCTTAGAGACTGGTAAGTAGTACACAGAATGCCCCAAGAATCTATGGGTGTGATCGTCTTGTAAACAGAGTTATGGAGGCAAAATCCTAGGCTTCAGCAGCTCCAGCCGGTCAGACATGACTCAACTCAACTTCTCATGCCCAGGACTCCAGTTAAAAAGATGAGTATCAGTAAAAAAGCAGATTTACCTACTGTGGCCACCCTAGAGAATAAATTAAAGGCGTGTCTTTGCAGTACTGAGATGAGCTGTAACTTTCAACACAGGTTGAATGGGCACAAAGAAACAAGCCATATGTACAGTAAGCAGCCTGGTGAGGGTATGGTTGCTTGCTCATTGTTCTGGTTCTGTGTGGTGGTCCAGAGACGTTTCTACCTGGTTATCCCGAAGGGAATCAATCGGATTCTAAGCACCTGATTTTGTTTTTGTCCCAGAAAGTGGCCTTACCCTCAGGGGTAATTAAGGTCACCAGTGGAGCAGTGTGTCCTACAAAGTTTGCCCTTTCTGGAATGCAAGGTGCTTGCAGGTTTAGGACTGTGACTTTGTTGTGTGCCTTCAGTCCTAGAAGGGATAAGGAGCAAGACCTTCCTTGAGTGATTGACATGCCAACATGCCATCCTGCAGAGGTAAAGAGGCATGAGACACAGAAAAGGCATAGGGGTGCCAGGCTTTTTTCTTGTATATCCTGCATTAAGCTGTCTTGTGGTCTGTGTAAAGAATCAATGGTTGGTTGTTTGTTTGCTTGTTTGTTTGTTTTGGGGGGAGTTTGGGGGTATTTATTTATTTTTTATTTTTATTTTTTTGCAAAATGGCTTTAGGTTCTGTTTCACAGTGTCCCTATATAGGACCTCTTAGCTCTGAGCCTTTCCAAAGTCTAACATGTAATCAAGGCTACTCCATGTTGGCTCCTTTGTTTTTAGCTGGGTTTAGTTCCACTGTGCTAAGCCAATGACCACCTACTGTCCTAGACTTTTCTGAATTACTGTTCAAATTTGGTCAACAACCCCCTTAGTGAGTATATAAAACTGCCAAGCTTACCTGGACGTTTTATATCTTAGAAGTTAGTTCTACAACATTATCTGAAAGCTTCTGAGTTCTTTGTAAACTCTCTGTTCTGTGGAGAATGCAGTATCTTGGCTCCATTTTATCTCTCAATCTATAACCTAGAATTAGACCACAGTATATGTAAACTATTGTAGTTGTTATCATTTATTATGAGATGTAATTCTGACAAGGTCTTTTTTTTCCTATTTTGGGGGATAATGTTGATACAAGAAAGAGTCCAACTAACTTAAGTAATGAAATTTTAAAAACATACCAAACTCTTCATATTGAAAATTTAAGTTGAGCAGTGGTGGCACACGCCTTTAATCCCAGCACTTGAGAGGCAGAGGCAGGCCAGATTTCTGAATTCGAGGTCAGCCTGGTCTACAGAATGAGTTCAGGATAGCTAGGGTTATACAGAGAAACCCTGTCTCAAAAAACCAAAAAGAAAAAAGAAAAAAAAAGGAAAGAGAAAAGGAAAGAAAATTTATTTTTATAACATGAACATTTGTTGTGAAATTTATGATTATTTGTACTATTTAATTTCTACTCAATATTTATGTATTCATTTAACTTAAAGCTTACTTGTTCTTGGCTCTTTATACTCCAGAAATTTCAGCACTTTTTCCAGAGATGGTTACAGATAGAAATAAATAAACTTTTATGTCTGGCCTACTACTTTGATTTTAGTGAAGCTTAAAGAATTTGTAAAATTATTAAAAGTATATCCTTAAACTTTTATAAGTACCTCTTAAAACTGAAAACAACGAATAGAACTGGAAAAGAAACTCCTCATGTCACATTAAAGATGAAGGAGGAGGAGGAGGAGAAGAAGGAGAAGGAGGAGAAGGAGGAGAAGGAGAAGAAGGAGAAGAAGGAGAAGAAGGAGAAGAAGAAGAAGAAGAAGAAGAAGAAGAAGAAGAAGAAGAAGAAGAAGAAGAAGAAGAAGAAGAAGAAGAAGAAGAAGAAGAAGAAGAAGAAGAAGAAGAAGAAGGAAGAAGAAGAAAAAAAGAAGAAGAAAGGAAAGCTACTTGGTGACTAAAGAGATGGTTCAGGGGTTAAGAACACTGGTTGCTCTATGTTCCATTTCTAGCACTCACATGGTAACTCACAACCATGTGTAAAATCCGAACCCAGTTCCTGGAAATCTGACACTTTCTTCTGGAATCTCCAGAAGGACATGCACAAGAGGCTCGGTCCGTAAATACAGGCAAAACAGTCATACAGGTGAGATAAAAGGAAGGAAACCTCTATGAAAACTTTTACTGTTTAGAAACTGGACTTAAGGTCGCCGCCTCTCCTTTGGGTCTGGGATGACCCCAGTGCACTGGAACAATACATTCCTCTTGCTTTTTGCATCTACCCTGGCTCCACGTGGTTCACTCAGGGGGTTCCCGGAAAGCTAAGGTTCCCTGGAGTCTTACATTTGGTGCATAGGCCGGGAAGCGATTCACACTGGACCGGTGAATCGGAAGTCTCAAGCTTTTACCGCGGTTCCTGTTTGTCTTCCTGTTCGTCAAAGTCTGAGTCTGTACCCCAGAGGTTCCACAAAAGTACCAAGCTGGAGATTGGATATATGTTAAGAGACATTGTGCTGAACACACTCAAAAGCAATGAGCCGTTCCTGTGTTGCTGACTACCCTGACCTCCGTTAAAGAGGGTGGAGTAACTGCCTGGGATCACATCAGATCAGCACCTGTGCCTGACACCAACTAGATGGCAGCCAGACACCCAAGCAATGCCCTTCTGCAAGGCCAGAAAAACTATGAGACTATGATGTATCTTCCGACCTTGACCTCAGCAGCCCCCACAACCCTACCAGGGTAACTTGTCAGGTGCTGTCAGCCACTGGTGATGTGGCTTGGTACACTACCTGCACTGTATCTGGTGGCAGGACCCTGTCTTTGATCTCTGTAATTAAGTGGTGGGCCTTGACTTATGGGGTGGCACTGCCCTGGAGACACAGGGGAGGGATTGCCTGAATGTGGGGGACAAGGGACTTGTAAATCTAAACAGTGTCCCAGAAGTGGCCTTTGAGGGTAAGACTTAGGGTGTGGACACCCAAAATTGAAGTGTCCTGCAAGAAACCCCCATATATGTGTATTCCCAAGATGGGAGAAGCCAATATCAGGCCCATCAGTGTTAGGGGGCCAACCATCTCTTCTATTCTACCTGGGGTGTAAAGCATCGAGAAGCACATACTGGAGACCATGCCAGGGATAAAGATTCAATGGTCAAGGTGAGAGAAGGGCAGAAGAGAGAACAGAGACGGGGCTGGTTTGAGTCTTGGTTTATCAGCTCTCATGGTTTACTACCTTGATTTCTGCATTGTTAAGACCCCTGATCATTTTGTTCCTGCTTCTGACCTTTGACCCTTACATCCTAAATTGCTTAGCTGCTTTTAGTAAAGCTAGCATGGGTGATGGTCCAGTTGATGGTCCTGAGCCAAAGATCAAGAGCTAAGTGCAGAGGACCAGGGATATGAGCTGTATAACTATCCACAATAGCTTCAAGATTGAAGCATGCACGAAGAAAAGGGGGGAGTGAAAAGGTCAGGCTAGGAACTTTGGGAAGGTTGTGAAACACTCTCCCCCCTCCAGAAGGGAGAAGCTAATTAGCATTTCTCAGACCACAGGGCAGGAATGGACCTTTGGATGGGGACACATTCCTCAGGACTGACCCTTGCTCACCCTCAGACAAGGGAAGTCCTTGTCACCTCATTCCCTAAAGACCAATCAGGTTAAAGGCTCCAGTGTTCTGCCAATCATATTGTGCCTAGTTGCTGATGCTCTATTCTGCCCCTAAAAGCTCTCAGAACTAGTGCTGGGGGTCACCGACTCTCCTTCGGGTCAGGGATGACCCCAGTGCACTGAAACAATAAATTCCTCTTGCTTTTTGCATTGATTAAACAACAACAACAACAACAACAACAACTGGACTTTATAAGGTTAATATAGGATTGCATAAAAACTTAATTTTGAAAAACTCTTTTGTTTGTGTAAATAAAATATTCTTGTTAAATATTTCAGTGTTAAGTAATTCAATTTCTAGTTTAATTTAGGTCACATATAATAGAAAATGCTGTTTGAAGTAATATCTTAAACTTGAATGGGTCCTGCAATCCTGAGCCAGCTTACATTGTTGTTAAGTTTATGTCTTAAATGATTTTGGGAAGAAATATCAAGAACCCACTTTAATTAACACCATACTATTTCCAGAAAACCTTTTTGTTTATATAACTCTTCAAGTCCAATCTTCTTTAAACTGTGCTCATCATTGTGTGCCTAGAAGGAAGCCTTGAATTCTGCAAACAATTTTAATGGTGAGAATCCAAGTTAGAAATAATGTTTAAGGTTCGAAAATACTCAGTAAAATGCATAAAATGTAATAGAGACATTTTGTGAGTGAAATCTGAAGGAGCTGGTGGTAGTGAATTCAGAGGCAACAGCTTGGGACACCTGAACTGTGTGCTTTGGCGTGAATAGAATCTTGTCTGTGTAAAATGCCTAGCTCAGGGTCTATTACCACCTCATTTGTGAGCAAGCCTAGCTCCTTACTTCTAAAGGTACCATATAAATTATGCAAGGCTCACCTGGGAGATGGCTTCATCAACTATCTTTTCTCAAACAAATGGCACAAGAAGAGCTTTTCTTGCATAACTTAAACCTCAAAAAAAAAAAAAACCCTCTTCACATTTAAAATTAGTATTCTATTCCCTTTGGCAATCAAAGATGTGTTTATTATCTCAGTCAGTGCTGGCAGGAGAATTAAAATACCCGTGAAAAGTTAACCAAATACTAGAGACTAATAGACAAAGTATTAATACTTGCATGTGTTAGAAGTCTGGTCTCTGCCTACACTATTATAAATGTTAGTCATATATATTCTGTTTGAATTTTAAACCTCTATAATAAAGGACCTTATTGCATGGGCTTTTTTATCTTTCTGTGCTTTTAGGACTGACGTTCATATAGCTGTGGTTTACTAAAAGAAAACTAACTGAAGGGAAATTACTGGGGGTTTTGTTTCTAGATTTATTACTATAAATAAGTACATCGTTGCTGTCTTCAGACACACCAGAAGAGGGCATCAGATATCATTACAGATGGTTGTGAGCCACCATGTGGTTGCTGGGATTTGAACTCAGGACCTTCGGAAGAGCAGTCAGTGCTCTTACCTGCTGAGCCATCTCAACAGCCCAATTAATTGTTTGCTTGTTTGTTTGTTTGTTTGTTTGTTTTAAATATAGCTGTCAGTCACTTTCCATAAAATATTTCCAGTCTTCAAGTAGAATTATTAAATGTGAAGAATGACTGTTTTCAAAAGGCGGTTCAAGTACTCTGAAGGACAGTTCTCACCGATTGGGTGTTCTGAACGTTATCCAAATCTCTTCCGAATGACTTTTGTTTTAGGAGTCAAAGTAAGTAATGCTTAAATAGTCTGTGCCCAGAGGATGCATTTCCCCGACTTTAGCAGGTAACAGGTTAGATTTGCTTCTGCCAGAGTTTCCAGGTCGCTGTGTCTCAGAACAAGCATTTGGACAGATGAGTGAGGCGCGGCAGAAGCAGAGGACTTCTATTTAACAGAAGGCGCTTCCGGGGGAGGAAGCGGTCCACAGCAAGGGGGAAGCCAGCCGATAGGCTCGGTGGCACAGGGGACTAAAATTTTCATGGGTTGTTGGCACAGAATAAGCTTTTCAAACATGTGTTCCTTTGCACTGCAATGGCAGGGGTGTAACGAGTAGTGGGGCAGCGGAGAAGGCATGGGTGTCCCAGGCTCTCGCTGTGATGGTTTAGGTGTGCTCCTATGTTGTCTCTGAGTAAAGCCTGGAAGACTTCATGCTCCTCCCCATGCTCTTGCGTCACTGTCTTTATCTGGCTTTTCCCGCACTGATGAGAGGCTATCTACATCAGATATCCTGAGAGTGGAGTCAAGTGGCTCCTCCGTTTAACACATACAAAGAAAATGTTCTCTTCGTCTTATCTTAAAGTAGTAAATACTGAAAAGTACTGAATTTTTTTGTTGTTGTTGATGACTTGGTTTTCAGCCCTTGAGACAGGGTGTTAAGTTCAGTTATAAGGAAAAGAAGCATATATTTCATTTTTATTAAATCCTGGAAACCTCCATCCATGACAAAAGCTTGGTGAGAATTCAGCTTTTTTCAATATACAGAAAATTAAAAAAAAAAAGACCCAAAACACAGGAGCATGACCTTGTAGGACACATAGTTAAATCAAAGATCTTATGAGCTTTCAAAGATTTGCAGAAACGGGGAGGGGTTTCAGGGGAAAGGGGTGGGGTTTCAGGGAAAGGGGAGGGGTTTGTGGAAAGAGGGCGGGGTTTCAGGGGATAGGAGGAAGATCAAGAAAGAAGATGAAAGATGAAAATGGAGCAGGTCAGTTGGCCACCTGCACTACGGTAAACACCCAAATCTGCAGTGTGCCAAAGTCCAAAACATTTCAAACCTTGGGCTGAAACTCACAAAATTTAGGTTTGGTAGCACTTTGGAATTTTATTTGAGGAAAACACATCTGTAAAATCTAAGTAGATACCATTGAATCTGACTGGAAGTTGAAGCCCTTTTGGTCACAAGCCTATTGGGAAATAGATACTCCAAATCAGATTTCTTAAAATCACTAGTAGAAGACCAAGTCGGGAAACAATATTCCTAAACGTGTTCTCAGAAATGATTACATATGTGTGCTTATGCAGGTGTGTGCACATGTGCACTAGAGATGTGTGTGCACATTTGTACAGGTGCATGTGGAGGCCAGAGGTTGCCATCCAAGGTTTTCCTCAGCCATTCCATACCCTGTATAGTGAGATAAGATCTCTCAGTGGAGCTAACGCACCTGCCTCTACCTCCCTACTCTGGAATTCTGTCACCACACACACTCTTTACTGGAATGCTCTGGATCTGAACTCAGTTCTATCTTGCATTTTCAAAGCAAGTGCTTTACAGACTGAGACATCCCTCTAATATAAATTGTTACTTTTTTTTAACCTAAAATCCTACACATGTCCCAAAGTATTCATCTGCGTTAAAGACAAAATACAAATGTTTTCATCTGTATAATATCTTAAGATGCATATATTTCATGAAGCCCGTGTCAGGACAGCCCTGGGCAAATGCTGCTCTGAGAAGAAGCAACTCAAGAAAAAGAAGGGTGGCCTTAATGAAGCAAGGGACGTCATCAGGAGACTCTAGGCTGACCTGCAGGGAGGCAGCCAGACCCGTGGGAATAAAGCAGAAGTTGAAAGAAAAGTCCTTGAAGGTAAACACACAATGCCATCCCGATACAGGGTTTCACCATGTAGCCCTTGCTGTCCTAGAACTCACTTTGTAGACCAAGCTGTCATTGACCTCACAGAAATCCTCCTGCCTTTACCTCCGGAGTGCTGGAATTAACAGTGTGCATCATCACACCTGGCAACACACATATTTTTGGTAAGTGAACTTTCTTTAGGGCTTTAGACAGTCACAAAGATTTAAGGGTTGATTAATGTGGTGGTTTGAACAGAAATGGCCACCCCTAGACTCGTGTTTGAATGCTTGGCCCACAGAAAGTGGCACTATTAGGAGATGTGGCCTTGTTTTAGTAGGTGTAGCATTTTGGAAGGAAGTGTGTGTCACTAGGAAGTGGACTTTGAGGTCTCAGAAGTTCAAGTCAATTCTCTACCTGTATATCCATATTTAAAACTCTCAGCTCCTCCAGCACCATGTCTGCCTACGTGTTGCTATGCTTCCTGCCATGATGATGATAAACTTAAGCCTCTGAACTGTAAGCCAGTCCCAATTAAAATGTTTTCCATCATAAGAGCTGCCGGTCATGGTGTCTATTCCCAGTAATAAAACCCTAACTAAGACAATTAGTAAAACTTACAGGATTTGGAAGGATTCTCCCTAATCAGCAACTGTTTCTGGGGAAATGTGAACTCTCACCAGCTGAGTGACCTACAAGGTATGCAGAGCTTCGGAGATGTAGCTTCTGTGATTTGACACCTAGGCTGGGGTAGGTTTTTTTTTGACAATCAGCTACTGTTGGTTTATGCATACTTCCATAAATAACCCCAGTAGGTAGGTCCAATAGCTTACTGGTTCTCCATGTCAGATGGTAGTGCCCTTTGTGGTATAAGTAGACATTTGCTCACCTCCCCAAAGGAGATTTTATATAACATAATTTGCATCTAAACAGTGACAGATAAAAACAAAGATGAGCTTGAGGCGAGTGTGTCATACTCCAGGCGTTGGTTAAGAAAGACATGCAACACAAGCCGGAGTGTCTGAGGGCTCAGCATCTGCAGATCAATGCCAACATGGCCATCTTTCCACACACGGCATGTACTGGTGTGACTTCTTATTTGGGCACAGTTGCATAGTCCTTGCAATGAGTAGTAGTACATGTAGCTGAGGATGTGATGCCTAAAGGGGGAGCGTTTATGGGTTAAATTAAAAGTGGGCATGTTCTTCTGTGTGAAAAGGTGCAGTGTGCTTCCTTTATGAGTGGAGTCCACCATGAGTATGGAGATACCCTGAGAGTGTTTGAATGATTCGAGAATGTGTTGCACCCCCTGAGAGTGGTGTCCATGGGACAAGATTGTCTGTCCGCAGCAGTCACTGAGCTTCGGGAGCCACTGCTAATGTGTAGAGCAAGAGCGGAACTGAAGCTTGGTTGGCCTTTCAAGGGGAACTTTTAAGGTGGGGATTTCCAACAGGAAAGAGCTATGTGTCTATCTTCCTCCATGCTCTCTTCTGATTGGGTAAACTGAATAACAACAACAACAAAAATGACTTGTTGAAGAGCCTTTCTTACAACAGAGGACAAGAGAGAAAGAGAGCACCAGTTAGTTATGTACTTAAAACAAAAACAAGAAAGCCAGCAACAAGCATTCCTGGACCAAACCTCGGGGCTCCTGGGAGGGCTCAGATAATGAGGACGAATGGAGTCCAGTCTGGCCTGTAATAGGGACGTGAGAAAGCCATGATTCAGCCTGTACACGAGAGCCTCCTGTTAGTAGTGTTTCCTGAGCCTGTGATAAATCACTCTGACAAAAGCAACCTGTGGGATGTGACTTATTTCATCATTTCAGATGGCATGACATCATTGCACAAAGGTCAAGGTGTCAGCCGGGCGTGGTGGCGCACGCCTTTAATCCCAGCACTCGGGAGGCAGAGGCAGGCGGATTTCTGAGTTCGAGGCCAGCCTGGTCTACAAAGTGAGTTCCAGGACAGCCAGGGCTATACAGAGAAACCCTGTCTCGAAAAACCAAAAAAAAAAAAAAAAAAAAAAAAAGGTCAAGGTGTCGGGAACATTGAACCGTTACTCACATCCACAGGTTAGAGGGGATGCACGTGTGCATAATTGTGTTCTGAATTTTTCCACTGATCAGCGTCTTCCGCCTAGGAAGTTGTGCTAGCCACAGTAAGCAGGTGAGGATGCTTGAGACATTAGTAACTAATCAAGCTTATCTTCTATAGACTTGTCCACAGGCTATCTAATCTAGACAGTTTCTCACTGAGAGTCTTAGCTTGTAATTCTACATTTTGTCAGCTAAAATAAACACCTAAACACAACTAAAATAACCACCGCAGGCCTTGATAATACCTTAGTGGAAAAAAAGGAAAACTATGATAATCCTGGGATAGTAATGACTTGAACTAATTGGGTAGAAATTTTAAACAAATAATGAAGGAGCCAACCACAGTCTGATTCATGAAGCTGCAGGACACAGGAGGGGATGAGATCAGTTGAAGGGCTATAGAAGCAGAGAAACTACCCATAGTTCATTGAGACAAAGTTTACCTAAAGTCAGGCAATATAATGGCCATCAGTCTAGGAGGGAGGGTAGTTCATTATAAGCCATTAGCAGCGTCTGGTCATCCCCAGCCGAGGTCCTCATGAATATCAGAGACCGACTGAAAGTAGTAGAAAGACAGGTATTACTAAGAAAACTGAGTAAGAGAGAAGCAGTCTTTGACCTTACGACTTAGCAGAAAGCTTGGGTGGCTTTGCTGGCCCTATGGTGTTGTGGTCTTTTCGAGTTGTGAGAATTGCTGGCAGATAGGAATGGTTTAGATGATGTCTTGGGTAGGGATTTATTGCTGTGAAGAGACACCGTGACCAAGGCAACTCTTATAAAGGAAAAATGTTTAATTGGGGCCGGCTTACAGGTTCACAGGTTCAGTCCATTATCATCACTATGGGAAGCAGGACAGTGTGCAGGCAGATTTGGTGCTTGGTGCTTGGTGCTTGGGGAGCTGAGAATCCTACATCTTCAGGCAGCAAGAAGGAAACTGTTGGAGGATGTTCTAATTCCACACTGGGCAGAGCTTGAACATAGATACTTCAAAGGCCACCGCCACAGTGACACACTTTCTCCAACAAGGCCACACCTCCTCACAGTGTCACTTCCCATGGGCTGGGTTTTCAAACACATGAGTCGGTGGGGCCAACCCTATTCATACACCACAACTTAAATGGTTTTGACTAATAAAATAGGCTACTGAAGTATAAAAGCAAGAGGGGTTGAGAAAGGTGGAAAATAGACAACGTGATCAATCTAGGCTACTCAAGGAAAATGTAGCGATATTTATGTTAAGCTATCATTGTATCTAGGTAAAGTATTATCAGAATACTATGCTATGCCAAATGCTATACAGTGAGATAGATAGATAGATACAGAGACAGACACACAGACAGACAGACCTGTTAGAAATTATACTGGGGCAAGGGATTGTTCACCCAGTCTAGGACCCTTTTATCTACCACATGTGGCTAATAGAAAGGCAAAGGCCACATTAAAGCCTGTCAGGTCCAAGAAGCTGTCTTCAGCAGCAGCACAGCAGGCTAAGAAAGGACCCTCAACCCTAGCCAAGCCTAACTACCGAAGCCATCCCCAGCAAGATCATCAGGGCAGAGAAGATTCATACTAGCCTGATGGCAGGTGGCATGCCAGCATGAGAGATCCTGGCTCATGGAAAAATGTTTGTGGATTGTGGAGGGATAGATGGGGTTGTGTCTTCTGTCCAGGCCACTGCCCACCCCCCACCCCACAACCCCCCTCAGCATTGCTCTGTCAACAGAAGAATCTTACAGAAGTGATAAGATCTTATTATGTCCTATGTTCCTATGTTAGTATTCCCTTAGCTACCCCATTGTTGAAAGTATGTTGGCTATGGGGCATGGAGAAACAAAGTTAGAAGTAAGGTCTCCCCCTTACTCGCTGGCTTTCATCATCTAAACTAGAAGGCAGCATTTAGTCTTTGGGGACCAGGATTGTTATCTACAATCCTGATCAGCTACAAACTATCGAAGACCAACTTTGACACCAACGGTAAGCTGAGGTGGACATAGAGTCAGCTGTGCCCAAAAGCTGGTAACTCCTGGCAATTCAGCTAGGTCAAGCATATTCAAAGCATCACAGACTTTAAATTGCTTTTCCAGTTCTTTCCATTAAAACTCGTACCCAACTAAACATTCCTTATCTATTTTTATCTCCACAAGTTCATTATAAGTTTAAAGCAATAGTTTCTATGTCGTAGATTATCAAGGATTTTGTCAAGAGAAAAGTCATCTTCCTCATGTCTTATTATTTGAAGTCTTATGTAGAAAAACTAGTCAGTCATTCACTTTTTGTTCTTGCACCCATAATAACTTGCCCACACCTAGTTTATGACCTTAGTTACTGAGATAAGTGATCTCATTCCTAACCTGAAAGGAATTGTTCCCCTTGACTGTAAATTTGTTCCAAGCCTATTCCTTTTCCTAGTATAATTAGGTTGTGACACATGAAGGTTTACACAATTCTATTTTTATGTTGTTCTGCAGGGGGCTTAAAATTACTTGAATCAATTCAGGGGTTCTATAAAAATCATTATTAGGAATTGTGAAACCATCAATTCGTCTAAACAGCATTATTACCTGAAACTACGTCTTCATATTGATTCTGCAGGAAATCTACCCAACTGAGTGGGTTAAAAAAAAACACAGGAAATAATAGACTATGTCAGATATATGAGTGATACAGCCGTGGCAGGAAAAGACATATCAGCAGCAAGAAGCAATCCTGGGACAGTGTCCCTGGGATCCATGCCTCTTCAGAGTGCACAAATTGCAGCCATGAAAAAAATGGTAGGCCATCTTCAGGAAATTCACTTGCTTGCCATAGCCTTTCCTGCATGGCTTCCACCAACAGATCCCATATGCTACACTATGAACATGTGTTACCACATGTTTGATGGTGCCCAAATTGTTATGGGTTCTAGCAGCTGTTTTCTAACTGGACTAGTGGCCTGTTCTATGAGAAGAACTGAGATCTCATACTGTAATCCTAGGCAAAAGCACAAGTCTGAGGAGGACATAGGCTTCCGATGCTAATGTTCTGATAAATGAATGTGATCTGCCAAGGTGTCTTCTGGACATTTGTGCTTATGTTCATCACTGTTGATCCTAGCCTTCAGTCGTGGAAGGGACCTTTTCTTCACAATGGGTCTTACACTGCTGAGGCTGGTGACTAGCCATGATCCTTAGTCTAAGTTACTATCTCTATGTCACAGTGGCTCAAATATTCAGCCATAGATGGAAGAAAATAATTAGATATTTATAGTCATCCTCTCCATGGCTCAGGGAACATCATGAAGTTGTCATTAAGAATGAGGTTGGGTGCTGTGTAACAATTCTCTCAGAAATGAAACTTTTATTTCTAGAAGGAAGTTCCCTAAGACTCATTATGTAAGCAAACTCAGGAAGTACCTGAAACATAACGGATTCACAATCCTTTCCCCTATGGTTGTGTAAGTAGTAACAACTTCTGGGACTAGGAGACTCTCCAACCACCTGAGCTACCTACATGTCATGTATGGAAGTCCAGGATTGCCTTTGGGGACCCATGACTGGGGAGGGTGCTCTCTGATGATGCAGCTGCCTGAGTCATAGACACTGCTATAATTAATCCCTTAGTTGTGCTGAGTCCAGTAAACTTATTGATTCACCAAGTTGGACTTCAGTTGAGTCATTACTTTGGTTTGGTGTTGGTGCCCTCTCTGGAGCAAGTAGACATTTGTTTGGGTTTCCCCAGGAAAAGTTTCAAAAGTTTCAGAGCACAGCTCCTAAAAGTAAGTTTAGTGTCATTTTCGTACCATTAAAAGAATCTTAGCGTATTATCCTCACTTTACTTAACAGTTATAATAATTGCATCTTGCTTAGATGTAATTAGTAATGTGTACATGTGTGTCCACCTGGATAAAGCAGAGTTTAATAGGCAAGGTCCTTTGATCCTCAGTGTATAGGATGCATCGTGTAGTTTTTTCTTTCTATGGGTGATGTGTCAGTAGAGTTACAGAATGACCAACTTGTTTCATAATGTAATCAATGGTGCAGAGAAAAATAAAACATGTACCAGATGACAGAAGAGTCAGAAGGAGAGACTATCAGGTAGATGTTCCCTCACTAAGAATGGATCGAGGCAGTAGGCTCTGAGGAGTGGACAGCATTCCGCCTGGAGAGTTGAGAGCATGCAGGGTTGCAGAAAGAAGTGCCGCAGTGCTGGCAGAACTCTGGGGAGGCCAGAGATGAGGGATCAAAAGAGACTACGGTGCAGTTGCTGATGTGTAGTTGGTTTTAGGGAGGATAAGGGCATCAGTTTTACACGAATTTAATTCCAACCTCCAGGGGCTGCAGTGATCTCTCAGTAGTTAAGCGCACTGGCTGCTCTCCCAGGAGACACAGGTTACTTTTAATACATAATAGCTTGAGAGCTAGGGCAGCCCTGGGTGCCAGGCGTGTATGAACTGCTGTTCCTAGAAAACAGTTAACAAATGCAAAGGTAATTTATAAAGTGGCTCACGTTTCTTCCATTGTTTGTTTTCTGTCTCGACATAGAAACGGCCAGGCTGTCTCATTAGTGGCGTTTTACTTTGGAAGGCCATTGGGTACAGTATGGGCATACGTATTTCTAAAGTTAAGCTGGCAGTGAAGGACAGAGCTTCAGAACGGATGTGTTCACTGCAGCAGAAGGGGGTTGGTGTTAACTCATTTTCACTTTCCTTAGCACAAAAGGCACTTTCTCAGAAAAGTTATTCACGACAACATAGCAAGAGGGACATCCAATCTCTGGCCTAATGGTGTCCCATAATGTTCTCTGCAGAGTCCTGCTCTGTGTGAGGCCCACCTGAGATAGCCTGTAACTAAAAGATCATCCATCATTTATTCTTCTGAAGTTGGCGTGGCTCTTGGTGTAAGATTTCTCTTTGCACCTACACTAGTGTGATACTTCTGGCTTAAAATTGTTTCTAGCTCTCAAGGGAGGATGTTTCAAGGATCCTCAGTGACAGTAGCCCTTCCTCCTTTGATGATAAAATTCAATTGGGCAGGAATAGTGAGTGTTCTTTGTCTTTTGATTTAAGGTAAGTAGTCAAATCTTAATTTTTTTCTTCCATCAATACTGTGCTGTGAATCAGAAGTTTGTTTGTTAGATGGAGTCCTTGAGCTTGTTATATCTTCTGCAATCCTCAAGTTGCGAAGTCTCCTTACAGCGTCGGACTCCTGGAAATAGCTATTACACGGTTATTTTTAACTTAGCAGTGGCCTCGGTTGTCACTTTGATGAGACAGCTTTATTTTTATGGTTTTAAACTCTGGCACTGTTTGCCTAACACTCAAACATCCATCACTGTCTAATTTAAACTTCCCCATGAAGCATGGCAGTGGGAAATTGCTGAGCTAAGTTTGCAAACTCTCCATACAAGGTTCTTTTTCAAAGGCATCTGCTGACCTCTGACCTTGTGCTAGGGTGGGATTGACTCCTGAGGGTTGTGTCAGCCAATATATCCCTGTTCTGACTGCATGCACAATTGAAGAGGGCACTTGGCATTTCTTTGTTAGGCCTTTCCTGCCCTCGTTGAATGTGTGCATCAAGTGAGTTGGCTGTTAATGTGAACTTGAGGTCCTGTCATAGAGAGCACTTTGTGACTTCAGCCCTATGCTCACACTTTCGACCGCCACTCCATACAGGTCTCTAGGAATATATTGGACAACCTTCAGATATCCAGTCTTATCTACTTTATTCTTTCATGATGTTTTAATTTTTTTAGTTATATTATAATTATATCATTTCCCCACTTCCTTTTCAAGCTCTCCCATGTACCTCTGCCTCATGCTCCCTCTCAAATTCAAGGTCACTTTTTCCTTAATTGGTGTTCGTGTCTGTCTGCCTGTCTGTCTGTGTGCATGTGTGTGTCTGCACCTAAATAAATAAACATAATCTACTTCGTCTGTATGTTGCTACTTATTGTATATTTTCAGGGCTGGTTTTTTGGTGCTATGTAAACAATTGGTGTGCTTTTCCCTGGGGAAGGCTGATTTTCATGAAGTCAGCATTTCTCACCTGCCTGTAGTTCTTTGTCTAGAGGTGAGGCCTCCAGAACTTTCCCCTTCCATCTTAGCAAGTCTATTAGTGCTATCCTTGTTCAGGTCTTGTTTTGGCATTCATATTGGTGAGACTTCATAGGTATAGCTTCCTGACATTTCTCTGATGTCTGTATTTCTGTTGTACATATATGCCCATGAATAGTATATATGTGTGTATGCAATATATAAGCATTATATAATTTATATAATATTATATAAATATGATATATATTAAATATATGTATATATATGTATATGTATATGTCGAATAAAAGCAAAGAAATCTCCCTTGTAGTTATTCTTTGCTCTCCAGTTTTCACTGGATGTAATTATCACAAATCAGAAAACGAGTTGAAGTCAAGACTAAAAGCTGGAGAAATGGCTCACGCGTTAAGTACACTGCTGTTATTGAAGAGTAGCCCCGTTTGGTTCTCATCACCCTCCAAAAGAGGCTCACAACTATTTGTAACTCCAGTTTCAAGGCATCTAACTCCCTTGGACCTGCCAAAGCCCCTACACACATACGATGCACATAAATTCACACAGACAGATGCATGCCCATATGTACATATAATAACTAAGTAACCCATAATTACTGAGCTGAAATAGTGTTCACATTTAATGACCAACAACAAAATAATTACACTTGATAGTTCTTATAAATGGGGAGGGTATCTGGATAGCAGTGATGAGCCAAACGTTCCACAGTTAGATAAAGAGGCAGTAGCAGTTTCTGAAAAGGACAAAATGCCATTGATATTTCAGTCTGAGTTCTTGCCAAGGCCGACATTTGCGTGTATATCCTGCCATGTGCGGTGTTTCTGAGGAACCCATAACAAAGTATAGTGCGAGACTCTCGGCAGTTCTGTGAGATGATGCTTCCAATTAAAATAGAAGTTGTTGGACATGTTTTTTCTCCCCCCAGTAGCCAGGCTCATTAAAGTCCACACGCTTTGTGTCCCCAGTTGTGGTGAATGTTTTTCTGTCACCATCCGTGAATCAGCCAGTCCTGCAGCTGTCAGATGTGTTCCGTGGCTTCCAAGGGTTGTTGATTTCCTCTGTTGTGACATATGGTGTGCAAGAGAACAGAAAAGAATAGCTACGTAATGGAAGGCAGGCACATTCATATTCACAAGCAATGTTCTGTCGGAAAAATTCAAACAGTCTCTTGTTGTGTATCAGAGCCTCACCTGGAACGCACAGGAGTCCTGACAGTGGTTATATAACCTTTGGTGGAGAAAGGACAGTAGCGTAATACTTGGTGGCATAAAAAACAATAGGTCCTTTAAAAAAAATCAGATGGAAAACTACTACTGTATCAGCTTCCTAAACTATATCAGTACATATAAGTAAAAAGAGTTAAAACAGTGTTACTTGTAACAGGACAACAGTGCCCCTACTACACAACAGGCTAACAAAGAAAAAGCCCAGCTCTAGGAATAGGTTGCTTCTCCTGAAATTGTTTACCAATGAAGTTCCATTGACCCACAAGCATTACAAGATATTTCTAATGCTCTTGGTTACCTTGTAGAACTTGACAGTAAGAATCTAATGCTAAAGACACCATAAACTCGATTCATGAGGTTAATCAAGCTGATACCTGGAAGCTGCTGGCTACCTTCACAATGCTTGAGGGTGCTAAGCACCATACTGGAGGAGGAAAAAAGTTAGCATTAGTCTCACCCAGCTGTGAATCCTGTAAGCTCCATTAATGGATGGCCCCCGCAAGGCACACCCACTAGTACAATGTGGTCTGAGAGAAGGGGGAGGGGTAGTGGAAGAGGTGGGGGAGGAGAGGATGAGGAGGGATAGTAGAGGAACCAAAACTCCCTCTTTTTAACAAGAGAGCACTGTATTAAAGGGTCACAGCATTAGGAAGGTTGAGAGCCACTGTGTTAGAGAGATGAAGAAAGTTTTCCCACAGTGCAGCTAAAGAGGAGGTTCAATTCCAGACCTGTTGGCCTAGATCCCTCTGAACTCACAGATAGGAAGTATATCATAGTCACTATATTTCTGTCTTCAAAATCTTCCTACATGAATACCTGCCTGTAGTTTTAGAGTCAGGTTTGGGCTTTGATTTAATTTCTTGGACATGTTTATATCTAACATGCATGTCCAGCCTTCCTATGTCATGATATTGTAACACTACATTGAACAGAACCATGTTTGCATGTGCATATTGCATGGACATGTAATACAGTAGTCAAAACAAAGAGCTTCAAGTTCAAGGAATGTAAGAGGGAGTTATCTTTCTTACTATGTTGCTGAGAAATAAAAGGTGTATTTACTTCTTGGGTGACTTTTGTTAGTGTGAGTATAAACCCCATCTTTTTGATATAATAAGCCCATCTCAGAAGGAAAAGCTTCTTTAAGATAGAACTTAGAAACAAAGAGAAATGATTGGCAGCAGAATTCCTGAGGTTGGGAAACACCTTGCATTTGGGCCCCACAGCCGTGTGTACACAAGAAAGGGATTTTACAAAAGTCTTTAATCTCTCTGTGAAAGAGAGCATTAAATAGTTTCTTCCTTATTCTCTGTCATCCTCGAGATTTCCATGTGTGGGAAATATGTAAATATTCGTCATTCCATACCGAGTGTAGTTTACCTTCACCCCCCTCAAGAGTTACTCACTATTTAATATCCTCAATTTCTTGAACAAATAATTATTGTTAGCTTTAAAAGCTCATTTGGATAGCCCAAGTCTGATTAACTTAGGGCTCACACACGTACAGCTGTTCAGACTATAACATCTGCCATGTACAGTTCTGCATTGCCCCATAGAATTCCCTTCTCTTCCTGCTTTTTATTCACAGTCTGGTTTTGATTTTTTTTTTTCCCATCCTAAAAAGTAAATCAGACTTCTGCATCCTTCCTCTCCTTTGACCAAAGTCTCTCGGTGGGAAAGTCCTGACTGGGATATTTGAGTAGGTGCAAATGCCTTTCTGAACTTTAAATAATTGACAGGCTAAAGACATACCTACCTCTCCCTGTAAAAACTGTAAGGCGGGATGGTTTTCTTATCTTAAAGGCTTATTTATAAATTGTGTAAAATGTGAAGAAAATGCTGAAAGATTATTAAAATGTAATTAATAGCTACAACCAATTAAGCATTTTTAGGGAGCCATATAATATACTAAAGCACATATAAACCTGATTTATGTTTCAATTTGCCTAATTTTCCCCATGGAATAAGTTATTACATACAAAAGGAGAAAGCTAAGATACAAAAACCCCTGTTTGTGGTACACTTATCGCGGGGGGGGGGGGGGAGTTCGTGGATTGAAGGAGCTTGAGGAGAACCTAGGCTAGAGAGTGGGGCCTGTTCCCCAAAAGCCAAAACACCGAACAACAACAAAAGTTCATGATATAAAAAATAGGTAAATGTTCATTTTTTTTTCCTAATGGGCACAGCAAAGCCACTTTGAAATGAGCTAGAGTATTGTCCCTCATAACTGTCATGTCTAGTTTCCTATTTGAAGAGAGAGAGAGGAAAAGTTCATCATGATGAACCTTTATGGACCTTTAATTAAAAATCATCCCAGAAGACAGCGGAACCCTGTGCTTGTAAACGCTGCTCACCTTAATACAAGTTTTAGTAACTGACTTAATAGTTGCTTGGCCTGAATAATACAACTGAGACTTCCTGCCGCCCTCTTAGCCTTCTCCTCTTGGTTGCCCAGCAACAAAGTTCCAGCAGACCGAAGGGGGGGGGGGAGGCTTAACTATCCTAGAAACTGGTGAAATGAAGCTATCTCTTCCAGTTAAGAAAAAACCTTTGGGAAATTACCTGCTGCCTTGCATACTTAGTGGGTGCTCCTGAGTATGGTGTGTGTGTGTGTGTGTGTGTGTGTGTGTGTGTGTGAATTTGCATATAAATGCAGTCCATATCAGGAGCAGTGAGATCCATATTTCATCTACTCACCTTCAGATGACAGATATCCTGGGTGTGGTTGAGTAGGAATTCAGGTCTGCCCCGAGCTTCAGGTCCTTCTTACAGACAGGAAATAAGCCCTGCAGCTGACGGTCTGCTTTGAGGAATGGGAGTATGACCCATCCAGAAACTAAGTGGGGATAGTCTCAGGCAAAACAAATATCAGCTCCTTATGGGCAAGAATAAGAAACTCCAGCATTGAGGATTTTTTTTTTTTTTGGCCACAAATTTGTTCAGTTAACATGATGCTAGTTGTAGCTTTTAGGGTGTGTTATGTAAACGATTTTGTATACAAATGGCTGCTTCATTTCACTTTGAGAACTATGGGTTTCTGTTTGTGCAGGATACAATGTAACCTAAAGGAAGCTATTATTAATCAAAACGAGGATGTTAAGTAAAAGATCCAACATGGAGCTCACCCTGAGTGAGAGTGGACTGGATTGCCCTGGGGAGTAGATTATTATTATTATGTTAATATATAGGCCTGCTACCGTGCAAATACCTGCTAGAGTTTGAAAAAGAAGTCTTGTTTCTGTTGGCTAAAGGATAGTCATGATTGTTTCCTGAGATTTCTTTATGTTCGGTATGTGTTAGGATATGAATATCCATAGGCTTCTCTGAAGAATAGTATCATACCGTAGAATCAGCAGCTTTTGTGGGACTAACGATATTGAAAATGTACTCACATGCATCCACCTACTTTTATTCCAAAGGATCAAGATCATGTTCTTACTTAAAGATCAAGTTCTTAAACCATGTTTGCAGAAATGAACGGGGGGAGGGGGGGAGAGCCACCGAGAGCAGCCACTCATCTGGAAACCGATTAGAAGCCAGATGATATATTCAGCCTGGGGTTGAGTTTTATTTTCAAGTAGTCATCTGCAGCCATGCTTCCCACAGAGGGACGCTGCCAGGCTCCCGGCACACCGAACAGCTTGGATGAGCAGCATCATGGGCTGTTGGGAAGGCACGGTGCAGCTGGGAACTGTGGCAAATGGCCAGATCATCGAGGCAGAGATTCTTGGAGCAGCATTTCCAGGGAGTGATTCTTCATTAGGGAGTCAATAGTTCAGAGAACAAGATCATCCTATGGCCAGTTCTGCTTCCCAAAAGACCAGCAAGGCAGCCTGCTTTTAAGACAGCCCTATTCTTCAATTATGTCCTTGTTTCCAGGACCCTTTAGTGATTTGTTATTAAAGGAAAAAGCATGTTTTAGCTTGAGAGCTACTACAACCATTCTATGGCCACATGGAAAATTTACATCTGTGTCTGTCAGAAAGTATCACTGTTGTCAGGCACGGTGTGGTGGTGCAGGTCTGTAATCCCAGCCCTCCACAGTCAGAGAGAGGATGTGCTCTGAGATACGTAGTATGAGTCAGTCTTTAAAAACTCAAGGGTTATGCACAGACTTGATGTGCTAGGGTGAAGGGATACCCAGGGGTGGGGGACACCCTCTCCGACGAGAAAGGGAGGGATAGATGGTGGAAGGATTGTGGGAGGGGGTGACCAGGAGGGGGCAGTGAGTAGGATGCAAAGTGAATTTTAAAAAAAAAACTCAAGAGCTAGCCATGGTGTTCAGTAGTAAAACACTTGCCCATTGTGTGTGGTTTCAATTTACATAAAAAAAACATCATCCTGGGGACTGGAGAAATGGCTCAGTGGTTAAGAGCACTCAGTGGTTAAGAGAAATGGCTGCTCTCCCAAAGTTTCTGAGTCCAATTCTCAGCAACCATATGGCAGCTCACAACTGTCTGACCCTGTCTTGTGTGTAGATGTACATGCAGAAAAGTACCCATATGTGTGTGTGTGTGTGTTTAAAGTCATTCTATGTCAAACACACACACACACATACACACACACACACAGGTTCAAGAAAGTAGCTACAATGAAATGCCATTATTCAGGGACACATCATCACTAGATACAGGTCATGAAAGTTTTCTTTCTGTATAGCTATTCACAATATAAATCCATGACACATAAGAGTAGTCAATTGCCTAAAGTCTTGAAAAATTCCAACGGAGAAAGGTAGCAGGAAGGAGTTCCAGCTCGGTGCTTAGCATGCTGAAGGCTGGCTGCTGTTTGGATGGGAACTGTGAACACCGATCCGCTCAGAACAGCTGTTGCTCACGCAGCCGTAGATCTTTCCTATATGAGACGGGAGCAGCTCACTGTGACCAAACTGCACAGACATTGTCATTTATGTGGAACATCTGTTTTCATTCCGGGAATCTGGGGTGGGGTACGCAGTAGCCATTAGGCAGCTTGCCTGGATGTCTTCCAATTACATCCCACACACATGCTGAATCTTTTGGGTACTTGCCTAGTGGGCGCCATTTCACAGGTGTCACATTTTGTGCTCTGCCCTGTGTCTTTTTCCGTAAGTCAACATCATAGAAACAATTATCTCTGGCTCCTTTCTGGAGTGTCAGTGAGACTTACTGGCCTGGGAATCCTAACCCTGACACAATCTGTGCTTTGACCTGAAAGGTAGAAGCAGAGGGCTTGGTGCCTAACGGCGTCTTGTCTTTGGTTGGTCCAGCTGAGCAGGAACTCAAGCTACCAGACCTTTCCTGTGCTCTAGTCATGAGTAAAGAGAAATCTCAAGTCCAGTGAGAATTTCAAGTGTCTCATAACTGGACACTTGTTAGGCTTTTGCTTCAGTGCCATGAACAGCAAGTGATTGGGTGGTGTGTGTGTGTGTGTGTGTGTGTGTGTGTGTGTGCACCTGTGTGTTTGTGTAAGTATACAGGCACATGTGTGTGTGCCCTTGTTATAATGATAGCTCCGAATGTTCCAAGCTCACATTTTTTTCTCCAACAGGGAAAGGTTGAGATGTGGAGCACTTGAATTTGTCCTTCTCCATGTGCACACTCTGAGTCACACAGGGAGGCATTTGGGGAATCTTGGCATGAAGGAGTGGAGTAGGGAAGATCCTGGAAAACCAAATCCACAGCCAGTGCTGACCCAGTTGTGTACTACTTAGGAATCTTCGGTGCATCTGATAAAGTCTGCTAGCTAGTCATCAATATTTGTGGGACTTTAGAAAACATTCACAGTGAAGTTAACTAATGTCCAGTGCAACCTTTTGATTTAAGAGTCAAACTTTGAGTCGGGTAGTGGTGGTGCACGCCTTTAATCCCAGCACTTGGGAGGCAGAGGCAGGCCCATTTCTGAGTTCAAGGCCAGCCTGGTCAATAGAGTGAGTTCCAAGACAGTCAGAGCTACACAGAGAAACCGTGTCTTGAAAAATAACAAACAAAACAAACAAACAAACAGGCAAACAAACAAAAAGAGGCAAATTTTTAAAGTTTGCTTCTGAAATCCTCTTTTTGTACTTTTATTAAATCCTATACAAAATTAACGTGATCCAGTTCATAAAACCTTGCAGAATTTTCTATGAGTAATCGAGACTACTCTGATCAGATCAACTTAGATTTTTGACCTTATCTCCCCCCCTAACTTGCTAATTGGACTGAAGTTATTCCTGTGGCCTTTTACTGCTGTCTCTTTCCCTTATTACGAGTTTTTCAGATATGATAATTTAGCTCTGTTCACTTTGAAGAAAGGAAATGAACCTTTTGTGAACAAATGTCTTCTGAAATAGCCTGTTCTATGGACACATATAACACCAACCTTGTCTATGCCACTTGGTGGGAAATATGATGCAGTTTGTGAGACACTGATCTCAGAATTCTCTTAGCTGAATGAAAATCCCCTGTGCTGTTGACTTCATTCCCACTACAGCTAAATTGGCCTGCACTGTGTATACATAAAGTTACTATAGTGGTCACCTTTGCATTTTTCCCCTATTCACTGGTTGAGGTAAATGACGATGCTGTATTTGGCATCTGGGAGCTGTAAGGCTAAGAATAAGTTTCTACCTCTGAAAGATCAAATCCATTTTAGACATTTCCCCCCCCCCCATAGATTTCACTGTGGTTGTGTAAGAGTAATTGAAATTTAAACACATTTGGCAGAGCTTAGAAACACCCCGACACCTTCCATGGAGTATAACGGAGGTATAGCACCAGCTAACTCACTACAAGCAGTGTGAACAGTGTGTTTGGTACACTCTGATGTGATAGAGGGAAGAAGGACATTTGAGGGGAGCTAAAAATAGCTCTTTCCTCCCTATATACACTTGCTCTCATTCCTCCTCCCCCTTCTCTTCCCTCCATTTGTTTTACCCCCACAAGGACAAAGGGCATATTCAATACCTAAATAATCTAAATGTGTCATGACTCTCCGTTTGCACATTGAATCTGTTCCTGCTGAGAGAGATGTGACCGCGTGGGTGGCTCTGGTTCCTGTCCATGAGCACACGCCCCAGACTGAGCAGTTGAGATGGGAATTGCAAACTGTGCTTTCAGATGATGGCCCAGTTCTGTCTGTGTCTCTTAACAGTTTGAGTATCGTGTGACTTGGAGCAGGGTTCCTCAATTTAAAAACAGTGGTGTGTCATATCAAATGGCTCCCAAGACAAGGCAGTCATTTGCCTGGTGTCCATGCTCAGGGATGGTTATCTGCGGTGATGAAGGGAGAAGCTGGCTACCGTGGAGCTGTGCAGTCTCCCTCCAAATGAACACGCAGACTGTGTTCATTGCTGTTTATGGCAAATTAGAGAAGTTTTCTGGGCTGATTAGGATATTATTAACCTCAATACCTCTTCTGTAATTATGGATCATCATCATCTTTTTCTCCCTGAAGATTTTAACAGAGATGTTGGTAAATCCCACCTGATACTTTCAAAACAATGCCAGTTTCATATTGGTTTTTTTTTCTGGTTAGTAAATTGATAATATGCATCCACAGACTTTGAAAGAAGCATTCAATTCATCCTGTCTTTTTCTAGAGATTTATCCGGGTATTCTAAAAATAAGTGAACCAAAAAGTACATATAAAAACAAAAAAAAACAATTTAATCTATAAAAATGATAGTTTTTATTATGTCTTCTCAAGATAACAGTGCTCTATGACTTAGTCATTATTAATGCTTACTGTAATTCATAATACCCAATGCCTGCCAGGTGTTTATTGTGTGTCAGACATATATTATTATAAAATATCACAAAATGGTTAGATTTGAACTTTAGCCCAAAATGTCAATATTTATTACATATATATATATATGTCCATGTAGTTTGTGCTATATAAATATAGTCACTAGAATATTGTACAATATGTCAAAATATAAGTAATGATTATAGCTGGGGGAAGAAATTGTCGTAAAAATATCTTGTAGCTTTCATTTCTGCAAAACGAGGATACTGTTTGAGCAGTTAATTATAAATTCTGTAACTATGCTATTTGCTACATGCGGCAGGTTTAATGACAATGAATAAAAGTCGAAGTAAATAAAAATCGTAGCCACAGTTGTAGTTCTCAAGGGTCGCATGTGGCTGGTTCCTGCCAGATTAGACAGAGCAGACAGAAAACTTCCATCTGCACGGGAAGCTCTGTTGCACAGCTCTTGACAGATCTGCTGAGTTTGTAATCCTCAGCAGTTCCTGTAGAGACACTCAACATCTTCATCAAACATCTGCTCGGAATGTACGTCTCTTTCTCCCGTGCTTGAGGCAAGCAGTGGGTCTTCTGTGATCACTGTTACAGAAAGAGATTGATACTAAAAAAATTGAGGGCTCATTTGGGCTGAACTGCTACACTATCTGTGCAGGCCGGCAAGAGCTCCCCACATTCGTGTAAAGTGACTGACTGACTAACCAATTCAGCCTTGGGGTACCAGCTCATCTAATTAATGGGAATGATAAAAGTCCCAAAAAGATAGACCAAAAGTTATAGTATGTCTCTTGCTCCAGAGGTTGCCCCATAGTCAAAAGCCTCTAACTGGGGTGATTCCTTCCTTCCTTCCTTCCTTCCTTCCTTCCTTCCTTCCTTCCTTCCTTCCTTCCTTCCTTCCTTCCTTCCCTCCCTCCCTCCATCCCTCCCTCCTCCCTTTTCTCCTCCCTTTCCTTCCTTTCTTCTTCCTTCCTTCTTTCCTTCCTTCCCTCCTTCCTCCTCCTCTTTCTTCTCCCCTTCCTTCCTTCCTTCCTTCCTTCCTTCCTTCCTTCCTTCCTTCCTTCCTTCCTTCCCTCCCTCTCTCCTTCCTTCCTTCCTTCCTTCCTTCCCTCCCTCCCTCTCTCCTTCCTTCCTTCCTTTCTTCCCTCATTCCTCCCTTTCCTCCCCTCCTTCTTTCTTTCCTTCCTTTGTTTCTTTTTATCCTGAGACTGCATTTCTCTGTGTAGCCCTGGCTGTCCTAGAATTCACAGTGTAGACCAGTCTGGCCTCGAACTCAGCGATCCTCCTGCCTGTACTTCCCAAGTGCTGGGATTAAATCCACGTGCCACCACCACTAGGGTATAACTAGGGTGATTCTTAAGCCCACAGAGCACTGTTAATTTCTTGTAGACATTATATTTCTCTGTGGGAAATAGTGGCACAGTTTGTTCCCTTCCTAAAGTTACCAGGCAGTAGTAGAGCCACCAGCTGCCAGAGCTCAGCTGCGCTGCCTGTGGCTTCTGCTGCTTTAGGATTGGTCTGAGGGACCTTCGGCATCGTTACAGGGCACGGCTTCCCAGCTGTAAGACAGTTCTTCTGAGTATTCCACAGTCTCACCTTCATTTTGGTTTTCTCCCCCTCTTCCCTGCCTTTCTGCTTTTTTGCTCTACTTCTTCTTTCTCCCTGATTTATTCACTAATCTTTACAAAGCTTACTTTACCCAAAACACTATCTGGAGAGCTGAATTTTGGTGGCACCTCCACTAATAACTGGCACTGAGCTTGAGGATTGTGGGTCCCACTTTGGGCGTCTCTCTTTGACTGTAACATGGAAGCACATTGCAAACACCCATGAAGAGTGGGTTTCATTTTGGTTTTCCTTTTCAATTCAAGGTTGGAATTTTTACTGTCTTGTATAATGTATATTGAAATGCCAAAACTCAAGCAGTATTAGTGCAACCAGAGAGCAAAGTATTTTCATTGGTGAATTTTACCCTGTTTTAATATTCTTTCCTGGTATTGGGAAACTTTTCCTTAAAGGTTTCAGCTACAGTGGATTGTAGGGGGGAAAAATGAAGGAAAATACTCTCTCCTTTTACTTGTCATCTTGCTGAGTGGGCTGGGGATTGGATTCATGGAGTGGGAAGACACCAGTGAATTAGAATTATGCAAAAAAGGACATCTTAACATGGGCATGCTCTTAATTGACAGTTTGAATGTTTTCAAGTCTATGCTTAGTTTGCTGTTTTGGTGTGCATAGCCTGCGTGTTATGATACTTTAACAGAAGACGTGGATTACCAAATTTTGTGAATGTTTGTAAAGGGGAATGCACTATGCATTTACAATGATGTTCTAACTCCTTACTGAAAACACTAAAATGCTCTAAAGTGACTAATTTTACTGTGAGGCTTATATCTATTTTTCAATATTTATAGAAAATTTTATATTGGTTACTTGTAATAGTTTACTATTAATTAAAAACAATACATTTATTTTTGCCAAATCCATTCAGAATTAAATCTTAATATTTTCAGTTATTTACAGAACTTGAAGATAGAGTTTGACAGACTTAAAGTAAATATATAAAATGTAATTTGTAATTTGAAAATGAAAACTTAAAACTACATCTCTCTCTGTCTGTCTCTGTCTCTCTCTCTCTCCATAAAAAGACATATAATCTTTATTATACAAAAAGGTCAGATTTTCTAGTTAATCCTTCTCACTATTAAATTAAACATGGGTTTTATTGAAAAAACTGAAATTTTAAACAACTTATTTTCAATAAAATAGACATGAATAAAACATTATTTACAGATCCTTGTTGAGATAGACAAAGAAACCTTGACAGTTTTATACCAGCAGTAAATGTCTGGGGCAAGATTGAAGAAGCAGGAAAAAGACTTGAGCCATTTATTCAGGTTATACAAGGCTCGAAAGAAAGATTCATTGACTTTTTACATAGATTAACTTCAGCTATGGGTAGAAAAGGATCAGACCCATTAGTTCAAAAGACAGTACTCCAGTCTTTGGCTTTCGAAATTGCCAGTGTTGAATGCAAAGAGTGTTCAGACCATTGAGGACACTATCAGTACCTATTGATGAATATATTAGGAATACGGTTGGTGTTACATCTCATTCTCCTGAGATAAGCTTACGAGAAGAAGCCATCCCTAGAGGTAATAAGAACAGCAAAACTCACAAATGTCCAAATTGTGCTGACCAAAGTCATTTCAAAAGAAATGAGAAAGAAAACCAAGTTGAGTTCACTATCATGTGGCAAAGGCTGACATTGGACTAATGAATGTAAGTCAACAACAGATAAATGGGTAACTCATTATCAAAAATCTCCCAGGGGGGGGCCCTCTTGCAAGCCCCAATACCAAATCGAATTCAAATCAGCTAATTCAGGGCTACAGCAGAATACTCATCAGCAGAACAACTAAACATCACTACTCTAAAAATAGACATTAAAAACCTAGATATCAAAGTCAAAACCACTTCAATAGATTAAAAAAACAAAATAAACAAAACAATAAATATTTTGGCAAACTTCAAGAGATGATCGAAGGCCAAAACTAAAGGTATTTATAAATAATATTGAAATTGAAGGAAAGGTTAATATAGGAGCAGATGTAACCATAATCTATGCAAAATCATGACCTCCAGATTGGCCTCTTCAGGAGATAGATATCCAATATTAAGGAGTAAGAACTTTATCCCAGGCAAAACAAAGTATAAAATCGATTAAATGTATGTGACTAGAAAGCCAAGTAGGAAAATCAAAACCATATGTGGGTGATGTCGCCATGAATTTATGGGGAAGAGATCTGTTACAACAATGGGAGATACAGATTACCACTTGTCCAACTTCAGGGACAAGCCATAAAATAAGACATGTTCCTGATGAAAATAGTTTTTAAAATCTTATCAAGAACAGTCACAGACTGTCCAAATTGTCCATTAACAGGACACAACAAAAGCTGACTCTCCAACTTTGTACAGAAGAGACACTGTTGATAAAACACCAACAGCCATACTACTAAAGTGGTTGACTGACCAACCTGTTTGGATTGAACAATGGCCTAGGACGAAAGAAAAATTACAAGCACTAGAACAGCAAGCCAAGAGCAGCTAGAAGCTCACCATATAGAAGAGTCCACCACACCTTGGAATTCTCTTGTATTTGTCATTAAAAAGAGAATGGTCCCCCTTCTAAGTGGGTTTTCACACTTGGGCCTTGCTTCTTCTTAAGCTTCCTATGGTCTTAGAGTTGTATCATGGGTATTCCAAACTTTTTGACTAATATCCACTTAGCAGTGAGTACATACCATGCATGGCCTTTTAGATCTGGGTGACCTCACTCAGGATGATAGTTTCAAGTCCCATCCATTTGCCTGCAAAATTCATGATGTCCTCAGTTTTAATATCTGAATAGTATTTTATTGTGTAAATGAACCACGTTTTCTGTATCTGTTCCTTGGTTGAGGGACATCTGGGTTCTTTCCAGCTTCTGGCTATGACAAATAAAGCTGCTCTGAACTTAGTGAAGTATCCTAGTGGTATGGTGGAGCATCTTTTGGGTATATTCCCAGGAGTGGTATAGCTGGATCTTAAGGTAGAGCTATTTCCAATTTTCTGATGATCAGCCAGACTGATTTCCAGAGTGGTTGTACCAGTTTGGAATCCCACCAGCAATGGAAGAGTGTTCCTCTTTCTCCACATCCTTGCTGGTGTTACTGTTGCTCGAGTTTTTTTTTATCTTAGCCATTCTGAGTGGTGTCTGGTGGAATCTCAGTTGTGATTTACATTTCCCTGATGACTAAGGATTTAAGTGCTTCTCAGCTATTTGAGATTCCTCTGTTGAGAATTCTCTGATTAGCTCTGCATCCCGTTTTTAAATTAGGCTATTTAGGTTTTCTTGTTGTTGTTTGTTTTGTTTTGTTTGTTTTTTTAATTCTAACTTCTTGAGTTCTTTGTATACTTTGGATATTAGCCTCTATCAGATGTATGGATAGTGAAGATCTTTTCCCCATCTGTAGGTTTCTGTCTTATCTTATTGACAGTATCCTTTGCAGGAGGAAGAGAGAAGGAAGAAACTGGACGGGAGAGGGAAGGAGGGAGGGTAAAAGGATGGGCAAGATCAGGTATGGGAGAAACAGGAGGGATGCCCATAGGACAAGAGAATGAATCAAAATATGCAGCAGTAGGAGTTACAGGACAGGGAGAGCCTCTAGAATGTTTCAGAGTCCTGGGATGTAAGAGGCAAGGGGCTGCCTACCCATCTCCAAAACTTTTAACCCAGAATTGTTCCTGTCTAAAGGAAATGCAGGGACAAAATTGGAGCAGAGATGGAAAGAAAGGCCACCCAGTGACCAGCCCAACTTGGGATCCATCCCATGTGCACACACCAAACCCTGACACTATAACTGAAGCCATATTGTGCTTGCGGATAGGAGCCTGGCATGGCTGTCCTCTGAGAGGCTCTACCAGCCACTGACTGAGACAAATGCAGATACTTATAGCTAATCATTGGATTGAAGTTGGGGACTAATATGTAAGAGTTAAGGGAAGGACTGAAGGAGCTATGCAACCCCTTAAGAGGAACAGCAATGTCAACTAACCCAGACCCCTCATAGCTCCCAAAGATTAAGCCAAAAACCAAGAAGCATACATGGGCTGGTTTGTGGCCTCAGACACATGTGTAGCAGAGTGCCTACAACTTGTCTCTACTTGCCTACAACTACACAAAATCTATATTTACTGTGATATTTTTATTTCAGTAATAGAGAAGTATATTAGTTGATTTTAGAGTAACTTTAGTGATAAGATTAGAATCTAGTTAAATTATTATTAATTTTTTTTTCTTTCACATCCTGTGTTTGCAGAATGCCAGGATTTGCATTCTTCTGCTCATTCCTCGGATGGGAATGTTGCCTACAACTTTGGCTTCTAGAGAGAGACAGCAATGAACTATGACTGCTTAGTAGAACTCCTTGCTGCTCATCTTTGGCTAACAGCCTCCTTTTAGAGAAAAGCCATCGCTTTCGGTTGCAATGTCCTTCTTTATTTTTCTCCACACAGCCCCTTGGTTTTCTGAGGCAACTCTCACTGTATAATTGAGGCTAGCCACACACTTGCCACTCTCCTCCCTCCACCTTCTATATTCCAGAATTACAGGCTGATACCACCTTGTTTCACAAAACCGGGATAAGGTGGCAGTCCTTGGGGGCAGTAACACCGCTCATGAAACAGCTCCTCTCTGTCCCTGGGATGGAACTGTTGCAAAAGAGAAAAGAGATAACTTGGTCTCCTTGCAGAACAAGTCAGAGTGATGGCCGTAATGCTCTCAGTTCAGGCACCTTTCACTTACATCAGTAACAGCATACCGTGGGGCGAAATGGGCAATTTGTAAACTTTTGAGGCCCATAATGAACAGATTATCTGTTTTGCCTGGGAAACAAAAATCTATGTGTGCTTAACAGACATTGCTCAACCTACTAAGGAGTCCAGGTGTGTTACTCAGGCAAGCTCATTCAAACAAGGTAAAGACTGTGTTTTTATGGTGTGTAGTAATACTGAAAAAAAATGAAAGAGCCAGACACGGTGACTATCAATGATAGTGCCTTATAAAGCTACCCATTCATGTAAAAAAAAAATGAGAAAATTCTGGGAAATGTATGGACAAGGTTGTTCAAGGTCAATCCTACAGAGGTTTGAGAAGTGTGACTTAAGGAATGACCTAACATCCCCGCTCCTAACCTCAGACAAATTCTAACCTCTCTCAGCCTGCAGCTCCCTGATATGTAAAACCCAGGTGACTGTGTGTGTAACCTGGGGCTCCTGCAGTTCGTGACCTGAAGATGAGAGAGAATTGAGGAACAAATTAGAGATGTTAATACCTGTTCTCCAAACAAGCTGTGCAAAACTCCCATTTTCTTCCATCTACTAGCCCTGCCTACCCTTTTGGCATTACAACACTGTCATCTGCAAAGTTTACACTTAATACTTAGGCAATTGCAGTTGTGGCTGTTGTTGTTGTTGTTGTTTAACAAAATATCTCGTGGTTTTGGACTGGACCACCCCCACAGCTGTCCTTGAGTACATGCAGTCGTCATGAGCCTCAGGCTAGCCATACCTGGAAACTCTTTCTGCTTCATTTAGAAGCCAGGAGCTGGCTGGAGAAAGCTTTGTCTGTAAAGGGTTGGGAATAGGCAGTAATGAGCAAGAGAGGACCTGTGTACCGTGACATCAGTGCTGAAGTCCCAGTCAAGAGGCAGTTGTGACGGACAGACAGGCTGTACCCATGGTCATCACAGAACCAGTGAAGTCCAGTCTCCCAAGAGTAGGTAACTGTTGGCAGAGATTTCTCAGCCATGACCATCTAAATGTATCCAAAGTGAGATATAAATTGAGAATTCTTAATAGCTTGGGTACATTTATAGTGTTAAAATATGACGTTTTATATCATTCTGAAATACCTGTAGTTCCATTTCTAATACATGGGATTTTATTTTTACATATGTGTATCCTTTGACTCACAGAAGTAAAGTTACGTAATAGCAGCCTGTTATAGAACATCTATTTACTACCTGTGTAGTACTTTCATGTGGGTCAGCCATACTCTGTAACCAGACCTATAATGCAGGTTTATCAATGGATATATTGTTTATTTTTTAACTTGTTGCTATAAAACACCATCAATCTCTTTTTAAATTATTGATTTATTTTATGTAAATTGGTGTTCTGCTTTCATGTGTGAGGGTGTCAAATCCCCCTGGAACTAGAATTACAAGATAGTGGTGAGCTGCCATGTGAGTACTGAAATTGAACCTGGGGTCCCTTGGAAGAGCAGCCAGTGCTCCTAACTGCTGAACCATCCCTCTACTGCCCTACCATTAATTTCTTATCCTATAGAACACTATATCAGCAACCTGAAAGAGGTTTCACTCAGCAAAACTTGGTTATCTTGGCAGTATTGCATTCTAGCTTGGAGACGGGAAGAATCCATTTCTTGACTTCAACCTCAATGGGCTCATGTCTATCCTCTCTTCAGAGTTACCAGTCATTGTCTTCATAGCTGCATGACCTCCGGTTACCTTGTGTCTTCCCCTTGAATATGAGACAACCCTGTGGTTTCATTAGGCCTGCCTGAGTAATTTAGGCTAATCTAGCTCAACCCTGTACCATCTGGTTAGCAGCCTTGACTCTGTCTAAAACATTTTGTTACCATTATATTTACGTAATGGAGACATGGAAACTTGGGGGAAACCAGTATTGTGCCTGAAACACTGTGTTTTGTTGCTGAAGTTCTATAAATAGCACCATAACAATGGCAATGCTCGCATGATTTTCCTTTTACATCAGCCTTTTAATTACATCTCGATTTCTTTAAGTTCAACAGGTGGCCACCTTTTTTTCCCTGTAATTTGAAATATATATTCCTCTGTTTATTTATTCATCGCATATAACCTCCTGTCTTTTTAAATCATGAATAACTATTGGATTGAGAATGACTTAATAATTTGTCTCTGAGTTATTCTACAGACCATAAAATGTTGCACCCTGTTGCTAATTGTAGAGACCTCCCTAAATTGTCTTGATAAAATCTTGGAATGTTTTCTCCCCTAAGCTGAATGAGCAGAGGGCCTTAGGCATTGAAGGCCATCTGTCCAGGTGACACTACTTCCTGCATAACCTAATAAATTCTCCAAGCCTAATAAATTCTGCTAAGCCTGGGCAGTCAGGCTTTTTGTTATTATTTTTTTCCCCACTTGCTAGATGAGTCCGGCAGCATTTCCAAACATTGTGCTGCACAAGGCTAGGAGGGCATAGGGGTGTGAGGATGAAGCAGGAGCAAGCTGACCGTAAGGACCCTAAAATTAGAAGAAAGGGGGTGGCTGATCACTGGTCTGTGCAAACTGCCCCCACCCCGGATCCTGTGCCATGTTTATCCCAAACAAAGCCAGAAGAGAGTTTCTTTACTCCAGGTCTAAACTCTTTCATCTCCACACAAGCAAGGCTGTCATTTCTCTGCCTTTGTTCCAAGAACAAAAAAAAAATTTTTTTTTACGGATTTCAGAAAAATGCAACAGTAACCTTCACAACAGAGCAATGTTACTTTCCCATGGAATTATAATAATTATCTCAGGCTTTAGAATTGGTTATCAGAATAGAAGTAACTGCAAGGAAAAGCATACTGGGTCTTAAGAAAAACTCCTACTCAGAGCCACGAGTACTGGTACATGTCCATATTCTCAACACTGGAGAGGGGGAGGCAGTAGGATTTAGTGCACGTTCTAGGCCAGCCATCAATACATGAGCTTCAGGCTAGCATGGGTTAGTGTGGCTGGGTCAAAATGAGTAAGTAAATAAATCGCCTTGGGTTGGAAGTCATTTGAGGTGAGCATGCTGGATCACACCTGTCCTTCTAGCTCAGGAAGCTGAGAGCAGCAGGGGACTGCTGTATAATCCAAGGCTATGGTGAACTAAGTTAATTCAAAGCCAGCCTAGACCCCAGAGTGAAAACCTTATCTCAAGATGACAAGGAGTTCTAACTAAACGAATAAGCAGCAATCAACCAACCAACCAAACAAACAAGAATCAACTCCTGCTCAGAGTATACTAATTCCTTAGCATACCATTAACTGTGGTAATAGTGGAGGGTGTAGAGAATTCTCCTTCCTTCTATGCTCAATGCCTCTGAAAGAAACCCCGGAGTAAAGTCTACTCAAGGTCTATCTTGCCTGACACTGGGTTCCCAGTGGTGATGTGGGTTTTCTCGGCTTTCATTCTCTAGAAATAGAAATTGAAAATGAAAATACTTCTCATCTAGATAACAAAGAGGTTAAAACAGGGCAGGTAGAAACATGTTGGCGTATCATGTATGTGTCTGTCTGTCTGTGTGTATGTCTGTGTATGTCTCTGTGTATGTGAGTGTGCACATGTGTGTGTGTGTGTGTGTCTGCATGTGAGTCTCTGTGTGTCTCTCCATGTGTATATATCTGTGTTGGAGTGAATCAAGCCCAATTCTAGAGCTTTTCCATTGAAACATCAAAGAACACAGCACTGTCATCATGCCCACACCAAACAGGCAGCCTAATTTACTCTTTAATAATGCATGGGCATGCCAGGCTTCTCTTTTCAGTTCCTTTCCCCGGGAGGGCTGTGCCAGCCCAACTAGTTCCCAGGCTATTAAAATTTGATCCACCTCCTTGCTCTGCTATTTGAGGGGAAAGAGACGTAAAATGGATCCGTAGTAGTTCATCAGTCTTCATTTATTTTCAACTATCTCATTTCAAACAAAACTTCAGAGTGCCTAAGTGTCTAGAACGGTAATGAAGGAAAATAAACCTTGGAGATTTGGGGAATGAGTCCAAGTGGGAGATGAGCTGGGCTCAGGTGTTTCTTGGATGAGTGCTCAGAGGATGGAGGGTGTTAGTGTGAACAATGTTGCCCTTAGCACCCTGGCCAGGACCATGCTGGTTAGCGGGAATCACCAATTATGTGCTTGGGTGGTGAGAGGATTCGAAACTGTCTTCTTGTTCAAATATCATGCCTTCTCTGTTGGCTTGTCGCGTGGGAAGCCTGGTGGTCTCCCCCATCTTTTTACCTTTCATTGTATCTGGTGCCTATTAGACCCTGAAAGTGCATCTTGATAGCATCAGATTGAGACATTTTGCTGTTACTACGTTTACATTGAAATCCGTTTGTATTGTCGTTAATATATCTGTACCTTAGTTGTCATGCTTTACTTCAGAAGACACTAAGCTTGTGCAAAGACAAACACACACGTGTCAGTTCCTCGTGGTTATCTCGTGTTTGCCTTACGTAAAATGAGAGTGGATTGATATCAGTGCTGGAGGCTGATGCTGCCTGAATAGGTGGCATGTTCTAATGTATGAAAGTTTTCTATTTCGTAGAAAAAAAATAAGCAGTATGTACTCATTATAAAAGGTTAGGAGCTGAGAGAAATAAATAAAATAAAAATAAAGAGCGTGCCTAAATAAAAACTAAATGCTATCCATTTTGTTTGTTGCTGTTGTTGCTGTTGTTGTTGCTGCTGTTGTTGTTGCTGTTGTTGTTGTCTTGTTGTTCCTTTCTGAATAGATGAGCTCTACTTTTTTTTGTCTTTTTCACACTACCTTCTTATTCTGCTTTCTCATTCTGTGAGTCTGTGGAGAATCTGAGTCAGGAGTACAATATGCTAAGGTATATAGCTTTGCATAGTCATTTTTTTGAACAAGTCCTAAAATGTTACTTTCATGAAGTATAAATAATTCTCAAGAACTTTGGAGGCCACCACAGCTTAAAATACTTTTTCTTATCCCCTCTTGCTCTGAGCAATGCTTTTCCTGAAGCAAAATGTCATGACCTGCCCTTTTCTCAAACCCTTAAGACTCCTGAGAGGAATTTTAAATAGGCTGTCACCTTTATCCCTCTGGTCTGCTCTAATGAGGCGTTAGATAGACACAAGTTGAAGCTAGAGATGCAATAAATGATGAAGGAAGATATAGTTTCTGTAACCGTTAGGATTAAAATCTCATAAGTTATTTATAGTCATTTTTTTCAAGGTCCTCTTTTGGGAGCTGGGGAGATGGCTCCATTAGTAAAGTGTTGGCCCTGAAAACATGAAGACTGGTTTCTGGTCCCCAGTATCTGTGTTAAAAATTCAGGTACAATGAGGAAACAAGGCTGAGGGATAGGGATGGGTTAGGATGGAGCCAGGCAAATCCTGAAGTTGACGACTCGGCCTAGATTAAGAGTGAGTTTTGGAAGCTGAGAGACCATGCTCCGATGGATGAATAAGGCGGAACATAACTGAACAAGACATCTGGCATCCACTTCTTTTCTCAACATATACACACGTGCACCTACACACATGTCACACACCCACATGAACACATACATAACATGAAACACACAGAGAAGTCTTGTTCTCAGACCAGGAGGATGCCGGGAACATAGGCTGGCCAGTGAGCCCTCAAGGGCTATGACTGAGTTGAGGCAGGAGAGCATAGAGCAGTGGGGGTAGAAAAGCTAAGGCCTTCAGGACACTCGACTTTTCCATCTCATCCTGCTGCCCACGGTTTCTCAATTCCTGCAAACCCTTTGGGTGTTGTTGAGCTACTTTAAAATCAATGTTATTATAATTACTTTTAGATTCAAATTTATTTTAAAAAATATGCCATTATGCACTTTAGAAAGGTAAAGCTTTGTGATCCATGTATCTTGTGTCTATAAAGATAAACATAAAGGAGAAAGGAATTTGTGGTCATGTTAGGCTTTGCCTAAACGTTTAATAAATGCCTGCAAAAGGTGTATCCATTTAAGAAACCATAATGTCAGAGAAAAGGGATGGGCTTTTATCAAAGATACACATGAACTTCTTGAGCAACAAATGCAGGAGAGATGGCTAATATTAATCAGCTGCAAATATTAATGAGTTCATAAGAGGGATTTGAGGGCTGCCTGGAGTTCATGAATTATGAGGACTGGTGGGTAAAGCCTGTCCTTCTGGTTTCTACACTTCAAGTGGACGACTCAGGGGAATAGACTGTGACAGGTACCATGAAATTGTTTTCAGTGACTGAGAAACTCCACATCTTGGGGTCTTTCAAATACATCTTTTTTTCTGAATCCTCTTTTAGCTACTAGCTGCAAACACATAGAGGATTAAGTGGATGCAAGTAGTTGTAGTTTGTGACATGGCTGTGACAAAGACAACAGGCTACAACGTTGAAGATAGTGAAAGAAACATCACCATTGAAGTGGGATGGCAACCTAGTTTTCAAAGCATCTTCAGCCCCTCTTAAAACTTGCTGGTAATACACGTTTCTTGATCCCAAACCTTGAATAAACAAATTAAGAGATGAAGGCAGCAGGTTGGGTGGGTTCCGTGTCTTCTGCAAAACACCATAATTGGGAATATCTGGTGACTGAACAGGAGTCACTGGTGGTGGCAACTGGGAGGAGTGGTTTATGGAGAGGTTTCGAGAGTACAGAGTTGTGTGGCTGGGGACTCCGGTGCTGACCTGATGGGGTGGCTTTGGCTTGGGGACATCTAATCATTAGCTATTGTGTGTGACCCTCTATCCCTGACAATCAGACAAAGAGTGGAAAGAAAGCTGTGAGGTCACAAATCTCCGTGGGATGATACGTGACCAGAAAATAAACAGAGAGTAACGTGGGGAAGGAATGAAGATGGTACCCTTCCTTGTAGTTTATGCTCTGCCACCTCAGGTTCTGAGAGCTGAAGGAAATCAGCCTAGCCTCTGGGTCTGGGGTGATCTGAAAGAATTAACATCCAGCATGTTGTTAGACTAAACAGGAAACTGAAACTTGATAGGCAAAGGGCTGCCCTCTCATCTGACATAACCAGGACTCACCTGTTCCAGTTTACTGGGACATTACATAGACACATCATAAACACATTGTGGGACAGTCACATAGACATGCCATAATCTTATCATGGGACAGTCACATGGACATGCCATAATTATATCATGGGACAGTCACCTGGACATGCCATAATTATATCATAGGACAGTCACATGAACATGCCATAATTATATCATAGTACAGTCACATGGACATGCCATAATTATATCATAGGACAGTTACATGGACACACCACAATCATATTGTTACATGGATTTGCCATAATCATATCTTGGACATGCCATAATCTTATCATGGGACAGTCACATGGACATGCCATAATTATATCATGGGACAGTCACATGGACATGCCATAATTATATCATGGGACAGTCACATGGACATGCCATAATTATATCATAGGACAGTTACATGGATACACCACAATCATATTGTTACATGGATTTGCCATAATCATATCTTGGACATTTTATCTCCCATCACCCCTTAACAGTATGCCCACAAGTTTAACATTGTCACACTTTCCCTCTTGGTTTTATTGAATAAACCACACCCATATTGTATGTGAATTTCAGGCTTTAGTTTCTTTCCAAGTGAGCAAGGCCTGGAATATACCTGAGAAGGGAGCCAGGGCAAGAATCCCCCTGCTTCTCCCTCTTTACCTCTGAGTGTTACAATTTCTCACAGCATGGTCTCGTCTTTGTGCCCTTTGCCTCTCCCAAGAATAGGTGTCTGTTCTTAATACAGCCCACTTTAGTATTTATATTTCATTGAGTTATAGTTAGACTAGGTAATTATAGTACCATACAAATGGAGTTGGAGCAGCCCCCCATAGCCGAATCCACGCAGCTTGACAGTTGGAAGGTGTGAGCCCAAGTGGAGTCCCAAATGTCTAGTGTCCAGTGTCCAGTGCAAGAATGCTTTATGGAAAAAGGGAATAGATTATTCTAGCACACTGGTGAACTGAAGGTCAGATTGGAGAGCAACTGTATTATTAGTGAGAAGTAAAGGAGGATTGGGCTGGTGAGGGTGGTGTGTGCCCTTCCTGTGGTCTACAGAGAAGGAATGTCCAGAGGATCTGCTAAGACAGAGGGACTTCCTGTTGGGAACATCAAGAAATCTTCAAATAGAAGATTCTTGACATTGTCACATTTTCCCTTGGTTTGGCCTGAAGACTAATAAGAGTATTTAAACTTGGAAAATTCTTTATGATGTATTAAATATGGCTCTTAGTTACTTGTTTCAATGGTTAACATGATTTTTGGATTACGACTTGATTACAGGTTATCGTAAAGTATACCTCACTGGCATGTGATCTGATATTGGCACAATCTTAACCAATCTTAACAGTCTTAGCTTCTGGTTTCCTCACTTTTATCTTTGCCTTTGTATCATGCATCTATGTGCTAGCATAGATAGCAAAGATATATAAAACGTCATTTTATATCTTTATTAAAACATTTTTCTTCTGAAATCTGTTGATTTATTTTTCATAGATGTTCCTCCTATTTTATTTCAACAGGAAAATATTTTTCAATTAAGAGGATTCTCTCTCTCTCTCCTCTCTCTCTCTCTCTCTCTCTCTCTCTCTCTCTCTCTCTCTCTCTCTCTCTCTCCCTCCCTCCCTCCCTCTCCCTCTCTCTCTCTCCCTCTCTCTCTCGCTCCCTCTCTCTCCCTCTCCCCCTCCCTCTCCCCCTCCCTCTCTCTCTCTCTCTCTCTCTCTCTCTCTCTCTCTCTCTCTCTCTCTCTCTCTCTCTCTCTCCTCCTGTTGGTATTGATGGTATTAATGGTATTGATGTCTTTGGAGGAGAGAGTTAATTAGTTTTGAGACAGCATCTTATTTTGAAGTCCAGAGTTCTCAAATGCTGAGATTGTCGCCATGACATTTTCAACTGTGACATTAGTACATACCCTCTTACCTATGGCATATAAACATAGACTGATGCTTTGGGAACTAACGAAAGAGCCCCAAAGATGAAACTTGGATGTGAACCTTCTAGGACTGATAATTGATCAGCTATTCTCTAATTAGCTCTTCTCATTGACCAGAGCACATTCCAGTCCAAACGTAGCCCATTCAGTTTGGGAAGCCAGCCAGCACCAATACCAACCAGTAGAAGCTATCTGTAATACGGGGGCAACCAAGTGTGGTGTCATGTTAATGTATTTGTGACAAAATGTTTGCAGTTAAACTTGGACTACTTAAGACAGTCCTCACTGTCTTAAGTAGGAAGAACATGCCAGGAAGAACATGTCCTGTATGCCACTGATGTATGACAGCAATATTCTTATAGGTGTTTTTTTTTTTTTTTTTTTTGGCTAGGAGAGTTTGTTTTTCATTTCGTAAGAAAGGTATTGCTATCATTTTCTGTTCTGTGTCAGAGACTGAAACGCCGAGGGCTAACTTGTTGTGATAGGCTTCACTGTATTCCTTTGTCTCTTCCACCATTCATCCTCATTGACTACAAGCGTCTTGGCTGTTACCTTCTTTTATTTTTTGTTTACAATCATTGAAATTATAATATGGTCACAACATCTCTCCCTTCTTTTCCTCCCTCCAAGCCCTCCCACATGCCCCTCCCAAGTCCCCTTCAGATTCGTGGATCTTTTCTCAGTATTGTCACGGCATCTTCGTGCGTATTTATATATCTGACTAAACAAGCCCTGCTTCAAGTCAAAATGAGAATACCTTTGCTGTTCCTATGTTCTTAAACTAAGGGGGTGGAGAGTTCTTAGACTTTGTCTAAGTTTTAAGTAAAGGCCTAGTCCCTTGAAAATTCAAACGATTGCATAAAGGTTTGGAAGGTAGTAAGCTGAGTGGGAGCCAGACACATAAAACGCTGACAGACATATGTGGAACAAACTCAGACTTTTCAGGAATGTGGCTGCAACTACAGATGATCATATTAAACAAATTAGGCCAGTCTCCTTGAAACAAAATCCTACATGTTCCTGTTCAGTTGTGTTCCTAGGTACATATGTCATGTCATGATATACAGATGATCAAATCACGTGTGTATATGTGACATTAAGTGAATATGTGTAGTGGAATGGCCCAGAAGATCAAAAAGAACTAATGGGGTGGAGTAGAGAAAGGTCAGGGGGCAGCCTGGGAAGTGTTTACCTCGAGGACCCTGCATCCTTGCATGAGACTGTCCTGAGATGACCCAGTATAGTACACAATGAAAGCCCGCCAGCGAGAAGTAAAAATAACCTTTTTAAAGTTGTCTCACATCATAATTCATGAAAACACTAGCATTTACATATATTAAACCTTCAATTACGGCTTATGTTTCTTGCAGAGGAGAGTTGAGTCTTTTTCTTTTTTGTTTCTTTTGTTTTAATTAGCCAGCCAGTCTGCATATGTTTACCTGGTGAGCTGAGGTCATTTGAACCAGTAATTGAGAAAGCTTGCTAGTTGTAAGTTTGTAACTTCTTTTACTAGACTGACTAGACTCCCCTTTGTTCATAGTGTCTCCTTTCCTGACATTAGCGGGTTTCTAGTTCACTGTGGTGGATATGATGCGCTCTTTCCTGTCTCCCCTTTACTCGTCAGCTCCTTTCCTAACATTTATCTTCCTTTTCTCTGCTCCTATGAGCAAGCCTTTCCTTCTTCCTCCTTTGCTCCTTTAGTGTCTCACTGGCATCACTCTGTAGGTACTGGCTGATTTCTTCACTCACCTGCTTGCTTGAGCTCATTGTTCCTTTTTGTCAATTTCTTTTTTTTTAACTTTTTTTTTTTATTACGTATTTTCCTCAATTACATTTCCAATGCTCTCCCAAAAGTCCCCCATACCCCCCCCCCACTTCCCTACCCACCCATTCCCATTTTTGGCCCTGGCGTTCCCCTGTACTGGGAAATATAAAGTTTGTGTGTCCAATGGGCCTCTCTTTCCAGTGATGGCCGACTAGGCCATCTTTTGATACATATGCAGCTAGAGTCAAGAGCTGCGGGGTACTGGTTAGTTCATAATGTTTTTGCACCTACGGGGTTGCATATCTCTTTAGCTCCTTGGGTACTTTCTCTAGCTCCTACATTGGGGGCCCTGTGATCCATCCAATAGCTGACTGTGAGCATCCACTTCTGTGTTTGCTAGGCCCCAGCCTAGTCTCACAAGAGACAGCTATATCTGGGACCTTTCAGCAAAATCTTGCTAGTGTATGCAATGGTGTCAGCAGTTGGAAGCTGATTATGGGATGGATCCCTGGATATGGCAGTCTCTAGATGGTCCATCCTTTCGTCACAGCTCCAAACTTTGTCTCTGTAACTCCTTCCATGGATGTTTTGTTCCCAATTCTAAGAAGGGGCACAGTGTCCCCACTTTGGTCTTCATTCTTCATGAGTTTCATGCATTTAGCAAATTGTATCTTATATCTTGGGTATCCTAAGTTTTGGGCTAATATTCACTTATCAGTGAGTACATACTGTGTGAGTTCCTTTGTGATTGTGTTACCTCACTCAGGATGATGCCCTCCAGGTCCATCCATTTGCCTAGGAATTTCATAAATTCATTCTTTTTAATAGCTGAGTAGTACTCCATTGTGTAAATGTACCACATTTTCTGTATCCATTCCTCTGTTGAGGGGCATCTGGGTTCTTTCCAGTTTCTGGCTATTATAAATAAGGCTGCTATGAACATAGTGGAGCATGTGTCCTTCTTACCGGTTGGAACATCTTCTGGATATATGCCCAGGAGAGGTATTGCTGGATCCTCCGGTAGTACTATGTCCAATTTTCTGAGGAACCGCCAGACTGATTTCCAGAGTGGTTGTACAAGCTTGCAATCCCACCAACAATGGAGGAGTGTTCCTCTTTCTCCACATCCTCGCCAGCATCTGCTGTCACCTGAATTTTTGATCTTAGCCATTCTGACTGGTGTGAGGTGGAATCTCAGGGTTGTTTTGATTTGCATTTCCCTGATGATTAAGGATGTTGAACATTTTTTCAGGTGCTTCTCTGCCATTCGGTATTCCTCAGGTGAGAATTCTTTGTTCAGCTCTGAGCCCCATTTTTTAATGGGGTTATTTGATTTTCTGGAGTCCACCTTCTTGAGTTCTTTATATATATTGGATATTAGTCCCCTATCTGATTTAGGATAGGTAAAGATCCTTTCCCAATCTGTTGGTGGTCTTTTTGTCTTATTGATGGTGTCTTTTGCCTTGCAGAAGCTTTGCAGTTTCATGAGGTTCCATTTGTCAATTCTTGATCTTACTGCACAAGCCATTGCTGTTCTATTCAGGAATTTTTCCCCTGTGCCCATATCTTCAAGGCTTTTCCCCACTTTCTCCTCTACACGTTTCAGTGTCTCTGGTTTTATGTGAAGTTCCTTGATCCACTTAGATTTGACCTTAGTACAAGGAGATAGGAATGGATCAATTTCTGGGTATGGGGGAGTGGGCCGCATCTGCTTAGATTCACTGTGCGCTCAGCCCACAGGAAATATGAAGGTTCTGGATTGAACATCTCTGTCCTCTGTGTGTGTCCATTGCCCCATCTTCATGACCATTCCAGATTGCCTGCTAGAAAATCCCTATGGCCCTTCACAGCAGAACGACCATTAAATTTCATGGAGGCACATTACACATTACAGGAAATTGTTCTTTTCTTTATACCACACTGTAAAATAAAATGATTTGCTTACATTTTTATTCTCTAATACCAACCTGTGAACAGTTTATTCTCTAATATCAACACGTGTGTCTTTAGGGCAGCGGTATACAATCCATAAATAAGTGTTCATCAAATGAAGACTACTATTGACAATATACTGCAATGATTACAACAGAATTCAGATTTTGAATCCCAGGACAGTATCTGATCATGCTGCCCCTAAAGCTCTAATAAGACAATAGTTTTACACCTATGTAACCTTGTATTTTAAGTAAATACAAACAACTTAATGCTACTCTCTTCTGCATCCTGTAAAGTAACTGGTAATTTTGCAAGTTTTACGTAAAAATTTTAAACCTTAAAATAGCCTTGCTTCGCTTCCTGTAGCTCCTTTTTTGGGAGTGATTCTGTCCAGTGTGTCAGTTCTGTTCTCGTTGCTAGAACACGGGAAAGACCCTGGCCAGGAGTAGCCTAGCAGGTACCAAGGCATTTCAGCGTTGCATGGTTGAGTTTTCCTGAACAGTTCTGCCTTGTGAGACGGAGTGCTCATTTTCTGCTGCAGATGACACAAAGATTCTGGGTGTACAAACCTCTCTATCGATGTACGCAGTGGCACTTGAAAATCGTCCTAGCAAAGGCACCGTTCGGATGGAACGGGTCACTTTCACAGATTTATTTTTTTTACCGTCTTATCCTCTGAAAATATGCACCATATTCATGACAGAGGCTATTCCACTGGGGATCTCTCGTTCTGTAACAGCTGTCATCATTCGGAATCTTCAAACTGCTTAAGCACTTGCTACTGTGGTCAGTGAAATCTAGCCTTCGTGTTGCACGGTAGTTTATAAATTTGGATTGCCATTTTTAAAGAGAAAGATAGCATGTCAAGATGCGTGAGCTGTGATGTTGTTAATATTTCATATAAGAACCATCCTCATTATCTTAAAAACTAGTAAACAAGCCATCAATGAATCAGAGATGCATGTTTAAGGCAGTTTTTTATCTTTCAAATATTATATAAGTATTGATTAATATCTCAAAGCTACAGAGTTGTTTTTTGGATTGGTTTTGTTTTTGTTTTGTTTTTGTTTTTTTTTGGTTCTGTTAGGTTTTTTATTTATTTATTTATTTATTGCTATGAAAATAACCAGCTTGTTTTCGCATACTGCTCAAACACCCACTGTCAACGTTGTGTTAATACCTTCTGTCAATACCTTGTAGAGTGCCGCAAAGCTAGGCAAAGCCACAGTTCAGAGTGTGTTCTTGGTGTTCAAATTCTTCCAATAGAAAAGTATTTCATGAGAAAATTGTTGTCTCAGTGAATTCCAGTAAACAAGAAAAATAGATCATGCTGGAGACTTAACCTCCAAGAAAAGCTCAGTCTCCCAGAAACCACCAAACTGTTCTCACGCACATACATCCGTGTCTCCTCTTGTACAAAGCTGTACATCCCGGCACATCCTTCTCCTGCAGCTTCTCTGCAGAGATCCTTCACATTTTCAACAACACCATGGGCCTCTTATATTCAGTCAAGTCACTCCTTCGTCTTAATGAACCTGTTGGCTGCTGCTGTGTTAAGGATGGGACATTTCACCTTGGAAGCACTCAGCCTTCTCTCTGGAATAACTGCCTAAGAATGGTTCCTCCATGTGATCCTATAAAGGGCTTACATGGATTCTTGTAACAATGCTGTTAGTGTAGCTAGCCGTTTTTTTCCAGGTGGCTGCATCTCCCCATGTAATTGACAGTTTCCTTGAATGACTACCCACAACAACCAGTCTGTTCTTTGCTTGCAGGTACTACAGCGCAACCATCCTCCAGATGTCCGGCGTGGAAGATGACAGACTTGCAATATGGCTGGCTTCGATCACAGCATTCACTAATTTCATTTTCACACTAGTGGGAGTCTGGCTCGTCGAGAAAGTGGGTCGCAGGAAGCTTACCTTTGGTAGTTTGGCAGGTAGGTGCCTGGATGTGGAATCCTGCTTTAAAATACCTTCTAATGGCGATGGCGATTCTCTCAAAAGATAACAGTAGTTTCTGAGAGTGATCTATTTTTTGAGCAGAGCAGAACAAACCTAGAATGATGGGCAGAAAGCAAGTAAATAAAAGTAAGAGCCTACAACCAGTTCTGCGGTAAGTGGCTAGAAACAAGACCGTGATGCAGAGGGAGGCACTGTGAGGACACATTTACTGAGCATGTGTTTCTGTCAGCAGTTGGAGAGCTGCTTTGAGAAGCAAAGTTGAAGAACATCGCCACAGTGTTCCCTGCCCTCGCTTAAAAAGCTTGTCCTTTACGATCTTATTGTGCAACACTGTAGTTTTGAATTTGGAATAACAAGGAAGCAAATAATAGAATCTTCCTTTACACAGCAAGAAAAGACTCATTAAAAATATTGAAATGAGCCGGGCGTGGTGGCGCACGCCTTTAATCCCAGCACTCGGGAGGCAGAGGCAGGCGGATTTCTGAGTTCGAGGCCAGCCTGGTCTACAAAGTGAGTGCCAGGACAGCCAGGGCTACACAGAGAAACCCTGTCTCGAAAAACCAAAAAAAAAAAAAAAAATTGAAATGGGCCTAAATTCTAGGGCAAAACCTGATTGGTCAAGGGTGCGTTCATATGCTAGCAAACAAAGAAAACCACAAATGTCTTTTGTATTCCAAGTTGGCCCTTTCACCTGTTGTTTCTCTGTAAAGGGCTCTGTCAAGGGATCCACCTCTAGCATTGCCTTTACACGGTTAGGTCAGGTTTTGCTTTTGTTTTGTTTTTCAAATGTCTCTTTTTGATACTGACACAGGGTCTCCCACTGACACAGGGCCTCCCACTGAACATGGAGATCACAGATTGACTAGAGTAACTGGCAGGAAACACCAGAGATACTGCTTTCTCCACTACTCCAGCCTTAGGATTTTAGACATAAGCTGTCACCTGAGCTTTTACTTGGGCACTGGCAATTGAACTCAGGTCCCCAGGCTTGCACAGAAAGCACTTAATACCATCTCTTAGTGTTGACATGAGCCTGAAGGCTCAGCAAATCCAGTCTCAAACCCAGCCTTACTTGTAAATGTGTTTCTAAGCCTGCTCCCCCAATGGTAATCTATCATTTCAAACTAATGAGTCATTCTAACTCATTGATTGACTATGCCTATATATTCACACAGACACACACACACACACCCCAGTAACACAGTCATGATTTTGGGTTGGACTGGATTCTACATATCTGTAATCCTAGCATTTGATAGGCAAAGATAGGAGAATCATAAATGTAAGGCCTGCCTTGGCCACAAAGTGAGATCAAGGCCTGTGCACACTATATATCAAGGCCCTGTCTCAAAATAATAATAAGATAATTAATTTTAATAGTGTTATAATATACTATAAAATAATACTATGTAATAGTGAATTAGTGTTAATGAATTCGTGCATATATATCAAATTTTATAGGCTCTAGAGCAATAGACTTTATAGAACTGATACGTATTATAAAGGGACTATTTTAGTTTGGTTTCTGTTGTAAGGCTGGAAACCCCAGCAGTGGCTCCCTCATACTGGAGAAGCTGAGAACTTCTCAGTCCAGGAGGATGAATGACTCAGCTCTCTCAATCCAACACTGAAGGCTTAAAAGATGACTGTACAGCCCCTGATTTTCAGCCAGCAGTTGAAGACCAGAGAAGCTGCAGCAGCAACATCAGCACAGTAGATGCCCTCACCAGCAAGGAGATAAGACCGGGAGACCAAAACGGCAGTCTTCTTTTCTTAGACCCTTTATGTCTGCACCATCCCTCCCTCAGCAAACCTACCTAAGAACACCTTGACAGGCCTGCCCGGAGCTGTGTCTCTTTGTGATCCCAGATCCAATCAAGTTGAAAACAATTAACTCATCACAAATAACTTGGATAGCTCTTATAAAAATGTCTTTAAAATTACTGAAGATATGTAATCCTAGATAAAAATTCTAATGCAAAAAAATACGTACTCTCTATTTTAAATAAAAAACATTTTGTAGTTTTCAGATTTTTTTAGTATTTTACTGTCTTGTTTGAGATAATTGAATTTTTTTTGCAAATTTTATAATAATTTATTCTTTCAATGAATAGTGGAAGGGTGCTATCTAAAGAGAGGTATTGGTGCTAAGTCTTAGGAAAATATAAACACTATTTTTTCACCATATATTTTTCAGTGAAATATTCATGAAAATGTCTCTGATAGGCTATATCCCTCAGTATGGACAAGGCTACGTATTTGAATGTGTGGGTCCTTCGACCCTGTCTCAGCCTCTCACAATAAGCTCTTCAGTACCTGCATCTTCCCCTGGAAGAACTCAGGCACATTTATGAGAGCTGGGGACTGGAAAAGAAAAATTACTTCTACTGAGCATTTACTCATGAACCAAACTCTATACCAATTAATTTATGTAACTTACTACATCAGATGTTTCTCAAAATAATATTTATCCAACATATCTTACTTTCTATATAGAGAATATCTTTATTAGGAGAGTGTCACCAAAATTCCAAAATCTACCAGTGGACTTTGTTAAGAGAAATGTTTAAAAAGACAAAACCAGGGTTCCAGACCTTAGCACAACTGACTCCATGACAGAAATACCAATCAGGCTGTAAAACTCAGCCTGTAGACAGTATCACCTGCCAAAACTAAAATGAAGACCTATTCCACCCAAATCCATAGTTCTGAGATGGTATCAGAATGTACGAACCTTGCTTTAGGCTTCTGCGGCTCCAAAGCTGGCTAATTGTTCTTGATAACTGAAGTAGATCAGCCCAGACATGGTTTTTGTAATTAAAAGTTTACTCTGAGAAATGCTCAGGGCTACACTGGAATTCTGAATACCCAGTGTAGTCTCTGGCCAGCTAATAAAGACTTTCTATTGGCTTATACCAATGTCTGAGCAGTCCTGTCTGAATACCCCACAATAGTTCTCTTTAAAAAGTAAGGAACATAGCAAGGCCTTCAGTCCTAAGACTTCATGTATGAGCTTCAAAGGAATCAATGAGTTGACAAAGGTTATAGTATAATACTGTCACTTATCAGTAAGTTCCAACAACGTGGGTGAGTCAGGTAGTTTTCATGATATAACAGAATAAAGCACACTAAAGGGTTCTTCAAGGTAATTTTGAACTAATCCCGTAAACAGAATTATTTAAGAAGCTATGCTCCCTGTGATGTTTATTATGACCCAATGGCTTTCATCCTTGCCTGGGTAGCACAGTCTCCTATGGAGCTCTGGCACCCAGACCCCATCTTCTGAAAGTATGACTCTGAGGTCAGGACACAGCCCAGAATTTCCTCCAACTGAAAGCCGAGATCTACAGATGTTCCTCATTCCTCATGCAATTAAATGGCTTTTAAAGATTTACTTCCTTCAAAATTGGATTAAGATAAAAATCAATGTGGCTTCCAGTGCGGCTGGCCCAAAACCTTTAGCCTTTGGAGTTCTGAGTAGCCCAGATGATGTAGGAGCTCCAGCCATTGGGGTTCGGGGTGTCCCAGATGACGTATGCACTCTAGTTGTTGAGGGGTCACTGTGTCCACTATGATTCAGTCCCTGAATATTTCATGTTGGAAGACTTTTAGAAGCAGATGCATCAGGCACAATGTTGGCTTTCCAGATTCCCCCACTGGGAATAATTACATTGGGCATTGAGATTTGAGAGGCTGGATCAAAAATAGCCAATGTTGCAAAAGCCATTAGTCCTAGGCAGTCTCTCCAGAGATATGTGTGTATTTGAAATATTATTTTAAATGTTAACCTATTTGAAACTGTGTTGGGCCTACTGTCCTATAGCTAAGATAATATGAGTATATGAAAATTTCTAATAGTATATGATAAATTTTTATGGACATTGGTCCTTTAGCAACTTTAAAAAGGGAGGTGGCATCTTTATTTCTCATCTTTAAGTATCAAAGTTTCCTGATGGAACTCTTTAATTCACAGCAATGAGCTATGAAAGTAACTGGGGAAGACAGTCCTGTACTTATGTTCTTCAACTGACAAATTAATAGGAGAAGTCATGTTGTATTTTGCTTTGTTTTAGAAGACTTTTTAAATACAAAACTATCTCTTTTGTGTCTCAGTTCAGAGTCTGATAGCCTTATGAGGAACATAAAGTCTCAGATTTTACGAGTTGCTTTGTAACAACTGAGGTCCAGTTTGACAGTAGACCTGTGGTCATCCTTAATCCTACCCTGACCCCCAGTACACACACACTTGACCTTCTCTATGTTGTTTGAAAGTCTGTTTCTCTGCCCAGTCTAACAATTGCGTAGTTATTCACATTTTTATACGTTGTATAGCACTACAGAAGATCTTTTAAGTAAGTAGTAGCTTGTAAAAATCTAAAAATTCCATGTGTGTTTTCACTAAGACCCATTTAAAGAAGATAAAATAAATGTGGAGATGGCCATGTGCTCTGCCGAGAGCGAGAGCTGGGCAAACCTGAGGCCATGTAAGCCCAGCCACTACTGTCCTGGCACATGCTTGCCCAAGGCTCCTCATTTGCTTACTCCTTTAATGATATTTTTGGTTGTATCATAGATCGCTTGCTTGTCATTTCAGTAAACCCTGTAGTAGCACATACTTTCCATCCCTAAGCTCCTTCCTGTAAACATACTGTCCTAGGGTGGTTGCTCAGCTAACACAGAGTCCTGTCTATCCTCACAATTCTTTGCCTGGAACAGAAATTGAAAGCTTGGTGTGTGTGTGCATGTGCTTGTGCGTGTGCAAGTGTATTCACACACATGTGTATGCACACATTTAGATATGACCAGCACCTTATGCTGGGCAGGGGCTGTACCACTGAACTGCATCCCTAGCACATGGCTTTGTGAGACCCGGTCTTTCTTTATAGCACAGGGTGACATAGATTCACGATCCTCTTGCCTCTGCCTTCCAAGCACTAGAATTGCAGGAACATCCTATGAGATCTAGTGACCTTTGGTCTTTCCAGTGTTAGAATGATGGTGGACCCTGTTTCTTAAAGTGAAGATTAAATGTCCAGTCCCAGGTACTCACAGGAAAGGTGAATGAGCATGTGTGGCATATGCTTTGTGGAAAGCTGCTCCTGTCTTAATAAGCAGTGTCTTTCCCCTGCTTTAGAAGTGATCAGTCTGGTACCTTTCTTGATAATTCAAGTCTCACCTGACCAGATGCCATTGGGAGAATGTCGTGACTCTCACAGGAACATTTGCCACGCATCCCTCTCCTATTGTGCTTCTATTGTGTTAGTTACTTGATAATGAGGGTTCTTTTCACTGATGGATTTTTTATTTTTGAAATATATAATCAAACTTAGACTTTTTTTTAGTCTTCTCTTCTTATAGTTTCATTCTTAGAAAATCACGACCGATTTACTCTGGCTAACTATTGGATCTGCTTTGAGTTCTGCTTCCTTTGAGTTTCACCATGGGTGTGTGCAAGTGAGTTCTTCTGACCATTATTAGCTTAGAATTTTTTTTAATCAAGGGAAGATAAATCAAGGAGTCTCATTCAGAGCTTCAATGTCAAATCAAGTCTATGTTGAAATAATACTGTCAATGTTCTTCAGTGAAAAGCGTATTTGTTGTTGTTTTATTTTTAGGTACCACAGTAGCACTGATTATTCTTGCCCTGGGATTTCTGCTCTCGGCACAGGTCTCACCACGGGTCACTTTTAGACCAACGGCTCCTTCGGATCAAAATACCACCTGCACGGGATACAGGTGAGAATTTATGAGGTTCCCTCTTCTTCATCCAATAATGGTCATTTTATTTGATTTTAGCATTTCTAAAATTCAAGCGAATAGAAGATTCCTAAATTTGCAGGCTTGGGCCTGAAGGGATTGTGATGGGAAATACCATCTGTATGAAAACCATAATCTTCAAAGACAGAATACAAAACAAAAAAACCAAACTGAAGATAAATGAGGTGTATAACACATTGGTGATGTTCCCCTAAAAACTAAGATTGGGGATAAATACTTCATCAGTAATGTAGCAAGCTTAGTTTAGCTAACTAGCTGGTAGCATCTATGTTTTAGGCAAAGTGAATAACTTCTGTCAGCTATTGGTCTTGGCCTACTGCAAGTGTTCACCAGACACACATTCTTTACTGAAATTCCTGGCCAGAAGCCCTTTCTTCAAATGGAGCAGGAAGCTCCCCCCAGCGTGGTTGCTCTCCCAGGGGCTCAGGAGGAGGAAGTGAAGGTGAAAGAAAACAAAACATCTCTGTGTCCAAGTTTTCCTTAGCTCTCATTAGGTCTAATGGTGTGAACACTGTGTGAAAATGAGTGAGCTGAAAGATGACCTGAAGGTGAGTTAGTGAAAGAGTGATTGGACCGCTTTGAGAATTCACACCTGTCCTAAGAAATGTTTCCGTCAAACACTGGCTCTTTGATTATTTATAGCATAGCCTTCATATACATGTAGGAGCATCTAAAGATTTTTGGATATAGCTATTCCCTACGGCATACAGTTATAGAATCTCAAAGTACCCATGAACTCTGGTTTTGTCTTACACATTCTTGATGCATTTGAAAGTATCTATGAAATCTCTATAGGGTGAGGACCTTGGAGGTTGTAGTAAAGATGAAGAAACGTGTAGAAAATGCCTAAAACAGTGTTATACCTTCTGATATAATTAATAAAACCATAACAGAAGCGAAGATTAGAATGGTAGGGCTCAGAGAACACTAGCTTTGTGGGTGGGGTGTGTGAACTGAGCCCTGGAAAGACAAGAAGAGTGAGCCCATTAAGAATACAGTAGGCTCGATGACCATGCAAGTAGCCAGGAACTGTAATGGCTTGCTTTGTGTGTCAACTTGACACATGCTTGAGTTATCACAGAGAAAGGAGCCTCTATTGAGGAAATGCCTCCATGAGATTCAGCTGTAAGGCATTTTCTCAATTAGTGATCAAGGACCCATTATGGGTGGTGCCATCCCTTGGCTGGTAGTTTTGAGTTCTGTAAGAAAGCAATATGCATGCCGGGCTTGGTGGCACACACCTTTAATCCCAGTGCTTGGGAGGCAGAGGCAGGCAAATTTCTGAGTTCGAGGCCAGCCTGGTCTACAGAGTGAGTTCCAGGACAGCCAGGGCTACACAGAGAAACCTTGTTCTCAAAAAAAAAAAACAAAAAAAAAACAAAAAAAAACAAAAACAAAACAACAACAACAAAAAAAAAAAGAGAGAAAAAGGAAGAGAAAGAGAAAGAGAAAAAGAAAAAGAAAAGCAAGCCTGTAAGTAACATCCCTCCATGACCTCTGCATTGGCTCCTGCTTCCTGCCTTGCTTGATTTCCAATCCTGACTTCCTTTGGTGATGAACAGCAATGTAGAACTATAAGCTGAATAAACCCTTTCCTCCCCAACTTGCTTCTTGATGTTTGTGCAGGAATAGAAACTCTGACTAAGACACACACAACTTTTAAAAATGGGATTAGAAACAGGAGTCTGCCGGGCGTGGTGGCGCACGCCTTTAATCCCAGCACTTGGGAGGCAGAGGCAGGCGGATTTCTGAGTTCGAGGCCAGCCTGGTCTACAGAGTGAGTTCCAGGACAGCCAGGACTACACAGAGAAACCCTGTCTCGAAAAACCAAAACAAAAAAAAAAAAAAAAGAAACAGGAGTCTACATACACCATATCCTCTTCCCAGAGCGCTCTAGCTGTCTGTTTATTCTTTAGGCCTCTCCTGCTGTCTTTCCATGTGGAGCCCCATTAACACAGCACCACTTGCTGACATTGTTTCTTCATTGTACCTTCAGGTTCTGTGTTCTTGCCTTAGACCAGGAAAGCAATGTATCAGTGAAAACAACCTAGAGACTTGGATAATTTTACTAAACCCCTGACAGCTGGCACATTACCTGGTCAGCACATTCCTTACTATACTTGATGCCCATGACAGTCAAAATTCACTGGCAGACGATACCTCCAGCCCACTACACTTTTCTCTTTACTGTTTCTCAGTTGGAAGCATGACCTAGACTCATCCCTGGAGGTGTTTCAAGCCTCAGGAGAGAGGGGCAGAGTGTACAAATATCCCCATTAGGCTTCCAAGTTTGTTTTTGTTTTTGTTTTTAAATGCTAACTTTCTTTTGCCCCTCCCCACTTCTCTAACACCACCAAGCCAAGAATACAAAGCTGTCTAGCACGCACGGCTCCTTGTGTCCAGTGATGACACTCTGTGCCTTCTTCTTTGAATGAAGCTCTCAGACATCTAAACTATAACTGGGATTTCACCTGCTCACCCACCCCCCACCCTGTGGCCGGGACACAGATCAGGAAAGCAGTATCCCTTTGTTCCCCATGGCTCCCGGCAGCCATGTCAAGTAATTCTACACTTACCTCTATACTTCCTTCTCCTGTTTAGCCATGTCTGCGAGTCTTACATCACTGGTGTAGCATTATGATACTGTCATATTCAATCATAATATTTAGGTAACATTGGAATGTGCAGAAATCCTACTCTCTGTTACTGTTTCTCATTTTTAGCACCATGGCAATAATGAGTTCATTATTGCTGCTCACGCGTAGCAACTGGACAGTGAATTTACGACTACACCGAGTCATACATCACCCTTTGAGTCCTCCGTGACTTTTTAAATTTGGATGGCTTGAAGTTTGCCAAGAAAAACTTGCATTGCTCTCATAGCATTAAGATTCTATAGTCAGGAAGCTCTTTCTGGAGCCAGACTTGGTGGTATGAATCTATAATCTGTGTACTGAGAAGGAGGATGCAAGAGGGTCAGGAATTTAAGACCATTGCCAGTCTTGGCTCTATAATATTCTCATTAAGAACAAGTGGTTCTTGGAAAGTCAGGAACGTTAAAGGGAGGAACCCGAAAATAAGTGTGCAAAGAGGAAGGGCAGTGTATTCCCAGAAGCATCTATCATGTCTTCTATGCAGACCCTAAAGACGAGTGAGGAAGCTGAGCATGATGACATTCCAGCACTCAAGAGACAGAGGCAGGATTTGATGCCTGTACCATCTATGTAGTGAGTTCCAGGCTATTCAAGGCTTCACAGTGAGTCCCTGTCTCAAGAAAAAAAGAAAATGTGTGTTCTTCAAGGAACCTGGTCTTGGTGAACATATGAAAAAACACACAGAAATGGATTAGATAACTGATACAAACATGCCTACTCCACATAAGCCATGAGAGTCTGTGGAATACAAGGGGACGCAGTTAGGTTTGCATATTTAAGATATTACTATAGCTGGAGAATGGAGTTAGTGAGAAAAGAACAAAGGGATGAAGGGACATGGGTATCCTAGGCAAGAAGAAATATAATCTTGGTGACAGTTGAGACAGATTTGGGGTATAGCATGAAAGGTAATGACAAGACTGAATGGTTGATTGGGTGACAAGAGAGAACAAACTCTACAAATGACCATGGGGCTTAGCATCTGGCATCAGTAATGTCACTGTAGACGGATGTATTAGTTTGCTTTTCTGTTGCTGTTCTAGATTACATAACCAGAACAATCCAAAGAAGAAAGGGTCTGTTGAGCTTATAGTTCCACATCACAGTTCATTAGGGGAAGTTAGCATTGGAACCTGTACAGGAACCTGGAGGCAGGAACTGGAGAAGAGACCATGGTGGAACACTACATGCTAGCTTTCTACTCAGCTCACTCAGCCTGATTTTTGTATACAATCTAAGACCATCAACCCAGGGTTGGCATCACACACAGTAGACTGCACACTCTCATATCGATCATGAATCAAGAAAATGCCCCCACAGTCTTGCCTACAGTCAATGTGGTAGAGACATTTTCTCAGTTAAGGGTCTCCCATCCCAGATGACTGTAGCTTGTATCACATTGACAAGAAAACTGACCGGAGCATCCACCTCTTAGGAACCAGATTTAGATTCCTAAATCTGAGAGTCTTTCCATTCTCCAGCTCTAGACAGGGCAGTAGCAGCCCAGCACTTAGCATTTTTTTGTTACTCCCATTCCTACTTTATTTATATCCTCATTTATTCCTTTTGAACTCAAAATATTCATGTGAAAACTTTTCTCAACTTATCCAATTAGTTCCAAAGTACAACAAGAAGGTAAAAAAAAAGAAACAGGAATTATGTATCTCATAACCCAGATGCCTTATTCACTGTTCTAGTAACGTGAAGAGACACCATGATCAAGGCAACTTGGATTAAAGTTTCGGAGGATCAGTCCCTGGTCCCTGCAGTGGGAAGCAGGCAGACATAGAACTGGAGCAGGGGCTGAGAGCTTTATATCCTGATCCATAGACAGCAGGCTGAGAGAGGAGCCCTGGGCCCTGGTAGACACACTCACACTCACATTCTTATTCTAGAAGTTTGGTTATCTCGGGGAACCATTAAAACCAACTTAGAGTTCTGTTAACATTTAAATAACACCCCACCCTGTCATTTGTGAACAAAGGGTATAAACTCTGCAGAAATGTCTGTGATGAGAACACAACTTTGCAGGAAATGTCACAAAATAATAATACTAAATAAAAGCCCTAACAACCTTTAAAACCATTTTCTAAGTTTAAACAAAATGATAATTCTCTTGTAAGTCATGTTGACCGAATGATAAAACAACTACCTATCAACAGGCCGGTGTCTGGCTGTTAAGTATTGCTCATCCTACCCCAGTAGATTATGTAAATGCCCTCTTGTATTCTCTTTCTCTGGCATGCAGGAAATGACTGCTGCTTTGATCCAAACTTGTTTAAAAAACAAAACAAAACAAAACAAAACAAAACAAAACAAAACAAAAATAAAAAAAAAAACAATCTTAGTAACCCACTTAAAATGATTCTTCAGCAAAACTAGCTTTGACCACTATGTCTTGAGCAGGCTTGATGTTTGAATAAATAAGATTTTATGGGGAGAGGCAAACAATGCTAACTAAAGGACAAGTAAATATCAGTAAATAACTTAGAAAATTAATTAAAATGTAACATATTCTATGTACATTTAGGGTTAGTTCTTATTTTTTAAAAGATTTATTTATTATGTATATATCATTCTGCCTGCAGAATATAGTATGTATATCCTATGCCTGCGGGCCAGAAGAGGACACCAGATCCCTTTACAGATGGCTGCGAGCCACCATGTGGTTGCTGGGAACTAAACTCAGGACCTCTGGAAGAGCAGTCAGTGCTCTTATCCTCTGAGCCATCTCTCCAGCCCAGTTTTCATTTTTCATTTAAAAAAAATATTTTTTTGAGAGCTGCAGTGGGTCATGGGTACTACAGAGCGAAGCCTTGCCTTTACTGGAGCAAATGCAGAACTCATGGTGAAGGCTGATGGTGAGCCTGGCCTGGCCCAGTGCCTGCCTCCCCGAGCCATCCCAGCATACCTCCTACGAGGCATTACTGCTGCTCACCTCTTTGTAGAGCAGTGTTTCCATATGCATAAAAAAATTCTACAGGCTCACAAAGGAAACCAGTACATTAAGATCTGTTGCCAAGCGTATATGCCACGCATGTGAGGGATCAAACCCGACTCATACATGCTAGACAAGTGCCTTGCTACTGAGATAGCCTGCCTTCCTGCCTTCCTGCCTTCCTCCCTACCTCCCTCCTTCCCTTCCTTCCCTTCCTTCCTTTTTTCCTAATTTTATTTCAAGGTGAATTCTTGCTAAGATGTCTAGGTTGGCCTCAAACTAGGAGTTACCTAAGCCTCACAACCAGCTTAAAATCTTCCTTTGAATGAACTTGCTATATAGAACAGCATTCACGCCTCGTTTATGACAGGAAAAGCCAGAGGTAGCTGCAGATCCAGCATCACAGCTCTAACATCTTAGTGAACGTCAGTGGTATGCAGAGATTTTTATATTTGCTGTAATGGGACATGATGATATTAGATTACTGTGGCTGATGGTAGTTTATTACCTACATTCATAATGGAAGGAAATGCTTCATTTTAATAAAAGATTAATGAAATAGAGGTTTGGTTTTTTTTTAATCAGGTTTATGGACCCCATGTGAAATATATAGCTCACAGCAATGAGCTCTCAATCTAATCCTTCCAAGGTGAACAGGGGTTTCTTCAACTGACAGAGCAGAGCAGGCCCAAGAGTATGAGAGTGATCTGGGCAAAGGCAGGAGATCTATTCTCCCCAGGAAATTCGACCGGATTAGACTTTAATGTTGCTAGGGAACAAGGTGCCAGTCTGCTGATGAGGCCAGAAGAAAATGAATGGCCCTGGGTACCAAATCAAGTCATGGGTAGGAAGGAGGAAGGCATTCAACAGTATCAGTCAGGGATTGTCATTAATACCTTAAGGCTTTGTAGAGGGGCTTCTGCCTGACTGTGTGTGTGTGTGTGTGTGTGTGTGTTGGGAGTGTGTGTGTGTGTGTGTGTGTGTGTGTGTGTGTGTGTGTGTGTGTGTGTTGGGAGCAGTCCAGTAGCCTCAGAGAGACAAAACAAATCAAGTCTGTTTGTGTTTGTGAGTGAGGACAGTGTACATTCGGACATGTTCAGGGCGGGATGTTTATCTGTTAAGTTCAGGGGAAGAGATCTGGCTAGTTCCATGAGGGTTACATGTCCTAGTGGCTGATCAAGGAAGATGGATGGGCCAAAATTGTAATCATGCTTTGATTTGAAAATAACATTAATGTCTGTGAATTAAGTCCTTTACTTCTGCAAGAATCATTCCATGTTCCTTATAGATATTTTTTTTAAATTACTCTCACACATTCTTCGGAGGAAAATATTATATTATTTGATTGTGTAAGAGGAAGACAAAGGCTAGGAGAGAATTTATGAGACTTAGTGAGATGTCATAGCTCCTTTGTTCTGTCCTCTGCCCTCCTTTGACCAAACTAATGGCCTTCCTCTGATTCTCTGACAGGCTACTCAATCCCTGAGACCCATAGAAGGATGCTTGCATAGGTCACTAATGAAGCAACAGGAATATCCATCTAGAAACCTATCTAGAAACACTAGGGCATTATCAAGACTCTCCCTTGAAAATGGAGTGCTAAATGATGAAGCTTATTAAACCAGAAACACCCTAATGATCCAGCTACAGAATGTACGACTTAATTGAACTGATATTAAAAGTCTCAGGATCTTCAGTAGCAATGTTCATTTTGTAACGGAGATGAGGTTCTGAGCTCATGCCCAGATTAATAAACTGATTCCAATCACTTCCAGTGCTTTGCTGTCTTATCCGTGTTGAATTTGAAACAGCTGCCTTTATTTTCCCAGATTTTTTCTTCCTGCCTTTTAAAAGAATATGTATGTGTGTGAGTATTTTGCCTGCATGTGTTTATATGTAACATGTGTACCTGTGATGTCCATGGAGGCCGAACGAGGACATCCCTAGGAACTGGAGCCATGGATGCTTTCAAATACATGGTAGGAGCTGAACCTGAGTCTTGTGCAAGAGCAGCAAGTGGTTCTAGACACAGAGCTTTCTTTCCCCAGCCCCATCTTTTGTTTTTTAATCAAAGAAGTGCTAAAAGTTTGGGGACACAAACACAAATCCAGTCACAGAGCTGGCAGTATACCTCAGCCATTGCTGCCTTTCTCAGACACCACCACACAGCACCTATTATGAATCCCTGCACTGGGTCAGCTCAGATCTCACCACCCAGCATCTTTTATGGATCTCAACATTGGATCAGCCTTCCTCAAGAAGGTTAGAGGTCTTCATTGCCTAGAAAGATGTCTACTATAGACCTGACTTGACCCAGGGAGTGTGTCAGACACTATGGAGTTGATTTTAACTCAGACACTCTTTGCAGCTGTAGGCAAGACACTCTGGCCCTCAATCATCACTGATACTGTCCACCATGGCTCTGTCTTCCGTGCCTTCTTTGAAGCCCATGAGCCTCCTTATTCTCCTTCCCAGTATGCCAATGAAGATCTCCAAAATATCGCGACAATCAAACTTAAGCAGACTTTACATAGGAATTCTAATTATTTCATGTTTTCACTGTGCAGAGATAATGTGGGTTTTGGTCAGATTTACAGTAGAGTATAGTTACAAACTTTGTGGTGATAAGAAAAATTTGACTAGAGGTTTCCAGAACGGTACCAGAGATCAGTACATTTTGTCTCTCTGTATTCTTGCTTTTTTACCGATGTCTGATGAAGATACTGCTGTTCAAACTAGTTGCTTTGTAAACCATTACTTGCAAGTTTTATAATTTAGTAACCAATTTTAGTCCCTTACCTTACCTAAGTCTATTATTCCTCTTGGGAAGCAGATTCAGTAATATTTTCTAACATTCTATAGTTCTGGCTTAGTATAAAATAAAAGGCACATTAGAATATTCTCACATTAGAATATTAGAATTTTCCGAGATAACCTGTTACCTATAACCACAGGTTACCTGTATTTTGATATAGTGGTAAAACTATTGCTATTTATATATTTTTGTTATTGCTCATGGCATGCATATGTATATGTGTACGTATGTGTATATGTTTGTATATGTGTATGTGTATATGTATGTATGTGTATGAGTATGTGTGTGTATGTATGGGTATATGTGTATGTGTGTATATGTATGTGTGTGTTTGAATACATATGTGTATGTGTCTATATGTATGTATGTGTATATGTATTTAAGTATGTATGGGTATATGTATGTGTGTATTGTGTGAATACATGTGTGTATGTATATGTATATGTGTGTATGAGTACATGTGTGTATATATGTATATGTGTGTATATGTATGTGCATATGTATATGTATGAGTATGTGCGTGTATGTATGTGTGTATGTGTATGTGTGTATATGTATGTGTGTGTGTTTGAATACATATGTGTATGTGTGTATATGTATGTATGTGTATATGTATTTAAGTATGTATGGGTATAAGTATGTGTGTATTGTGTAAATGCTTGTGTGTATGTATATGTGTATGTATGAGTATGTGTGTGTATATATGTATATGTGTGTATATGCATATGTATATGTATGTGTGTGAATACATATGTGTATGTATGTATATGTGTATTGTGTATGTGTTTGAGTATGTATGTGCATATATATGTGGGGGGGTGAATGGGGTGTATATGTGAATATATATCCCAGGCTGCCCTTGATCTTATTCCCCTTGTGCTCAGCTTCCTAAGTGCTGATGGGATCACAGGCAGCTGCTACCATGCTTATTCCTGACTCAGGAAGGATGCTTTGGAGGAGGCGAGTCTCATTCTCAATCTGTGTGCTTGGATGGTGCTGAAGGGCGCTCCCGTGCTCACAAGCCATACTGGATGCACTCTGTAGTCAGCTGCCAACACGAATCGACCCTTCACTCTCCTGTGTCCTTGGCAGTGTTTTCCTGAGCCTCTCTGTCTGCTAGGCAGACAGTCACGGTGAGAACTGCCATTCAGCATTGGCGATCGCTTCATTTCTGTGCTGAAGAAATCATGGTGACCATTAGTGCCAACCTGAAGGTAGATTCATAAAATCTTTAAACCTTTTACAAAGGGCACTGTTCATTTAAATTTGTCAGTATTGCAGAACCGTTAGTAGTGCCTGACTCAGAATCAGAATTTGACTTTAAATTCTCACTTTCCTTTTGTCTGATTTTACTTAAGACTCTTCTGAATTTTTATAAAATAAATTCCTTAGTCTTTTTACTTTCTGACAGACTCTTATGTGCACAGGGTGGCACCAGACTCTCTAGAACCATTAGCCTCAGTTTCCCAAGTACTGAAATTATAAGTGTGTGCCACTATGCCCAGCCCATGCTGATAGCTCACAGAAATTGGAACTTGGGCTGCTTCTTAGAGGGAAGTATTTTCTAGTTTTCTCATCTTAAAATGAAAAAAAATATGTATTTTTAACTAATTTATGTCTGTATGAACATTTTACTTTATGCAGTATAAATATTTAGCCCTTCACATTTTTTTTTATTTTTATCATTTTAAGGCTAATACAGTATTATGGAATTAATTTTACAAGTTTAATGAGCTTTTGAAGTTGAAACCAATTATTTACCTCTCCAAGTGACACATCTATGGAAATGTGTGTCATCTCTGTTGATACACACTGATAAATTTTGTATTGTACCATGGTGGGAAAATACCCAAATAAATGATCATGTGTCTTAGTCAGTGTTCTACTCCTGTGAAGAGACATCATGACCACAGCAAACCTTATATAAAGAAAGCAGTTAATTGGGACTGGCTTGAAGTAGCTGAGAGTTCTACATCTGGAGTCACAGGCAGCAGAGACACTGGGACTGGCTTGGGCTTTTGAAACTCCAGTGCCTACCCTTTGTCCGACAAGACCATAACTGCTCCAACCAGGTCATAATCCCTCTCAAGTAGTGCCACTCACTAATGACCAAGCATTCAAATATGGGAGCCGACAGGGGGGCCTTTCTTATTAAACCACCACATTCCACTCCCTCACCCCCATAAGGCTTGTAGTCATGTCATAATGCAAAATTCATTTAGTCCAACTTCAAAAGTCCCCATAGTCTATCACAGTCTCAACAATGTTTAAAAGTCCAAAGTCTTCTGAGACTAAAGGCAAATTCATAACCATAACCTCTGTAAAATATAAATAAAAAGAAGACCACACACTTCCAACATCCAATGGCACAGAGGATGCATTCCAAAAGTCATGGAAGGGAGCCTAGTGAGGAAATACTGGGCCAAAGCAAGACCAAAACACAGCTGGGCAAACTCTGTGTCTCCATGTTTGATATCACAGTGTTCTTCAGAACTCCAACTCCTTTCAGCTTTGTTGACTGCAACACACTTCCTCTCTCTTGGGCTGGTTCCACACCCTGTTCACAGCTCTCCTTGGCAAAAGACTCTGAAATCTTGGAATCTCCAAGGCAATCCAGGGTTCACCTTCACAGCTTCACAGAAGTGGTCTCTCTGGGCCTCCATGCAGGGACACTCCTGAAGCACTCCTGGTGTTAGCAGCTCTCCTGAGAAGTGGAGAAAGATTCCACAACCCCTTTCTAGTATCCTTGATTCCAAAGCAACTATGTGGCTGAAGTTGCCAAGTGCTGCTGGTTGCTAGGGCTAGAACATGGCCCCCTTGTTCAATCATATTTTCACCAGATTTCTGTTGTTGATGGTTTCCTCCACTGCTTGGGCTTTTATTCAATTTCTTTTCACAAGTTTGGAAGTATAGCCAAGTGGGCTCCTGTTCTGAAGACACTACTCTCTTTCATTCTTTTAGCATCAGACTTTTCTTTACATTTTCTGTGTCGCTGAGCACTGTACACCACAGCTCCGTTATACTTCCCGTTGCTCCTTTTCTCCTTAAATTGTACATTTTATATTTTTTCCTTGCTCAGCTTGTTCCGTTCCATTATAGGTCTGCCTAAGAGTGACCACAAACAACCACCCAACAGACTCAATACTAGGCTGTCTCGAAATCTCCTCTGCCAAGGACATTGATTGAAAATTCTTCAACTTAGCCTCAAGCAGTTTCTTAAAAAAAAATAAGACAAAACACAGCTATGTTCTCAACCTAAATTTCACAAGAACAAGTCTTGAGGCCACTTACTCATATTCTGCTCTGAAACCTCTTGATCCAGGCCATCCTAATCTACAGCACCGCAGTCTTCCACACCCCTACTAGGATGGCCCATTAAGCTCTACTTAACACATTTGACTGCCTTTGTCATCCAACATCCCGAAAGTCCAGATTCTGCCAACAAGTAACATGGTCAGGCCTGTCAAAGCAATATTCACCTCCCCAGTACCAATTTCTGTCTTAGTCAAATGTTCTATTACTGTGAAAATACACAGTGACCACAACAAATCTTATAAAAGAAAGCATTTAATTGGGACTGGCTTACAGTTTCATCAGTTTAGTCTATTGTCATGGCAGGGAGCATGGAGGCACTCAGGCAGAATTAGATAAGAGTTCTACATCTAAATTGGCAGACAGCTGCAAGAGACACTGAGACAAGCTCAGACTTTGAAACCCCAAAGCCTACTCCCACTGAAATACTTTCTCCAACAAGGACACGTTGTGATGGTTTGTATATGCTCTGCCCAGGGAATGTCACTATTAGAAGGCATGGCCCTGTTGGAGCAGGTGTGTCACTGTGGGTATGGGCTATAAGACCCTCATCCTAACTGCCTGGAAGCGAGTGTTCTGCTAACAGCCTTCAGATGAAGATGTAGAACTCTCAGTATCTCCTGCCTGGACAATGTCGTGCTGCCACCTTGATGATAATGGACTGAACTTCTAAACCTGTAAGCCAGCCCCAACTAAATGTTGTCTTTATAAGAGTTCCCTAGGTCATGGTGTCTGTTCACAGCAGTGAAACCCTAAGACACACATCTACTCCAACAAGGTCCTATCTCCTGATACCTCTCAAGTAGCCCTACTCCCTAATGACCAAACATTTAAATATATACGCCGATGGAAGCCATTTTTATTCATCTGCCACAGCATGCATGAATACTGTTAACATGTATCATTCATTGGACTATTTTCCTTGATATTACATTAATGTGTTTGCCTGGCTATGTTTTATTATAATCCATCAGGATTCTAAGCGTTATGAATTAATATTCCTCTCTGTTATATTTGAAATACTAGTAGGAACAAAACTGGGCCTCCCTGCGTGTAAACATACAGTGCCATGGCTCAGTTCAACCACAGATGGAGCCCAAGAGGCCTTTGCATTGTACCTTGCAAAAGACGGTAGTTTCATTTCTCTCCAGAAATTGAGTTATTTTGCTGAATACCTACATTACTGGAACAAAAAAACAATGTAGAATAAACCAGGATTTTAAAAGGCCATTACTCTAATTATATAGTAATTACTTACTGAGTTATCTGTTGAGTCTTCATTGGACATTCTGGAAGCTTCTCAAAGCTGAGTACTGAGTTGACTGGAGTTAGCCAGAACAAAGCAGAGAGGGGCAGAAATGAGAGGGAGATTGAGGACAATTGCCATTACATAGTTTTTGTTTGTTTTAAGATTGGGAATGTTGTTGTTTTGTTGTTGTTGCTGCTGCTGAGACAGAGACTCACTCTATAGCCCAGGCTTACCTAGAATTTGTCATCTCCAGCATCAGGCTTCAGGGCACAGAGATTAAAAGTATGTGGTACAGCTCCGGCTTTGCATTGGTTTACAAGGAAAATATGGAAAGAAGCAGGAACCCAAAGTTCTTACTTGGCAGAATTGAAGTAATATATGCAAATAGCCAGCACTAGTTAAGCAATACGCACTATTAACAGAAACAGACCTGGTGGGGGAGCGCTTTCAAAGCATTCGAGAGGTCTTGGGGGATGCCAGTACTACAAAAGCACAAAACAAAGCTGCCAACATTTAAAAAAAAAACTTTCAAGAGACTATATTATAAAAACAAAAGCATGAGTGCTTTGAAATTCCTCAGAGATGGAGTCAGGGTAACAACTCAGCCTTCTGACAGAACCCTAGAATCTACGAGCTTTGGAAAGGATAAATTATTGGAAGCTCAAACCTGAACAGATTCCAGAAAAGACTAAGACGTTTACCGTGGAATGGAAATGAAGTGAACATAAACCCTTAGTTTCGGAGAGGCAGAGGTGAACTTGGGGCATCCTGCCTGAGATAGCCTGGAGTAAGAGGGATGATGGAAGAGGGGCAGAATAACAGCCCATCTGCTCTGTAAGGAAGTCTCTCCATTTACTCACCAGGCACAGGCACTGGGCAGAGAGACAGCCAGGACCACTGGGAAGGCAGAGTCCAAAGCCAGGATCAGGCACCATCAGTGAGCCTGCACTGCACAGTTAAGAGCAGTGTCTGGTGCTGAGACTGCTATTCTGTGTGGTGAACAGACAGGCTCTTGGATAACTTTCCAACAATAATGGAACTCAAGAACTCCTGATTTTTATAGGACATTTATGGTTGGTTCTGCTTAAAACAAGAAGGGCAAGTAAGATACCCCAACAGGGCTTAACATACTTTCACGGTATAGTTTATAGTCATTAGACTCCAAAAAAAAAAAAAAAAATGCAGGTGGCAAGAAATGGATCTCTAAAATACTTAACCTTCAGCTTTGCAAAAGTCATGAAGAATTCTTCATTTGCCACTTCCTCTGCCTTTACAACCAGCCAAACAGTTGCTGCATCCTTTGGTTTCAAAATGGGAGATGAGAAATAACCAGTTGGTTCATGCTTGTGTTCATAAAACTTCTGGTTCCTGTTCAGAGTAGAGTTAACATTGAGCCAGATACTCCACCAAACGCTTTTATCAATTCTCCCTTTACCAAGGCAGATACTCGTATCTGTCCCTTTTGCCAAGGACTCTGACCAAGGCCCAAAGAGGTTTGGTGGTTTTAGAAGACCACTTACCTTACCCCTGCATAGACCTAAGCCCTAAGTGACAAGGCTGTACCCGCCTCTGTTCAGAACACAGTCCTTTTAGTCACTGCCCACTGTATAAATTCAGTCTGATGTGCCTCTGCCAGCAGAAGTGCCAGACAGCCTTTGAGAAAGAGAAGATAATTAAATATTATATAGTTAGATATTTTTAAAGCCTATATGAGTTTGTTTTCACTTGTCCAGTGAACCTGAGATTCTCTTTCTGAAAGGCATTGTCAGAAGCCATAGTCCACTTTGGACTTAAGTTTTTTTTTGTGAGTTGTGTTGAAATTGTTTGTTTGCATTTGGTTGAGAAAATCGTGTTTCCCAGTGGATGAATGGAAATTTTAACTGATTTAGTAAAGGAGATTCAGTGAGGTAGTGGCCTCCATTTAGTGATGTTGGATATGAAAGAACTGGAGTTTGTTAAATGCTTCATCTGCTGGAACTAGGGAGAATTAGCAAAACCCACCCAGCCACCGTCAGTGTACTCAGAGACTTGATCAAGAAGTCTCTCCATTTATTAGGCTCTGTTCTATCCCCTGGTACATGATACCGATAGTAACCACGTACAGTGTTACGCCAGCTCTGTGTGTGTGTGTGAGAGAGAGAGACAGAGACAGAGACAGAGAGAGACAGAGAGAGACAGAGAGAGACAGAGAGAGAAAACTAGAGTCACTCATCACCAGGTTTATTTTTAAAATTTTATTTGCATATCAAACCCATATGAGATTCTCATAGCTTTCAAAGGAATTTGGGAGTAGCTAGCATTGCAGAATGTAATCAGAAATGGCCAAAAAAAAGTATTTTAAGCATTAGTAAGATTCCTAGTATCAGTTCTGAATGGGAGCCTTCCTGGCCCCGTTTACAATATCGTGACCACTGTAACGGTCACTCTGCCCAGAGCTCCTGTACTAAGCAGGTCCTAATGCTCATCAATACAGCGGGGAGATGATTCATTTATATTTGATATGTAAACAGAGGAATCGGATCTTTTATAAAATAGACGTTCTGAATTGCTTTTTTTTGTAACATCATACAGTTTTGTAAACTTAGAAAAAGGAAAAGATAAGTCTGTGTGTCTATAGTGTTTGCAGGCGCCTCTGCAGTCTCCGATGGGGAATGACCACTATAAACGAGCATCTATGAACAAAATAATATTCAGTGCTGATAGTGATTTCCGTGGATGGGGACAGAGACTGACCAGGTCCAGCTCAAGGATAACGTGTCTACCTACAGTACTAACTACTAATATGGAAATTTTAGCTATTTCTATTTTAATCTGGGGGGGTGATGGTTATTTTTGTTTTATTTTTTTAATTTTATTTTTTTTACATTATGCTAAATGTATCTATTGTGCAGAGGGGTAGGGGGCCCACTGTGGTTCAACATGGCCTCCTTTATAAAGCTTTCAGACACCGCCTGAGATGCCTGACTCCTGGACACACTTATTCAGAGTGACTGCCACTCTGACTGACAGCCAGGCTCAGTAAATACCTGAAGAGGAAGAACATACTTCCGTCACTGAGAGCAGACATACAGTGTTTCTTGCTCTGCTACCGCCCACAGACCTAAACTATCAAGTTCCTGCTGAGGCTGGGCAGTGGCCCTAGGGATGACAGTGGGGTTTGCATTGTTAACATATAGCTGTGGTGCTTTGGCCCAATTCCTAGTAACTGATTTCTAATGTTTCTTTCTAGTGCATTTTTATTTCAAGACAATACAATGCCCTCACTCTAACAGGGATGGAAGAAAAAAAAATGGTCTGTCTGTAAACAGAATGAGTGATTGATTGACGTAACTAAACATAAAACCTCAGGTGGCCATGTGAGGGGGCGGTTATATCACATGTGTGCCTGCAGGTCAATAAATGTGTAAATACTGATAAGGAGAGTTTTTTTGGTCATGATAAATTTGGAAGTAGTATCATATTTGGACATAAAGTTGAAGTCGTCACATGTAGATACAATTTAATCAATGTACAGTATGCTATCTTCAATGCAAAAAAATCAGGACGTGGCCTCTGCTGTTGCTGGTGCACTTTATTCTTTATGTACAGGGCAGAGAAGAAAGGTAGAAGGATTATTCAAGGGGCTAACGTGTCAGACAAAGCCAAGCAAGTCAATGACTCTTTGTGGATTGGGAGAGAATTCAGAGGGTGAGGTTTACTGGGAGTGAGTCTGTTGTGCTTCCTCCATAGAGAGCTTATTACATAAAGAGACTGCCCTAAGAACATTTCCTCACACAAGCCTCCCACTAGCTTTGTGAGAAAGGCTGTGCAGAGAACTCCAGGCTATACTCAGCAACGCCAGACAGCTCAAACACAGCAAGGCTAGAGTTCGAATTTTTATGAGCTGTTTGGATAAGGCTAGGCAATGTGAAACTAATGAACTAAAGGTAAAACGGGACCGAAAACAGAGATATATCCTCCCCACATACAACACCAGACTCACTTTAAGATGCCATGTCTGGCCTCCCTGTGCCCATCAGAATTGCATTAGCTTCTTCCTACAGATAGGGGCGCCTAAGCCAAGAGCTTAGGGCCTGGCACCAAGTCTCTAATGGAGGTTCTCTGATTCAAAATCACATTTCAAAGTGATCATCTAAGTGGGGATAGACTGGGGGCTGGGGAAGTGACTCAAGAGCCTGGAAGGTGTTTTGCAGGCTTCCTGCAGTCCCCTGAGAAGAAGCAGTAGGCAGACTGACTAGATGAATCGGGTCAACCCAAGCAGAGCAAGGACGTTTGGTGTTTACCCTATGGGCAGGGAACACTGTGATCAGTTTTAATTAGAACAGGAGCCTCATCAGGTGACAACAGAGGCAGAGAGGAATGTGTCCCTATAAAGGTAGCAGTTTGTGGCCCAGTCATAGGAAGATATATATTGGACAGTGTGAGGGCAGGAGAGAATAGCACACAGCAACACAAGTCTGCAAACAGGGAACCCGTGTCTAGGAACGCAGTCATTGAGAGCATTTTAAGAAATACAATATTTTTTTAGATTTGGGGGAAATTGTATAACATGAAAAGGTAAGATCAGGGGAGAAACAAACTCCAAGTTAACTGATGGGGGATGCCAGCCATCTCCTGAGGGCAATGTAGTGGAATTTGGTGGTTTGCTTTATGAAATTAATATCTGTGTGCCCTAGCTTTGTTTTTTTTCCTAGTGAGTTCCTTTTTATACAGTTGGGATCGACGTCTCCTGGCAGCCATACTGTAGGAAGGAAATAAGACTGGTGTTCTAGAATTTAAAATTGGCCCTGCAGAGGGCCCACAGAAGGTACAGGCCCCTTCTGGTTTTTCTAAATTATTGTCTATATCATCTGCTCCAGGCCATTGGGATTTAAGGAAAGAGGCCTTAAAGTAGGGGCGATGTGGAGGAATGGCGAAGGGAGAGAGGATTTACTGTACTGTAGAGCCCAAGGTCATGGTCAGGGCTGAGATTGTACCCACTCCTCCAAAGGATCCTAATACCTGCATCCCAGCAGCCACTTTTCTGGGCTGATATCTTGTTAGGGAGGCAGGTTTAAGACTGGGTGCTACTCATGCTGCCTCCCAATGGTTTAATGAGAGACATTGAAGAAACTGGGCCATTTTCTACAGAGTCAAATTCATCGACTTCCGAGTAGAAAGGAAGAATATTCTAAATTAGCCTGTGTCACTGTCTGAAAGATTTTCTCAGGGGGGTGGGGAGGGTTATTGAGCTACACTCTGCCAACACCGTCTTACAGAATGGCAGCAGGCTGCCTTTTATTTCCCCCAGATGCTAGATGCGAAACTGGGGCCTTCATTTCTCTCTTCTGTAGCTGGAAACATTCGGATATTTTAGAACCAGGTTTGTTCTAAATATATGGATCCGTGTTTGACCCCCAGCCCCCATTTCTAAAAAGAAACCTTAGAGATCTTTAAGGTAAATCTCCTCCCTCCAGCTCCCAAGAGGAGCACGTTCGCTTCTCAGAATCATCACACGGCTGCCTGGTTTTCAGTCTTACTTGTTTCTCTGAGTTCTGCCCCCAGCTCCCCACAGTTGTGCATGGTCTCTGTCTGCAATCCGTTCCCATCGTTTACCATAGTCTCAGGTGTTGCATAGTCTCCCCTAGACCAAGACTGTCAGTTTCCATCACATTATATAACCACCCACGTAGCTAATAGGACCACTGCCTTCTAATATGATATATTAAGGCTATCATTTAAAGCAAGGCTCTCTCTGTCTCTTCTGTCCATGTCTCTCTCTTTCTGTGTGTGTGTTGTGTTCTGCTGTGCGGACTTTAAGGAAATTAGCAGTGTAGATTTTCTTCCTGAAAGTGAATTATAAAGATTATGAACCCACTCCTACATGTTTTACTGTTCATCACCTGTTTAGAACAGCTTTTGCCTTTGGTGAGCTAAAAAGAAGTTATGGCTTGTTCTTTCACAATTAGTTAGTTACCTTTTGTTTGTTTGTTTGTTTGTTTGTTTGTTTGTTTAGTGCCTGACCCAGTCATTCCCCTTCAGCCACCCACATCCCAAAATTATTTTCCAGGATAAATTATTAGCCAGAGTAGGCTAAAAGTCTACCATAGTGCCTGAGTTACAAAGCCTGCCGTGCACGCAGGCAGGCCAGCCTGTACTGGGCCAGATGCTGATGCACAAGTCACAGAGGCTGTGAGCAGGGCCTGAGCCCTTGAGACTTCACAGTTGTAAACAGGTTGGTAAAAGCGTCACACACAGACAACTGTCAGAGCAGGGCAAAGAACTGGTTTCCCACGATTTTCTACCAATAGGAAGGAACTGCGACTCCTGTCATTCAGCGACTGCTTTTTACAAAGCATAGTCCTTTTATAAATTGCTTGTTAATTCATTTTCTTTGAAACATATACAATTTCTTGGGCTGGTGAGATGGCACATTGGGTAAAAGTGCTCTTTAAGCAAAGGTGACGACAGCCTGCGTTAATCACTGAGCGCATGCAGAAGAAAACTAATTCCCAAGAGCTGTCCTTTAATCCCCCACATCCCTTTATATATTCACATGCACACACATAACCATCATCAGCATCATCATTATTTTATTAAATAAAGAAAAGGGAAACTAAGATTTCTTAGTTTCTGATTATAGACTTTGCCCTTGAAACCAGCCCTGGAGCAGATACTTATGTGACACTGTACTGTAAGAATCTGTGAGGACACAGTGAAAGCACCAAACTGGACCACTCCCTCGTTTACTCGGGGAGATTCAGACTGCAGAGGCTAACTCTTGGGGTATGCAGTGGCAGGAGGGAGCCTATGAGCTGGAACCCTTGGAGCAGAGGGGAGGAGTTTGCTGCCCAGTTCAGCATGGAGACTTGGATCGGGTGTTGAGGTCTGTTTGCATTCATAGGGAACTCGATGCCTTCTGCCACAGGTGCCTGATATAGTAGGAGACAGAAGGGAGGTAATGACTGTTCCTGACAAACAGAAACCCACTTCACAGGGCTTCTGAGGAATATGGAGTATAAGTTCTCCTCTAACTGTTAGCAATCATTCGGCTTACACACTCCAGTCAGGCTGGGCACAGACTGTCATCTGTGATGCTGTCCACAACACTACCATCTTAGGGACTATTTTGGACCTGACAGGATCCTGATCCCACATTGTAAGGAGTCCGGATTTTAGAGTTAAATTATGCATTTGTCTTAGATTATGCATGAGTCATTTGAGGTCACGTGCTTTTGGTATACAACATATAAAGTTTCGAAATTAGAGCTTCCCCTACTCACAGCTTTTGAGGGGCAAGCAGGTTCAACATCTGCCTTTCACACATGAAAACCAACCTGTGCTTGGCAAATTCCTACAAACATTCATCATATGTCCCAACAATAGGGTTTTTTTTTTTCAATTTCCAACTTGTTTATTTCTTTCTATTCTTTCTATACATTTTTATTAGATATTTTCTTTATTTACATTTCAAATGTTATCCCCTTCCCTAGTTTCCCCTCTGAAAATCCCCTGACCCCTTCCTCCTCCCCCTGCTCACCAACCCACCCACTCCTGCTTCCTGGCCCTGGCATTCCCCTACACTGGGGCATAGAGCCTTCACAGGACCAAGGGCCTCTCCTCCCATTGGTGACCAACTAGGTCATCAATGATAGATTTTTATGTGAAGGATACCTTTAGTGAAGAATGGGTCCTTCTAGCTATGCTTTCTGCTAATAACACTTGTTAAAGCCGCAGTCTTGAGATATGTTCTTAGTAAAAGTTCGTTTAAGGTGATCTCCATGGTATGTCAAGTCTACTGTTAACTTCAGAAGTGGGTGTTAGGCATGTTGTGGTATTTTGAATGATTTTTTTCCATAAAATGGCATATGTGGCTGGATAGCAAAGAAATCCTTTCATTGAGAAGACCCCGGGGATCCACATGAAGTATCAGGAAGGAAGCTTCCACATTATTATTTTTTTTAAATACAGGAAACAAGTGAGCCTGCACATAAACTGTAGGCTGTGTTCTGAGAGAAGAATACAGCCATTTTGACAGTGTAAGTCTTGGCGATAGCCAGCAGGAGGAAATGCAAAGCTCTCGTCCTCAGACACGGGGAGCTCCTTCCCCTAGAGGAAGAAGAAGTAAGGACAGATCTGGCTTTCCTCCTGTCAGAGCGTAAGGCTGATGAAGTCCGCACTTAATACCCTTCAGTTTTCCCTGTGAAGTAAGATGTCTTGGAGAGAAGGCCATCTCCTTCCCTTACCGGTCTCCAAGGTAAACAACACCATCAAAAACTAGACCCTCAGTCAGCTCTTACAGATCTCCCCGGTGTCCTATGTCTAGGGCATTTCAAAAAGTCTCATTCAAACAGAGGGGGACATTGACAGCAGGATGCTAACATGAAAATGAGTCTAACCCTTAAACCACGCAGGTGTGTCGACGTTTAGTTGAATGAGCCACGGGGCCATTTCAGCGTGGAGGGTTGGGAAATGCCCTCCTTCACGTCGTGAGTCTGTGCGTCTCTCTGACATTTTTCTCTGATGGCCCGTTTCTCCTCTGATACTCCGTAGGACAATTACTGAGGCAGAATGAGAATTACTAACTTTGTACTGATTGGTCTTTTAAGAACTAAATAACCCATTCTCTGTAATGTCCTTTGCTGTGTCTGGTAAATGACTTAGTTTAAACATTGCCCCTGAACTCATTTTCAGCTCTTGAACCCTCTCCTACCTTTTGGGTGGGAGGTCGGCTCTTTCCTTTGTTATGGCTATCGTACATCTGTTTCTCATCCGCGCCTTCGCTCTGCTGCAAATCAGGACCGTTTACTTACTAACCTGTAATATGGCCAGTGCTGTATGAACCTCAAGTATACATGAAGAGCTGTAGAACTGCACATTACATGGTAGGGTGACTGCCAGAAAACTTATTCCACACCGGTGCTGCTAGGCTTAGGTTGGGAGACTCTGCCCATTTCAAACTTAGCTGCTTGTTCAATAATGATGTTCATTAAATGAGTAGCGATTAATCGAATGTTTCTCTGTTATCCGGCCATGAGTGTAATTAGCACAGATCAGCATTTCTTCCTACACCCATTACTTTGCAGCTAAGATTAGTGCACAGTTGGAACTCAGTATGTTAATGTTAAAGGTCTACCAAGAATTTAGCAATGATTGGATTTGAATTATTTATGTTTTTGTTAAAAGTTTTACTTCAAACATTCTCTTTCATTATTCAAGATGTATATTAATATTATATAATATGGTATATAATACATATACATATATGTGGGAGAGAACCTTTCCAATTTTTTTTTGGGGGGGGGGATTTCGAGACAGGGTTTCTCTGTATAGCCCTGGCTGTCCTGGAACTCACTTTGTAGACCAGGCTGGCCTCGAACTCAGAAATCCACCTGCCTCTGCCTCCTGAGTGCTGGGATTAAAGGCATGCACCACCACGCCTGGCTTCCAGTTTTTAATATAGATGTAGCATGAAGGAGAAGAGGAGAAAGACACTTATAAGAAATAAATGCTTTATTATAACCCAGAAGTAGTCCAGACTAGATTCAGATAGATAGGTCAGTCTGTAATGAATATCAGTGATTTAGGAAGACAATGGTTTTTTGTTTTTTGTTTACTGCACATCTATTGGGCTTGCTCTTTGTCCGCGCTCCCCCCCCCCTTACCACATAGTAGCTTACAAAGTTGCTATCGTCTTTGCAGAGAGATGAACATCCATCCAGCGGCTATCACCTGGATCTGCTTACATCACTTGTCTTAGCCAAAGCTGATAACGTAGTGTGACCCGTGGGGCAACTGCTGAAACCTGTAGGTAGCAAGCACCAGGTGCCCCGTGCCAACCTGACTTGAACTCTTTTTTCCTGTTTCAGTTACTGTAACGAGTGTATGCTGGATCCAGACTGCGGTTTCTGCTACAAGATCAACGGTTCAGCTGTCATTGATTCCTCCTGTGTTCCAGTTAACAAAGCCTCTACAACTGAAGCAGCCTGGGGCAGGTATGTCACTGCTTGCCGGGAGAAGGTCACTCGGTTTCAAAATGAGGCTCGCTATTTAATTTGCTTAATACTCGTTGGATCAGAAGTGGAATTTGTGACGTTTCCTTGAATATATGCGATACAGATTGGTTGCATTAACACTTACTTCTTTCTCTCGCCTCCCCCCTCCCCTTCCTGCTGGTTACCGCCCCTTCCCTAATGATCTCTTCTACTTTCATGTCTTGTTTAAAATCATAATCAAGATTTCAGTCCTACAAGATAAGTCAGCGGGCAAAGGTCCTCAACTCAGCCTCACAGCCTGCCTGAGACAAATCCCCAGGACTCCCATGATAGAAGAAGAAAACCATGCAAGGATCCTGTGCCTTCCATACAGAAGTGAACACACACACACACTAATTGTTAAATAAATTTAAAATCTAGATCCAATGTGTGAGAGAAGATGTTGTTCATGGGGCTGTATTCCATGTGCTTCTAGAAGAGGCCTTGCAGCACGCACTGGGGGTCCAAAAATACTGCATGTTTCAAAGCCCAGAAGAAAGCCCTCCGGTCCCATGTGCATGGCAAATACTCAGCTGCCCTCAGCCTGGACTTTGGATCTTTGGTTGAATCAGGTATTTTCCAGTATCATCAGGACAGTGTCTCCCACTCTAGATTGTAATTTCCAAACTATTATTTTCTGAGCCCAAGTGAAAGACATCTATCTGTAAGGTGCACATAAGTTAGCATCGCTTTAAATTATGTCGTGGAACTATTTGTGCCCTGGCGATGTGGTGACTCAGAGAAATCATCCACAATCAGAAGAGAGGTTGCTAACCACCAGGGTGCGGCCTGTCTGAAAGCCATCAGCAGTTTTGTTTGGGACAAAACACGTTGCTTTCTCATGAACATATAAAGAAGAGACTTACATACAATAATTATTCCTCACACTTAGGAACTACTATGCCCAAAGTACAACTGAGTCACAAAAACATTGAGGATTTATCAACCACCCTTTCTAATCTAGTTGAGAAACTAAAAACAAAAGATCACGTGAACAACAGATCATAGCGGCTGCAGAGATGGCTAAGTGGTTAAGCGCTGCTTTGGCAGGGAATCAATGGTCAGATCCAATCCTGGAAGCTCACAAATACCTATACCTCCAGACCCAGGGATCTGACAACACCTCTGGCCTCTGCCTGCACACATGTGACACACACACACACACACACACACATACACATGCATTCTTGCATGTAAATAAAAACAATATGAGAAGACAAAACCTCAGAGGCTGACTACAGGAAGAATAAAGGCTCCCATTTCACATGGCTTCTGTGATCCTACTTGAGAAACGAGAATATTAAAATAAATGATGCCCTGAAATCCTAGGACTCTGAAAGCCAAGGCAGCGGGTTTGCAAATTTAGGGCCATGCTGAGCTGCAAAGCCATTTCCTATCTCACATATTAAAAAGCAAGCAAATAGAGCCCAGCATAATAGTACTTGTGCAAGATCCAGCTACTTTGGAGGCTGGGGAAGGAAGATCTCCCGAGGCTAGAAGTTCAAGATCAACCCGGGACACTCAGCAATACAATACCCACATGTGACTCCAGAGCATGATTAGATTAATGGTGGGTCCGAAATCAGAGACATCTGTAGAACCACATCAAAAATAATAACAAGAGGCCCAGTAAGGGTGCTTGCCTCTCAAGCTTGATGTCTTGGCTTTGATTCATGGTACCCGTGTAAAGACAAATGGAGCAGCTGACTTCTGGAGGCATGCATCTCCACCCTACCCTGCAACACAGGCACAAATAACAATGATGATGATAATGATAATAAATATATAATTAGAACATTGAGTTCGGGGCTGGAGAGATGGTTCTGCTGTTAAGGACATGTACTGCCCAGGCAGAGGACCTGAGCTCTCAGTTCCCAGCACCCATGTCTTAGATCCTCACTGCCTGTAACTCCAGCTCCATGGGATCTGGAGCCCTCTTCTGGCCTCTATGTGCACTGCATCCATCGGGTCAAACCTGCACTCAAATATACACATTCATATAAATAAAAATAAAATCCAGCCTAAGGAGTAAAAACCAAATTGTCACAATCCAGAACACATGACCTCTCTGGGGTTGTGACAGTTTCAGTGTGTGTAATTTTGCTGGCTGACTGCCAAATCCTCCTGCCTTAGATGTCAAGGTGTTGGTGTCATAGGCACAAGTCACTCCATTCAGAGGACAACTCTTGATTTGTGTGGAGGATAGGCCTCACAGATGAACTATGACAATTGACAAAAGTGAGAAAACAAGTAGGTATGAACAACGAGCAAATAAAACTGAAATAACCAGCAGAGAGAGAGAGACCTTAACATAACAAGCTTCAGAGAAATAAAGTATATATTTTATACTATACTCAAAGTTGTATATTTAAGGTATATGTCATATATGTGTCTATATGTTGCACTGTCATAATCCAGCAAATTTTGCATATACAGAAAAACTTAAAATAAAATACTAGATAAATAAATGTATAGTATAGAACCTTAATATGTGCAATCTCTTTGAAAGATAAACTACTAACTGAAGTAGCTATGAAATCAAGCTCAGAAAGACAAGAGAAAGGAAATTTATAAAACTGTGGCTTTGAGAAATCAGAGAAATCTGAGGGAAAATTAAACATCTATTTAAATCGATTCACAATAAATCAATTAGACAGTGTCTAAAGACAAATATATTTAGACTAAAAATTTTAAAGACATGTTTTCTGAATCATTAGCAAACAACAACCACAAACATGTTGGAAACTTGAGTGGAAAAAAATGTAAGTGCTAAGTCAAGAGAAAGTCAGCAGAAATCAGAGAGGGTGGGCGTCTTGCCAAGGTTAATACAAGAGTTAGTTAGCTTAACTGAGAAGTTCATTCATTCCGAGCCAACATAGAACACATGCGAAGATGTGTTACTTTAATAAAAAGAATAAATTAAACAGGTATACTAATATATACTCAAGTAAACTCTAACTAAATCCAGAAACTAGCATGAAGATGTGTCTTCTGACAAAACTACAATAAATTCACAAAAACACCAGGGAGCTGTTTATCACTGTTTCTAAATTTAGTTGCGGAACTAAAAACAAAAGTTCAAATTAAGAACAGATCATAGAAGCTGGAAAGACAGCTTAGGGGTTAAGAGCGCTTGCTGCTTCTGCAGGGGTTCAAAGTTCAGGTCCAATCTTGGGAGCTCACAAATGCCTATAACTTTAGCCCCAGAGATCTGACAACCTCTTCTGGCCTCTATAGATACCTATACACATGTGATACACACACACACACACACACACACACACACATGCGTACATGCCTGTAAATCTTTTATTAAAAGAATGGAAGACAAGATGCTAAAGTTTAAAGCTATACACACTCACAAGAAGTAGAACCAGTATGAAGAAGAATCGATGGAAGGTCACTGACAGAAGCAGAAGGAGTAATGTCAGACACAGGAAGGTGCCAAATTCCAGAGCTGTCAGTCCTTAGAAAGCCCTGTACACATAAACACTCTAGGAGTACAATCCCATCCAAGACAAGAGAAAAAGGCATAAGCAATATTTATAACGATAAGACATGCAACAGACAACAGGCATTTTGACACTCAAAAGATCTCAGTGCATAATGCACTTGAAGCTCCCTAAATATGTTTTCTAGAAAAAGGAATCTAGGACCAGCTCAGAACATCTGTCAAGTGTCATTTCTATTAGGCAGGCAAGACCTCGGATTCAGAAGTAAGTCCACTTCTTCAAGAACAGCTGCCGCTCAGCACCGGGAAGATACCTAGTTAGGAACGTGATGGACGTCTTTAATTGGCACTAGGACATCTGGTCTTCTATAACCACCCCCCTCCCATCTATAAACTGAGAGTAGACACCATATTGAGCAAGGTGTTTCTGTAGAGGGTATCTAAGGAATGTAAGGGTCATAGTTGAGGACAGCTATAATAATGCAGAAATGTCCTGAACAGGTGTGTGTGTGTGTGTGTGTGTGTGTGTGTGTCTGCTTTGTGTGTGTGTGCGCATGTGCATGCATGTGTGACATGTCAGGAACATTATGTAGATTAGAATAAGCATCATTATCTAACTGATAAATGCATAGAAAGGTTCTTATTTATTCCTATGTGTCTCTATATCCTCCTCCATACCTCCCAATTCTCTCTCTACACAGAACCATAAATAATCCATTCTGGAATTTCAATGCTAACTAAAAATACTATTGATGAGGGACACTTTCCTAGCACACTGGTTTGGTATTTGTTTCCTGTAACCCAGAGCTTCAGCTCTGTAATTAGCAACACCAGAATAGCTGGATAGAGTCCCTCTTTGGCAGTCCATTGTTTCACAGTGTTCGTTCAGCTGAGAGAGTTTTCTCACAGCCAAGCTTTGATATAGCATGCAGCCTGTTGGCTCCGCATTCTGCCTGAACAAAATGTACTACTAAGCCTGCATCTCACACTAGTGCACTGATGTCCTTAGTGGCTCTTCCTTGGCCTTCTGCCTGGGGTTGATAATTTCTTGTTTCATTGCTCACTGCCTCATTTTTAGTCATCATTCTTTTTTTTTTATGGGATTAAAGGCATGTGCCACCACGCCTGGCTTTTTAGTCATCATTCTTGTCCAAGTAAGATGTCAGTCCGTTTTTGCTTGCATTCTATCAGAATAGACGACTAAACAAAGTTTATACCTACCGCTAACCTTGTGGTAGCATACCAACATGAGAACTGGTATGACCACAACAATTCAATGATACTTATAAGGCATGATTTGACATGACTTGATACTTGGTAATTGGATGCACCCCAGTCCAGGGGCTTCCAGGATAAAACAAAACAAAACAAAACAAAATAACAACGTAAAAGAAGAAAGAAATAAAGAAGAAAAAGAAAGAAGAGGAGGAGGAGCAGGAGCAGGAGGAGGAAGAGAAGATGACATTGTCTCTGTAAGGTGCAGAGCCCTCATAGCCCTTAAAACAAAGCTCACCTCACAATAATATTGCAGCGTATCTCTAGGAATAAAAACACAGCCTCTCTCTGACAGTTGATCCTAAGTGAGGGCAAGCCTAGCTAGAGGAGAGCATCCCTCAAATTCAGATCTCAGAGTCCAGATAGAAATGCCCCAGCAGGTATCAGCTGAACTCTGGGATAACATGGCTAATGATTCCAAGGTCCCATGGGTGTTGTCTGCGCTTGGATGTCTGTGCTTGGACTCCACGTTCCATGGCTGTGGCCTGTCCTATTCAAAATGCTCAATGCTTTGGACAATGGTGAAAAAAACCTCAGAGGATTTGCAGTGAGTGAGTTGGGGTTTCAAAGGAGAGGATGCAGGGTTCTAATGAGTTCATTCTAGCTTCCTTCTTGTAAGTATTTCCTAAGGAGGAAGAATGTGAAAGAAAACATGACAATCATACAATCTTAATTAATTAATACATGATGTTTACCTAGGAGTTTAAAATGCTAAAGGATGTTCTAATAAAATGTAAACAAGTAATGTGGATTGCATAAAGCCAAACTACAAGAAAAATACTTAAGAAGCTGATGGAAGACATTCGGCATTTCCTCCGAGCATCCCCTGTGTGCCAAGTCGTCTCCGAGCCTGCAGTTGTGATGTAATTCCACACACAGTACAGAGCTTGCTGAGGAGAAAAGCAAGTTTCCTATCATGACCTTTTGACACGATGTTTTCAAAAGATGCAACTGTTATGAATTTAGAAAAAGAAACTTACCATTAATGAAACATAGTATCCATGGATATGTGTCTATTAGATTAATAAATTGTTATCATTCACAGATGGGATAAAAATCCTCCAGCTATATTCCTAATAACAGCATAATTCATAATTAAATATTGCTAGCCTAAATTTTGCAGAGAAGTAAAGTGTCTGATATAGAATATCTTGATCTACTTAAAGTTATACTGCTTGGATGTGCATTGTATGTCAGATTATGTTTTTAGATCATTAGTACTTAGTTGTCATCTATGTATAATTATTTCAGAAATCACATATCTTGAGTTATTAATTCAAGACCAAGAACATAAGAGCCTTTCATTGTAACAATTATGTATAGTATGTCCTCCACTCGTTGTATCGCAAAGTACTAACAAGGAGAAAAAACAAAACATCTCTGAATAATTTCTATGTTCATTTATCTAATTTCCTAGTTCATATAAGTTGTTCTAGTAAGCACTTCATATATTTTATTAAAGTAGCAATGTTCACATTACAAAAAACCTTTCTGATTTTTGCCAAAAAAAATCACATTTTTAGACAGCCCATCTGCTTCTTCTTTTTTTTTTTTTAACATTTTCAAGTGTCTTCTTCAGTTTGCACTGCCTTTGAAATGTAGCTTATGAGTTCTTTCTCACTGGGGAAGATTTGGCATCTGTAAGTCTGTTTTGGAAGAAGGAGAGCCAGACAGGGCTCGGATGCTATATCTTCCTTAGCATCAGTTCACAGTGATGAATTGCGGTTCAGTAAGAACTGGTTCAGCAAAGCGCCGGATGACCCAAACCCAAAGGCGGCAGTGAAGACAATGGCTGAAGGTGACAGTGGGGTCTGGCTTGGAGCACATGGTCCATGCCCTACTGGAAAAATGGATTCCTATTTGTTCATTTTCGTAAGTGTGGGCTTCAAACTGGCAGCAGCGGTGGTAGGTGAGCGCCCATGTGGTACCTGAACCAGAGTGTGCCTCCAGAACACACAGCGATGCACAGTAGAAACACGCTCACCATCGGAAGAAAGTCCCCAGCCGGCACCACCTTGGTGTTAACACCTGGGCCGGAAAAGTCGGCTAGAAATTTACCACATGGCTGTTTTCATTCCGTCCATTACAGCTCTCTCCAGTTCCTGGCAAGTGTGATGATTTTATTATTGCTAAAAACAGCTGCTGCTGCTCCCTGGGAAACATTTTTTTTTCTTTTTTTTTAAATTCAGCCTTATCCACATGATTTACTCTGGCCAAGTAAAGGAAAGCGGAAGCAATCTGTGTCATTTCTGAGCCAAAGTTTCGAGACCAAGGTTTTCGCCAGAATTTTACATACGCTTTCTCATCCTCCTCTAAAGTTGGCCGTGGCCCCATAGAGCAGGTACTGTGGTTATAGCGTGAAGAGAGGAGGGGCTCTCAGCTGGATGCTTTGTGTAAATCACGGTGGAATCCGAGACTTCGTTACTTGGGCATGATTTGCCCTTGCTTGGCTGATAAAGACACCCTGAATTCCACTGCTGTTTAAAGCAAGATATGTTAGATTGTGCTGTGGAAACAGCAATCCTAAGTTACAAGAGCAAGCTAATAAATAAAAAAATAAAATAAAATAAAAAATCGAGGACCGCAAGGAAGTATTAGCAGCTATAGAAAGAGAGGCTGAATTATTTTGAAGATGTTCCTGAAGGTCATAAATATGGGTTTGCATACTATCGCTGTCGGGAAGAATTTTAGGTAGGGAGGAACATGAATGAATGGCTTGGGATGAGAAGGCAAAGTTCTGATGGACAAAGAATTCTCCGAAGAGCATGTACCATCCAAGACAAGGCATTTGGAAGTTCATGAATACAAGAGCTATAGCGCCTACATTTTTTTATTTTCTTTTTTTATTAGATATTTTCTTTATTTACATTTCAAATGCTATCCCGAAAGTTCCCTATACCCTCCCCCTGCCCTGCTCCCTTACCCACCTACTCCCTCTTCTTGGCCCTGGTGTTCCCCTGTACTGGGGCATATGAAGTTTACAAGACCAAGGGGCCTCTCATTCCAATGATGGCCAACTAGGCCATCTTCTGCTACATATGCAGCTAGAGACATGAGCTCTGGGGGTACTGGTTAGTTCATATTGTTGTTCCACCTATAGGGTTGCAGATCCCTTCAGGTCCTTGGGTACTTTCTCTAGCTCCTCTATTGGGGGCCCTGTGTTCCATCATATAGATGACTGTGAGCATCCACTTCTGTATTTGCCAGGCACTGGCATAGCCTCATAGGAGACAGCTATATCAGGGTCCTCTCAGCAAAATCTTGCCAGCATATGCAATAGTGTCTGGGTTTGGTGGCTGATTTTTAATTGGCCTACATTTAAATTGGGTCTATAACAGCCCAATTTAAACTGATCACAATTACATAATACTTAGACTTTATAACGTAGTGTTTCCTGAAATCATTTTTGACATAATGAACATGCCATCAGAGTATGCCATTGGTTTGAACACACTAGTAGCAGACACCCAGCCACCAGTAGTGTGTCAGTGCCACGTTCAGGAAGAAATCAGAGCACTTGCCCTCGGTGCCTTTTAACCAAGAGTGAGCCCAGATGAGATTTCTCTCCTCTTCTCTCCTGGTTTTCCATCCTCTCTGTTGTATGAGTCTGAATCTGTGCCTGCCGGAAAGCTATTTTATGAATCTGCCTGAGTTTATGTGTGCCCTTCTGTGTCTGTCTGGGTATGCCTGTCTCTAGCAGAGGGCTTTACTCTTTTTTTTTAGTGCACAGCACAGAAAGTGTCACATGGAAGAGAAATGAAGAAGACGTTATAGAAATATTATCAGAGTTTTAGAAGGGATTAAATCATCGTCTCCAACCGATCCCAGCTGACCAAGGCAACAAGACAGCACTGAAAACGTTATTGTTTCTCAAGTGATACCCAAGTGTCACATTAATATTTATGATGGCTATCCAACCTATTTGCTTTTTGCAGCGAGTGATGTGTATGTAAACACACATGTATTATTCTGCATCAGGAACATGGGAGAGCACAGCAAGATCATGGTGATGCCTTAGCTTGGGTTGTATGCTTCGATTACACTGGAAATCCAAGACAAGGAAGGTTAGCTACTACATTGTTCTCTGAAGGTTAGGTTAAACAAACAGGCTACGGACACAGAAGGATAGTGGTCTTAAGTAACCTCAATGTGTATGAACTCTCTCTCTCTCTCTCTCTCTCTCTCTCTCTCTCTCTCTCTCTCTCTCTCTCTCTCTCTCTCTGTGAGTCCTGAAAAAGTCTCAGTCTCTTAGAAGGGAATATTTTTATCCTATTGCATTGCTAGGAAAGTATATTTAAAAGATGATAATTTTAGAGAGGGACCACAGCATCCCAGTGCATGGATAAAGTTACTGCCCTGTGGCAAAAACCTTAAGATGTTATTTGCCATGTATGCTTCTTAGAAACAAAGACAATCAAAAAAGAAAATGCAAGAAAGTATGTGAGTTTTAAAATCAGTTCTGTCTTTTATGAAGTATATATAATTGGTAGCTGTCTTGACGTATAATTCTTAGGCAAATGGATGGAACTAGAAAATATCATCCTGAGTGAGGTAACCCAATCACAATAGAACACACATGGTATGCAGTCACTGATAAGTGGATATTAGCCCAAACACTCCAAATACCCAAGATACAATTCACAGACCACATGAAGCTTAAGAAGAAGGAAGACCAAAGTGTGGATGCTTCAGTCCTTCTCAGAAGGGGAAACAAAATACTCACAGGAGGAAATACAGAGACAAAGTGTGGAGCAGAGACTGAAGGAAAGGCCATCCAGAGACTGCCTCACCTAGGGATCCATCCCATATACAGTCACCAAATCCAGACACTATTGCGAATGCCAAGAAGTGCTTGTTGACAGGAGCCTGATATAGCTGTCTCCTGAGAGGCTCTACCAGAGCCTGACATAAACAGAGGTGGATGCTCACAGCCAACCATTGGACTGATCTCGGGTTCCCCCAGTGGAGGAGTTAGAGAAGGGACTGAAGGAGCTGAAGGGCTTTGCAGCCCCATAGGAAGAACAATATTAACCAACCAGCTCCCCACCCCCAGAGCTCCCAGGGACTAAACCACCAACCAAGGAGTACACATGGAGCGACCCATGGCTCCAGCCACATGTGTAGCAGAGGATGGCCTTGTCAGGCATCAATGGGAGGAGAGGCCCTTGGTCCTGTGAAGGCTCAATGTCCTAGTGTAGGGGAATGCCAGGGCATGGAAGCAGGAGTGGGGGGGGCACCCTCATAGAAGCAGGGGGAGGAGGGATGAGATAGGGGGTTTCCAGAGGGAAACCAGGAAAGGGGATAACATTTGAAATGTAAATAAAGAAAATACTCAATAAAAGAAAAGAAAAAATGTTTATGATAAGCTATAGGACAGAATATTTCATACACTGGACACTGACTTAATTTTATGGAATTGCGTGTTGCCACCTTTAAAGAATATTTTTAAATAATGTAGAATTCCTTCATCGCTTTGACATAAGTCCATTACAAACTCTGAAACTCGTATGAAAAGCATGGATTTCTTTTATATACTGTTAAGGTTCACGAGGACAGTAACAGATGCTAATCTTGGTTGAAACTATCCTAAAAGCTTAAAAGTGGGCCCTTGGGTATGAGGCACGAGGGCATAAGGTGCTGCATTAATGCATCCGTTTGTCAAAGCTTGCACATCATTTCGGGCGAGGTCCTGCTTTTATAAGGTACTACTTGGTTTCCTTTGTGTACAAACTGAAAACTGGGGCTGACATCAGACAGTTCCCTTACTGCTTTCATGAGAACTTTGGAGACCTACTTAGCTGTGCTGGCTTCTGTTAGTTCCCGATCATCTGGATAGACAGTCGATTCACTTACGCTCAGTAGAATCAAGGCGTGAAGTCAACATTTTATACCTCGGTAAAGCCCGGCAGTGTCTCCTACAGCCTTCCTGTGGAACATGTTGTCTTCTGGGTGAAACTTACCTACATTCGCTGTATTTAAGTTTCTGAAATGTACTTAAGAACATTGTCCTATGCTGAGCTGAGACAGGAGAGCTTCATATTAAGACTTGGAGGAGGTCAACCTAGACATACCTATGTGCTAAAGAATGAAAACCTGTTGGCAATGCCACAGGCCCACAGTCACTGTGTCACATCTGAGCAATGGACACGTTACCAGGCCAGAGTTATACTGTGTTACGATCTACACATAGTGATGGCTCTCGTTATGGCATTTTCACTTGTGTATGTGACATATTTGTGTATATTCACACCCCACCTTCTTTGTCCCCCTTCCACTCAGACTCACTACTTTCCTCTTCCCTCTTCGTTCCATTTCTACTTTTGGGTTTTCCAACCTGTATCTCGAGGTTGTTTTGTTGTGTTAACCTGCGTGATGCAGTGTGCATCTGTAGGGTTATATCGAGGATCCTGAGCGAGGCCTTGCTGCAGGAGGATGCCCCCTAACTGGTAGTTTATGCCACTGAAGAAAGAGGCTCTGCCTCTGCAGCTGCAGCCCAAAACACATCAATGAAGGAAGAGTTTATTTCAGCTTAGATTTTCAGAGGAGTAGAGTCCATGCGAGAGAAGACATAGAGTGAGGGCAGGAACAGGAAGCTGGCTGACCACATTGCCATCCGCGCACAGCAAACGCAACAGGGAGACGGGAAGAGGGCTGAGGTCTTGCCTTCATGGTCTGACCACACCCAATATTCACCTCCTTCCTCTCTCACTGTTTCTCTTGTAATTTGCTTTCCTTCTGAGGACCTGCTTGAGGCCTCTAAAGTTAGGCACCCTAGACTAAGAGCGTAGCCACACATGCATGAAAAGGTTTTACAGATCAAGTGTGTGACACAAATACACATCATGATAGGCAGCTAGGTTGTAACTGGAAAAGCGGGACTCATGATACCTGTCACTCCTGGATCCGTGGACAGAACCAAGCATGTAGTTTATTCGCTGAGTTCTGTGCGTGCTTGCTGGGTGGGGGTTGTGTGACCACGTAAATTACCTCTCAGTTTAACGTTTACCTCTGAGCAAACCTAATGCACACATGTTGGGCACCTCCCTGGCTACGATCTGAAAAACTGTTTTCTAAGACAGAGTATAAAGGTATCCCTGTCTTTCCTTCTCACCCCAGACAAGGTGACTTAGGAACTCGGTGCATATTTAATCTCTTTTTAAACATAAACCAGAAACCATTTAGCATTGCTGCTCCATTAAATCTGAGGAATTTCTCCTCCTTGTTTTGCCTGGAGCTAAGAGTAAGAGAAAGGCTCCGCCTGGGTCACCGCATCGTGTTTGAGGGGGAAGAGGAGTTCATACAGCCATCCACCTTGAGGGGACAAAGCAGCCGAGGAGGAACTCAAGAAATCAAGACTTAACGAGCCTTTTGCCCCTTCCCCCAAAAGCACTGATTCCTCACTTGGGTCCACAAAGAACGGAACAGAAGAGAGAAATCATTCGAACAGGACAAACTGGCCCCAAGATGAAAATCTTTGTCTGTGATGGAGAGGCTTAGACCCAGAAGCAGAAGCAGGGCTCCTCATAGGAACCAGATGCATCCTTGAGCAAAGACGGCGATTATCCACGTGACAACTTAAGAGACCGCCTTGCCAGAGCTTGAGCCAAAGCGATGATGGGCAGAATGACATCTTGACACAGTGCTCATTAATTATGACCCTCACCCTCTCCAGTTCTTGCTAGTCAGAACAGAAGCATCTGTTACTACACGAAAAACAAACTGGACATCACGAGTTGCCTTTATCTGTTCATCTTCTCCATGTGTGTTGAGTTGAGGACTCATCGCTACTTTCTACCATGCCTTGGTTTTTTCCATTATTGGGTCAGGGCCTGAGACTAGCTGTAGAGCTCTGAGAACAGGGCCTTTGCCCTAAAACTCAGGAAAGAAAAAAGATCAGGTTATTCCTATACAAGTTCCATCATTTCCATTGCTATCTCCTACAAAGGACCCTTAATACCCATAACACTACAGAAAGGCCTGCCTCTGTGAGCTGCACTAGTTCCTATCTGTTGCTGACAAAAGCTAAGATCTCCTGAAATACACTTTCGGTTACAAGAAATATCATAAATGTACTGCGAGTGGGAGCCAGACTGAGGAGACCTCCTCTCAGCACCAACTAACCACATCTAAGAGCTCACCCTTCAAGAAAATTGTATTATTTTATTTCATGTGTCTAGTATTTTGCTTGCATGTGTGTCTGTGCACCAGTGTGTGTATGAGAACAGGGAGGTGCAATTGGTACTGGAGTTATGGAGGGCTGTGAGCTGCCATGTGGCTGCTGGAAACAAACTTAGGTGCTCTGGAAGATCAGCCAGCACTCTTAACAGCTGAGCCATCTCTCCCGCCCAAGGAACTCTGCTTTGTGAGTTCCCTTTGGAGTGGCTGGCACAGACTGGTTCCATTTTAACCATGACAGCTCCCTCCCCTTGCCTCTCAGCAGTGTTCTCTGAAGACATCACCAACACCACTTTATCTCTGTGGTTGGCTTGGTTTTCTCATCCTTTTTAGCCAAGATGCGACTTTTCCTGGTTGGTTCAGTTCCATAGGGGATGGGGCACCAGCCAGGGAAACTGTCGAAGATTACTTTCCTTGACCAAATCCAGAAGAGGCTAAGGCTGATTTTACTTGAATTTTGTACATAAGAGTGTAGGAATATTGAGTTTGGCTTGGAAATATGCTCCATTCTCTGTGTTCTTGGAAAACTGCTTTATCTCCAGGACATTCACACCTGTTCTTTGACAGGTTATGAGGTGGACACTTGCTCTTCCCTTCTCTCTAAAGGTCAGCTTTGAGGTTAGTCTCATCGTGGACTTATTAAAATTATAACTTCCTAAGTCAAAGAGGAAGCCTTTTGTTTATTTTAGAAGAATGTCAACAGACTATAGTTATAACTCAAAGCATTCTAAGAGACTTGCAGAAGAAAGAAGGTAGAAATTTATGGAGAGTCTGGGTATTGTTACTGTTTGTAAACTGTACACTCTGGGAGATTGGGCTTCAGTCCTCTTAGCTGTTATATTGACATTGCTGGAAATGAGGCATGGAATGATTGATACATGTAAGCTCAGCATTGGGGAGGCCTGGGCCAGAAGGTCAGAAGTTCTGGGTCACTCTCGGCTGCACGTCCAGTTCTTAGAGCATGGGCTACGTGAGACCCTGTTTCACAAAGTGAACAGCAAAAGAAGATGGAGTTGTTTGGAATGTAAAGTGGTTGGGTACTTCTAATCACTTCCCCCAGTGTAATCTCAGGCATGCGCATAAGAGATGGTAATAAACATTTCTCATTATGAACAAGCTGGGGTTGTGCCACCAGCCTCACCAGGTATATCTAACATTCGCATTCTGCAAGAATCAGTAGACACGTCTCCTGATTACCTAACCAGCTCCTTAGTTCTCTGCATCAGCACTATGCTATGTGCAGAGCTTTCATTCCTGAAGGGGAGTTTAGGATCTTTCATGTTTTTAAGCCTCTTACAATATTTTGAAAAGAATTATAAGGACCATAAATAGACATTACCACGGGCACAAATGCGCCTCATAACTATGGTAGGTCTAGTTAATTAGAGCTAGAGGGATCTCATCAAAAAGGGTTTATCAACAAACAGAAATTCACATGAGCCCTGATTCGGTTAAAAGCCTGACAAAATTAATGGCAAACATAAAACGTTAATTTTTTTTCTATTCTTTTGAGGCAGGGTCTTGCTATATATCCCTGTCTGGCCTTGAACTTGGAGCAACTTTCCTGCCTCTGCCTCCTGAGTGCTGGGATCAAAAGTGTAGCTGCCACCCAGCTTAAATGTTTATCTTTTTCTTACCCATTTTGCAGACTTCTTTAAAAGTACATCAACATTCAGTTTGGTATCTAGCGAGTCTCATCAAGCACAAATGTCTTATAATGCATATTCTTTGTAATCTCTCCCAATGGTACCGGACTTCTGTGACTCATCTAGATCGTTGATATACTCTTCCATTGATGTAAGTCGATTCTGTCCCTGCAGTGAGACATTATATATGTAATTAAAAGGTAATTTAAAAGGCATCAGAAAGTCTTTTCAAGACTTCCAAATTAACTGTTTTCTCCTTTATGTTTGGCTTGTGATAAAGAAAAAGAAAATTGAGTAAAAGTAGCCTGCAATTGAAAATTCTGATATGATGATTTAATAACATTTTATCGTATCCTTTAGAACTTTACAGCTAACTTTGATGTGTAGCTTCAGATAAACTTATTGTCTGTAGTGCTCACAAAATAGCAGCTGTAGTGTAGAGATGTCAGCCTTGAGTGTGCCTTTAAGGTGTCGCACGTTTGGAGTGGAAAAGCTAAGAGTGGCTGCTGCTGTTTCCACATCCTTTTACAGAGTGCTGTGGAGATCTTCACAGACCATTGGTTATGTTTATTGGTGTGTATGAGTATCAGAAAAACATGAGACACATATCCCAGGGCTCTTTTCACTGTGGCATGTTTCCAAGACTTACCGGTACAGCCTTGTACCGCATACTAGCACACAGTGACATGTGGCATGCCTTTAGAGCTATGAGGATATTTTCTCTTACCAGTATTATCTGGTAAGATTATAATTCTGACAGCTGTCTGGAGAGTTAAGGAACATAGCAATGCTCCTTTTATAGCTTTATGATGTACACAGTCACACACACACACACACACACATATATGTCACACTAGATGTTAAAATATGAAGGTGGATGAGTAAAAGCAACTTCACCATAATGTCTTTCTTCTCTCACCTCCACACCGATGCTGTGTCACAGGCATGCTCATAGACACACACGAACACACAAATAATAATTTTAATCTAATTTTATAATTTTATTTACAGCACAAATTTTATCTATTCACAATTAAAGAATGTTGAGCCACAACTCGATTGCCCTAAGTGGAAAAAAGAGTCCATCACATGTTGCCAAAAAGTGTACATATTCAATGTGGAGAAGTGATGTAAAAACATCTATCTCTTCACGTACGGCCTGTCCTTAAAATAACATTTTTTTTTTTTGGTTTTTTCGAGACAGGGTTTCTCTGTTTTAAGTTTAGCAAGCGTATTAGTCAGCGTTCTCAAAAGAAACAAACTGATTGGGACATTACAGTCTGGGTGGCCCAACACTGGCTGCCTTCACTAGAGTCTGAGGACCGGCAGTGCCCAGTCCCCTGGGCTAGAGTCTCAGCAGTGCTCCAGACAGTGCTCAAAGCCTGGAGGATTCCTGGGAACCCATGGTCTTCAGTCCACATTGGAAGGAAAAAAAAAATCTGGATTCTTACCTTAGTAAAGAATGTCAATGGCTGTGCTGGTGGCAGCCACAGCTAATGAACTCATAGAAAGATGCAAATATGGATAGATGAGTGGTGCTCAACCTTCCTAATGCTGTGACCCTTTAGTACAGTTCCTCGTGCCGTGCTGACTCCCAGCCATAAAGTTATGCTCTCTGCTACTTCATATTGCCATCTTGCTACTGTTATAAATCGTTGAGAACCGCTAGGGTAGATGAACTCAGCAGTCTGACGAGAAGGCAAAGGCATAAAACACAAAAACCTTTCCCCTCAGACCTCCTTGGATCCCTGTTGCTGCCAGAAATCCCACCTCATTCACAGGCAGTCTTTCCACTTCACTTACTGTAATCAAGAGAATGCCTCCCAGGTGCACCCAGGCTCTGCCTCCAGCTCAGCTCCATACCCACTCAAGTTGTCAACAAGATCAAGCATCAGAGCCAGCAAAAGTCAGTTCAGAATAATTCTGCGCATCTAGCAAAATACTGCAACAATTTTAACACCGCTAAAATGTAAGACATTTGTCATCTCTTGTCTTGACAAGGCCTTGCGGCATAGCTCTTTGTTCTGTCGCCTACAGAGGAACGCAAGTGCTTACCCAGATCCCGAGTGCTAGTCTTTGACAAAAATTATACGTCTGAGGCTTTACGTAGATTGTACATGTAAGACTGCCCCCTGGAAATGTAACAGTCGCAATAATCTTATAAGAAACACTTGAATATGCATTATCTAGAAATATTTTATTTCTGTAACTATGTCATAATGTCAGGAGGTCTCAGTTCAATCAGATCTGTCCCCAAATAACACTGTAATCCCTTTGAAATAGCGCGTGATATGGGAACAGATGTCAAAATTCTCTATACATCTCTCAATGTATAGAAACCACATAAGTCGTATCTGATGTGTCTAAGTTGCTGTATAGAGAATGGTTGCTAGGCCCTACTGTGTCCAAATTCTCCAAGTTCTTGAAAGGGCTACACCCAAGGAAGCAGTTACAACATTACAGAGGCGCTAGACTTTTCCCCAGCAGGTGGCAGTGTTGTCAAAGGCTTTATTTCTGTAAGAAGGGACCCTCTTCTGGTTGAAAATGCCCCCACCTCTTAGCTGTTAATCTTGGATCCCATTTACATGGCTTGCATGAATCCGAGTCCTCTCTTAAAGCATAGAGAGTTGTACATAAGGCAGGACCAAGCATTTGTCTTGTCGTCTACAAAGGCATCTACTTATACAATGCTCCTATAATTGCTGTTTCCAGTTTTAGACCAAGCCTTCCCTCTACGTCTGCAGTGACCATGTGGTTTTGCAGGAAAAACCCATCCTGTTTCTTTTTAAAGTTTGGAGATCCAGTTTCCACACGTTATGAAGGATACAAGTGAGTCCTTAGGAATTGAAGAGGAGTTGCCATACTGGGAAAGAAAAAGAAGTAGTGGACAGGGTTTCCCATGCCTTGTCTAAATACTTCTAATGGTGGATGTATCCTCCTTGCCTCCCAGACAGGGGAGTTTCCAATGGAAACTCAGGAGAAACCCCAAAAGAAAGAGCTGTGGTCCCGGGCACAGCATAACACAAATAAATGATGGCCGTAGGGAAGTCTCTCACTTGGGACTGCTACATCACACAAAACAGGTTGCCCCCAAGTAGGTGTGACAGCCTCAGTGCGACACAGCAAATGAAGTGACCTCATCTCTTAGCTGCTTTTGATTTTTGCTACCTGTGAGTCTTCGGGGGTGGGGGGTTGAAGGATGAGTAAAACTTATTTTCTGTCGTAGACTTTAGGAGAAAGCTCTTAGCAAAACCCACGTATCCCCTAAAAACGCTTGTAAATTAACAGAACTTTTACAAACCCAGTGAATGCTGTTTCGAATAAACAAAAAGACCTTTAGTAAAGGTTTTTATGCTTATTGTCTCTCTAAAACATTGGCCCGAGGAGATACTCTTAGTGGTAATTTACAGCATCTTAATGTTTTATGAACTAACTTGGAGAGCTGAATATATCATTTCCGTAAGTATTAAGAAGTTAAGAGTATCTAAATTTATAACATCAGGCAGTATAGATTTAGCAAGTCAATTCTATGAAGGGAGAGTTGAAATGTTATTTATGACCCAGCAAAGCAAAGGAAGCCCATCTATCTGGCTGTACTTAAACCGTTGTGAGAGATCCTTTAGTCAAGTGACTGTTTCCATATTAACATTTGAATCCTAAACAACCTGCATACTCAGATTCTGCATCTCACTGCATACATTTCCCTTAGGATGGACAGAGAGAACGCCCTTGACAGGAAGTGAAGATGCCCGAGCACAGCAACCTGTGAGTCTAAGATCTGGGTAAAACTGCCTACACATGGTGGGCATCCTGAGCCTACTAGATCTGGACTCACACAGACTGGGTCAGAGGGGGTGTTTTCTCTGTTAGATATGGAACAATGGAGGTATGTTGGAACTAGAAGAAGGCAGGCAGGCATCTCCAGAAGCAGAATTATTCTTGAATCAGGCTACCATCCTTCCATGGAAGTGAGACCTTGCGCATACAGTGTGACGGTTTTGGGGTCCTACAGGATAGGAAAGGGGGAATGTTGGGGACGACAGTCCATCTGCAGGTCCCTTCCTCTGTGTCGGGAAGTGGTAGAGCCCTGCAGATTTGCCATATGGATCTTACCAGAAGCTTCGGTAGGCATTGTCAGTCAAGTACACCTGAAGCCTGTAAGTCATTAACTTTCATACGGGGTCAAACCTCAGTCTACCCTTGAGCCTTGTAGGTCATTAAGCCTTTACTCTGCGGTCTGTGGAATCCTTGTATAGATCAGCCTTTAATGGGTCTGATGCTGGTACCATCAAGTTTCTAGCATCCATTAAGTTAATTATCACACTCATCAACTAATAAGCAAAAGAGCACCTCAACATAATTATATTAGGAACAGAGATGGGAGGCAGGTAAAAATCAAGACCTGAGTTAACTCTCTGGAAGCCATGTTGAAGAAGAAGAAGGAGGAGGAAGAGCAAGAGAAGGAGGAAGAGGAGGAAGAGGAAGAAGAAAAGAAGAAGAAGAAGAAGAAGAAGAAGAAGAAGAAGAAGAAGAAGAAGAAGAAGAAGAAGAGGAAGAGGAAGAGGAAGAGGAAGAGGAGGAGGAGGAGGAAGAAGAAGAGGAGGAGGAGGAGGAGGAGGAGGAGGAGGAAGAAGAAGAAGAAGAAGAAGAAGAAGAAGAAGAAGAAGAAGAAGAAGAAGAAGAAGAAGAAGAAGAAGAAGTCAGCTACATACAGTGAACACATTTGTAATTCTAGCACTCCTAAAACAAGATGGGAGGCAAAGACAGAGATCCTGGCAAGCCTGAGCTGGCACTAAGTTACATAGCACAGCGGAAACAAGGTAGATCTTGCCTCAACAGGTTGGAAGGGAGAACTCCCTCACTATGTCCTTTCTGACTTCCACATGTGTGCCATCCTACCCACACTCCCACACAAGTACTCCCAATCGTCATAAATAAAATAAAAATAACATTAGTAAAATTATAGGCTGAGAATGTGAGAGGACGTGGTCCGTAAAGGTACTTCCCAGTACTAAGATGGAATTATGACTGTTATTTAATTTAATTAGGACACATGTTGTCCAAGTGTGTGAAGTTTCTCCTGGGGAACTGGTGTCTCCTCTAGGGTCAGGGCTTTATTTCTTCGTGGAATTTCCTGAAAACATTCTAATTCTTTGGGGTCCGTTGTTTTCAATATCTAGTTCTTTTAGGGTTCCCATCTCACAACTGATTGTGGGGTAATTTGGTTCTTGGAAGGGGAAATTTCTAACAGATATTCAAAGAAGTTAACACACTTCCCTTTCTTTTAAGATTCAGCTCGTAAGTGTGAATAGCATATTCTCTTTGTGCTGTGGTTCTGAAAAGAGAAGGATAAAGTCATTTATATTTGACAGATTTTTCTTTTTTTATTTCCCTCAATGCATTCATAGTAAGATTGTGAAATTTGGAATTACCCAACCCTCACTGGATTATTTTCCTACAGCGAAATGATAATTCATGTCTAATGTATTAGATATTTTAAAATAAGTTTGGGGCTGGAGAGATTGCTCAACGATTAAGAGCAATGACTGGTTTTAAAAGAGCACCCGAATTCATTTCCTCACTGTAGCGCATAACCTTCTGTAACTCCAGTTTCAGGGGATCTAGTGCCATCTTCTGGCCTGAGTGGGCATTGCATGTACGTGCTGCACAGATGTTCATACTGGCAAAGCATCCATGCATAGAAAGGAAAAACAAGTTATTCTTTCACCTCCCTGTATCTTTTCAGTTATTACTTCCAAGTGCCCTGTTCTTTTCTTTCAAAAAACCTAAGTCAGATTTACGTTGGCTATACCCAAATTATTATTCTTGCATTGCATAGTGGCTATTTGTGTATTTCTTTGACCTCTAACTATGCCCAAACTGGAATGTCTCAAGACAAATTGGGATAACGTATTGTGTCTACCAGGTGTTATGCATAGCATATGGAAATCTCTCTGTCATGTGAATATTAATGAAAGAATTGTAATAGGGATACAAAATGTCCCAGCTCACCAATCAGTCCTACGTTTTGTTTTGTTTTCAACAAGGAGCCTGTCAGATTTTTCTTCTATATAAACTTGTCTCACAAGGTGAAGGTCAAATGTGTTTGAAGAGTGTGACGCGCAGATAGCTTGAGTTGACAATGCCTGGCTGCAGCCAGCGAGGCTCTCCACAGAGCTCTTTCTGTTGTTTTTCTTCCCTCGTATTAAATATGTAAGACTCATTATGTTTCTCTCAAAAAGCTGGGCACCAGTGAGAGCTGAAGGCGTTGCCTGGAGTCTTTATGCTTTGTGTCTGAACGCCTCTGTCAGCCAGACTCTGACTCCAGGCATTTCCATTTTGCCTCCCTGGAGTGATCCAGGATGTTGTTTTGTGTAACGAGGAACCTCTAAAGGCCCTTGAGTGTTTTTGTTAGTTTGGTTGTCTTTCTTCCTTCCTTTCTTCCTTTCTTCCTTTCTCCCTTTCTCTTTCACTTTCTTTCTTTCCTTCTTTCTTTCAGAACCAAGTATCTTCACTTTATTTAGAAAAATATTATTATTATTATTATTATTATTATCATCAGTATTATTATTTTAGACAAAGTCTCAAACTGCAGCCATGTATTTAATGTTGGCCTCTTGAGTGCTACGGTTACTTTATGAGCCACCACACCCAGTTCGGCACATCTTCTAAAAGCAAGGAAATTGTGTTTCCCTGAGAGGGAGGGAGGCAGCGCTGACGGAAGCAAAGAATGCAGTCCGCTACCTCACACTGGTTCCTGTGGTAAAGTCTTGACTAAAGAGATACCACATTTTAGGTCGACTTAACTCTTCTTGTCATGATTTAAGTTTTGATCATGTGGCTTTGTGTGTGTATCTGAACATTAGTACAGTTCCCATGATGCCCTCAACCGTTGCATCCCCTGGGACTGGGGTTAAGGTGGTTAAGGTGGTTGTGCTCCCTCTGTTGCATTCATTGAAAGCCAAATCCAGACCATTGAGAAAAGCAACAATCATCCTTAAAAGCTGAGCATTTATACAGCATGCAATTTAATTATCACTAGAAAATCAGTACAAAAGAAGGTTCTTGAACAATTTCCAATTTTTGAAGTTGTGACTGTGGAATGCCTAAGATTTGGAAATGTGATCTCCATTCAGAAAGTTCAATTTTCCATCTGTGCTGAGTCTACATACATGAAGCAACCTGGGCAAAGGGTATCAAGGGTGTGGGGTAGATTCTTTAAGCATGTTCTTCAGTATAAAAGGGAAATTCCATGGTATAGAAGTTCTTGTAATTAATGCTTCAAGTTTCAAGTCGCTGTTTGAAAATTCAAGTCCAATGGAAGTCTTATTGGGGTCTGCAGAGCATAGAGGTGGAGTTTGAAAGCCTCCCTGATGTGCCTTCATTTCCTCCACAATAAAAACGGACAGTTATGAAGAAATGGAACTTGAGTCCTGATGCAAACAGAAGGAAAACTCTTTTTGAAAGCAACCAGAAAAATCTGAACACTGAGCATCAGAAGTTGTCTGATGTTCTTCCAAAGCCCTGCCCTGCTTTGACTGCTAGATGCAGTGTTCTTACTCATAGGATTTGAGGCTAAGGCATTCCCTCACATCATTACAGAAGAAGGGTTACCCTGGCTTTCTTTCCCAAGGAATCATGCAGGAGAGAGAAGTGAGTGGGGCTGCAGAGGAAGCAAAAGTGGCTGTTTATCACCGTCTTGGTGTGTCTTGCAACTGCGTTTAGGTTACCAACTTCTCTGCTTTTGAATATATTGGAAGATACTCGCAATAGAACATTTACAGCATGTCAAAATAACTGCAGGCCTGTATCGATGACAGAAAAATGTTTAAGAAGCCATCTAAAAACGTCCAAGAAACAAACGAGTACAAAGAAATGCCACTGATCTGCAAGAAATGTTTTAAAGACAAGAAAGGGCAGTGTTGTGAATGCAGATTTGAGCTGCCTCCTGAGCTCCTACCTGGAAGCTGGCCCTCAGGGTGGAGCATTTGAGAAAGGACTGTGTGATCAGCTAGGAAAATGCTGGCAAGTAAGTAAGTGCAGAGAGGCAAGGGCTCTTCAGGAGTGTGTGGAAGGAGATGGACTTGGTGCGGTGCTTTCAAAGGAAGAGGCTGCATAGGACTGAGAGCAAGCAGAGCCAGAAGCCTTATTCAGGGATTTCTTGTGTTATTTGAGGTCCTAGGCCTTTGGGGGAAAGTAGAAAGGGACTGGAACCAGAAGAGAAAAATGAAAGTCACAGTGGTTAGAAGTGACACCTCTAGGGGATTTTTTCATCTATTATTATTTTTATTTTGTTTTATTTATTTACATTCCAGCCATTGTCCTCCCCTTCCTAGCCCCACCTCCCACAGTTCTTCATCCCATTCCTCCTACCCCTTGCCTCCCAGAGGCTGCCCCACCCACCCGTCCTTCTCCTTCCCTGGAGTCTCAAGTCTCTCCAACTGAAGCCAGTCCTCATTGTCTGGGGTGGTTGGGGAGAGGATGGCTGGCTAGGACCAACCCCTTTGCTGCCTTGTTGGTGGCTCAGACTCTGGGAGCTCCCTGGAGTCTAGGTTAGTTGAGACTGCTGGTCTCCCTATGGGGCCTGCCTTCCCCTTCAGCTTCTTCCATCCTTCCTCTAATTCAAATGAAGATACCCACCCCCAACCATTAGACTGAAGTCGGGGACCCCTCTGGGTGATTTTTCTTTAGAGAGAAAGATAAGACGTGTGATCATGTGACTGTGACAGTGGAGAAGAACCCTAGCGCAGGATCCTAGCCATGCTGGGGGAAAGACTAATGGAAAGAGCATACTGGAGTACCTGGCAAGCCCAGCTCCCCATCTTTGGAGGAAGACTTGCAGAATGGAGTCCCTAGAATGGGTTGGATCTTGTAGCATCCTGAGGGAAGAAGAGATGAGAGTCTGTAGAGCTGTAGGAGGAGCCAGGGGGCTGCGGCTTCTTCTGGTTTGGCCTCACAGGATACGTGTGAGAAACGATAGATCCCGAGTTTGGAAGAGCAGAGTCTGAGACTGGTTGATTCTGCCATCTGAGACACCCCATGGTAGGCCCTTCAGGCCCCAGGACTTTGTGGGCTGTGCCTCCAGCATAAAAGCAGTGGACTGCCAACCAAGAGTGTCACAGCTATAGTGCCCCAGAGGCAAGGGGGCCATTTCTGTGCTACCAAGTTTAAGGACCTATATAGGCAGCTTGGCACTTAGAAGGGCACGAAAAATGGCTGGAAATTCCAAGTGCCTTCATTCTTGGACGTAGAGAGAACAAGGTCCCTGTAAGAGCAGGGAGAGTTGATGGTAGGGCCCAGGAAAGTGCCTGTGTCAGATACAGTTTTGTCAAAGGTCAAATGTAACAGCCCTTCCTCTGGTCCCCTCAAGGACTCATAGAAGGGTTTGGCTATGACGAACTAACAAGTTCAAATTCTGAGAAGCCCTGCCGTGCCCAAGCAGGTCCTCTGGGGCAAGTTCTCCATAGTGAAAGTGCGGTCCCTGCAGTGACTACCAAGGCTCTGTGGACTTGCAATCAGCATGGGTCCCAGGAAGCAATCCTGTTATAGGGAAACTTCAGCTTTGAGAGAGAACCTTGTGGGGTTCTGGTATGTGGGGGTGGAGAAAACAGGTCTTTGTCTAGTGCCTATTCAAAATGGCGAGTTTTAGTTTTTTATTAGATATTTTCTTTATTTACATTTCAAATGTTATCCCCTTTCCTGGTTTCCCCCCTGAAAACCCCTTACTCCCTTCCCACTCCCCCTGCTCACCAACCCACCCACTCCTGCTTCCTGGCCCTGGCATTCCCCTGTACTGGGGCATAGAAGCTTCACAGGACCAAAGGCCTCTCCTCCCACTGATGACCAACTAGGCCATCCTCTGCTACATATGCAGCTATTATAGCTCAGGAAATGCAGACCAGAAATCCAAAATGAATTCAGCGTGTGCTGGAAAGGTTAGTATTTTGCAATGTACTTAAAGATAATTAAGTTGCTTGTCAGTTAAAGATGGAGGGAAATCCGGTTGCCGTCTTCACTTGGCATGATGAGATGTAATATGTTCATAGCAGCAGACTTTACACAAATAGTAAAGTGAATTATTTCTACTATTCAGTGTTTACTATTTTACCCTAGGCAATATGTTTTCAGTTTTTAAGTATAATCATAAATTTCTTTTTTTAACTTTCAAACTATTTATTAGTCGCTCATATTTCTGAAAAATTCTCTATTCACTTACAAAACACATTGTAAAAAGTGAGTTGTTTCTTTTTTTTTTAATGCACCTGGGTTACATCCCCATTTCACCCCAGTGATCTTCACATCTCTGATTTCTTTTTTTTATTTATTTATTTTAATTTTTAATATTTTTATTACGTATTTTCCTCAATTACATTTCCAATGCTATCCCAAAAGTCCCCCATACCCTCCCCCCCAACTTCCCTACCCACCCATTCCCAATTTTTTGGCCCTGGCGTTCCCCTGTACTGGGAAATATAAAGTTTGTGTGTCCAATGGGCCTCTCTTTCCAGTGATGGCCGAGTAGGCCATCTTTTGATACATATGCAGCTAGAGTCAAGAGCTCCGGGATACTGGTTAGTTCATAATGTTGTTCCACCTATAGGGTTGCAGATCCCTTTAGCTCCTTGGGTACTTTCTCTAGTTTCTCCATTGGGAGCCCTTTGATCCATCCAATAGCTGACTGTGAGCATCCAGTTCTGTGTTTGCTAGGCCCCGGCATAGTCTCACAAGAGACAGCTATATCTGGGTCCTTTCAGCAAATTCTTGCTAGTGTATGCAATGGTGTCAGCGTTTGGAAGCTGATTATGGGGTGGATCCCTGGATATGGCAGTCTTTAGATGGTCCATCCTTTCGTCACAGCTCCAAACTTTGTCTCTGTAACTCCTTCCATGGGTGTTTTGTTCCCAATTCTAAGAAGGGGCACAGTATCCACACTTTGGTCTTCATACTTCTTGAGTTTCATGCGTTTAGCAAATTGTATCTTATATCTTGGGTATCCTAATTTTGGGGCTAATATCTGGAGGGCATCATCCTGAGTGAGGTAAAACAATCACAAAGGAACTCACACAATAGGTACTCACTGATAAGTGGATATTAGCCCAAAACTTAGGATACCCAAGACTTGTTTCTTTTTTAATTGAACAAAGTTCGTGTATACATGTAGGGGTGTGTGAGTGTGCACGCACTCGTGCGTGCATGTTTATGTATGTGTACCTATATGTTCTGATCGTGCCTTTACATTTCCCTAATTAATTAATTTCCCTAATTATTCCCAGATCCATCCTACCTCTCCTTACCCACCCACCCAATTCCAAGCATTTCTTTTTCTCAGTCTTTAAAAATCAAACAAAACCGAAAAACACACACATACACAAGAACTGTAACCAAAATAAACAAGCAAGAGATCAGTAAGACATAAAATGCCCAAACAAAGCAATATGAGACAAAACACACACACACACACACAAATACCATTGCATTCATGTTGTGCTGGGCATCTACTCCTGGGCACTGGGCTTGCCAAGAGGTGTGGTTGAAATACCCAGTGAGACTCCATTGGAGGAAACTTAGTTGTGCTTTGCAAGCAGGTATTAATTGCAGGTAGCACTTTGATTGGGGCAAGTCTATGTCCACTTCTCCCAGTCAGTGCTGGAAACCCTCTCAGTGGTCAAGATCATGAGTCTGGAAGGCCCTGGGCCTCATAGAAAACCAAATACTATTGTTCTGCTATAAAGGAACATAGCCATGAAATGACTCCAAATGAATCTTGCTTGAACATGCCCAACCCTGTGTGTGCCATCACGGTCTCCATGAGTTTAGATGTACATCAATCCTGTTGTGTCAGGTATACACTGATTCTTACAGCCATCCATCACCTCCTGCTCTCCTAACCCTCCTACACCCTCCACACAGCCCCTTTAGTCCTGAGGGGAGGGGGTTGGTGGAGGTATCCCATTTCAGATTGAGTGCTGCAAAGTTTCTCACTCTCTGTACATTGTATAGTTGTGTGATAGTTCCCATCTACAAGAAATCTCTCTGATAATGGCTGAATGCGGCACCCACCTCATACACTCATCTGTGATTATAGCATGATGTCATTTCACTGCTATGTTCCTTTAGCAGAACAATCGTATTTCATTTTCTCCTAGATCCAGGGCCTTCCAGACCCAGGTTCTTAGCCACCCTAGCAGTCTCAGTCATGGCTTCCGTTTCATGCAATGGACCTTAGATCCAATCAGAGGGTGGCTGGTTACTCCCACCACATTCATGCCACTATTGGCCCAGTGTATCATGCAGGCAGGCCTCAGGATTTGTAGCTCGGTTTGTGCCTACATTTCTCCAGTGGTAGCATGCAAAGTTCCTTCCTATACCATGAACATAGTCAGTAGGCTTGGAGGCTCTAGTTAGGCACCAGTGTGGCTTTGCCTTATTCAATGAGATATCCAAGTGCTGCCTTCAGCAGTAAGGCCTTACCATTTGGTTGCAGAGAATAACCAATTGTGTTGGGAATACGCTGTGAGGTTTGGGAGTTTCCATAGGGTTCCTTTGGCCAAAAGTTCAACTAGCACTGGAGTTCTCCCATGGTGGGAAAAGATGTCTAGTTGGGGCCTTGTCTTCTCCGTTTCTTGGTGGCACAGTTTGGACACCTCTCCTATATGTATATATTTAGGAAACGTCTCCAGTACCAGGTTTCCAGATGGTGTTTCGAAGGCCTTTAGTGTTAGTTGTCCCTTTTGGTTGTCCTCCTCCACCTTTCCCTTCTCTCTACCCCCTACCCCATTTAATCCTATTCTAGCTTCTCCTTGGTCTCTCCATAACATTATATTTTGTTTGTCTTTCCTTGGAGGAGCTTCCCCTCCCTTTCTCATCTGTCACCAGGAACCTGACCTCAGTAGTTGTTCAGATTATAACATGCATATCAAAGCCTTAAAAGCTAACATCCATGTATAAGAGAAAGTCTACAAGATCTGGTGTTTGAAGACTGGATGACCTCACTCGGGATTATTTTCTAGCTCCATCTATTTACCTGTCATCTTCATAATTTCATTTTTTTTAAAAACTGGAGGATATGTCTTTGTGTAAATGTATCCCATTTTCATTATCCCTTTATGAATTGACATATTTCTAGGCTGTTCCCAGTCTCTGGCTATTGTGAATAGAGCAGCCATGAACATGCATGAGCAAGTGTCTCTGTGAGCCTTTGAATACTTTCACACGTGTTTTGCTGCGTTTGTTGCAGGTCTGTCTTCCTTCCACTCCAGAGAATACAAGGATTGCTAGAATCCAAACTGAAATCCAAACATTAAATAATTCCTGGTCCCTCTTTTCACAAAACACCAAACATACAAATTTTCCCATTGTTAATTTCATTTGCTCAAAATATCCCTCCTAATCTGTAGTTAGAGCTGATCCCCTGGACACCTCTATACATGCAGGTATGCTGAGCCCTACTTCAGGTCCTTGTTCCTGCACTGGTCAAGCACCCCCGCCCTACATGGTCCAGAACTGCTAGGATCTCTCCATCCCTTGTCAGTACCTACAAATAGTTTTGTGTTGTTTACTGTATGGATGTTGAGAAATATAGGAATTCTACATCTTACCTTCCAGGTTCTTTTCAGGTCTTAAAGTAACTGGTATCTAGTTTGTAGTAGATGATTTTTAAATATTTATTTCACTTATTTTTATTCTCACACCATGGATAAAATACAGACTTACTCATTCATATGAAGATTTCTTGGAATCACTACATTCACCCCATGCTCTGGACTACCAAAATATATAATAAATTATACTCCCAATAAAGAACAGTTTGCACTCCTGTTCATTCTGTCCTGATAGTGAACTGCTGGAGACAAAGTAAGAGCCTACTTTCCTACTTGGTCAAGTAGGAAAATTATGAATTTGGACTAGGGACAGCAAGGATAGTGTAGTCACCAATCAGGAACTGGCCTGGGGTTCTATCCTGAGCACTCCAACAAAAAAAGAAAGAACGAAAAAGGAAAATGGCAAGTCAATTTTAAATTGTCTATGGGTCCCCAACTGTATGTGTATGGTTTAACTATATATTGCACTCTGGGTTACTGGCAATCCCCTGGCTCACACTGGTGATGACAAAGAAAGAGAAAGGTTGCTGGTCCCTCTGGACTCTCTGGAAGCCTTACCTGGCAAAATCAGCACCTTTATAAAAGGCTAACTGGGCTAGTCGGGGTGACGTCATTATAAAAGGCTAACTGGGCTAGTCGGGGTGACGTCATTTGTCCCAGACTAGCCGGGGATCGGAAGGAAGGCTGGACAGTGATTAGTTTCTTTTCTCATTGTTCTAACCAAAGCAACAGAAGGAAGGAAAGGTTTCTTCAGGCTTACAGTTTGAGAGTTCAGCCCATCGTGGCAGGACCATGAAGCAGCTGGCTACACTGCACCCGCAGTCAGAAAGCAGAGAGACGACGAATGCTACCCTGCAGACTCCAGCCCGTGGGATGGTGGTGCCACGCACCACCAGACTAGGCCTTGCCTTCCTTTTTTCAGTTAAAATCTTTCTGGAAAGATTCTTAGATCACAACCAGGAGTAGGTTTCCATGGTAACTGTAAGTCCCAGTCAGGTCGACAATGAAGATTAACCATTATAGGTTGATTTGGATACAGCTGTTACATTATCTAGAATAACTGAGATGCCTCAGTTTGTTTCGTTGTTGACAGTCAATGAGGTGTTTTAGGAGTTTTTATGAATCAGGCAGGAAAAGAGAGTCACAATTAAGATGCCTAACTATGCAGCTACTGTGTTTAGCCTTTAGTAAAGTGAGATAGAAATGTGACCATGGCGTAGAGCCAATGGCTTCACGGTACTGGCTTCCCATCTTCTCATCACTTAGACAGTTCCTATATTAGTAGCTAATGATGCTCTTTATATTTGAAATAATTTCTGAGACGTTCTAGACATCTTCAAGCACTTAAGTAACTTCTGGGGGAATGTTTGAATTCCTTGCCGACATGACTACATCCAGAAAATAGTTATGTAGCTTCATGTTTTAATCCATTATTAGAAACTGCCAGGCGGCACCCTGTTATTACATCTGAATGAGTGTCCTCCTTGTAGGACATCAGCCACTGCAAATGAATTTTCTAGTTACTGAAGTCATTATGGGACATTTCCAGCTTACATGAGCATCCTTTCTGTTCTAATTATGGGCTGGAGTTTAGGATCAAAATTGATCCTGAGTCAGAAGAGTGTAAGGAGGCCAGAGACCTGGGTCTGCTGACGGGCTCTCACCCTCTGAGAAGCATTTTGTCATCCCCCCACCCCCCCCCCCACACACACGCTTTAGCTGTTGACGTCAATGCACTATTTCCTGTCCATGTGGAAAGAGTGCTAACTTGGGAGGTGTAAGCCAGTTTTCATCCCATCCCTGTTTCTATTAGAATTCTCCAAAAAGAAAAGCACTCTGGAAAGAGGTCTCTAGACCTCCCCGAACAAGAGGGAAATCATGCTGAAGGAGAAAAAGAGAGTAAAATAAGATTCAAATGCCCCTGATGGGTAGTTTAGGGAAATGTGTGTGTCTGTGTGTGTGTGTCTGTGTGTGTGTGTCTATGTATATATCATATCTCATATACATAGGCAGAGCCATGATGCTATAGCTATTATAGGTAAATGATTTCATATATATATATATTAAGGATTTTTTAATGTATAATTCATCTGCGCAACTATCAGTCAGTTCCACCAAGTGAAGATTCAATTTAATCGCAGCCATTTCTGTTGGGAGCACAGATTTACTGAGGAAGCCAGAGAACGCACTTGATAGAAAACAGCTGTACAATGGAATTAAAAACTGAGTTTCAAAACTCCCAGTGTATCCTATTGTTTGCATCAACTCAGCCTACAGTGGTGACAAATTAGCCTGCATTCATCCCACACGTCTGCAGAGAGAGATGAGCGAACGGTCCTGTGCAGGCCCTGTTTACAGTGGAAGGAAACAGAATCAGAAGCTGGTGTGGCTTGACACCCTTAAGGTCCATGAGAGTGTGGACGGACTGTGTAATATTTACAGGGTATAAGAATGCCACTCCTTATGCCGCCATTACAATTGCAGTTAAACAGAAAGGCATAGCTGTCTCTTCAGATGCTCACGGTATAGTGGAGAAAAATGGCCTCAGATTAGAACTCATGAAAGTATCTTAATTTCTCTGATAAACATCTAAGCAATGGACAGTGTGCAATATAGCCTATAAGCCTAAGGAAGGGGGAGGGAAGGTTATAGACATTGCATCCTTCCTGGAGTTAACTATTATTATATATGGAGGGTCATAAAATTCCCAAGTAGCCCAGAGCAGTAACGGTCCAGTGAAGAGCACTAGTCTTTGTAGAAAACAGTCAGGTCTCTGAACTGGACCTGGAGGGTGATGGGATCCATTGCCACCCTGAGTCCTATCTCGGCACACCAGAACTGGACCTGGAGGGTGATGGATCCATTGCCACCCTGAGTCCTATCTCGGCACACCAGACTCTGTTACAGAGAAATAATATTAGCCCTGAGAAAATGCGTTGTTGGTTTCGTTTACTCTCGTGTTGTTTTTGGCTTTAAACGATTTGAATGGTTAACCTATTATTGACTTACTGTCCATGGATTGTCAAATCAATGATAACCGATAAATTTGACTCTAAATTCGTTGTCTTTCTTCATTTATTCATTCACTTTCTTGCCAAAAAAAATGTATACATTTTGCCAAGCATTACATATTGTCTACAATTTCAGAGCAACAATGAGTGGCTGTAGCGTGGCTGTGGCTGTAGCAAAGCCACATTAAACAGTATCTGTAGGAGCTCAGGCAGTCTCAAGTTACCAAGGCTTCCAGAAATGGTGTGTGTGTGTGTGTGTGTGTGTGTGTATCAGTTTAAGTGTTTAAGGTTTTGAGCTTCAGCACTTCATAATGAAGACTGTAAATGTTTGAAGTACCACTGGCTTCAGGAAAGTAGACCAGAATCCATATCCAGGGCATAAACAGTGTGTGCCTTTGCCTCAGCTAGAGAATGGGATGCCTCCCGCCGAATTGCTCCCTCCGGACTCAAGAGCTGCCAAAAATGGTACCTTAGAGCCCTGTAGACCCTGTGCTGGATGCCAGCAGAGGGCAGTGCTGCCGAAGATTGGTTCGGATTAAACCTGTGCCCTGAGCTCCGCCATGAGTCGGTCAAACCCAGGGGACCTTATTTTCAATATTGTAAAGTGATTGTGCCAGACACAGTGTTCGAATTTATGTCTCTGCTGTAGGTTTTATTTGATGACCTCTGTCTAATTAAACCCACATGACTCACAGGACTCACAGATCTCATAATGTATACCATGAACTTGAGGCTGTTATTTGGGAGGAAGAGCCAGGGGGATCAAACCCAGGCTTCGATGCACAGGTTGCTTCACAGACCTAAATTCTGAGCCCCGCGGTTCTTTTCATTAAATCCACACGCACCTCAGTTGAAATCGGCCATGACTCCTTTGCTCTTAGCTTTCTTTGTGTGGTTGACTGATCTCGTGACAGGAAATGAAAGGAGAGGGGGATTAAGGAGAGATAATCAGAAGCTGACAAGAAGAAGTAGCAAGGAAATGGATTTTGAGTGATCCTCACAGGAATTCCAGAATGTCTGAGCAGTGCGGTACAGCAAGCTGGGCCAAGTGGGATGCCTCTAAGGAGTCAACTGAAAAGGTCTAGGAGTGTCTTAATACTACTGCAGGGGTGGAAGCTTTTGCCAATTGTCATACACTGCGAGGAGCTTTTACACATTCAGTTATGATGACCACTTCATAATAAACTTAGCCACTGTTTCACTAAAAAATTTCGAGACTCTTGAGTTTTTCAATCTATGGCTTTCCCTGAGGAGAGTTGAACCAATATGTATTCACACCTATTTGAGAACCTACAACAGACCAAAGAAACAATACCACCAAATCTAGCTTAGGGATCCAGTCAGTTTATGGAACTTATTTACAGGATGGTGGACAAGGAGTCGCTTACAGGAATGTGAATGGCTCCAAGGTCCCTGGACCACCACAATCCCAGCCCAGTATGGGTGGCTTAGAGCTGTGGCCTCAGGAATGATTGGAAGGGAGCTTAAGGATGGTGACCCATGTCCATGACTTTATACTTGAGGATGAGGGGGATATTCCCTTCCCTGTGAAACTCCCTGTCCTGCTGGTTGGAGGGGAGGCTCTGGGTCCTTGCTTGAAGTCTCTGTATCAAAAGGAGGAGTTTAAGCCTGAAGCCACCATATCCTAAAAGAGACAAACTTGGTGTTAAGCATATAAGTTTTAACCAGATGTACGTAACACAATGATGCTAACCCGCTGCCGCAGAGAAGTGATAGAATGCTTACCTATTGAACTGGCGGAAAAAATACAAAGGATAACTATAAAAGGGAACCCAGTGCGAAAATAGGCAAAAAAAAAAAAAAAGAGTATGAGGTTGTAGTCATGGAGACCAGCAGTTCAAGAAGATAATGAAGAGAACGCAACATCAAGGATGGTTATAGCTACTAATAGATTTATGAATAGGGATTCTTTTTGTCTTTAACAAGAAGGCAACCTTTCTCTCCATGCCTTGTTTGTCTGCAGGGCTCAGTTTCCTTCTTCTTGGTAACTGAGGAGTAGGAAGGATATGTTGACCCCATCACCTCCTCAACCTCATCGCCCATTGTTTTCCTTTTGGGAGACAGAGTTTGCACATGCGCAAAGGTTACTGAGGGCATTCGAGATGTCTCCTTGTGACTTCCCTTTGTATAGTCCCCTGTCCTGGCAGAATCCAAGCAAACTAAAAGTAAATTCCCCACGATTTTAAAGGGAAACAAAAGAAAAGGGGGCCCTCTTGCCCACATGGGGAGTCCCTGAGATACTCTTAACAATTTCAGCATGTTCCCATGTCCATCATACTACAGCCCCACCCACCCTGCATCTCTGGTGCTATGTGTGCCCTACAGGAGGGCTAGCAATACTAGATTGAGCTTCTAAGCCCCTTCTAGGCTTTCTTCTTCCCGTGCTAGGGTTTGAACCAATCACTCGAGCTGTTCAATATTGATAGTCCCTGTGATAAGCATCCCGTGGCTTATTTCTTTGACCTCAGTGAAGTAATACCTCTGCCTTAAGTGCCTCCAACAAAGCAAGCATGAGAATTTATTTGGGTTGCTAGGATATTGTTTGCACGATGGCCTCTTACCCAGATTGCCATCCTAGCTAAAGATCTCTGCTTTATCTTATGATATTTACCAATTATTTATTTATTTATTCATTTATTCATTTATTCATTTATTCATTTATTCATTCATTTATTTATTTATTTATTTATTTATTTATTTATTTATTTATGTGGACTCTCATGCTGGGAGAGGGGGGATAGTAACCCCATGCTCAGAGGGATGTCTTAAGACCTGTAAGACTAAACCCATGCTTCGGGAATGAGACTCTCTACAGTAAATAAACAAGGAAAAGATAAGAGTTTATCAATGGGGTAAATCAGGAGGAATAAAAAGGATGGGAACAAGGGGAACCAGGAAGGAGTGTGATGAGAAGTCATCTAGAGTGGCGGCCCAACCTACTACATACTGAGCCCACCTATCCAACCCCTAGACAGCTGTTAGCCTGCTCTCCTGCCCCTCAAGCTACGCCATGGCTTGCATCTCATTCCTCACCCCCCTAGGCCCATGTACTGTAACTTCCAACTTTCAAGCCAGCCGTGACAACATCAGGGATTGTGTTTAACCCACAGGGCCCGTGGCAAGAGCAACACACAAGCCCATTGACCATCAGAATCCTGGGGGTGGAGTGGGCTACTGCACTGTACCGGCACTTCCCATTCAGCACCTCATCCTATACGTGGTTGCAGTCCCTCCCCCTCTGTGGACCATGAGCCTCTGCGGGCTACATGTGGGGCTTAAGAGCAGGAGTGTCTTGGAGACAGAACCTTGGAGCACAAAGGTTTGGAGCATGAGCAGTCTGGAGCCAGTCTGCCAATCCCCATGGGACCCAGGGAAGGAAAAGAAAAAAGAGAGAGAGAGGAAGTAGAAGGGGTAGAAAGAGATGGTTCTGGGGAAGCCAGCAGTTGTATGTGCCGTGGATGAAAGTGTCTACATAAATGCCACCACACTGGCATTATGGCTGTGGCCACATTCATACTGCCATGTTGGTATAATGACTGTGACCACATGAATAGCACCATCTTTGGCAAGCTCAGATAACTGGCACCCACCAGTGGCCACGAGACAGATATGGTCGCGTCTGGCAGGGTACCTCTGAGATATGGCGTAGGATGAGGTCAGTGGGATAAGGGCCTGAGAATAACCATAAGGATAAAACTACATCTCACAGTTGCAGCGGAAGGAGATGTGGATTGGATCTAGTGGGCTGGGCTACTGTCAGAGCCTCAGCTCCACCACCCCCAGCTGCTTGAAGAGGTCTCTGAGCTTCACAGATGAAAATGAAAGGAAGGAGGGGAAAGTAGGGAGACCGCGTGGCTTGCAAGGTGGGGCTCTTGTTAAAGACGAGAAGAGAAGCATTCTGGGATTCTTGCTGAACAGAAGTTTTTAAGGGATTAGAACCATAAACCTCACACACCTCTTGGCCTCCTAGCTTACCATATCTGTTGGAGGTATCCATCAGTGTTCCGTGGGCCTGGACAGGTTCTTCTGTCCAGGAACTAAGAATTAAACCAGGGACACATGGCAAGAGGTCCAGAGCAGACGTTTTAAAAGTCAGAGACTCAATGATGTCTTTTTCCCAGAAAGTTAAAACCTTCCCAGCTCGCTTGTCCTGCATAGGCGTTTTTGCGTGCACATCGTTTGTTACACCAGCCTTGAGGAGTGGAGTTTTCAGACTCTCCCACTGGCTTCTTTTATGGCATGATGTGACATCACTCTGCCTCACCGACTGGGATCAGAATGACTGAGCCAACTATCACTGACTCTTCCTTGGTCTGAGAAACCTTTCCCATTTGTCTGCTTAGATTCTGTGCATTTTTTTTTTCATACTTAGAGTGTATGAATGACTGTTACAAATTCTTGGTGCTGCAATTTATATATAAGTCCAAATTTAAAAATAAAAATAAAAAACTTTTAGCTCTGTCTCTAATGCTTTGAATTTACCCACATCATTAATATAATTGCTTAGGAATTCTAAAGGTCTCTTTTGTGCTAGAAAAAAAAAAAACTAACTAAAGAAAGACTGTCATTTTCCCCCAAATTGCTTTTATGTAACAATCCTAGGCAGAAAAAAAAGTACAAAACCAAATACAATGTGGGCAGATAAAGCACTAGGGAACCTTTTGTGCTTTCTTTAGCATGGTATGCATGTCACAAGTGAGGGGCTCATACTGTGGTCATCTGTAGACCTGTAATTAGAGTTTAAAGGCTGTACAACTGCTGTTAACATAAAGAATTCTATTTTTTGGTTTTAGGTTTTTTGTTTTGTTTTGTTTTTATTAGATGTTTTCTTTATTTGCTTTGCAAATTTTATCCCCCTTCCTTATTTCCCCTCTAAAACCCCCCTATTACATCCCCCCTCCGTCATCTCACCAACCCACCCACTCCTGCTTCCCTATCCTGACATTTCCCTACACTGGGGCATAGAGCCTTCACAAGACCACAAGGGCCTCTCCTCTCATTGATGTCCCACAGGGTCATCCTCTGCTACATATGTGGCTGGAGTCATGGATCCCTCCATGTGGATTCTTTGATTGGTGCTTTAGTCCCTGGGAGTTCTGGAGGTACCAGTTGGTTCATATTGTTGTTCCTCCTATGGGACTGCAAACCCCTTCAGCTCCTTGGTTCTTTTCTCTAGCTCCTCCATTGGGAACCCTGTGCTCAGTCCAATGGATGGCTGCTAGTAGGTTTTTGTCTTTTGTTTTTTTGTTTTCATATTATGTTACTAAGTAGTAACTGGAGTTAGTGTGACGTAATAGTCATTTTTAAACAATAACTTCTCCTAGTACCTTTGATGAGATACTCAAAAGTTAGCATTGCTTCTGAAAACTATAGGAGTCTGGGGAGATGCTTCTGTGGTTACAACTGTTTTAGTAGCTACTTTTCTACTGCTGTGACAAGACACCATGACCAAGACATCTTACTACAAAGCTTATTGGTATTGGGGCTTACAATACAAGGGGGTAAACCCATGACCATAATGTCAGCAGGCAGACAGGCAGGGTGCTGGACAGTAGCTGAGAGTTTACATTTGATTCACAAGCACAAAAGGCACAAAGGGGAGAGGGAGAGAGGGAGAGGGAGAGGGAGAGAAGAAGAAGAAGAAGAAGAAGAAGAAGAAGAAGAAGAAGAAGAAGAAGAAGAAGAAGAAGAAGAAGAAGAAGAAGAAGAAGAAGAAGAAGAAGAAGTCAATGATGACAGGAGAGGAGAGAAGAGGAGAGGAGAGGAGAGGAGAGGAGAGGAGAGGAGAGGAGAGGAGAGGAGAGGAGAGGAGAGGAGAGGAGAGGAGAGGAGAGGAGAGGAGAGGCTGGCAAATGGTGTGGGTTTTTGAAATTTCAAATCTGGCCCACAGTAACAACAAAAGCTACACTTCCTAATCCTTACAAAACAGTTCTACCAACTGAGGACTGAGCATTCAAACACGAGAGACTTATGAGGGCCATTCTCATTCAAACTGCTACAAGAACTCTTGCTGCTCTTGCAGAAGACCCAAGTTACATTCCCATCACCTATATTGGGGCTCATATCTGCTGTAGTTTCAGAACCAGGGGCTACAACACCACCCTAGGGTCTCTATAGGCACCTGCACTCATGGGCACATAAGCCCAGACACCCCATATATCTAAATACACATATAATTAAAAATAAAAATAGATCTCAAAGAAATGCATGTTATTCCTTTGATTGCTTGGTATTTTGTTTATTTTTTTTTCTCAGATAAGAATAAAAGATGTTCTTTCCTGGGGGGATACTCTGTGCTCCCCTATCCACACCCCATAACCACTTTCAAATTCAGCCTTATCATATATTCCTGCAGCTAAAAGAACGACCAGAGCTAACCTCTAGCTTTGAGGCTGTACTTGGTGGTCTTGTCCGTAGACATTGAAGTCCTAGGCAAGACTAGATAAGGCATGCTTTGTTCATGGTCTACAGTAGTCGGTTACCAGCAGAACAGAGAGGTATCACACAGGCTCTATAGCAAGTCAGAGACGACTAGATTACAGCGGTGAATGGCTTGCCTATGACAGCTACATGAAGTCCTATGCACCAGAAATAAAAAGAGGAAATCACCTCATTAATGAATACACTCGATTCCTTTACCGAAGTCAGAGTCAGGAGCGTCTCCTCTTTGGAGAAGAGAGAAAAAGCTCTAAGGTTTTCATTAAGTACAAAATGTGAGGTTATGCTTTTTAAGTATGTGCTGTGTTTCTCTTCTGCCCCCTTCTGTACAATACACGATTAAACCAAGCACATTTGTTGTGAATAGAATGGTCCGGGAGGCTCGTCCTGTGTAGGAGGGCAGGGGTGTGTTCTCAGGGGTAAGGGCAGCCAGAGCCGTGTATTTGCACTGCTTGATTCCTCTCCTGGCTTCTTTGGTTTAAAACTGTCAAATCTGATGGGGGAGACAACTGTCCCACCTTCAGACAGTGATTAATTTGTTAACGCAGTGTTGAAAGAGTGTGGGCTTTGACAGCCAGGAAACCTCAGTCTAGCCATTCTGCAGGTGAATATTCATCCCCACGAAGCCAGAATAAGTTGTCCCCTTTTCTTAGTCCCTATTTTTTGTCTCCTACAAAATCTCGGGCATATGACATTTTCCTGTGTGAATATTATGGTACAGGGCTCATCGTCAGCTTTATGTCCTGTGCCTGATGGGCCCATGCTCTGTCCTCCACACTCCCTCCATTCATTGGATCATCTTTTCTGACTTTGCCCCAGGATGATACAGGTAGGAGCCCTGGCACAGCACGGCTTCTACTGTGCTCGTGGGTCTGCCTGCCTGATCTTTTCAGGAGCGTCCAGTGGTACTAGCAGTGGCTAGGACTTTCTTGCAGAGCAGAGGCAGCACACAGTCCCGCAGTGTTCAAAACACATCTTGGCTCTGCGGTTGAAATGTCTCGTGTTTGGGCTGTGAAGGTCCAGAGTGATATCACAGCCTCAATCATTAGCTGTCTGTGCACTTCTGAATGTATGTCTCTACCAGATTGGTGCCTCAACGCGCCTTCCTGACATCTGCTCAGGGATGACAGACAGTGACAGGCTCTCTCTACCCTGTTCAGCCTGGAGGTAAAAGCTGTGCTGACCAATACACCGTTACCCTTAAAATACACAGACTTTGGGCAAAGCACTGTGGTGAGAAAAATAGCAAATAGGGGATTGCAGGAAATGTCCATTGATTGTGAACATCGCCCACCCCTGCCCCCAGCTCCAGCCCCACCCCCACCCCTCCAGGAGCCTTTATTCCTGTCTTTTCCTTCTCTCTTGGCTTCATTTCCTTCTTCATTACTTCCTTACAGGCAGAAGTTAAGGTGGAGGACATTGAGTGGAAGAGTTTATCAGGAGATGTCAACTGTTGCTTTCTGCTCATAACCCTGTAAATACAGGAGCCTCATTCACTGCTCAGTGACTGTTCAGCTCCACAGAGAGCTGTGCTGGCTAGAGGTTAAGATTTAAAAAAAAAAAAACAAAAAAAAAACAAAAAAAAAACCTTCATTCTCTTTATATGCCAGTCTCTGCACCCCAGTACCCCCTCACACAGTCCCTTCCCCCATCCCCTATTCCCTTCTCCACTGAGAGGGTAGAGGTGCCCCCTTGGTATCCCCCTACTCTGTTACATCAAGTCTCTGCAGGTCTAGGCACATCCTCTCCCCACTGAGGCTAGACAAGGCAGCCCACTTACAGGAATGTATTCCACAGACAGGCAACAGCTTTAGGGATAACTTCCACTCCAAGTTGGGGGACCCACATGAAGAACAAGCTGCACATCTGCTACATATGTATGGGGGTGGGGGAGCTAGCTCCAGCTTGTGTATGCTATTTCCTTGGTTCAGTCGCCGAGAACCCCCAAGGGTCAGGGTTAGTTGGCACTGATGGTCTTCCTTTCTAAGACCTGTTTAGAAAATGTTCTTTGGAGCAAATCCCATCTGTTTTGTTAGGAGAACAACAGTTCAGTTCATAGGAGTCAGCAGTGGCAGTTCCCATCCCCCTTTGGGCCCGCAATCCTTCCCTAGCTCTTCTATAATTGTCCCCAAGCTCCATCCAATGTTTGGCAGTGGGTGTCTGCATCTGTTTTAGTCAGCTGCTGGTTGGAGCCTCTCAGAGGACAGTTATGCTAGGCTCCTTTCTACAAGCATCACAGATTATTATTAATAGTGTCAGAGATTGGTTCTTGCCCATGGGGTGGGTCTCAAGTTAGGCTGGTTATTGGTTGGCCATTCCCCAAGTCTCTGCTCCCTCCCCTGTCCCTTATTTCTTGTAGACGGGATAAACTTGGAGTCAAAAGTTTTGTGGGAACACTGGTGCCCTACTTTTAAAGATGGTTCTTAAATGCTATAACTTTCCTTCTAGCCCACCACCCACCAGGGGTAGTGGAAAAGAACGGTTATTAAGATATGGAGGGTGTAGACCTGTTTAGAAAATGTTCTTTGGAGCAAATCCCATCTGTTTTGTTAGGAGAGCAACAGTTCAGTTCATAGGAGTCAGCAGTGGCAGCTCAAGCCACTCGCAAACACTTCACAGATATTCCAGCAGTCCAGTTCAGTAGTGTCGGGATAGCAAACTCAAATCAGCAGCGGTTGCACAACCTAGCAGAAACAGCCAGGCCTCAGCCAAGTGGCACGCATTAGCAGGAGCAGTTATGCCAGGAGAAGTTCTTGGCCGTGCTGCTCTCAATGAAGTGAAGATCAGTGAAGACCCAAGACCAAGAAGTGTCGCAAAGCTAGCTAGGCAAGCAAGCCAAGCCTCTGTCACTGTCAGTTGAGTCCTATTTATACTCCCTCCAAACATTATGTAACCAACCTCCATGGGTCTTGCCTCACCATGTGTCTAGCCTCAGCACCTAAGTCTGTCTTAGCAAAACTCCACGTGAATCTGTATCCGCTGACATCACTCTGTGAATCAGCCCCAGTCCACAGAAGCAGCAAAATACTGCAGGAAGCTCACAAGAAGGTTTTTTGGTTGTTGTTGTTTGTTTGTTTGTTTTGAGGTTTTTTTTGTTTGGTTGGTTTTTATTATTATTATTGGTTGTGTGTGTGTGTGTGTGTGTGTGTGTTTCTCATTATGGAGTTATGACAAACGGAGCTTAACAACACAATGTAAGGCAGACCAACCATGCGTGCCTTTAGTGAGGAATCCTTCATCACCTACCTGTCCTTTCCAGTGCTTGCTTTAGCAAAACATACTTTCACCAGTGTCTACTTCAGGAAGACAATCCTTCATGAGTTTGCCCCAGCAAAACACCATCCAACATAAATGACTCCTAAGAAACCAAAATTTTCTGCTTTAGATTCATATTTATCCCCTCACAAAACTCAAATCTAAATGGGTCAAGAACCACAATGTAAGACACGAATCTAACAGGAAACAAAGCAATGGATAGGCTTGAAACCACTGGCAGCAATTAGGTAGGTAGGTAGGTAGGTAGGTAGATAGATAGATAGATAGATAGATAGATAGATAGATAGATAGATAGACCTTTCTAAACAGGACACCTAAAGCACAGACACTAAGAAAAACAATGAATAAGGTGTCATAAACCTGAAAAGGCAAAGTGACAGCCTACAGAATGGGAAAAGACCTTTATTAATTACACATCTGATAGATGGTTAGTGTATAAAATCTATGAAGAACTAAAAACACCGACATTGAGGAAACAAATGATTTAGTTACAAATAGGGCAGAAATCTCAGCAGAATATTCTCAAAAGATGAAACCGATATGGTTGAGCATTACTTACAGAAACGCTCAACATGCTTAGACGTAAGGGAAATGCGAAGTCAAACTACTCTGAGACTTCACCCCAGTCAGAATGGCCAAGATCAATAAAACAAAAGACAGCTCATGCTGGCTAGGATGCACTGAGAAGGGAACGTGTACTCCACTTCTGCTGGGAGTGCAAATTTGTACAGCCACTGTGGAAATCAGTGAGGCGGTGCCTAGGGAAGCTGGGAATTGGATTCACCCCAAGATCCAGGTACATCACTGCTTGGCATGTACCGAACAGACTCTGCATCTCACTCCAGAGACGCTTGCTCATCTGTGGTCACTGCTGCTCTATCCAGAATAGCCAGAAATTCAAAACTGCCTACATATCTATTAACTAATGAATAAATAATGAAAACATGGTAGGTATATGTCTTAGTTAGGGTTTTACTGCTGTGAACAGACACCATGACCAAGGCAAGTCTTATAAAGAACAACATTTAATTGGGGCTGGCTTACAGGTTCAGAGGTTCAGTCCATTATCATCAAGGTGGAAGCATGGCAGCATCCAGGCAGGCATGGCGCAGGCAGAGCTGAGAGTTCTACGTCTTCATTAAAAGGCTGCTAGTGGAAGACTGACTTCCAGGCAACTAGGGTGAGGATCTTATGCCCACACCCACAGTGACACTCCCATTCCAACCAGGTCACACCTATTCCAACAAGGCCACACCTCCAGATGGTGGCACTCCCTAGTCCAAGGATATACAAACCATCACTGTATATTTACACAAATAGAATGTTGTATAATATCCTCCTGTTAAAAAACTGAAATTATGAAATTCACAGGTAAGCAATTGGAGCTAAAAAAAAGAAAAATCAATCTGAGTGAGGTGAGCCAGACATTAAATGGCAAATATTGTATGTTTTCTGTGATGTATAGATATTAGCTTTAAGCCTTTGATAGGCATGCCTATAATCAGAAAAGCCACCCACTGAGGTTACGTACCTAATAAGGGACTGGGTGGGGAGAGACTCTTCCAAGGAATAAGAAATAGAATATACTGTTATGGAAAGACAAAGAAGAAACTAAAATAAGAGGATTAGATAGGGAGAGGACTGGGAGAGAAGGGGAGAGGAGAGAATGTGGAGAGGGACAACTAACACTAAAGGTCTTCTGAAAAACCAGTGCCAGCTACAAGTTTCACCCCGGCCGGCTAGCATTCGTGGTTCTGGAAGGTACTCTGCGCACTACAAATGGAGAAAGATAATCACCAGGATCCCCCAGCTATGATACCGACCTGCCCATTATACATACTGGTACAATAATGGCACAAGTACTACAGGGGAAGGAACAACTTTTTTATCGGACTTAAGGCTTGCTCTATGAGATAGAACCCATTCTTGACACTACTAAGGTCTCCAAGAAACTAAGAACATATAGTTCACAGAGCTAGAGGAAATCCTGCTATTCTGCTAAAGGGCATATGCCTGACTTCTAAAGACATACAGCTATACCCGTTGATCAGAACCTCATTCAACCCACATCAGAGAAGCTGCTTTTTATTGTATACAAGAAGTAACATGGAAATCTGCAACTGGACAATTAGAAGAGAGTAAGAGACTTTGGAAAACTAAGTTCTACATTTCTTTTTAAGTCAAATCCTTCTCTTCATGGCTCAAAAAGTTATGTGGAAGAGGAGGCTAAAACAATTAAAGAGCCTTAGTGATGGGTGACTGCAAGGAAACTCTGTCCTCTAGATACAATAGGGTTCATGCACAGAGATTTACATCATAAACAAGCCCTGTACAGATTCAAGCTAGACACAGTACCAGCACTGAGAGGGGGAATTGTACGCCCTTAACTGAGAGGGTAGTCAATACCTGTTGGCAAAGGCAAAATCAGTGTGACAGCTGTTCCTGGTGGTCATCCTGACTACATCTGGAATGAACTACAATCCAGAAATGGATCCTGAAGTTGGAGGACACAGGCTTCTGACCCGGATACTGACACGGAGATCTTGAAGAATGGTGGCCATCAAAAGCTTAGACCCAGGCAAAGTAGTACATGCCTTTAATCCCAAGAGACTGATCTCTCTCTATGTTCAAGGCCAGCCTAGGACAAAGCAAGCTCCAGATCCAGGCATGGTGCTACACACCTTTATTCTAGGCCACACCTTCTGCTGGAGGCCAACACGAGGACATTGGAAGAAGGAAGACACACTCTTCTTTGTATGCTTGCACTTACTTGCTAGCATATCTGTTGGAACCTACATCGTCAGGACTCTGGCTAATACAGAAGACCAGCTAAAACAAGTAACCTCAAGGGACTGAGAAACTACTAGATTTTTTTTTTTGACTTCCCATTCACGGCTACCCACTGTTGGGTTAGTTGGACGACAGGCTGTAAGTCATTACAATCAATTCAGTTAATATATAGAGACATTCCCTAAGTTGTGTAACTCCAGAGAACCCTGACTAATACAAACAGTTTTCACTGAGTATATCAACCATTCTAAAGGGTAGGCATCACACCTAGGATTAGTTGGCCAACACAAAACAAACTCAATGGTAATTTTGTGGACTTCTGTTTCACTTTCCTTTCTTTTGGCATAGTTTTGTTTTATTGGTTATTATGGTTTAAATGAGAATGGCCCCCATCATTGCTCAAATGTTTGAATGCTGGATGCCTAGTTAGCGGAATCATTGGGGGCTGGGGATTAGAAAGTGTGGCCTTGTAAGAAGGTATATCGTAGAGTGGACTTGTTTCAAAAGTCCATGCCATGCCCAGCCCCTCCACCCTCTCTCTTCCTCCTGCCTGAAAATCAGAATGCAAACCTCTTGCTCTTAGCTTAGCTCTATGCCTGTCTGCTTCCTTTCTCTTATAAGAGTTGCCTTGATAATGGTGTATCTTCACCATACTAGAACAGTAACTAAGACAGAAGTTGGTACCAGAGACTGGGGTATTTGTTACTATGATAGGTCTGAACCAGGCTATAATGTGGAGGGATATGAAATACTTTGTGACTTTGAACTATAAAAACAGTTGAAAACTTCAGGCAGAACTTGATGGGCCATTCTAATAGGAACTTGGAAGACATTAATCCTCTGGGTGGTTTGGAATATTCAGGCCCTGCTCAGCATGTTTTATAGGGAAGGATGTTATCAACTAGCCTATAGATCATTCTTGTGATATTTTGGCAAAGAATATGGTTGCATTTTACCTGTGAGTGAAAAATATGTCTGAAGCTAAACTGAAGAGTTTTGAATTAATGCCATTTCCAGAGGAAACTTTAAGACCGCTTGGTGTTAACTGTGTCACCTGGTTATTAATGTTCATTAAACTTTTTAAACTTTTTTTTAATTCTTTGTGAATTTCCCATCATGCACCCCAGCCCCACTCATCCCCTGGTCCCTTCATATCCACCCTTACAATTTCCCCTACAGCAAAAATAAAGAATAAAAAAATAATAAAACAAACAAAAAACATCTTGCCATGTAAGCGGTGGTGTGACACAGTGTGTCATACAGTATAGCCTTTTGCCCAGACAGCATTTAGTTGCAAATGTTCATTGCGATGAGTCCTTGGTCTGGTTTGAAGTCTCTGGCTTCTACTACACTATCAATACTGGATCCTTACCAGGTCTCTCCTCTCAGATATCTTGTTGTTACCCTCTGTCATGGTGATCCTGAAGCTTTGGATATGTCTGTCTGTCTGTCTGTCTGTCAGTTGCTCTAACAGTTCATAGACAGGGTAGATATTGGAATAGGTTAACTCAAAAAGCTGAATCTGGACCCAGGTGGAAGCTAAGTTGGTCAACCAGCCAGTCACATCACCAGGGCAGCTCTCCCTTTTTTGCTGAGGTGAGAGATGGGGCCAACTCTCCCTCTCTAAGTCCCTGATGGCCAGTTCTCACAGATCAATAATGAAAAGGAGCAAGGAGGGCAAAGAGAGATACAAACTGTACAGTTTGAAGAGAAAGAGAACACCAGGAAATGTAGTCAAGTCTTGTGCTCAAGGAGATGAGACATATAATGGAAAGCCTGATGCTGAGTGGAAGAATCGAATTGATACTCTCCTGACAACACCCCAGGAACTAATCCTTCAACCTGTGGAAGGAAAACACTATGGAATTTCCTTGGCCCCAAAAACAACAGGAAGTTTATGGAAATGTAATTCTAGGATACAGCCAGGTTCCAACCCCAACAAACAGCAGAGCTTGTCAGCTCTGGTCACGTGGTTCTGGATTTAGAGTCAAGAACGACACATGAAAGGGGTTGTAGAATATTCCTCTACAGTTAGGGAAAGCTGCTGAGGCCTACAACAAGGCATGGGTATCCCAGAATGAAGTTGTGAAGGTAAAGCCAGGGTTATGTTGGAGACACCAAGACACTGGAGATGCCAGGCCCTTTGGGATACCTGGTAAAGGAGTGTTTCAGACAGGGTGTGGACCAGCCCAAAAGAAGGAAAGCTAAGTAGCAGGCAACAAAGCTGGAAGGAATTGGATCTCTGAAGAGAGATTTGTCCTTGGACATAGAGATACAGAACTCTGGGGTTTGCCCTTCTGGAGTTTGCTGTAGTTTTGGACCCGTGTTCCCTCACTATGCTTTCTTTCCACCCTTTTGGAGTGGTGATATATATTCTGTGCCATTGTACATTGGAAATTATTTGCTCTTTTGATTTTGATTTTATAGGAAGTATAGTTTAAAGATTGCCATGGGTCTCAGAACAGACTTTGAACTTTTAAACAGTAATGAGACTAAAAGGCTATGAAGAATTTTTTGCATTGGACTGAATGTATTTTGCATTTGGGTATAAATGAGAATGGCCCCCATACACTAATATTCTTGAATGCTCAGTACCCAGTTAGTGTAACTGTTGGGGAGGACTAGGAGGTGTGGCCTCACTGAATGAGATGTGGCCTTGTTGGAGGAGGTATGTCACTGGCAATAGGCTTTGATGTTTTCAAGCCCTTGCCAGGCAGTGTCTGTCTGTATCTGTCTCTCTATCTCTGTTTGTCTGTCTGTCTGTTTCTGTCTCTCACTTTTTCCATCTGTCTCTCTGTCTCTGTCTCTGTCTCTCTCTCTGTCTCTCTCTCTCTCTCTCTCTCTCTCTCTCTCTCTCTCTCTCTCTCTCAGTTGTGGCAGTTGAGTAAGAAACAATGCATGACCCATCCACTCAAATTATACTGAACTCCAATGGTGTGGATTTACATGTACACTCTACAGTTTACTCTCATTTTAATATGACTATTTGCATATGTATGTTCAGGACATAAGATTTGAATTTTCTAAAAACAAATAAAAGCATATGTTCACCTTTTTTCCCTTAGGACATTGAGGAATTTCCAAAGTCATCCACTATAATCACATTAATGTCTACAGCTATGTCCTAAACACTGAACTGGTTTCTGTTTTTCAGGTGTGATAATGAAACCAAGTTCAAAGCTGAAGGTGCTCACTGGGCTTACAGTTTCTGCCCTACCCCCTACTCCTGGACAGCACTCGTGGGCCTGGTGTTGTACCTTGTTTTCTTTGCGCCTGGTAAGCAAGGCTTTGTCACCTCTTTGCATTGCATTGTCCCCTTGTCACCTCTTTGCATTTGCATTGTCCCCTCTTGGAAGAGTCATGCTACTGTGTTTCATCCCATAGGTGATTTTTTTTTTTACTGTAGCTTTCATTATTTACTTCTCAGGAATGGGACCAATGCCCTGGACAGTGAACTCTGAAATCTATCCTCTCTGGGCAAGAAGTACAGGAAATGCGTGCTCAGCTGGAATAAACTGGATTTTCAACGTGCTGGTTTCTTTGACCTTTTTACACACAGCAGAGTATCTCACGTACTATGGTAAGAGCATGGTTTTTTTCAGTGCCCTTTCACTGTAATTTCTAGTACTCTATCCTTAGATACCTTGGATTTGTGAGAGTGGCTACATGCTTATGTTTTGGCTGTACATAGTAGCTCTGTCCATATTTCACCACTCCAAGAGTTCTGGACCATGTGTCTGAGAGAGCTCTCTTTTCCTAAGCTTCTTGTCTCCAAGTGCTTATGAGTGCCCCCCAACCCCACAATTCTTCTATCCCTGAGCATCCCCATGCCTGCCAAGATAGAAATCCTTACAGCACAGCTTCCCGTTTAACAAGGAAGCAAACAGAAACTGATAAGGCACCGGAAACAGGGCTGATGAGATGTCCCATGGGAAGGATGGAGCCCCACACCTAAGCAGAGTGTAAGCCCGAGAGTAGCTCACCCATGTAGGACAACGTGCCATTCACCGAGTCATCTATCCAGCCAGGACATGCATTCTGGCACCATGGGGCCCAGCACTTACCACTTTCAGACCCAGGAACAAAAGCCTTGAAATAAAACTGTGTGGAGACTGCGGCTTTAGAGAAAAACTGGTGGGTAATGGCGCAGTACAGAAGTTCTTTGCAAATCGATTTCAAACCTGTGTCTACTAAAGTCTAAAGATCTTGTTCTGTTCCTTCCCAGCCCTCCACCCATCACACACATAGCTGCCTTGTCTACATGATTTTATCAGTTGTGACGATATTAAGTTGGGATAAGTTTTTAAAGATGGAATGTAAAGTCACTGTACTCATATCTCCATGAGCCCATGTGATGTATGTAAAATATTATCTGTCTGGTCCCTTCTACTGCCTCCCCAGCAGACCTTCTCCTACCACATGCTCTGGGCATGCCCCAACCTTTACCATAGACCAGAGGGCCCAAGAAGCCAGGCTTGTGCTTCATCCAACACTGTGTTCCTGGCTCTTGCCAGGGGACTAGAAGGGCAAGCATCATGTTCACCTGTGTAAGAATGACACCTGTGAGGGATGGTACAAATCTGTTTCCTCTGTCTTCAGGACCTTCTGCTACAGTAGTGCTGTAGTTAGTACTAGGACGCCAATGGTTGGTTATCGTCTCTCCTACTTGGAACATCTAGAACAACAGTTCTTAACCTGTGCGTCACGACCATCAGAAAACCCGTCTTCTCGGTGGTCTTAAGGAAAGCCTAACCATACATTTACTTTTGTTGCTACTTCATAACTTGTAATTTTGTGGCTGTGTTGTTTCAGTTACTAAGATCATCATAAATATGTGTTTTTTCCAATAGTCATAGTACACAGGTTGAGAACCGCTGATCTAGAAACCTTCGTTTTCTTGGGAAGGAAATGGTAACCTGGTGGTGTGTTTAGAATATCCGGCTCTATGCCTTTTAACAGCTAAAACTGTTTCCCTGAGCTCACAGACTTGTTTTCATGGCATAATGACAGGTACTCCTTGTCACCGATGATTCTAGACAATGCTTACATACATGAAGTGTTCTCGGCATAGGCTGACAGTCCAAGAAACATTTTTTATAGTGACCTGTATAACAAAATTTCATGCAGTAAAACTTTCGCTAGCAAAATGCTCTTTGGGGATGAGGTGAGGTAGGAAGCATCAGAGGGGACCAGACCGCTCTTCTCAGTAGTTTTGCGTGACGTGCCCTTACATGTACCACATGGGTTTAAAGCAACGTGAGAGCAAATTTGTCCTCTTAGGAAAAAGTGTGGGCAGCTGACTGTGTGGTCTAGATAGGGCCTGAGTTGGCTTTTGTCAGGAGTGCGCAGGGAGAAGCCATGCTTCCCTCCAGTCAATACCCTGGCCCCTTAGTTCTACTAACAGTGGAGTCACGTGGCCAGTCTGGTTAGACTTTGGGGCTCATGCTTTAATTTGTAGGCTAATGATTTATGAAAGTGTGGTTTTATATGCCTGATTAATAAGTATGGATCCTGATGCTATATTTCCATGAAAATACCCATATCCTCTTTCCTCCATTTTTTTCAATTGTGTTTGTTTGTTTGTTTGTTGTTTTATAAGATCTCAAGTTCCAAATCCTTCCTAAGCATCAGGACTTAGACTTGCATTGTAAGGTTGTTCAATGGCATTCATTATTAAGAATAATAAGGGTAAAACCAGCACAAAACCTGTGCATAGCATGTGCAGCTAAATGAATCCCATAGAGAGCCATATACTAAAGTTATCCATTATTAGAGTATTGAAACTGAAATGTAGAGACAGGCGGATTTCTGAGTTTGAGGCCAGGCTGGTCTACAAAGTGAGTTCCAGGACAGCCAGGGCTATACAGAGAAACCCTGTCTCGAAAAACAAGAAAGAAAGAAAGAAAGAAAGAAAGAAAGAAAGAAAGAAAGAAAGAAAGAAAGAAAGAAAGAAAGAAAGAAACTGAAATGTGCTCATTGACTGTTCTAGTGTATTTCCCAGATATTGGTTTTAATCTTGAATTTAAGAGAGGATTCCCAAGCTGGGCAGTGGTGGCACACACCTTTAATTCCAGCACTCGGGAGGCAGAGGCAGGCGGATTTCTGAGTCCAAGGCCAGCCTGGTCTACAAAGTGAGTGCCAGGACAGCCAGGGCTACACAGAGAAACCCTGTCTCGAAAAACAAAAAAACAAAAAAACAACAAAAAAAAAAAACAAAAAAAAAGAGAGAGAGAGAGGATTCCCATAAGATTTCTCTCAGTAAAAAAAAATGCTGGGGAATTACAGTCTCCATTATCATCCTTGTCTGACTGTAAGGTACAGTAGTAGCCTGCATCCCCTGCCCTACAGCTAAACCACAGGGCTCACTGGAACCCCTGCAGTCAACAACAAACCTGCCTGCTCTGGAGTCCTCAGCGTCAGTTAGGGTTTTCTGTTCAGTAGGATTACCTGGATGCTGTTCGCCATTGGGAGTCTGCATTTCGAGGGGGAATCTGGTTTGGGTGGGGTCTGTTTCTTGATGTGTTTAATTTTTTAGAGATATGGTCTCACATATCCCAGACTGAGAAAGAAATTTAAGAGAAAGGCACAGGATGAGCTCCACATGTGAGCATAAGAAAACAGGGAGAAGGGCGCTGTCCTGAGCTCCACGGAGCGCTTAACTCAGCCGACCATCACTGTACCAGTTCCCGGAAATCTAGATTCCTCCTGATCTTCCATGCTTCTGAGAACATGAGACAGACACGTGCATGCCCATGGTAACGGGGCTCTGGTTCTTCTAATACTAATGAGAGTATTGAGAAAACAGGGGAGAGCAATTCTCCACGGCTTGGGATCTGCAGGCAACTTCTGAGATGACTTTATCTCTGAGCCTGCTCTGTTATTTTTCTTCCGTTTGCTATGGGATGGTTTGAGGTTTTTTTGTAGTCACAGGACTGAAACAACCAGATAAAGCAGTTTGGCGGGCATCATTCGGTTGCATTTCAAACTATAGCTATGTTCGAGTCGAAACCCCACCTAAGGCTGTTCAACGTGTTCTTTTCCCACCGCAGGAGCGTTCTTCCTCTACGCCGGATTCGCTGCTGTGGGACTGCTTTTTGTCTATGGCTGCCTCCCTGAAACCAAAGGGAAAAAATTGGAGGAAATCGAATCGCTCTTTGACCACCGGCTGTGTTCCTGTGGCGCTGCCGACTCGGATGAAGGGAGGTACATTGAGTACATCCGCGTGAAGGGAAGCAACTATCATCTCTCCGACAACGACGCTTCTGACGTGGAGTAACTCTCGACCGATGACTTTTTAGTTACCGAAGTGAACGTGGCGGGAAGGCCAGCGGTTGGTCACTGCCCTGCTCGCAAGCTGAGTCTCCCCACAGTCCTTACAAATGACTCCATATTCCAGAAGACTTGATGAGCAGAAAAATACAACCGTGGTGATGTTTATTTTCATACACAGAAATGTTTAAAAAAAACAAACAGATTTTTCTTAAGCAAATGTGTATACGCCCTTCCTGAGACACTGTAAACATTACTGTTGTACCCAGTGACTTCACTTGGGATTCCTCTCTCCTTAAACCACATATAATTATTAGTGGCAATACAGTCAGTGCTAATCTAGGCAGATTATATATGTATATTTATAAAGGATTATTTAAGATGATCTAAAGATATTTAATGTCAAAACATATCAGGTAGTGGCTTTTCTCTGATCAGCACAAAGTGAATACCATCTAAACTTCCATCCACAAATTCAGAGGTCCTATGAGGACACAGCCGTCCCTCTTGCCTTCGGGTTCCAGAGGTTGGCTTCTCCAACACAGATATGGAAATTCCCTCGGAGGCTGAGTATACAGCATCTTTTGAACATTATCCAAAGCAGGCCTTTTAAGGGTTATTTTCGTACTCTTTTTGCATCAGTGATGAGTATATTTGCAGAGACACGCTAGCATGTTTTGATAAGTATATTTTATTGTCCAAGTGAGAAAGGACAGATTTTTATATATCCTGGTTCGTTCGTTACTTCAGAATGCAACTGTAAACGTGACGCAGTGCCAGGCGGTCAGCTGTATCCCAGGGTCAGTTCCACACCAGACTCTCTTCATTGTCACGCCCTGGCTCCCGCTGTCCTGTGCCTTCCTTGGTGTTAAATGACAGCTCTGGCAGATTGTCTGGTTCTCTCTTTCTGATACACAGGAGGAAAGAAGTCAGTGGCAGCGATGTTATTGACATTTCACTTAAACCCTAGGACTTCTTCCTCCAGATGTCTTATTGGTTAGTACTAAGGACAGGAGCACATCTCACTTCTAATTACTCGCAATGTCCCCCTGAAGACGTGAGCTACTTTTAACCCCGAGTTCTCTTCTCATTCTTAGTAATTCGCTACACAAGTGAAAATTCCAAGCAGTGTCTGCTACTTTATCTCACACATGGTTTGGTTTCTGTCTGGAGACATGGAGGTTTCTCCATTGGAAAAAGACATAGAGAGGTTCTAATGCCACCGTCGGTAAAACGCGTTGATTTTCTCTTGTATCTCTCAAAGTATTTGATGGTTTCTCTGTTCAGTCAACCCTGAGTTCCTAAGTCTTACCACCCTACTAAGAGCTATGTGATACAAACAAAATTACTCCCTCACAAAAGTCATTCGCGTGTTCTTCTAAAGCTATGGATGAGTCTGGTGACCAGTTAGGAACACATCACTTCCATGCTGCACACCATGGTCTAAACATCTAATTCGGTACATGCCCAGGTGAGTGATGGCTAATGATAGATGAAGCATCTCTGCCGATTTCCAAAATGTTTATTCTTGCTGCTGCTTTCTTACCGTAATTAGCAAGCAGAAACTGTAGTAAAGGAAGTTATCCCCTAGTCACCAGAGGTACGTACACAGTCACTTTCCTGCCCTACCAATCTTTCAGCCAAAAGAGGAGGCTCTCTCTCTCTGCTTGATTATTTAACGTTATTTTAAAAGACCAACTAATATAATATTTTTGGAAAAGTTTTCTTCAAATTAGGTGCTTTGAAATTTATTTATAGAAGATATTAGTACTGTTTTTTCTCTAGAGCAGAAGATATTATTTAACAGGATGTATTATTGGATATTTTCTGACCTCTGAAGATATTTCTTAACTCAATAGCATTTTACAAGATCAAATGTGGTACAGTTAGCATATTATGGGAAGAAAAAAAAACGAGTAAAGTGTTCCTTTTAAAATAGAGTTTTCTGAGTTGCCCAACCCGTTGCCTCAGTTCTTCCCTTTGAGGTCCACATAGCCTTAAGCACACAGGTATCTCAACCGAGCTGGCACAGGGTACCTTTTTTAAAGGGGCAGCTAGAATCCTTAGTCCTGAAAGCTAATTGTGACCTGTTCTTGCTGACATAAAAACAAGTTCATTCTCAGCTTTATGTCCCTAAATTAACATAATATTGGGAAATCGTCCCCCTCCTTCCTGCCCTGTTCCCTTCATCATTTCTAAAAATTATTTATTATCTCTATAGTAACAGTAACTTATACCTCTAAATACAAAACAGAGAGGCACATATGAGACTTATTCATATCTTGTAAAAAAAAAAAAAACAACTCAATACTTGAAAAGGAACCTTCTATAATCCAGATATGACTTTTAGATTTGCTGAACATTTATAATACATTAAATTTTCACATTTTTATTCTATCAAACACCTCTTCTATTAAACCATCAAACGTATATTTTGTAGGACAATTTCTATATGATATGATTTGACCTGACGCGTTAAAATAGACATATTAAACAAGTGTACTTGCCACTGCAGTCATAGGCTTCTTTCGAAACGTGTCTCATATCCAATCCAGGTGTCTTTCATTTGGGAACATTGGGTGAAGAAGATCCTAAACAGGCCTGCAGTCTGGCAGGATGGCTAATGTGCAGGAGAATGAAGAATGCATAATTTTGTATGCATGTAAGCACATACGGTTGGAAATGATGTCAAAAAGACTTGATGTTGTGATCTTTGGAGACAGTTCAGTGTTACAGCGCTGGCCTGTAAAGATTGGGCCTTGATATTTTTCTTCCATATAAACATCTGTAATAATTTTGCTGGCTACACCTCTATTGGTCAGCATCCAAAACATGGCTTCGAATATACCTGGAGAAGATCTAAATAAATAGTAATTCCAGGAGTAAAACCACCAGAATCTTTTCAACAGTTTTATCAATGAAACACACTTTAGGTCCAGTCTTAACAACTGCCACTCACTCTAATGTGGGAGACCAGTGAAAGCACAGAATTTATGGATCTTTGCTGTAACTCCAGTGTCCCCTAAACAGAGAGAAAGACTGGGGAGGAACTGACACCTGACCCATTTAGTTTTTAAGAGCAAAGTAAAACTGTAATGCATTGTTAATAATCATACCTCTCGGGTCATGGGTGAGGTGGTGTTTTAGACAGCGCTACCCATGTCTTCTGTAATAACCGAGGGTGAGAAAGTTTCAGTTATCAAGTTCGGACCATTTCCCTAACTAGAAACAAAAGGATTAGAAGGTAAAAACCAGGCCAAGGATAGAGGGTTCCTAGCAGCTGCTCTCTAGAAAACAGTTCTACATTCTACCTTAAACTGCAAAGTTAGAGATGAAATATACAGTTCAAAAGTAGCGACTGCCTATAAAAGGACTCAGAATTATTCTCTGGGTTGATTTTTAACATCCTTCAGCCTAGTAATCTCTACCAATCCTGGCCTCGTGCACAGCAAGGTTCATTCAGTTCTCCAAGTAGTGCTGCCTCCTTGGGAAACCGTAACCCCATAACCAGCTGCAAATGCCAAACAGCTAGCTACCTGCTCAGCTCTTCCTTGTATGCAGTTTAGAGAAGACAGTGCATATGTGCCAATCATCTTCAGAGAGTTGCTTTATGAATATTCATGTTCGGAAGTACCAGGAAGTATTTTATCATTATCCTAATGTGCTTGTGCGTTCAGAGCAGTATACTTCTCTAAATCTTCATATGTGTACAGTACAACCTATAACACTTTAGTAGTCTGGTCACCGGCTTTCATTGACATGGTTTACAGGTAATATTCACATTTTAGACCAATTAGGCTCATAGGATTGATTTTTTTTGTCATGTCCATATAAATAAGAAATGGACTGTGCAGATAATCAGTACTCAAACTTATGAATCAGTACTTTAGAGAGTTCTAAGATTTTGCTAAATTCAACATCCCATATCACTTAAAGTTTAGACAAGATGATCTTAACTCTAGCCAAAGTAGAAATCGAAGACCTATATGCATATCCAGATTCTCGGGTGGCTCCCTGTGCTGTGTCTCCCTTGATGTTACAATACTGTTTGTGACAAATGTTCTAATTTCTATCTAGAAACTATTAAGTATACATCTCTATGCAGCCAGGAGTCTCTTGCTGTCAGAGGTGTATGTATTTTGAACTGTATTTCATTTTCTAGTGCATGTTATCTACGGTTTAATACTTGACAAACCTTGGCAAGTTTAGTCATTCCATTCCCACCTGTGAATACGGACTATCTCTCGGAAACTGCCACTGTCCCATTCTATCAAATCATGCTAGCCTCTGCTGTATCTAAAGTATGGTCTATTTTCTGGAGATTTAGTGATATACATGTAAATGTTTTTTAAGTTATTTTATTGAACCTCAATATTTACATGAAGTTATAATCTTTTTTTAAAGAAAGTGCCAGTGCCAGAACTGTATAAGAAAACAGTCAAATAAAAGCAAAGATAATTCACTGTCTTATGCTCTTTCCTTCAGGTCTCATCTTGGAGTTTAGCATCTAGGTCACACAGTGAGCACACTGTGGGAACTGTACACAGAACATATTGTTGGGGTTTTTTTTATTAATTTTAATTTAATGTATGTGGGTGTTTTGCCCGCATGTAGGTCTGTCCACCATGTGCATGCCTGGTGACTGTGAAGGCCAGAAAAGGGAATCAGATCCCCACCTACCCCCCCCCAAAAAAACCCTGAAGTTACAGATGGTGTGAGCCACTACTATGTCACTGCTAGAATTGCTCTGAAGAATAGCCATTGTTCTTAACCACCAAGCCATCTCTCCAGCCACTCTACCGTCTTTCCTAGCAAATGTTGCAGTCAATATTACTTGGGAATTTCTACCCCACCTTAGGTCATTTAGTTCTCAAATAAAGGACACAAACCTTTATGTTTATAATAAGCCGTAGAGCACACCAGCTGGGCAGACATCAACCGACTATGCGATTTTGTCTACTTCACTGTCAGTAACCCTGAGATATCCCTTCCATGTTCCACCTGGGCTGAAATGATGTCTGTGACATGTTTACACCAAGGGCTGTGTGGGTATCTGTGGTCTGTGCTAAAGCCTGTGGCCTTGCCAAGGCCCATGGGCTGAGCTGCCACCTGAGGCCATGTTGATGTCCCTGGTCCAGGCAGCCTCCAAGTACATGTACACAACAGACTTTTATTCACCCACAGAGAAGAATAACTCCAAGAGTCGTTCATTGTTGGCGGGAGTGCAAACTGGTGTAACACTATGGAAAATCATGTTGACATCTCTGCAAATGCTAGAAACAGAACTACCACATAGCCCTGTTCCACTATTCTGTGGAATATACCTAAAACCTAAATCTTACCGCAGAAAGGCTCGCACAGTAGAGATTATGCTGCTCATTCATAACACCTAGCTGTCTATGAACAGGTGAGTGGACCAAGAAAGAATGGCATATAAAACGATGCCAACTTTTCATTCAACTACTAAGAAGAATGAAGTTACGAAACTTGCAAGACAATGAATAGAACTGAAAAATATTGTATGACGTCAAGAAAACCAGACTCAAAAAGACAAATATTGCATGTTCTCTCTCTTCCGTGGATCTTAACTTTTCATTGTTAGCAACGGACAGTTACATGGAAGTCCATGAAGAACAGGCCAGGAAAATAAAAAGGACCCCATGATATATGGAAAAGAAGCTTTAAGGGAGGAGATTGGAAAGGAAACAGAATACATGTGATATGAGGGATTTTATTATTATTATTACTGGACATGAATTTACTTATTTTATTGAATGTAAATCAGTGTTTTTCTTAGATGTATGCACGGTGTCTGCAGAGCCCAGAGGGTATGGGGAGATTCCCTCGATGGTACTGGGCTGCTTTCTGGGTGCTAATAATCAAATTTGGGTCCTCTGCAAGAATAAGCAATGGTATTAACCAATGAGCCATCTCTCCAGCTCAGGTTTCATTATTTTAAACAAATTTATCTGTGAGACAAGTCTAGAAAAGCAAAATGGAAAAAAAAAACCTGTATATCTTTACCCCACTCATTCCACTCATTCACTCAAGCCATAACATGGCTTTAAGTTTCTTTTTGTAGTTCTAAGTCTCTATTTACCTAATCCCCCTTTTCTATGACTTTCTGCTAACAGTGTTGGGGCAGCAGGGAGACTGGCAATAGAATTCCTGATGTTCCTGTTTGTCTGAGAAAATGTTTTTCCTCCAGGTTTGAAAGGAAGCGTGTCAATGATACATAATTAAATGCTGGTGTTTTTTCTAACCAACTAAAATTCCCCTCCATTCCTTTTAGGCCTTTCTGGTTTTGGAGAAGTCTTTGTTCTGATATAATCTGATGACTTTTCCTTTGGCTTTTTATGATTTTGTCAGTTAGAATATTATGTGCCTGGAAAGAAGGGAGGAGTTCTGTTTTGTGTTTATCCTGCTGAAGGTTCTCTGTGTTTTGTGGACTGATGGCTAGCTTTATGTGACATTAGGAAATGCCAAGTCATTATTCCTTCAAATACTTCTGGTTTTCTTGCTCCTTCTTCTGGGCTTCGCATTGTTGATGCAGTAAACCCCTTGTCCTTGTCCCACGTCTCCCAGACATTTTGTCCTGTCTTCCTCAGTCCTTTTTCCTTTTCTGTTTTGCTTGGATGTTCCAAGCTCACAGGTCCTTATATGTTCTGTGTCCTGTCTGCTATTGTGTCTACCAAAAACATTCTTCACTTCTGGGATGGTGGTTTTAAACACCATCATTGGAGACATTCTCAAAATTTCCCATCTCTTTGCTTATACCCTGACCACTATCACGGTTTGTCTACTCTTTCTGTCATAACTCTCTACATATTAGTAATAAGTATTCCAAATTCTAAATTTTGTCATTCCAACGTGTCTGCCTTATTGGAGTCTGGTTCTGATACATATTCTGACTCTGATTTCAAAATATTTTGTTACTGGTGCTTGCCTTTTAGTGTGTCATATGTATATACTAACATAGATAATTTCAATAAAATATATTTTAGTGAGGAGTCCTGTGGATTGAAACTAAGATCTAATACATGTTAGACAAGTGTTCATGAAAAGATTATGCCTACTACTTGTAAAACTTACGTAGTTTATACATAAGAAGTCAAATTTCCTCATGGAGATGGATATTTACACAGGAAAAAAAACTGACCAAAAAATGGAAAACAAATAGGAAAAAATATTCTGAATAAATGAAACATTACTGCATTCTTTGCAAATGTCCCTCCAAAATCAAAAAATAGACCAAAAATTTTTTCAAAATTTGTAACACATTCAGTTAAAATGGATCTCTATTCCCTGTTGTTTGGATAAATTCTAGGGAATGTGATATGTCTGTTACATCTCAGGCTATAAGAATGAGATTCAAAGAGAATTCTATTAAACATGATGCCTGTGGGCATTTTTCTCACATAGTGACATGGTATTTGGAATTACGACTTCAAGAAGGCTTTCTCTGAGTACAATAGTGTATCCTCATTTAATGTTAGAAAACGTGTTTCACAGATGACACTCAGAAGCCTCCCCACCACCACATGGCCCCACCCCGAAGCAGGAGTCACTAGAGTCACTACGGTGTGTAAGTACATGGTGAGGGATGAGAGAGAGAAAGTGGAAGATGTGTTTCTTGGATGCAGCAGAAGAATGAATTCTGTTTTCAAAACCATTTCATTGGCCTGTGTCATTTTATTGGGGAATTGAGAGTTATCAATGAGCAGTGTTAGTTGAGTCTCATTGTTTTATTGTATTGATGTGTGTCCCCACTCCTTCTTCTGATTTTCTGGTCTGATACTATTTCTTGTGTTTTGTTCAGTCTGGTTAGCTTCTTCAGGTTAAAGTCTTCCTTTTAGTGCTTTCTGTGGGGCTGTATTTGTAGATGATACTGCTTAAAGTTGGTTTTATCATTGAATCTCTAGCTTTTTTATCTATTGTGATGGAAAGTTTTTCTGGGTATTGTAGTCTGGGCTGGCATTTGTGATCTCATCAAAATCACAGGAGGGAGGGAGGCTGGGAGGAGGAAGAAGGGAGGGGGATGGGAAAAGGGGAACATGATCAAGGAATGGGGGCAAGAGAGGAGCCCTGAGAACCAGCAGAATTAATGGTAATATGCAACCCCGGGGGAGGTGGGGACCCTCTAGAAAGTACCAGACCTGGAAGGTGAGAGACTCTCAGGACTCAAAGGGAGGGACCTTAGATGAAATGCCCAGCAGTGAGGAGAGGGAACTGTAGAGTCCATCTTCAGTAGAAAGACAGGGCATCAAATGGAGGGATGGGGTTGCCAACCCACAGTCAAAAACTCTGACCCAGAATTGTTCCTGTCTAAAAGAACTCCAGCAACAAAAATGAAGAGGAGACTGAGGGAAAGAAAGGCAGTCCAGTGACTGGCCCAACTTGAGATCCATCTCAAGGACAGCCTCTAAGACCTGACACTAACTGATGCTATGGTGTGCTTATAGATAGGAGCCTAGCATGGCTGTCCTCCAAGAGGCCCAACAAGCAGCTGACTGAGACATATGCAGATACTTAAACCCAACCAATTGACTGCAGTAAAGCACTAAAAGGAAAACTTTGGTTGAATTAGGGAATGGCTGGAAGAAGCTGAGGAGGAGGGCAACCCCATAGGAAGACCAGCAGTCTCAACTAACCCAGACCCCTGAGATCTCTCAGACACTGAGCCACCAACCAGGAAGCATACATGAGCTGGTCTGAGGCCCATGACACATATACAGCTAAGGACTGCCTGGTCTGGCCTCAATGAGAGAAGCACCTAACCTTCTAGAGACTTGAGGCTCCAGGGAGTGGGGAGGCCTGGCAGGGGCTTGGGGGAGTGGGACATCCTCTTGGAGACGGGGGCTGGGGAGAGGAATAAGATGAGGAACTGTGGGAGGGCAGACCAGGAGGAGGGTAACTACTGGACTGTAAAAAAATAAAAGTGATAATAATTTTTTTTAATGTATGAGCTGTGGTATATCCTACCAAGCCTCTCTGGTTTTTAGTCTACATTGAGAAGTTGTAGACTTCTAGACTAGTAGGTCTTCATTACATGCTATTTGGATATTTCCCCTTAAATCTTTTAATATTCTTTTAAATATACGCTTTGTGTTTTGATTATGATGTGTCATAGGGCATTTCTTTTCTGGCCCTGTCTACTAGTGTTCTATATGTTTCTTGTGACTTGATAGGCACCTCATTCTTTAGGTTGGGGAATTTTTCTTTTATGATTTTGTTGAAGAGATTTTCTGTCCCTTTGGTCTGGGTTTCTTCTTCTTCTATTACTATTATTTGTAGATTTGGTCTTTTTATGGTGTCCCGGGTTTCCTGGATGTGCTTGAGGTTTTTTGTTGTTTTTGTTGTTGTTTGTTTGTTTTTAAATACAACATTTTCCTTGACCAAGGTATCTAGTTTTTCCACCTTGCTTTCAATGTCTGAGATTCGGTTTTCCATCTTATGTATTCTTTTGAAGTTTCCCACTCTGACTCCTATTTGAGTTCTTAAAATTTTCATTTCCAGATTTCCCTCACTTCGGGCTTTCTTTGTTGATTCTCTTTCTACTTGGAAGTCTTGAACTGTTTTCTTCATTTTGTTCCATTGTCTGTTTGTATTTTTGTAGGTTTCATTAGATTTGTTCATTTTCTCTTTAAGGACCTCTAACATATTTGAGAAGGCTATTTTGAAATCTCTGTGTTTCAGCCATATCGTATTTCTCAGGGCTTACTCTATGTAGTAGGGTTGCTGGGCTCTAAGGAAGACATATTGTCCTGGAGGTTATTGGTTGTGTTTTTATGATGGTATCTAGGCATCTGGGTTTTGGGTGATTGAAATTCTAGGTGCTACTACCTGGTCTTGTCTTTGTTGGGTGGGTATTTGGTTCCTTAGTTCCTGTTGGCCTCTCTGGTTCTTAGGACAGTGTAGTGGTTGTGGATTGTCTGGTATGGAATGCTTCTGAGATCCTGATGGGTGTGGCCATTGGGCGTGTCCCAGTTAGACTGTGTTTCTTAGTATTAGAAACTGGGCTTAAGGGGCTGGAGAGATGGCTCAGTGGTTAAGAGCACTGACTGCTCTTCCAGAGGTCCTGAGTTCAATTCCCAGCAACCACATGGTGGCTCACAACCATCTGTAGTGGAAATCTGATGCCCTCTCTGGTATGTCTGAAGACAGTATACTCACATACATAAAATAAATAAATAAAATCTTTTAAAAAAAAAGAAAGAAAGAAAGAAACTGGGCTTAATATTAGAGATGTGCTGGGCGGGGAGGGCAGAGGCCCTTAGGAGTAAGGAAATCAGGCTGTGCCACTATGCTCTGCTTAGTCTCCTGGAAATGGGGGACAAGAGAGAGGAGCACCCACAGCTGGTAGTTTTGCTACAGAGACAGATATGAGTCTGGGGGGTTAGATTTGGAGAAAAGGAGGAAAGATGAAGATACGAAGATCACTACTTGCTCCCTGGCCTGTTTGCTCTTCTGGCCTGTGTTGCCCACAGTTTCCCAAGGAGTGCCTGAGACAGGTAGAGGCTGAGACAAAAGGATGGTTTGGTGAGAAAGGCTATAGGCGATCTGAAGATGGGGGTCAGAGAGGAAGGGAGGCTGCAGCAGGTAGTCTGTACAGAGCTATGGATCAGAAAGGATTTGGGAGAGAAGAGAGAGAGTGAAGGTCTAAAGCTCAGATTTGTTAGATGATATAACTACATCAAGGTTTAAAATAATTATCAAGAGAAATAAAGTAATTGTGAATATTTTAATTCAAATAAAGATAAGTAAACATGAAAATGACAACATATATATCAAGAATGGCAAGTTACATATATGTATGTGTGCAGACATATGAGTGCATATGTATACATATATGTATGTGTGCAAATTTTCTATGAATAAGACTTGTACTGGCTGGTTTTGTGTGCCAACTTGACACAAGCTGGAGTTATCACAGAGAAAGGAGCCTTCTTGAGGAAAAG